>NC_053489.1:286597616-287263241 GCF_905171775.1 Rana temporaria | reverse complement strand
ACATGTCAAAATTACCAAGCGGGCAATCCGAAACCAGAACGGAGGCCGCGATTGGCCGGCAGGCCGGACTTTGGACATACCTGCTGTACACGTATACACCAATCTTCATTCATACCAATGGAAATGCCATCCACTATTGGGACAAAAGAGACTGCCTTTCCATAAACTGAAAGCGAAGTTCTGAGCCTATGTTAGGAGCTCTGTCCAGGAGAAACATTTGCAGAAGAGCCCATGATGGTGACCAGAGAGCAACCATCTTGAAGAAAGGAGGACAGCGAAGTGTAAAGCTGACCATGCATTGCCCGATTCCTGTTCAGCCAAATGCCCGTTTTTCCACTACTGTTCCATCAACTTTTGCCCAAGCCTTTGGAGGAAACTTTGGCCAATCAGCACCTGCATAGAATCAGGCGCTAGCAACGTTCAGGGATTTGGACAGTGCCTCCAGTACAGTTTTCCTTTATGTCAGAAAATGCACTTTCATCTGAGCTTTGTGTAATTTAGTGCAACTATCCTTCTCTGTGGGGCGGAGGATTATATTTCCTGAATCTGTGCCATGCAACTTCCTCATTTTACTGTGCCTGATGCATCAACAATTACATTCAAACTTCCAAGTCAGATTTGGTGTCTTTGAAGAGCTTTAGTTTACACTTTATTAATACACCAGACTTCCTGTAAGGATAGGCCACTAGGAGGCTAGAGTGGGTATGTCAGAGTACAAACAGAGAAAGAAAAGGGTTTCTCAGGTCACCAGAAACCAATAAATGGCAAGTGGTGGACAAGAACGCTATATAGCAATACCTGGCTGAAAAACGGAACCAATGAGCAGAGATGTTATGGGGGAGGTGTTCGAAAACTGGTATACACACAACCTGGTGCAGCTGTGCATAGTAACCAATCAGCTTCTAACTTCAACTTGGTAAATTAGTTACTGCAGACAGGCACAGTGACATACTGGTACCTCACGGCTTGTTTCCAGGGTTAGGGTGCATGCATGCGCACCACACACTGAGATTGTACACAGTGAGAGTTTGTCAGCAGGTCCCAGCCAATGATTCATGACTAAGGCTGGATTCACACCCATGCATTTTTAGTGCTTTTTGCAAATTTGCACTACAGAACAAGTGCCAAAGGAAACCATATTAAATGGGCTGTAGCGCAAATCTGCAAAATGCACTAAAAATGCATAGATGTGAATCAGGCCTGAGACCTGCTGATCGGCCGTGTCATCAATCAAGACAGGGCTCTGTACAGATGAAAGAATCTCTCTGTTTCTTATCCCCGCTTTACAGGGATATGAATCAAAAATTAGGTTTAGTAAAAAGCAACACACATTAACATTGGTTAGGCACACAGTTAACGCCTTCCCAGCCAGTGTCATATATAATATTATCACCATTAGTGTCACTGGTGATGTCAGTTCCCATCCACCAAATTATAAAAAAATTGTGTTTGGGTACAGCATGGCATGACCACACAAGTGGCAGTTAAAGCAGCGCAGTGCTAAATAGCAAACCAAAAAATGGCCTGCTCATTAGGGGGTAAAAAACCTTCTAGAGCTGAGGTGGTTAAGCTTTAACAATAAAAAACGTAGAAGCCGATTGGTTACTAAGCACAGCTGCACCAGTTTTAGTAAATCTCCCCCCTGTGTACCCAGCCAGCACCAAAGTGTACCTTTAAACCTTTTTACATAAGTTAATGATCATAGAGGAAACCTATAGACCCCTTTCACACCAAGGCAATTTACAGGCGTTTTTTTTGCGCTAAAAACTTTTAGCGCATGAAAAGCACTTGTAAATTGCCTCTCCGGCAGCCCCAGTGTGAAAGGAGTCATACTGAAAAATTGGGGCTACCATGGCTGACGGCCTAAAAATCCTAAATGGTCAGCTGTCAACGTAAAGTCTTAAAGGGGTTGTAAAGGTTAATTTTTTTTTTTTTTAACCACTTAAGGACCGCCTCATGTACATATACGTCAGCAGAATGGCACAGGCAGGCACATCAACTTGTATATATACGTCCTCTGCTTGATGTGGGTCAGGGGTCCGATCGGGACCCACCCCAGTACATGCGGCGGTCCCCGTGGCTTCAGGAGCGATCCGGGACGACGGCGCGGCTATTCGTTTATAGCCGCTCCGTCGCTATCGCTCCCCGGAGATGAAGAACGGGGAGAGCCGTATGTAAACACGGCTTCCCCGTGCTTCACTATGGCGGCACATCGATCGAGTGATCCCTTTTATTAGGGAGACTCGATCGATGATGTCAGTCCTACAGCCACACCCCCCTACAGTTGTAAACACACACTAGATGTACCCTAAATCAGTGTTTCTCAACTCCAGTCCTCGGGGCGCACCAACAGGTCTTGTTTTCAGGCTTTCCATTATTGTGCACAGGTGATTTTATCAGTTTCACTGCCTTAGTAATTACCACAGCAGTTTGATCTGAGGGAAATCCTGAAAACATGACCTGTTGGTGCGCCCCGAGGACTGGAGTTGAGAAACACTGCCCTAAATGTTACAGCGCCCCCTGTTCGCGATCGCTGATCGCCGCCATTAGTAGTAAAAAAAAAAAAAAAGCAATAAAACTATCCCCTATTTTGTAAACGCTATAAATGGCCTGCTCATTAGGGGGTAAAAAACCTTCTAGAGCTGAGGTGGTTAAGCTTTAACAATAAAAAACGTAGAAGCCGATTGGTTACTAAGCACAGCTGCACCAGTTTTAGTAAATCTCCCCCCTGTGTACCCAGCCAGCACCAAAGTGTACCTTTAAACCTTTTTACATAAGTTAATGATCATAGAGGAAACCTATAGACCCCTTTCACACCAAGGCAATTTACAGGCGTTTTTTTTTGCGCTAAAAACTTTTAGCGCATGAAAAGCACTTGTAAATTGCCTCTCCGGCAGCCCCAGTGTGAAAGGAGTCATACTGAAAAATTGGGGCTACCATGGCTGACGGCCTAAAAATCCTAAATGGTCAGCTGTCAACGTAAAGTCTTAAAGGGGTTGTAAAGGTTAATTTTTTTTTTTTTTTAACCACTTAAGGACCGCCTCATGTACATATACGTCAGCAGAATGGCACAGGCAGGCACATCAACTTGTATATATACGTCCTCTGCTTGATGTGTGCCACCCCAGTACATGCGGCGGTCCCCGTGGCTTCAGGAGCGATCCGGGACGACGGCGCGGCTATTCGTTTATAGCCGCTCCGTCGCTATCGCTCCCCGGAGATGAAGAACGGGGAGAGCCGTATGTAAACACGGCTTCCCCGTGCTTCACTATGGCGGCACATCGATCGAGTGATCCCTTTTATTAGGGAGACTCGATCGATGATGTCAGTCCTACAGCCACACCCCCCTACAGTTGTAAACACACACTAGATGTACCCTAAATGTTACAGCGCCCCCTGTTCGCGATCGCTGATCGCCGCCATTAGTAGTAAAAAAAAAAAAAAAGCAATAAAACTATCCCCTATTTTGTAAACGCTATAAATTTTGCGCAAACCAACCGATAAACGATTATTGCGATTTTTTTTTACCAAAAATAGGTAGAAGAATACGTATCGGCCTAAACTGAGGGGGAAAAAAAAAATTATATATGTTTTTGGTGGATATTTATTATAGCAAAAAGTAAAAAATATTGCATTTTTTTCAAAATTGTCGCTCTATTTTTGTTTATAGCGCAAAAACTAAAAACCGCAGATGTGATCAAATACCACCAAAAGAAAGCTCTATTTGTGGGGAAAAAAGGACGCCAATTTTGTTTGGGAGCCACGTCGCACGACCGCGCAATTGTCTGTTAAAGCGACGCAGTCCCGAACTGTAAAAACACCTTGGGTCTTTAGGCAGCATATTGGTCCGGGGCTTAAGTGGTTAAATAGGTTCTTTAATTGTGCAGTGTTGATTCACTTACCTTTTCCTTTCATTTCCCTTCTAAATGTTTATTTTCTTCTTTGTTTTCTTTGTCTGAATTTCTCACTTCCTGTTCCTCCTCAGTATGGATGAGCTCTGGCTTGTTCGCATAGAACACATGCAGAGCCCGCCAGGAAGTGTGCACGGCGCTGCGCTAATAACAGCCAGGGAGACATTTCACAATCCCTGCAGCCGAGCATCGGGACAATGTCTCCCAGGCTGTGATTAGCACAGCGCCGTGCTCACTTCCTGGCTGGCTCTGCACGTGTTCTATGCGAACACGCCGGAGCTCATCCTTACTCCTCAGTTAGCTGTTCTGGCAGACTAACCCCCATGGATGATGGGGGCATGCTTACTGAGGAAAAACAGGATTGAGAAATTCAGACAAAGAAAAAAAAAACATTTAGAAGGCAAATCGAAGGAAAAGGTAAGTAAACCACCAATGCACTAGCTTAAAGGAACCTATTTAGAAAATAAAAAACAAACCTTTACAACTCCTTTAACAATAATTGTTCCAGAACAGAGACCAAAGAAAAGAAAATGTTCTCTCAGATTTGCTTTAATTCTGGAACGTCGTGTAATGGGTTAACTAAGAATAAAGCGCCATGGTGGTTTCATACTGTATCATTTGGAGTGGTCTACCATTTATCAGGTGAATCAAGGTCACCTGTCACGCAACGAATACTGGACTTGCTACACCTGAACAATGCAGGTATCAAGCAGTGCCTGAGCATATCTTTACATGTTCTCTTCTGGATCCTGAGACCTCCAGACCTCAGGTCACTGTAATATGCAAGGTTACAAAATTCTTGGTAGTGCCGATTTGCTGGCACTGCACCTTTCCACGTGTTCTGATTGGTCAGTAAATGCAGGATGAGGCGGAGCCACAGATCGCCACTAAACTCTGCGTGTTATGGTGGCCCAGGATTGTGGGATCTGAGGCAGAAGAATGCAGAGAAGGTATGTTCAGGCACCGCTCAGTCCTGCATTGCAGTGCTGGAACCTGTGGAATACCTATATGGTGCAGACAGGGTTGTTGGACCTGTAAATTACTAGAGATCATTTATAACAAAGCTATAGTATCAAAAACTACATTTTGTAGAATGTACAATCTGTATATTTTCATTTTCAAGGTTTTCGATAAGCTAATGGATCAATTCACAAAATAATCTGCTGATTGCCTTGAAAAAGCAGGATGTGTCTTTGTGCCTCACTACAAGCAACTTCAAAATGTCATGCGACATTAATTTAGCAATCCTATATAAGTGGGAGCAAAACGCCCATGGTTGACATTTACCTATAGGTACAGTAAATATCTCCTAAATGTACACCATTTAGGAGATATTTACTTGTAAATGGGCCAGCGACGTCACTGGCGCATGCGCTCTGAAGGAACGGCCACCCAGGCCGTTCCTTCAGAGTCCTGTGCCATGAATAGCTGCTCTCGCATGCGGGGTGACATCATCACGGCGTGGCTAATCAGACGGCCGGCGGACCCTAACCCGGGAGGAAGACAGGGTGAAGATGCAAGTCCTGTCAGTGGTGACAGCGCATTGCTGGAGGGCTTATTTTAAGGTAAGTTTCACATAAATGTGCTAGTATGTGATGCATACTAGCACATTAGAAGGAGAGGCCTGGGTTGTTTACTGCCACTTCTTAACCATTAAGCCTTAAAGTGTTACTAAACCCAGGACCCTGCATTCACTATATCTGGTCTCCCAAAGTACACAGAACATGGAAATGCAATAGTTTTAGTAAATATAAACTGCTAAATTTTTTTTTTTTTTTTAGAATAAAAAAAAAAAGTAACACACAACCCTGCTAAATACCTTTTCTCATCAGCAGTGTATAGCAGTCTTGTGACTTCTATCAGTGTCCGGACGAGCACTGGTTTAAACATGTAGGAAAGGTTTTCATTCTCCTTTAAGGCTGCAGGACCCCTGACCCTCTGTCTGGACAGTGCCGATTACATGCACCCCCAAGCCCCCCCTCCCTTCCCCCAAGATTTTTATTTTTTCTATTAAACACCTCTCTAGCAATACACACCAAACTGAGCATGTGCAGAGTACCCCCAAGGCTCTGTTCTATCAGCAGATAGATTGGGGGACAGTGGAAGGAGAGGAGGATCAGAGAAGACAGGATCAAACAGCCTTTTTACACAATGTGGAGGATTAACCCCTTACGTTCCATGGTGAGTATAACAAGCATGCTTTACTGCATATACAGACTGATTTTTGTACATTTAGGGCTCGTTCACACGATCATCATTGAGCTGCACAAATCCCACCACAATCGCGTTGACATAAAAATTATTATACAGAATTTATATAGCGCCAATAATTTGCAACATGCGGGCAGACAGTACAGTTATAATACAATTCAATACAGAAGGAACCAGAGGGCATTGCAACAGACTAGGCTGTATAGACATTAGTAACAACACAGAGCACTGCACGTACACAACACGTATGCGTTTTAGCACAGGGGCTGGTGTGAATAAGCCCTTAAAGTGGAAGTCAATGCTAAAACTAAAAATCCCTGCATCTATAGCCACCAACATTCTAACACTAACCTCTTTAGCCCTGTAAAGAAAAATCAGTATACATACCTCTTCTGCAGACGATCTGACCCGATCTCCAGCGGGGGAAGCCAAGCCGTCATCTGCGGCTTCGCTATGTGGGCGGGTGCAACACACATCCGACAACGGAAGCCCCATAGTAACTCTATGGGTGATGTCACTTCCCATTCATTTCACAGCCGTTATCGGACGTGTACTCAGCAGAGCTTCCGGCGCTGGAGATCGGATCGCCTGCAGAAAAAGGCACATATACTGATTTTTTTTCTTTTCAGGGCTAGATAGGTTCGTGTTAAGCCCCATACACACTATGCGATTTTCTGCAGATTTTTGTCTTCAGATTTACCAAAACCATATAATATGAGGTCAAACCTTAACCACTTCCGGACTGCCGCATGTACATTTACGTCGGCAGAATGGCACGGACAGGCACATTGGCGTACCTGTACGTCCCTGCCTAGACGTGAGTCGGGGGTCCCCCCCCCCCGTACATGCAGTGGTTCCCGTGGCTTCAGGAGCGATCCGGGACGAGGGCGCGGCTATTCGTTTCTAGCCACCCCCTCGCGATCGCTCCCCGGAGCTGAAGAACGGGGAGAGCCGTATGTAAACACAGCTTCCCCGTGCTTCACTGTGGCGGCTGCATCGATCGAGTGATCCCTTTTATAGGGAGACTCGATCGATGACGTCAGACCTACAGCCACACCCCCCTACAGTTGTAAACACACACTAGGTGAACCCTAACTCTTACAGCGCCCCCTGTGGTTAACTCCCAAACTGCAACTGTCATTTTCACAATAAACAATGCAATTTAAATGCATTTTTTGCTGTGAAAATGACAATGGTCCTAAAAATGTGTCAAAATTGTCCGAAGTGTCCGCCATAATGTCGCAGTCACGAAAAAAAAAAAAAAAAAAACGCTGATCGCCGCATTAGTAGTAAAAAAAAAAAATAAAACTATCCCCTATTTTGTAAACGCTATAAATTTTGCGCAAACCAATCGATAAACGCTTATTGCGATTTTTTTTACCAAAAATAGGTAGAAGAATACGTATCGGCCTAAACTGAGGAAAAAAAAAAAAATGTATATATGTTTTTGGGGGATATTTATTATAGCAAAAAGTAAAAAAATATTGCAATTTTTTTAAAATTGTTGCTCTATTTTTGTTTATAGCGCAAACAATAAAAACAGCAGAAGTGATCAAATACCACCAAAAGAAAGCTCTATTTGTGGGGAAAAAAGGACGCCAATTTTGTTTGGGAGCCACATCGCACGACCGCGCAATTGTCTGTTAAAGCGATGCAGTGCCGAATTGTAAAAACCCTTTGGGTCATTTAGCAGCATATTGGTCCGGTCCTTAAGTAGTTAAGGAACACTAAAGGCAAAAATGTATTTTTTAAAATAACAAACCTGTTATACTTACCTCCACTGTGCAGCTCGTTTTGCACAGAGTGTCCCCTAACCCGGTCTTCTGGGGTCCCTCGGCGGCTGTCTCGGCTCCTCCTCGCAAAAGCTTTCCACCCTCGCATTGTGGAAAGCTTTTGCGAGCACGCTCCCGTGATACAGCGGCGGGCATAGCCGCCGACTGTATCACTCGGCCCCGCCCCCCCGCGTCATGGGATGTGATTGACAGCAGCGCCAGCCAATCAACGGCCAGGCTGGGAACCGAAGAGGATCACGTGGACGCGTGCAGGACTTTCGAGGGGACAGGTAAGTAAAACGGGGGTTCGGGGGGGGGGGGGCGGTACCGTAGGATGCATTAAGGTGAAAAAACATTTACCTTTACAACCCCTTTAAGCGTTTCAATTTGTATGCAATCAGGCAGGTCCTTGCACTTCATTGATAAAAATGTGCAGAAAATCTAATAGTGTGTATGGGGGTCTTAGATCGTTGGTGTTTACAGATGCAGGGATTTTAGTTTTAGCATGGACTTCCACTTTAAGGGCAATGATAGCGCTTGTGCTGGAGCCAGGTTCCTTCACACCAGGATGTCAGGCTTGCTGTACCATTCTTTTCCTCCAAGCCAAGTTTACATTAGCTCGTCCTCTTTGAATCTGTGCCTGCATGATGGTGACAGAGACGCTGGATTGTAAACTCCTTCTAGGAAAAAGCGAAGGCTATGAGCGATTCGGTGCTTTCTATACACAACCATTGGATGGGTCAGTGCTTTACAAGTTAGGAAAAATAATAAATCTTGGGTACAGAAAGTAAAGAATATGGTCCTGAGAAGTGAGAACCCTCAGTGGGTGTTATATATAAAATAATAATGGAGCCCCCATGTCATGGTAGCCTAGCACACCCAGATCCATCCATCAGTAATGGGCAGCCCCCTACCATGTGCTGGTGCTCATACAATTAGACAGCCCCTCCCCTCCCTCCCTCCAGTGTCAGGTCCAGCTCCTGACAGCACTGACAGTAATCACAGCCATCCACAGCACAGGCTGACAGCCAATTCCAGGGCTGCTCAATTAACTTTTGCAAGTCTGTTACCTGTCATCGCACACACTTACCTCTGCCCCCCCCAGGTAAGTGCAAACCTCTGATCACCCTGGATGTTGTTGTGCCCTGGAAGCATGAATAAACAGCAGATGCTGCATCCCACCCACAGCCTGGAGACTCCTATCCATGTTCCCTGCCTAGGCCATCTGCTCCTCTCCTCCCAGCCAGCTCCCATCCTGCAGCACTGGACAGGAAGCTCCACACCTTCCTTGGAAAGGTGCATCTACTACAAGATGACATGATCGCTGCCCACACTTACCCACAGATCCCAGGGATCGCCTCTTCTTCTCCTTGCCACTGATCGATCACACACACTGCCCAATGGATGAGCAGCTGGCAGGCTGCTGCTGCTGCATAGAGGGAGGGAGGAGATGGGATCAGGGAGATCGGGGATCGCCCGGAGATGGAGTCTTCAGTGCAGCAGCTCCCACCTCTAATTCCACCATCTTCCACCTCCTCCTCCTTTTCTTCTCCTTCTGCAGCCACCAGCAGCTCTGTGCCTGGAGCTCCTCCTCCCTCCCTGTGACATCAGACTGGGGCACTCCCAGCGACACACACTCTGCCTGACAGCCCATAATACTCGATAGATAGAGAGAGGATCGCATCACACTCTGCTGCTGCCCACCTGTGTCACCCATGTCACATATGGATATATACATCAGTCACACATTGCTTTCTATGCCCTTTCTATTGTACATCCAATCAGGGCAATTCAATAAAAAGGCAACAAAATGTAACTGTTCACATTCATGGCATTCCATGAATAAGAAGTGTCCTCCTAACCAAACTGTCAATCCATCAAATGATTGCATGTGCAGCTAGTGGTGTTTTTTGGTTTTGTTCAGGGTTGCCAACTTTCAGTAAATTTACAAACAGTTTGTAAAATCCGTAAATTTTTGCATCTGTCCATAAATGTCCATTATGGATGTGTAGTCTGTACTGTATGTCCGTAATGGACGGTTGGCAAGCCTGGTTTTGTTGTGTCCTAGGTAAGGATGAGCTCAGGCGTGTTTGCAACTCCACGTGTGCCACGAAGCTGACACTCCGCAGCAGGGCCGGACTGGGGATAAAAACCAGCCCTGGAAAAAATTTCATACCAGCCACACAGCATTTTTATACCAGCGTAACAGCACAGCGTCATTATTTTCTTGTTCATGAAAGGGAAAACCATACTTTTTTAAAGCACATTTGAAGAGTGTATTATATATAGATAAGACGGATATGAAAGCACAGAGGGCTTTATATCTATAAACGCAAATTCCAGGTAAAAGTGGTCAATCATCAGTGCCCCCTTATTTTATCGTATTCACTTCCCCTTTACATCAGTGAACCCCCCCCCCCCCCCTCAGACTTGCCTAGTGGCATACCTCCCAACCCGCACGGATTCTGCGGGAACTTCACACACAGAATGCATTTTCCCGCAGTCCCGCGCAGGGATCAATATTCCCGCACAGGAAGAAGAAGGTCAGAGGGGAGACATGCTCTTACCGGAGCGAAGCGCTGTGTGGTCTGCGGCAGCTGAAGAGAAGAGGAGAACCCGACAGGCTGTGTGCACAGGTCGATCGTGACAATCACCCCCCGCCGCCCCCCTGGCTAAACAACTTTGGCAACCCCCCCCCCCCCGCTCAACAACCTTGATCCATCCCCCCGCTCAACAAGATGTCCCGCAGTGGATTTTTGAAATTTTGGGAGGTATGCTAGTGGTGCTGTCATCGACCTCCTCTCAGGTGCACCATGCAGGGCTCAGTCAGTCGGCTCCAGCTTGGTGGCTCTAGTTTTATCCTATAGTCTCCTCTCCACAGTCCACAGACATCTGACTTCTCCCATGACCCCCATCCCAGCGGTGCTCCCACTCTTTTTTTTTTTTTTAAATCAGATAAGTGTTTATTGAAACATTCACAGTTTTACACAGATAAGACAGTTCTCCACAGCACATACATATGGCAAGCCCTGAACGACATAACAGGTATGATAAGAGAGAAAATAGACATAAACGAAAAAAAACAGGTGCTCCCACTCTTGGCTCCTCTCCAGACTCCCTCAGAGACTGCAGACATGATACAGAAGATGGTCAGAGGCTGCAGACATGATACAAGAGCTCAATACAGCCTCATCAGTGCACATCACATGCAGCTTCACTGTACCCATCAAATGCAGCCTTACTGTGCCCATCATTGCAGCTTCACTGTGCCCATCATTGCAGTCTCACTGTGCCCATCAAATGCAGCCTCACTGTGCCCATTAAATGCAGTCTCACTGTCCCCATTATTGCAGCCCCTCCTGTGACCCATGTCCCAGTCTGCAGTCCCTGTCTGTGGGAAGGTGTGTTGTTGATGTTCGGTACGGTACCTTCCATGCCAGCCGGATATCCATGATCGCCATCAGCATGCAGGGTCTGTTTTCATCTTGGATGGGGACAGTGCTCCTTCCAGAGGATTTGTTTGTTGTGAGATGGAGTGGTCCCTGGCCACCTGCACCTTCAGCCGTCCTAATTTTCTGCCCCCAGTCAGCCTGTCCTCTGATCCTGGGGAAGTGAGAGCACTAGGTGGGAGCTGGAGAGAAGGGGGGCAAAGAGCAGGGGGGAGTGGAGATCACAGGGGTGGGGAGCGGAGAGCGCACGGGGCCTGGAGATTACTGGGGGGTACAAAGAGCAGGGGGGAGTGGAGAGCACTGGGGAGTGGATAGCAATTGGGGGAGCTTGAGAGCTCCAGTGGGGGCCAGAAAAAATAGGGGGGGAAAGTACGGGGGGCTTGGGCGCACTATGGGGGGGGCGGAGTGCACTGGCAGGGTTGGAGTGCACTGGCGGGGTTGGAGAGTACATGGTGGGGAGCGGAGAGTGCTGGGGGGGGAGCCAAAAAGAACAGGGGTGGAGAGCACTGGGGGGCTGGAGAGCGATGGGTGGAGCTTGAGAGCACTGGGGGGGGCAGAAAGTACAGGGGTGGGGAGCACCGGGGGGAAAACAGGGGCAGAAAGCACAGTGGGGTAGGGAAAACAGGGGTGGAGAGCACTGGGGGGGTGGGGAGAACAGGGGTGGAGAGCACTGGGGGGGGGAGAACAGGGGTGGAGAGCACTGGGGGGAGAACAGGGGTGGAGAGCACTGGGGGAGGGCAGGAGTGGAGAGCACTGGGGGGGTAAACAGGGGTGAAGAGCACTGGGGGGGGAGAACAGGGGTGGAGAGCACTGGGGGGGGGGACAGGGGTGGAGAGCACTGGGGGGGAGAACAGGGGTGGAGAGCACTGGGGGGGGAGAACAGGGGTGGAGAGCACTGGGGGGGAAGAACAGGGGTGGAGAGCACTGGGGGGGGAGAACAGGGGTGGAGAGCACTGGGGGGGAAGAACAGGGGTGGAGAGCACTGGGAGGGAGAACAGGGGTGGAGAGCACTGGGGGGGAGAACGGGGGTGGAGAGCACGGGGGGGGGGGAAAGGGGTAGAGAGCACTGAAGGGGGAGAACAGGGGTGGAGAGC
The DNA here is from genome assembly GCF_905171775.1 of Rana temporaria. Classification (NCBI taxonomy): domain Eukaryota; kingdom Metazoa; phylum Chordata; class Amphibia; order Anura; family Ranidae; genus Rana; species Rana temporaria. The sequence goes on along the minus strand of NC_053489.1, from coordinate 287,250,804 downwards.
ACTGGGGGGGGGAGAACAGGGGTGGAGAGCACGGGGGAAAGCAGGGGTAGAGAGCACTGGGGGGGGAGAACAGGGGTAGAGAGCACTGGGGGGGAGAAGAGGGGTGGAGAGCACTGGGGGGGAGAAGAGGGGTGGAGAGCACTGGGGGGGGAGAACAGGGGTGGAGAGCACTGGGGGGGGGGTAGAACAGGGGTGGAGAGCACTGAGGGGTAGAACAGGGGTGGAGAGCACTGGGGGGGGAACAGGGGTGGAGAGCACTGGGGGGGAGAACAGGGGTGGAGAGCACGGGGGGGAAAGCAGGGGTAGAGAGCACGGGGGGAGAGCAGGGGTAGAGAGCACAGGAGGGGGAGAACAGGGGTAGAGAGCACTGGGGGGGAGAACAGGGGTGGAGAGCACTGGGGGGGGTAGAACAGGGGTGGAGAACACTGGGGGGGAACAGGGGTGGAGAGCACTGGGGGGGTGGAGAGCACTGGGGGGGGGGTAGAACAGGGGTGGAGAGCACTGGGGGGGGAGTAGAACAGGGGTGGAGAGCACTGGGGGGGAACATGGGTGGAGAGCACCTTGGGGGGTGGAGAGCACTGGGGGGGGAACAGGGTGGAGAGCACGGGGGGGGTGGATGAGCACTGTGGGGGTGTACACTGTGATGGTGGCTGGAGAAGGATGGGGAGATCAGGGGGGGGCAGTAAGAACAGGGGTTTAGAGAACTGTGGTAGGGGAGGAGAACACTGGGGGGGGGGAGCTTCAGGGAGAACCTGATAGGAGAAGCAGGGGGCTACATATAGATTAATTGAGCTGTCTATATTCCTCCATTACAGCTGCGGAATGCTTGATTCTCCCCCTCTCCCTCCTGCAAGCATTCAGTGGCTGTATGGAGGAATATAGAAAGCTCAATTAATCTATATGTAGCCCCCTGCCGAATCCGATCCTCCTATACTCGGCGGGCTGTGCAGCAGGCATGACATCTCCTGTGTGTGTGTATCATCACACTGTTCCCATAAATGCAGCCTCACTCTGCTCATCAATGCAGCATCACTCTGCTCATCAAATGCAGCCTCACTGTACCCATGAATGCAGTCTCACTATGCTGATCATTACAGCCTCACTGCGCCCAGGAATGCAGTCTCACTGTGCCCATCAAATGCAGCCCCACTTTGCCCACCATTGCAGCCTCACTGTGCCCATGAATGCCGCAACACTGTGCCCACCACTGTAGCCTCACTGTGCCCATCAATCAATATACGCTTATTGGGATTTTGTTTTACCAAGAATTTGTAGCAGAATACACATTGGCTTGAACTGATGAATTAATTTTTTTTTTTTACTTTTCTTTTTTTTTTTGGAAATGTTTTATAGCAGAAATCAGTCACAACTAAGGCCGCGTACACACGGCCGAGAAACTCGACGGGCAAAACACATTGTTTTTCTTGTCCAGTTCCTTGTTCGGCTGTCAGAAAACTCGTCGAGCCAAATGTTCCCAATGCCCAACGAGGAAATAGAGAACATGCTCTCTTTTTGGCTCGACGAGTTTCCCGACGGGTTTCTCGGCGAAAAGTGTACACACGACCGGTTTTCTCGGCAGAATATGTCTCCCATCGAGTTTCTTGCTGAATTCTGCCGAGAAAAACGGTCGTGTGTACGGGGCCTAATACAGGAGGCGGATTACTGGTCAGATCATCACGAGGTGAGCACAAAGAAAATAAAACAAAAACAAAGAAAATTAAATTAATACAGCCACCACATCTAATGATTGGTAAGCTGCAATATATTACATTTTTGGTTTGTTAACCTAGAGATGAGCCATAACACTGTGTGCATTAGAATAAAATACAGATGCTGTGCCATGTCACTACACACCCTGACTTGTTGTATGTTTGCATTTAGGAGGTGTGACAGGAGTCACTTTGGGCGGGGGGCTTGGGGAACCCAGGTTACCTTGGAGAGCACTGGAAGCTCCTTGTCCAGCTCCTCCAGCCCCTCCTATGTGTAAGTTACCCTGTGTCTATTAGGGGCACATGGTGACTGAGAACCCTAGTCTAACCTCAAGAATATATAAAGATAAAGTCCACTGTTCATCAGAGACCATTGCTAGATGGTTTGAGGTGGGGTGGGGGTCGCTATGTATTTGTTAAGTGTGGCTGTATCCCATTGTTCTATTGTGTCTGTCTGCCTTGAGAGCAACCTAATATGGGATGTATGGGCCAGATTCACGTAGAGCGGTGCATATTTAGTTCGTTGTAACGCATGTCATTTATGTTACGGCGGCTTAATTTTGTGACGTAAGTGCCGTATCCACAGAGTATTTGCGCCCAAATTTGCTCCAGCGTAACGTAAATTGCGAGGCGTAAGGCGGGGTAATTGAAAGTGGGAAGGAAGTGGGCGTGCTCCATTGAAATGAGCCGTGACCCCATGCAAATGAAGGGCCGGCCATACTGCGCATGCGCGCATGAATATGCACCTCACTGGGCATGCTCAGAACTCGGCTCGGCGCAATCAGTGAGATAGGAAATAGGCCAAGCATACTTAGTGAGATACGCCCTGTGTATAAATAGCCCCAGACAAACGCCCTTCCATTGCAAAAGTACATCCCTGTGTTCCTCTTCCTGAAAGCGAGGTGCTTTTGTTCTGTTGTCTGTGGCTGTTTGTTGGTTAGTGTAGTAGTGTTAGAGTAAAGATTTATTGAAGTAGGAGATTGTAGTAGGGGTTTGTTTTTTCTGAGTGTTTTTTGTGTCTGTCTTTTCTGTGTGTTTTTTTGAATTTGTATTACTGTAGCTGTCTGTTTGTGCGGTTTGATTTTGGTGTCTGGTTTTTGCTGTCTGATTTTTGTGTTTGTTTGTTCTGCGTCTTTTTGTGTTTGTTTGTTCTGTGTCTTTTTGTGTCTGTTTGTTCTGTCTGATTTTTGTGTTTGTTTGGTGCTGAGTGCTGTGTGGTGATATGGCACCAAAGAGGAGAAAGCTCAACTTCTCGGTGCATGAGAAGCAAATCCTTGCTAGGGCGATCACCCGATATGGGCGATATTTGCATGGCCCTGAGAGCCGGGACATCCCCCCGGCCAGGAAGAGGGCGATCCTTCAGCAGATTACTGATGAGATCAATGCGGGGGGGGGGGAGACGAGGACCACCAGTGGGATCGCAAAGAAGATCAATGATCTGAGGAGCCTGGTCCGTGACAAGCTGGCCAAGATAAATGCCCATGCCAGGGGCACTGGCGGGGGCCCACCTTGCACCATCAGGTGGACTGAGGAGGAGCGTGCGGTGGCCCAGTGCTTCCACAGCCAGCAAGTGGTGGGCCTGCCTGGCTTTGACTCCGATGAGGCCATGAGGACAGGTAAGTTTTTTTTTTTTTCTATCTGGCGAGTAGCATGTGTGGGGGGGGGGGGAATATGTGCCAAGTGTGTGGATCCTCCAACCTGTGTATGTTTTGTGTCATCCACAGATGGCCAGGAGGTTGCTGGGCTATCAGGCCAGTCTGCTCCATCCCCCGGACAACAGGCTGCTGAAGAGCCCCAAGAAAGGCAGGAGTCCCCAGGGCATGGGAGTGGCCACAACTCACCTCATGAGGAGGTTGAGGGGGAGGAGGATGAGGGGGGGGAGGTTGAGGATGATCGGATGGACCTTGCCAGGGAAATCCTTGGGCTTTTGGATGTGGCTCCCCTTGTGGCTGACAGCAGTCAGGCCTCCATCAGGGGTAGCCCCTCCCACTCCTCCCCCAACAGGGCTCCCCCCCCAAGGGTCTCTCTCTCCCCTCCTCCCAGGCCACAAGCCTCATCTGCAGGCAGGAAGGCCACCCAGAAGACCACGGGGGTGGCCGAGTTTCTGCCTGCAAATCTGCGGAGGGACCAGGCCCGTCAGACCCAACATCTGGGTCAGGTCACCAGACTTTGGCCCAGATGGAGGACAGCCTGGGCTCCATAAAAGACTCCCTGAATGATGTGGCCACAAACTCGTTGGCGGTCATAACTTGTTTTTGTGACCTGCAGACCGCCACAGCAGGCATGGCCCTGGAGGTGAATGCCCTGACCCAGGCTGTCCACGCCAATACCCAGGCTGTCCAGGCCAATACGGCAGCCCTCACTGTGGGCCTGAACAGGATAGCCGTGGCCTTGGAGGGCAGGCCAGCAGGTGGACAGCCACCAGGGGAGGCTCCTCCTTCCCCTGCTTCCCCCCCCCATGAGTCTCCCCTGAGGGCCCGTGGCCGTGGCCGGCCCAGACGTAGCTCACGCCGCCGTTAATTTTGGGTGTACTTTTGATTTTTTTTTTTTTTGGAATTCTACTGTGATTATGATTTGTTATATTTGTGTAAATGATGTATGAATGTGGGGTGACATTCCTGCTGGAAAAAGGGTGTCACCCTTATTTTTGGTGGAGTAGGGATCCCCAGGACCAGGGAGAAGTGATCCCAGGTCCATGTGAATGGTGTATGAATGCACAGTGACATAATTGGAGCCTTGGCGGGGCGTTGCTGCTCCCTAGTACCATGCGGGGTACTTCAGTTTAATCCAATTCAATGAGGATGTGGGGTGTGTGTGCTAGGGACCACAGTGGTGTGCATGCATGCATTCTCATTGTGCCATGTTTAATGTGTGTGTTTACTGTGCAAAGATGCCTTTTGCGAGGCGTCTCCTGGCTGCTGTTCCCTCAGTAGACCGGGTAGAGTTGGTCAGAGGGGGATTGTCTGGTTGGGGGGTCAGGTCATCACGTATGTCAATCTCCAGGCCCCTTCTCACTGCGAAGTTGTGCAGCATGCAACATGCACCGATGATCTGGCACACAAAGTTTGGGGAATACAACAGGGTACCCCCAGACTTATCCAGGCATCGGAAACGGGACTTCAGGAGGCCAAAGGTGCGTTCCACCACTGCACGGGTACGTATGTGTGCAGCATTGTAGTTTTCCTCTCCTGGGGTTTGGGGGTTGCGGAATGGAGTCATGAGATGGGGTCCAAGTGCATATGCAGAGTCACCTGGAAGGGAAAAGACAGGAGGATGTTAGTCATGCATGTGCCCCTCGTGATGTCTGCATCATGGGGGGGGGGGGCAGTCATACCTGACACCCATGTCACTCACCAACCAGCCAGCTGTCCCCATACACGTTCTGTTCAAATTCTCTTGGGATGTTGCTTTGACGGTATATGAAGCTGTCATGGCTGGATCCTGGGTGTTTGGCACGGACATGCCATATGAGGTATTGGGCATCGACTATCACCTGTACATTGATTGAATGCCAATGCTTCCGATTGCGGTACATGTGCTCTGTCTCATGGGGGGGCTGTAGTGCCACATGTGTGCAATCAATGGCCCCCACGGTGCGTGGGAATCTGGCAATTTTGTAGAAATCTGTCATTGTCTTCATCCGCAGGTCCTCCTGGGTGGGTTTGATGATTTGGTTGGCCATGCGTCTCAGGATTGCAGGGACAACCTGGTGCACACATCTGCTAATGGAGGATTGTGACATCCCAGCCAACAATCCACTTGTGCGCTGAAAAGAGCCAGTGGCAAGGAAATGGAGTGTTGCCACTACCTTGACCAGTGGCTCCAGTGCATGTGAGCGGTGTGTTGGGCTGGTGATGTCATCCTGCAGGGTTGTGGTTAATTCCATGATGGCTTCAGGGGGGAATCTGAAGTTGCGATACACCTCAGAAGCAGCCATGCCAAACACATCTAGGCGTGTGCGGTGTGGTGGAAATTTGAAGATGTATTTAATATGTATTGTCATAATGGCACCCAGTCTTAGTACTGCCACAACCCGCTCTAAATAGAACTGACTGGGGCAGTCTGAGGCTGGTTGAATCTCGTCTGGTAGTAGAAAATGTCTTGAGGTTGGAGTGTGATGTTTGCGGCGTGGGCGTATGTCCGCTAACAAGGGGCCCTCTGTGCATTTAGCACAGACGATCGTTGGGGAGGGGATGCGCTCACTTCGCAAGCACACTAGTGGTTATGGACAGATGTGCGCTCTTATCTGGGTCTTGTCTGATCAGCAGGGCTTGCGATTCGTGGCGTACGCCTGTAGATAGCTTCCTTTCCACCTTAATAAGGGTATAATCTGGATATGCATTATTCTATGGAATGGCGCAGATTAGGATTCTATCAGGCGATTAATATGAGAGCTTATGATCGGTTAGAGGCAGGGGGGGCACTCCCTGCCTCGCCCATAAGCCTTTAGCAGCATTGTATGTACTTCTATGCATTGTATTGTATCCATTGTATTATATTCTATTCGTGTATTCTATGGGACTTCCTGTTAGAAGGACGGTCCTTATATGGTGTTAGCTGTGTCAGTGGAACATCATGTGTTAACCACTCCCATGTGGGAGGTGTTTAATGGGTGCAGTGAGCACTTCCTGTTTTGGGGAAATAAAGGGGGCTTGGCTGAGCCTTTGGGCAGTCATGCTGGCAGAATGATATGAGAACAGGCTGGTGATGGTGTCTCTTTGTATGAATGGCAGAGAATGATGGTGAGTGAATCTATTTAGCTTAAATAAGCATTATTTCATTAAGACTGGATGCTGTGCTTTATAGCACAGGGCAAAATGGCGCTGTGCTCTGCGTACGGCCTAATTTTGCCACCACAGATGGCGAGCCAGGTAGGAGCAGACTGGGCCCCTTTGGGTATCGGTTATGTTCCGATGCGTGGGGGGACTCTGCTCTGCGAAAAGATCAAATTTCTTGTCTTTTTGAAATAATCGATTGTGTGTATGTGTGCGATTGGACGTGTGTATGTGTGCGATTGGACGTGTGTGCATGTATGATTTTGTCATGGACTAAAAGTTTGATTTGGATGTGTGTGTGTGTTTAGGATTGGATATGTGTATGATTGCGTGCGTTTGTGAAATCGAGTGGATTTGATTGTACATGTATGTATGTATGAATTATGTGTGTATGCCTGGATGCTGTATGATTGAACAGATTGAAGTTATGTGCCCATGGTATACAGTAAAGCTGTTTGGAAAAGCTATTGTGTAAGACAGCAGCATTATGCCATGTGCTTTGGGGGGGGATGGGCAACCAGCATGGCTGTCCCATCACTGAGTCAAAGTTGGTAACCCTCTGTATGGCTTGTTACATGAGCATGAAAAGTTTTTTTTTAAGGTTTTAAATGTGACCTCACTGTGAATTTCTTAAATGGCTTGTTATGAAAGGTGATGCCGCAGTTTGTACATGAGCTTTGAGAAAAGTGTTTTTGTTTTAATGTTGCGCATGTATCTGAAATTTTTTGAATGTGCTGTGTTGGCAAAAGGTCCGATTTGAAGGAGCCTAAAATGTGTGCCTTGTTGGTTGGTTGTTTTTAGAAAATGTTTTTAATGTTCATATTTGATGTTCCATGTGTTGTCTTTGTGGAGAGATTCTAGGCAGGTTTTTGAAAACTGCATCTGGCAGCCATTTTGTTTGCTGCGATGGTTGTTTGGCGGCCATTTTGTGAGGTGCAGTCTGTTTGGTCTGTGGGTCATCCTGGGTCATCTTTTGGGTGTGATACCATGTGACTGAGCAGTGGAATTTCGCAGCCTTTGGGGCAGATTTTTGTTTTCCTTTGTGTAGTATGGTCTGTCCTTTGGCAGACAGGTGCGAGGCGCAGTTCAAGCGTAAATGGCGCCATTGTTGCTGGCCATTTTTGAGATACAGTTTAAGCGCTATCTTTTGAATTGTGCTTGCGTGCTAGGGCTAATGTATATAAAAGATCTGACTAACCTACCAGCTGACTTTGCAGTATAAGAGTGGAGGCTTTTGTGTAAGAATTTCGTTTTTTGGTGAAAAGACTGCTTTGCATGCACTGAATTTTGTTGGTGTTTGAATATTGAATATTTGGGGTCCTTGGCAATTAATTTGTATTTGAAGATCGTAGGGTCAGGAGGGGGGGTCAACTCCTATTCTGCAGATGGGAGGAGATTGTTTTACCTTTCCTGAACCAGCATACAACAGGAAGTCCTTTTTCGGCATTTATATATAAGCAGGAAGTCAGTGGGAGGAGTTTTTGAAGTCTTCCGAAAGATTAACAATGAGACTTGTGTCCTGAAAGGACAACGGAAAATATTTTGGCGTTTAAAAGAGTGTTTTAAAGTTTAATTTCAGTCATTTTTGTGAAGTGTTATACTGTAAATACAGTTTTGGGTATTTTGGAGCAAACAGGAGGGCTTCACCATTACTGTTGTAATCTCTAGATGCAGACAGAAGCCACATTATTCTGCAGGTGGTAACTGGGCGTAAGTGTTCCGTGTGGTTTAGTCTGGCGACGCAGTGTATGGGATGCATACACTGTGAGGGGTAGAGGCCTAATTTGGGGGTTGATCTGTGGTTGTTGACGAATCATTTGGCATAGTTACTCTGTAGTTCTGTGCCAGGAGGGTTGGGACAACAAGCCATAGAGATGATGCCTCGGTTAGGGTTTTCTAGTTGAGGGACTGGACCAGATAGTGGTTGTAGTCCGTCAATCCACCGTAGAAGAAGGCACCGGGCGGTGGTCCCCGAAATGGGTGCAACGGTTTCTCTCGGACGCGGGAAGTAAGACGATAAGTCGATTTGAATCGCGTGGGAAGGAAGGCTTCCCACAGTCAGACGGTTACACGGTGCACAAAGCCTAGTTTTGGGGGCAAAGGCCTTTAGACCCCTTTAAAAGATTGCCAAGGATACTATTTGGGTATCCCTCTGGAGTGGATGTGGTTTCGCTGCGGTTTCAGAAATCTGTAATGATGAGTGTGGATGGAGGCGTGGTACACGCTTTGGTGACCCTCAAAGGAGAGCTATACATAGCCGGTCTATGCAAGGCTCTCACGCTATTCTCATATTTTCCCATTGTATTTTCGTCTATTGCAGAAAGTGAAGGCCGATTTCCTGCTGGTTTTTGTTTTTTTTCATTTTTGTTTTGGATACTATGAATATCTCCCCCACATTTGTATATGAATGTTTGTATGTAGTAACGTGAATATGTTCGAATTTACCGCGGCGATCCTCCGATGCGTCGCGGCTGTAGTATTTCTGTAGGAACGGGAAAAGTAAGAGTTACACAGAGTTTTGTTTGAATCGGTTTTGAAAGAATGTCATTGAAAATTTACAGGAATGTCATTTTTGTTTGCCATTCTCTGCAGGATAAATATGAGGGATGAAGTAATGATTTCTGTTTAAGTATTTTTCAGGTCCAAGAAGTTTCTAGAAGTTTCTGTACATAGAGAGCAGGTGTATGTAGACAGCTGTACACATGGATAAATACGAGTCTAAGAAGGTTTAAAGTATCATAGGCTATTTCATTGTTTCTTCTTCCTCCAGTCTTTAATGAGGAAGAAGGGGGGGATAAATAAATGTAAAAGAGACAGTTTTTCGAACTAATAACACTAATCTTTCTAATTCTAATCAAGTTTGTGCCAAGACTGTCTTTCTTTGATGGAATTTGAATCGACAAGCAGCAGTCTAGCAAAGTAGGTTCCCATCTTAGATGCTAAGAACCTGCCAATGGTTCCAGGTATTACAGGAGATGGTAAGGTATTACAGGCGACGGGGAGACACGCACAGATTGCGCAGTGAACACAGTCCCGAGGTCGGGGTTATTGTCATAAGGTTTGTTTGGAGGTCAACCGAAACCAGGGTCGTACCCACCTCATCAGCTGTCACGTCGATTCTCAGGTGATGGGGTGAGTGCGATCACTGTAACATGAACTTTAAAGGGGTTCAGGAGAGTCTCTCCTGGACCCCGACACTGTAATTGGTTTTCATTTTTCCCAACCAGGTGACTGGGTCGTTTGTAAAGAAACTTGATGGATGAGACCACGCCAGCCACTGCAAGAAGCGGCTCCTCCACATCAAAGAAATTAGTAGTATCTTCGTTTATTTTGTATTTGTTTGTTTAGTATATTTTAGCAGAGGTAACGATGAAATACATCCCAAGTTATTATTTAAAGTCTATTCTATGACTAATTAAGAAATTGAACGGGATGGATTGCGGGGTCTGTTCTGAGTCTCCACCGAGCTTTAGTGCCCAGCGATGACAGCGGTACATGCTATTTATGACGTTATGATTGGTATGAGGATTATTGACAAACTAGTGAAGACTCCGGACAGACACTTGGCAATAGAATTTAATGAGATGTCTTTAGAGGGTAGAATTTTTATTTGTTTTTATGGCTCTGCCTCTTGTCGGTTGGGTATCTATAGCTTATAAGGTAATTCAAGAGGTTCATGTGTGGTGGTGAAGCTGTCCCAGCATCCTGTATCGTGGCCGATCACGAGGATCTGATGGCACAAGAGAAAGTAGGAATGGCAGGGGCGGCTAGAAGGCACCAACCCCGACCAGGTCTGGGCATGGTTTCCTGCATGTACAAGGTGGGGGGCTTGAGCTTATGATACGATTGAACAATTCACACCTATTGAGGATGGAATGTTTCATGTGACTGTTGAAGCTACAAGGAAGTTCTCGCGGTCCAAGGGCGATTTCTGGGAATTTACAAGTAAAGATTGTTATACCTGGATCGGGGATACTGGGAATTGGAGTTCAGGCCCATATGGATAAGGTTTGGGTCCCTGCAAGGCAGAGCCAGAGCTGTAGCTAAGTGAAGGATGGGAATCCTTTGAAGGGTCTGGGAATCTTTGGGGATTTAATTTTTATTTTACAGCGGATCGTGGTTGATGGAAATGGGAATATATATACTCATGTGGTTTTTATTTCTATTCTTTCTATGTCGTGATGAGGCGCTCCTGTTGCCTGATTGGACGCGTGACCAGAGCCGGAGCAGATGACCACATCTTCCTTGATGAAGACGCCCCGAAGCCGGACCCATTTACAAGACACAGAGGACCCCAGACCGATCTGCGATTACTACAGCTCACCAAGTTGTGTCCTCCTTATAAGTCATGTCTCCTGAAGAACAGAGTCTACATTTCAAGTCGTGTTTTTTTCTTTTTATGGACTGTAAAGACTGATTCCTTTCTCGGTGTAAAAAGACTATCAAGATTGGAAGGACAAGTGGGAGCAATATGACAAAAAGGGAGGACTGTGGTGGAAATTTGAAGATGTATTTAATATGTATTGTCATAATGGCACCCAGTCTTAGTACTGCCACAACCCGCTCTAAATAGAACTGACTGGGGCAGTCTGAGGCTGGTTGAATCTCGTCTGGTAGTAGAAAATGTCTTGAGGTTGGAGTGTGATGTTTGCGGCGTGGGCGTATGTCCGCTAACAAGGGGCCCTCTGTGCATTTAGCACAGACGATCGTTGGGGAGGGGATGCGCTCACTTCGCAAGCACACTAGTGGTTATGGACAGATGTGCGCTCTTATCTGGGTCTTGTCTGATCAGCAGGGCTTGCGATTCGTGGCGTACACCTGTAGATAGCTTCCTTTCCACCTTAATAAGGGTATAATCTGGATATGCATTATTCTATGGAATGGCGCAGATTAGGATTCTATCAGGCGATTAATATGAGAGCTTATGATCGGTTAGAGGCAGGGGGGGCACTCCCTGCCTCGCCCATAAGCCTTTAGCAGCATTGTATGTACTTCTATGCATTGTATTGTATCCATTGTATTATATTCTATTCGTGTATTCTATGGGACTTCCTGTTAGAAGGACGGTCCTTATATGGTGTTAGCTGTGTCAGTGGAACATCATGTGTTAACCACTCCCATGTGGGAGGTGTTTAATGGGTGCAGTGAGCACTTCCTGTTTTGGGGAAATAAAGGGGGCTTGGCTGAGCCTTTGGGCAGTCATGCTGGCAGAATGATATGAGAACAGGCTGGTGATGGTGTCTCTTTGTATGAATGGCAGAGAATGATGGTGAGTGAATCTATTTAGCTTAAATAAGCATTATTTCATTAAGACTGGATGCTGTGCTTTATAGCACAGGGCAAAATGGCGCTGTGCTCTGCGTACGGCCTAATTTTGCCACCACAGCGGTATATCCTCTCCTGTGCCCTCCTCCTCCTCCGTTCCCTCCTCCTTCTGCGTTCCTCTAAAGTCACTAGTATAGCTATGAGCATGGATGCCCCTGGCATGTTGGCATACAGATTGTTGTCCTGCAAGTGTGTGTGCTCAGCTCTTCCCTAATGGTGTTGCTTTAGCTGACCTTTACACGGCTGGTGCAAAGTTAAGGCACCTTTTATAAGGTGTAATTTTCCGCCGGGAAACTAGCAGATGCGCACAGGGCGTAGCCTACGCCGCACAAGCGTACTTTTGTGGATCGCCGTATCTCCTTCATTTGCATATTTAACTAGCAAATCAATGGTGTGTCTAGCGTATTTTGCGCTCCAAGATGCGCCGGTGTAATAGTTTTACGTCGGACGGAAAAAAATGGTTTTCAGGCGTATCTCGTTTTGAGGATACGGCGCATAGATACGCGTGGCACATTTTTGAATTACGCCGCGCATCTCTAGATACGTCGGCGTAAGTGCTTTGTGAATCTTGCCCTATATGTCTATGTGTATTTGCTGTGAGGAGGGAGGGAACGAATTCCTCCAACACCTCTCCCTGCTAAATGGACAGTCTACAGATGACAAGTTTGAATATCTCTGTGTGCATGCGTTCAAATAAACAGTTCATGTTCAGCAGCCAAAATGAGTACTGTCTAGTTCTTGGTTGTCAGTGGTTAGAATATCTGATATCTATATTCAGACTGGGAAGAAGCGGTATATGACGAAAGCACTTAAGCGGAGTGTGGGACATTTCGTTACAGGAGGGACACTGATGAGCCCAGGGCCGTCTTACTGAGCGGGCACCCCTGGGCACAGCCCGGGGGCCCCACGTGACCTGGGGCCCCATCAGAGCTGGACAAATAGCTCCCCATCAGAGCTGGACAACTAGCTAGTGTCAGTTGGTGTGTGCGCTCGAGGTGCGCTGAATGAGTAGTCGGCGGCGGCGCTCTATCTATAGGAGGAAAGAAGTGAGGGAGGGAGCTTGGTAGGGTGCATTTCTTTCTGGCCATTCCTGTGTGTGCTGCGGATGTTCCGCGAGGGGAGGAAGGCGTTTCTGGTGCTGTGGAGAGCCTTAGTTAGCTGGTATCTTCGGCGGTGTACAGCGCCACATCACCTCCGAAGATACCAGCTAACTACCGCTCTCCACAGCACCAGAAAGTTCAGAAACACCTTCCGTCACCCGCAGCACACCCGGGAATGGCCAGGAAACCCGTAGCTTCTCCTCTCCTCCCTTGATGGCTGCTGAGCCGCTCCACCCTCACTGCTCAATGTGCAGTGACACGCTGCTCCGTCCTGTACCCTTGTCCCACCCCTTTCTCCCTGCATCTGTGCTGCTAGCTACTGTGAAGGGGATGAGTAGGGAGGATTAAAAAGTCAAAGACCACAAGAATGAGAGAAGTCACCAAGAGCCCCCGGGGACCATTCAAGTAAGTGAGCACTGTGACCAGACCCCTTCTCTCTCCCCCTTCCTTCTCTCTCCCCCCTTCCTTCTCCCCCCCCTTCCTTCTCTCTCCCACCTTCCTTCTCTCTCCCCCCTTCCTTCTCTCTCCCCCCCTTCTTCTCTCCCCCCTTCCTTCTCTCTCTCTCCCCCCCCTTCCTTCTCTCTCTCTCCTTCCTTCTCTCTCTCTCCTTCCTTCTCTCTCTCTCCTTTCTTCTCTCTCTCTCCTTCCTTTTCTCCCTTGCCCTCCTTCTCTCTCTCCCTCCTTCTCTCTCCCCCCTCCTTCTCTCTCCCCCCCTCCTTCTCTCTCTCCTCCCTTCTCCTTGCTCCTCTTTTTTTCTGCTTTCCTTCTCTCCCCCTCCTCCCCCCTTCCTTTTCCTCCCCCCATCATTCTCCCCCTCCCCTTCCTTCTCCCTCGCCTTCCTTCTCTCCCCCACCTCCCCCCTCCTTCTCCCCCTCCTCCTCTCTCTCCTCCCTACTCCTCGCTCCTCTTTTTTTCCCGCTTTCCTTCACCCTCCCCCCATCCTTCTCTCCCTTCCTTCTCCCCCCCTTCCAGACACGCTGAATCTGGTGACAGTGGCAAGTGACACACCGAATCTGGTGGCAGGTGACAATGGCAAGTGACACGCTGAATTTGGTGGTAAGTGACACGCTGAATTTGGTGGCAAGTGACACGCTGAATTTGGTGGCAAGTGACACGCTGAATTTGGTGGCAAGTGACACGCTGAATTTGGTGGCAAGTGACACGCTGAATTTGGTGGCAAGTGACGCGCTGAATTTGGTGGCAAGTGACACGCTGAATTTGGTGGCAAGTGACACGCTGAATTTGGTGGCAAGTGACACGCTGAATTTGGTGGTAAGTGACACGCTGAATTTGGTGGTAAGTGAAAAGCTGAATTTGGTGGTAAGTGAAAAGCTGAATTTGGTGGTAAGTGACACGCTGAATTTGGTGGCAAGTGACACGCTGAATCTGGTGACAGTGGCAAGTGACACGATGAATTTTGTGGCAGGTGACAGTGGCAAGTGACACACCGAATCTGGTGGCACGCTGAATTTGGTGGCAAGTGACACGCTGAATTTGGTGGCAAGTGACACGCTGAATCTGGTGGCAGGGGCAAGTGACACACTGGGCCATATTCTGAGTAAATATCCGCCTGCTTCGCTTAGGGCACTTACACTCCGCTGTCCCAACTTACTGGAGCAGGTGTTGTATTCCCCAACCACTTGCTCCATAAGTTGGGACAGCGGAGTGTAAGTGTCCTGGCGTAGCCTGGCGGATCTCCAAGGGGGCGGCTTCTATTCAAATGAAGCGCGCCCCCGATACAAAAGAACTGGGCATGCGCCGGGCTGCAAAAAGCCCAGTGCGCATGCTCCAGTTCTCGGCGGAAAACGTCAATGACGCCGACGTGTGCGTCATTGACGTAAAGTCGTATTCAAGAACGACTTACGTAAACGACGTATCCGTCGAAAAAACACGACGGGGACCCGACGCCATCCGTAACATGGCCTACGCGAGACTTGCGGAAACTTACCCCTCATATAGCAGGGGTAAGTTTCCGCTTACGCAAACGACGTTAGCGACGGTTACGCGACGCGAACTCGTTCGTGAATCGGCGTAGAAGGATCATTTGCATACGCAAATGACTCCTTCACTTAAATGCCATCTAGCGGCGGACGGCGTCATTGCATTTAAGATCCGCCAGTGTAAGTGACTTACAGATGGCGGATCTTAAGTGTATCTATGCAAAACTGATTCTGAGAATCAGGAGCATAGATACACGGGTCAAAAAAGGGAGTTACGATGGAGTATCCTGAGTTACTCCATCGTAACTTTACTCAGAATATGGCCCACTGAATTTTGTGGCAGGTGACAGTGGCACGCTGAATTTTGTGGCAGGTGACAGTGGCAGGTGACAGTGGCAAGTGACACGCTGAATTTTGTGGTAGGTGACAGTGGCAAGTGACACACCGAATCTGGTGGCAAGTGACAATGGCAAGTGACACGCTGAATTTGGTGGCAAGTGACACGCTGAATTTGGTGGCAAGTGACACGCTGAATCTGGTGACAGGGGACAGTGGCAAGTGACACACTGTAAAGGAGAAATATTGTACTTCCATTCTTGAGAGTAGGTGCGTAAATTGGGGCAACCTTGTAGGGGCCCCATAGCATTACTTTGCCCAGGGGCCCATGAGGCTATTAAGATGGCCCTGGATGAGCCCATGTCCTCTCCACCAGTCCAGCGAACCTCTGTTACCTCACTCTCAGTGAAGGAATGGGGTTCCGCTGTGCACTTATCGTGGACCTCATGTGTGCACTTGTTAACTCCTTCACTCCCGTACCATGTGGCCAGGCTGTGGGTCTCCTTAATGTGGGTTCAGCCGCGATTGCTACCCCTGGGAAAGGCAGCCAGGTCACGCCCCCCCTCGCTCTTGGAGGACCCATCACCTGTCCCAGGTACCACGCTTCACAACTGACTGCATTGTATCTTGTTCTAGCACTTGGTTACCCATAGCAACTACATCACTTCTCCTGCTTGACTTGCCGAGTAGACCTGATGTAGTGCTTTGCCACAGCTCCCAACTGTCCCCTGATTTCATGGGACTGTCCCTGATTTTCAAAAATGCCCCTCGTTTCTCCTTATTTGTCCCTCATTTTGGTCTGATCTATATAGTTGAATATACAATGCACTATTTATCTTTCAAAAAGTGTATCCCAGTGCTAAAACTTTCATACAGTTTCTAAATTGCTATATTTGTAAATGTAAAAAAACGGTATATAGCACAAATAGTGGTAAAAAAATCACTTGTGGGTTTAAATAATCTTGTTTTTTTTTTTTTGTAGAACTCTACTTTAAGGGGGTGTGGCAGAGTGTGTGTCCTATGCCTAGTGCCAGAGACGTGCAGTCAGGGGAGACAGGTAAGGCACCTGCCATGAACATTAAAAATAAATAAATAATAGAGCTTCGAGGGACATAGTTCAGCAACCTTAGTTTACAGAAGGCCCACCACTGGTAAATATTTGGGGCTCCTACGACCTATGGTTGCGGAGATACATGGTTCCTTGTGCAGCCTGTCAGAAGCTACATACAGAGCATCCAGTTAAACTACAAGCTGGCACACTCTGTTTGCAGCAGACTTAGAGGATGAGCTCACAGTGCCTCTCCTCACTTCTTGTCAGAGGCACTGACCTCAATGGACAGCTTGGAGTCTTGGACCAATGGTAAAGTACCATTGGTCTTTGGCCCCAGCTGTCTAAAAAAAAAGCTGCAGTGGAGGCACGCCTCTCACTGCAGTGTCATAGAAGGGGCATGTGTCTAAAACAGTGGTCATCAACCCTATCCTCAGGGCCCACTAACCAGTGGTGTAAACTGAGCTGCGCATGTGCAACATAGATTACAGGCTGGACTGGTCTCTGTGTGCCAGAATGGAATGACATCATCCTGCGCTAAATGAAGGTGGCCAAAACCCAGCACACAGAATAAGATGCCGGCGCACATATACTGTGTGTGTGTGTGTGTATATATAAACACGTTATTTTTTAATTGTTTCATGTGCTGAAAACAAATGTAGTGTAAATATGCTCCCTAAGGCTGCAAAGAAAGGGTATCTGCTTTCACTGATTTATCTACTGTTACCAGTCTGTATTCCTGGTCACCGTCACACCAGTCATATGATGATGCTGTACTGCACTGGTGACAGTATGCAAAAACAATTGTGAAAAAAAATAAAAACATATTTTATTTACTGTATTTATTGGCGTATAACAGTCACTTTTTTACCCTGAAAATAGAGGGTAAACTGTGTTTGCGTGTTATACGCAGGGGGCTGTGGTAAGTTTTTTTCCTGAAACTTCCATCTTAAAGTTACTGTGTGTGTGTTATACACCTGTGCGTGTTATACGCCGATAAATACAGTAATTTCTTTATTTTCAAAATAAGTAGAGAAAAAATTAAAACTTCTAAAAACTTGTCATGCCTCTTACAGAATTCTCTGGACTGTCTACTTTCCAAAAAGGGGTCATTCAGGGTTTTGTTCTTACTGTCCTGGTATCTTAGTGTCTCAAGAAATGAGATGTCAGTTCATCAGGATTGACCAATTTTAAAATATATATCAGTGGTCATCAACCCTGTCCTGCAGGGCCCACTAACAGGCCAGGTTTGCAAGATAACTGAAAGACATCACAGCTGATATCCTTTGCTCCTCAGTGATTGCAGTATTCTAGACTGCATCTCCCCAAGGTAATACATAAAACCTGGCCTGTTAGTGGGCCCTGCAGGACAGGGTTGATGACCATAATACCATAGTTTGTAGAAGCTGCAGCTTTAAGCCTAGGTTCACACTGCTGCGAATTCAAAATTGCGGTAAAATGCGCGATTTTACCGCGATTTCGCGGCCGCAATTTTGCTGCGATTTGCTGCGATTTCGGCCGCAATTTAATGTAAATCGCGGCCCGAAATCGCAAAAAGTAGTACAGGAACTACTTTTTGAAATCGCAGATGCGGCGTCGCACTGATTAGGACAGTGCCATTGCCGACAATTGCCGCCGATTTGAGATGCGATTTGACATGTCAAATTGCATCTCAAATCGTTCCAAATCGTACCCAGTGTGAACCAGGGCTTAGGCCCCTTTCAGACGTCCGCTCCGCCTGTCCGTTATTACAAGTCCGTTAACGGACTTGTAATACATCCCTATGGGATCGCGTCCGTTAGCGGATGGAGCATCCACTAACGTCCGCGTCCATCGGGATCCGGTTTTCGGACGGAAGAAAACCCTATTTTTCTACTGTCCGGCGGAACGGAACTGATGCAGACGGACCAACGGTCCGTCTGCATCCGGTTCCCCATAGGGCAGAGCGGAGCTGAGACAGGGCGGTCTCTGCACTGTGTGCGGGGACCGCCCTATCCGCCGACAGCTCAGCGGGAATCCCCGCTGAGCCGACGGAGACACACGGAGCGGACCCAGAAACGGTCCGCTCCGTGTGAAAGAGCCCTTACACAAACCAATTAATATGCATTTATGTTTTTTTTTTTTTTTTTTTTTTACCAAAAACATATAACAGAATACATTGTGGCCTACATTTATGAAAAAAAATATGTTTTTTACTGGATATGTTTTATAACAGAAAGTACAATATAAATATTTTTTTTATTATTTATTTATTTATATAGCAGATATAAAAAAGCCAGTGGTTATTAAATCCAAACAAAAGAAAGCTCTATTTATGTGAAAAAAGTATAAAAATGTAATTCTTATACAGTGTTGCATGATCAAGTAATTGCCAGTTAAAGTAGCACAGTGCTGAATAGGTCTGGTCAAGAAGGGGGTAAAAGCTTCCAGAGGTCAAGTGGTTAATATTAGTTACGCTCAACACACAGAATTCCTGGGGCATTATGGGTGCTTTAGAGAAAACGCACAACACAAGCTGTTTCATTTAAGGCCGGGTTTACAAATGTGCGGCTTTGGTTTCGTGCCTGGGGACGGTGCATTTCTGTTCACCGGTTCAGGTGTGGTTCAGGTCCGAATTTTTGCCTGAATTTTGCCAAGAAAGCACAGGACCCTTTTGCAATCCGCTCTGGACCTGTGTGAACCAGTGTTCTGTCGAATAAGTTCCCCCCAGCGGATAAGCCTCCGAAAATAGCCGAAGACGTAGAGCTGAGAGTCAGCTCTACAAGGCGCCTGCGCACTGACTATGACACATGCCGCACGCTCCCGATGCTAGTGCTACTCTGAAAGGGGCGGGGGTGATTTTAGCAATAAAGTACAGTACACGTCTTAGCGGGCCGTGTTAAAACAAATGAAGGGCAGACTATGCACTGTTGATGGTTGGGTTTTGCAATGTGCCCCGCTAAGACGTGTACTTTATTGCTAAAATTTACACATTTTACACCTAATTTACACATTTTCCGTACAAAGTAAAAAAAAAGTAAAAAAAAATAAACACTTTATTTCATTTGTAAATACCCATGCAATTCTTTGCACCAGAATCTAAATTTTAGCCTAATTTTAAAAGGATAAATTATAGAATAATATTCACATTTTCTATGTGCAGCAACACACTATTTATTTTTAAACTAACGCTGCTAAAAAAAAGAAGAAGAAATGCTTTTTGTTTAGTTTGTGTTTGTTTTATTGTCTAAGTATTATGCCGCGTACACACGATCGGTTAGTCTGATGAAAACGGTCTGATGGACTGTTTTCATCAGACCAAACCGATCGTGTGTGGGCCCCATCGGTTATTTATCCATCTGTCAAAAAAAATGGAACTTGTTTTAAAATTATCTGATGGATAAAAAACCTATAGAAAAAAACGATCGTCTGTAGGCACGTCCATCGGTTAAAAATTCACGCATTCTCAGAATCAAATCGACGCATGCTTGGAAGCATTGAACTTCATTTTTTTCAGCATGTCGTTGTGTTTTACGTCACCGCATTCTGACACGATCGTTTTTTTAACTGATGGTGTGTAGGCACGACTGATCATCAGTAAGCTTCATCGGATGGACCGATTGTGTGTACAGGGCATTACTATAGGAGGAAAAAAGCATGGTTGCAGGACAATATCATGAAAAGAAAGCCTTGTCTGTCTGTATAAAAAAGAATATATATATTACCTTATCTTAACTTGCTTACTAAGCACTTAAACCCCCTTCCTGCCCAGGCCAATTTTCAGCTTTCAGCGCTGTTACTCTTTGAATGGTCATGCTACATTGTACCCATATGAAGTTTTTATCATTTTTTTTTTCACACAAATAGAGGTTTATTTTGGTGGTATTTAATCACTACTGGGGTTAGTGTAAGTTAGTCTACTGGGGTCCTGTAACCTATTTTTCATTAAATAGGTTTTCACTGTGTTTTCCTGTCTTCTGGTAACGAAGCAGTGTTTGTTAGTTGTGCTTGTGTGCACTGCTCTATGCACAATAAAGATTCCATAGTTCCTAACTTATCTCAATAGCGAGCAAGAGATGGTGGTTATGGGCCAGATTCACGTAGAGTGGCGCAAATTTAGTTTGTCCTAACGTATGTCAGTTAAGTTAAGGCGGCTCAATTTTGTGACGTACAGTAAGTGCCGTATCCACAGAGCATTTGCGCCCAAATGTGCGCCAGCGTAACGTAAATTCCGAGGTGTAAGGCGAGGTAATTGAAAGTGGGAAGGAAGTGGGCGTGCTCCATTGAAATGAGCCGTGACCCCATGCAAATGAAGTGCCGGCCGTACTGCGCATGCGCGCATGAATATGCACCTCACTGGGCATGCTCAGAACTCGGCCCGGCGCAATCAGTGAGATAGGAAAAAGGCCAAGCGTACTTAGTGAGATACGCCCTGTGTATAAATAGCCCCAGACAAACGCCCTTCCATTGCAAAAGTACATCCATGTGTTCCCCTTCCTAAAGTAAGGTGCTTTTGTTCTGTTGTCTGTTGGTGTTTGTTGGTTAGTGTAGTAGTGTTAGATTAAAGATTTATTGTAGTAGGAGGTTGTAGTAGCTGTGTGTTTTTTCTGAGTGTTTTTTGTGTCTGTTTTTTCTGTGTTTTTTTGTTGTTTTTGTATTAGCTGTCTGCTTGTGTTGTTTGATATTGGTGTCTGTTTTTTGCTGTCTGAATTTTGTGTTTGTTTGTTCTGTGTCTTTTTTGTCTCTGTTTTTTTTTGTCTGTTTGTTCTGTGTGTTTTTGTGTTTGTTTAGTTTGATTTTTGTGTGTGTTTGGTGCTGTGTGGTGATATGGCACCAAAGAGAAGGAAGCTGAACTTCTTGGTGCGTGAGAAGCACTTACTTGCCAGGGCGATCACCCAATTTGGGCGATATTTGCATGGCCCTGAGAGCCGGGACATCACCCCGGCCAGGAAGAGGGAGATCATTCAGCAGATTACTGATCGGATCAATGCGGAGGGGGGGGGGGGAGACGAGGACCCCCAGTGGGATTGCCAAGAAGATCAATAATCTGAGGAGCCAGGTCTGTGAGAAGCTGGCCAGGCAAACAGCCCATGCCAGGGGCACTGGAGGAGGTCCACCTTGCACTGTAAGGAAGGTGGACTGAGGAGGAATGTGCGGTGGCCTGGTGCTTCCATAGCCAGCAAGTGGTGGGCCTGCCTGGCTTTGACTCCGATGAGGCTGTGAGGACAGGTAAGTTTTTTTTTTTTCCATCTGGCGAGTAGCATGTGTGTGGGGGGGAAGGGAATATGTGCCAAGTGTGTGGATCCTCCAACCTGTGTATGTTTTGTGTCATCCATAGATGGCCAGGAGGTTGCTGGGCCATCAGGCCAGTCCGCACCAACCTCCGGACAACAGGCTGCTGAGGAGCCCCCAGAAAGGCCGGAGTCCCCAGGGCAGGGGAGTGGCCACAACTCCCCTCATGAGGAGGTTCAGGGGGAGGAGGTTGAGGGGGGGGAAGTTGTGGATGATCGGATGGACATTGCCAGGTAAATTATGGAGTGTTGGGATGTGGATCCCCTTGTGGCTGACAGCAGTCAGGCCACCATCAGGGGTAGTCCCTCCCACTCCTCCCCCAACAGGCCCCCCCCAGGGGGATCCCCTGCTCCCAGGCCACAAGCCTCATCTGGAGGCAGTCAGGCCACCATCAGGGGTAGCCCCTCCCACTCCTCCCCCAACATGGCTCCCCCCCCAGGGGGATCCTCTGCTCCCAGGCCACAAGACTCAACTGCAGGCAGGAAGGCCACCCAGAAGACCAGGGGGGTGGCCGAGTTCCTGCCTGCAAATCTGCAGAGGGACCAGGCCCGTCAGACCCACCATCAGGGTCAAGTCACCCGGACTTTGGCCCAGATGTAGGAGAGCCTGGTCTCCATTAAGGAGTCGGTCAGTGATGTGGGCACAAATTCATTAGTGCTGATAACGTGTTTTTGTGACCTGCAGACCGCCACAGCAGGCGTGGCCCTGGAAGTGACTGCCCTGACCCAGGCTGTCCAGGACAATACACAGGCTGTCCAGGCCAATACGACAGCCCTCGCTCTGGGCCTGAACAGGATGGCCGTGGCCTTGGAGGGCAGGCCAGCAAGTGGACAGCCACCTGGGGAGGCTCCTCCTTCCCCTGCTCCCCCCCCATGAGTTTCCCCTGAGGGGCCGTGGCCGGCCCAGGCGTAGCTCATGCCGCCTTTGATAATTTGGGATGTTCTTTTTTTTTTTTTATGATTTTCTACTGTGATTATGATTTTTTTTATGTGTGTGAATGATGTATGAATGTGGGGGTGACATTCCTGGTGAAAAAGGGTGTCACCCTCAGTTTTGGTGGAGTAGGGATCCCCAGGACCAGGGAGAAGTGATCCCAGGTCCATGTGAATGGTGTATGAATGCACAGTGACATAATTGGAGCCTTGGCGTGGCGTTGCTGCTCCCTAATACCATGTGGTTTACTTGGGTCTAATCCAATTCGATGTGCATGTGGGGTGTGTGTGCTAGGGACCACAGTGGGTGTGCATGCATGCATTCTCATTGTGCCATGATTAATGTGTGTGTTTACTGTGCAAAGATGCCTTCTGCGAGGCGTCTCCTGGCTGCTGTTCCCTCAGCAGACCGGGTAGAGTTGGTTGGGGGGGAATGTCTGGTTGGGGGGTCAGGTCATCACGTATGTCAATCTCCAGGCCCCTTCTCACTGCGAAGTTGTGCAGAATGCAACATGCACCGATGATCTGGCACACAAAGTTTGGGGAATACAACAGGGTACCCCCAGACTTATCCAGGCATCGGAAACGGGACTTCAGGAGGCCAAAGGTGCGTTCCACCACTGCACGGGTACGTATGTGTGCAGCATTGTAGTTTTTCTCTCCTGGGGTTTGTGGGTTCCCGGTATGGAGTCATGAGATGGGGTCCCAGTGCATATGCAGAGTCACCTGGAAGGGAAAAGACAGGAGGATGTTAGTCGTGCATGTGCCCCTCGTGATGTCTGCATCATGGGGGGGGACAGTCATACCTGACACCCATGTCACTCACCAACCAGCCAGCTGTCCCCATACATGTTCTGTTCAAATTGTCTTGGGATGTTGCTTTGACGGTATATGAAGCTGTCATGGCTAGATCCTGGGTGTTTGGCACGGACGTGCCATATGAGGCATTGGGCATCCACTATCACCTGTACATTGATTGAGTGCCAGTGCTTCCGATTGCGGTATATGTGCTCTGTCTCATGGGGGGACTGTAGTGCCACATGTGTGCAATCAGTGGCCCCCACAGTGCGTGGGAATCTGGCAATTTGGTAAAAATCTGTCATTGTCTTCATCCGCAGGTCCTCCTGGGTGGGTTTGATGATTTGGTTGGCCATGCGTCTCAGGATTGCAGGGATAACCTGGTGCACACATCTGCTCATGGAGGATTGTGACATCCCAGCCAACAATCCACTTGTGCGCTGAAAAGAGCCAGTGGCAAGGAAATGGAGTGTTGCCAGGACCTTGATCAGTGGCTGCACTGCATGTGAGCGGTGTGTTGGGCTGGTGATGTCATCCTGCAGGGTTGTGGTTAATTCCAGGATGGCTTCACGGTTGAATCTGAAGGTGCGATACACCTCAGAAGCAGTCATGCGAAAGACATCTAGGCGTCTGCGGTATATCCTCTCCTGTGCCCTCCTCCTCCTCCTCCTCCTCTGTTCCCTCCTCCTTCTGCGCGCCTCTAAAGTCCCTAGTATAGTTATGAGCATGGATGCCCCTGGCATGTTGGCAGACAGATTGTAGTCCGGCAAGTGTGTGTGCTCAGCTCTTCCTTAATGGTGTTGCTTTAGCTGACCTTTACACGGCTGGTGCAAAATTAAGACACCTTTTATAAAGTGTAACTTTCCGCCGGGAAACTAGCAGATGCGCACAGGGCGTAGCCTACGCCGCACAAACTTAATTTTGTGGATCGCCGTATCTCCCTCATTTGCATCTTTGCCTATCAAAACAATGGTGTGTCTAGCGTATTTTGCGCTCCAAGATGCGCCGGTGTAATCGTTTTACGTCGGACGGAAAAAACTGTTTTTCAGGCGTATCTCGTTTTGAGGATCAGGCGCAAAGATACGCGTGGTGCATTTTTCAATTACGCCGCGCATCTCTAGATACGTCGGCATAAGTGCTTTGTGAATCTGGCCCTATGTTCCTACATACTGTACATACATACAGTGGGACCATGGAGAACAAATTGTAGCCACTCTCTAACATGAAGTCAGATCACAGCAACAAAAAACAAAAAGTGAATTTGGAGAGTTAGAGGAGGCTGAGATCTTTAGAAGGTACTTTTTGAATTAAAAATACATACATAAGTCAATGTCACTTTAAAGGGGTTGTAAAGGTTCGTGTTTTTTCACCTTAATGCATTCTATGAGAGAGCTTCCCAAAGGGGGTTATCTATTGCGGGGAGGAGCCCCGAGAGCCGCTGAGGGACCCCAAAAGAGGATGATCGGGGCAAAACGATCTGCACAGTGGAGGTAAGTATGACGTGTTTGTTATTTTTTGTTGTTTTTAAATTGAACCTTTAGTATCCCTTTGAGTAGCTAGGGAGATATTATAAAACATGTGAAAGGAGTCTAGTGCTCCATCTCCTGGCTGCATATGAAAATACAAAATATTCATGTGCAATCTCATGTTTACCTAAAAACATACACATAACATATTTTCCATTGCAGCATCCAAACATGTGAGCTGGCATTCTTTGTGTATGCTTGAAAGGTGTTACATCACAGAGTAGTTACAAAGTTCCAAGTGACTATGAAGAATGTACATAAATGCATTATTAAACCTTAGTAGAATAAACTGATGTCATCTAGAATGTTTGGTCTACTGGATACAGAAAAGTTTAAACAAGGTAAGGGCCCGAGCGAATAAGCCATGCATTGCATATTTCTCTGAATTTGTAATGTTTTTATTTTTCTTGTTTAAAAATTAAAATACATGTAATGTTCAGTATTTCTATGTGCCTCTACAAGGGTTTAAGCACAGTTAAAAAAACAAAAAACAAAACAAAAACACTTTATTTTATTTGCAAATGACTTTGCAATTCTTTGCACCAGAATCATAAAATCCCTTTGCCGCCTAGCGTATGCACATATGCATCCTCGGCTTTCGGGGGGTTATACCAGGATGATGCCCGCGGCTGCAGGCATCATCCCGGTATCATTTTTTAAAGCTGGCGATTGGCTTTCCAGGGATAACAGCCGATGCGGCTAAAAGGTATCTGAATACTTTGAAGTGCAAAGAAGGGATTGGGGGTCTTTTAGACCCCCAATCTCTCCATAAAGAGTACCTGTCACCACCTATTACTGTGGCAAGGGATGTTTACATTCCTTGTGACAGCAATAAAAGTGATCAACATTTAAAAAAGAAAAAAAATCTTTTTTATATTATAAAAATAAATAAAATATATTAAAAAAAAACATTTTTAAAGCGCCCCGTTCCCGCGAGCTCACGCAGCAAAGAAAACGCATACGGAAGTTGTGCCCGCATATGTAAACGGTGTTCAAATCACACATGTGAGGTATCGCCACAATCGTCAGAGCGAGAGCAATAATTCTAGCCATAGACCTCCTCTGTAACTCTAACCTGGTAACCGAAAAAAATAATTAAAGCGTCGCTTATGGAGATTTTTAGGTACCGTAGTTTGTTGCTATTTCATGAGTGCGTGCAATTATAAAGCGTGACATGTTTGGTATCTATTTACTCAATGTAACATCATCTTTCACATTATACCAAAAAATTGGGTTAACTTTACTTTTTCATTTTTTTTTTATTCATGAATACACACTTTTTATGTGCAGTAACACTACTGTGCAGTAACATTGAAAAGCACGAAGACTGAAAAGCGCGAATTGTCTCTCACCAAACCTTTACTAACACGAAATCAGCAAAAGCAGCCCAAAGGGTGGCGCAATCCGAACTTCCCCTTTATAGTGCCGTCGTACGTGTTGTACGTCACTGCGCTTTGCTCCAACATTTTTTTTCACGATCGTGTGTATGCAAGGCAGGCTTGACAAGAATCACGTCGAGAAAAATGTTGTTTTTTCCATGACATTAAAAACGGTCGTGTGTACGCGGCATTAGAGGCAAAGTGGATAAAGTGACACTAAAAGATATCCGTATTCTCTGAAAATAATTCATACACATCCAATAATTAATGGCCCTGTAACCTATTTTTCATGAAATAGTTTTTCACTGTTTTTCTTCCTCTTAGTAACATCCTCCGTGAGCTGTTAATGGAATAAAATGATGTCATCCAGAATATATGGTCTGGTGGATGCAGAAGCATTTAAATGAGACAAGGGCCTGAGCGAACGAGCCATGCATTGCATATTTCTCATAATTTTTTATGTTTTTTTTTTTTTTTTTGTTTTGTTTAAAACTTTAAATACATGTGATGTTCAGTTTTTCTATCGGTCTCTACAAGGGTTTATGCGTGGTTAGAAATGTAATAGAGATTTGACTCCCTACTGCCCGTAACATTTTTGAGGGTATATAGATTCTTGTATGACAGGGAATAATGATACCCATCTATTGTATGCTGAGCCGTGCATGAAAATTCAGCCATC
This sequence comes from Rana temporaria, assembly GCF_905171775.1. Lineage (NCBI taxonomy): Eukaryota > Metazoa > Chordata > Amphibia > Anura > Ranidae > Rana > Rana temporaria. The sequence goes on along the minus strand of NC_053489.1, from coordinate 287,223,986 downwards.
TGACATTACCCTGTGGACACAAGTACTCAGAATTTTTTAATCACCCCACTTTGATGGCATATTTTACATCTAAAGAGGTTACATAAGATGTATAATCATGACATTGACCGGTTGATCATCAAAGATGTGCAGCCACAGAATGCAAGGGGAGGGCAACATTATTTATTGGCACCCCCCAGCCATCTCTTTAATATATAAACCTAATAACAAAAATGCAATAAATGTAATAAATTGCAGGTTACCAGTCCATAGAAGTGGTGGCTGTATTCGATTTCATTTCTCAAGCTAATAACATTTCAGCAAATAGGGAAAATTCCTGTTGACTATTTCAGAAATGCATTGGGGGAAATTTACTAAGCCTGGAGCAGACAGAAGCTGTACCAGCTGTTCATAGTAACCAATAGGCTTCTAACTTGTTTAGTTAAGCTTTAAAAATCAAAGCTAAAAGCTGATTGGGTGCCACACACATCTGCTCCAGATTCTGTCGTCCACTCTAGTCTTAGACTAGGTTTACACTTGCATTTGGGGATGGTAAAAACAGGCAGTTCCACTTTGTACTACAAAAGCAAACTACAAGTGCAAAGTGCCCTTGAAATTGCACTGAAAGCACACTTGGAATTGCAGTCACTGTAGATCCGAGGGGGATGTGCAATAAAAATAAAAAACAGCATTTTATGGATGATAAAATCAGCAGAGCTTCCCCTCAGATTTACAGCAACTGCACTTCCAAGTGCATTTTCAAGTGCACTTTGCACTTGTAGTGCAAAGTGGATTTGCCTTTCGTAATTGTCAACTCATTAACTGTACCCCTACCTTTTCACAAAAAAAGTGTGAAAATGTTAAACTACAGGAGACGGCTTGGGACAAGTCCTTTATTAAAAATAAAAAAATAAAAAACTATTCCAGCGATATAATCCATTCTCGATCTCCAGTGATGATCTGCCACTGTAGGCACCTGGCCGAATTACGCGCAAGCTGTTTGACAGCTCTTTTATAACTGAGGGCAAAGCTACCCGTGACATATGACCCCGCCCCCTCTGACACGTCACGGGAAACCCCATGTCACAGGTGGCCCCGCCCTTGGTTATAAAAGGGCTGTCAAACAGCTTGCATGTCATTCGGCCGGGTGCCTCCGGTGAAGGCAGTATTGTTCGTAGTGGCGGGTCCGGGACCAGGATCGCAGAAGGATTACGGCGCTGGAGTTTTTTTTTATTCTTTATTAAAGGACTTGTCCCAACTTGGTGTGTGTGTGTTTTTTTTTTTACATCTTGACACTTTTTTGTGAAATGGTAGGGGTACAATGTATCCCGTTACCAATTCACATGGGGGGGGCCGGGATCTGGGGGTCCCCTTTGTTAAAGGGGGCTTCCAGATTCCGATAAGCCCCCCGCCCTCAGACCCCCACAACCACCGGGTAAGGGCTGTGGGAATGAGGCTCTTGTCCCCATCAACATGGGGACATCCTCCCCATGTTGAGGGCATGTGGCCTGGTACAGTTCTCGTCCCCCAACCCTCTTTTCCTGCGGCCTGCAAGGTTGCGTGCTCGGCTAACTGTCTGGTATGAATTTTTGCTAATATTAACGATCCCTTATGCTACGTACACAGGGTCATAATTCCCGACAGCAAATGTTCGATGTGAGCTTGTTGTTGGAAAATCCGACCGTGTATATGCTCCATCGGACATTTGCTGTTGGAATTTCCGACAACAAAAATTTGAGGGCTGGTTCTCAAATTTTCCGACAACAAAAGTTGTTGTCGGAAATTCCGACCGTGTGTACACAATTCAACGCACAAAAATTCTATGCATGCTCGGAATTAATTTGACAAATTGCTCGGAATCATTGAACTTCATTTTTCTCAGCTTGTCGTAGTGTTGTACGTCACCGCATTCTTGGCAATCGGAATTTCCGACAACATTTGTGCGACCGTGTGTATGCAAGACAAGTTTAAGCCAACATCCGCCTGAAAAAACAAAAAACGGTTTTGTTGTCGGAATTTCCGATCGTCTGTACGTGTCATAAGTAAATTTTCTTCCCATTGTCCCTACATTTCTTATGTAAACTATTAGTCCCATCAGCCCGCTATATAATGGAAATGAAAAAAGGCAGACGTGGTTGAAGTCCCCAGTGGAAAAATGATCATAGACATGAAAGGACAGGAAATGTGCTATATATAGGATTGTCAAATGAAAATAAATGAGAAAAGTCTAAAAAATTATGCAGCCACTACATTTTAGGACAGGTTAGCTGCAATATATAAAATGTTTTGTTTTTAATTGTTGTACACTTTTAGGGCTCATGTACATGGGCTTAATAAAATATTAATATCTACATAGAAGCTTGCTGGCAGAAGGATCCTGTGTAATAAACGCATGTTATGGTCGATAAAGTTCTTCCGTTCACATCCATAAAATGCTTTTTTCATTCCTCTAGCTCAGTTTTCAATCTCAGAATAAATTTACACATGTACATGAGTGTTGGCAGGTGTTAGTAGTACCCTTCATTTGTAGCCCCTTCTGTAGTAATAAATCAAAAACCAGCTCTATAACGATCTGTCCTATGTACCAATATTTATTATAGGCCACAGGGTCTTTTAAACTCTCACCAGATGTAATGACCCTTTGCATGTATGGGTCAAAATAAAGCTTGGTAAAATTGCAGTGTGTCTCCTCTTCATCTCCTTCCACTCTTCCTCAGTAGACCGTTATATCCAACCAAAAAAAATAAATAAAAAACGAAAACTAAAAAGGGAATATACTGTACTGTAGTGTAGTGTAGTATGTTCCAACTTTTCAAGAACCACAAACCAAAACCCATTGTGCTCACATTAAAAAGTGAATATAGGGGGGCATGACCGGAAGCCGACCTGGAAGGACACACTCCTTGAGAACTCCTCACTCGCATGCAGCTCCACGGCACGAAAACTGGGGTAAAAACCCACCATCCATGGGCGGCTCATGGACCACCCGATCCACATCAGCCCGAGGATCATCGCAACCCCCGCCGGGCTCCTCCACGTCCTTCCGGGACTATTTTAAGCCGCCCGACATGCCGCCGGGCGGAGAAGACAAGATGGCGCTGGACGCGGCTGCCTCCAGGACCGGGGGCCTCTCCTCCTCCGTCTCCATCCCGGCATCCACAGCCATCCGCCTCTCCTCCACAAGCCTTGACTCCGACTCTGGGTCTGGAGGGACCCCAGCGTATGGTAAGTGGATCTCCGCCTCCTCACCCTCCTGCCCAGCCGCACGTGGAACAGGCCGCAGCCTACTCCCAGCTACCATCCCCGGACACTCAGTGCATGGGTGCCAACCCACGCCTGCTCCGCACTGCCTCAGACCCCGACATACGGGACAGCGGGCTGGTCTCCCCCTCCCTCACATACGGACAGGAGGATTTTACGGCCCTCCAGGACCCCGCTCATCCCCAGGCCTACCCGAAATCTGCGGGCGGCAGCAGCCCCTACCACACCACCGGGCCGCAATTGGCCTCTTCCGCAGCCCACACCCAGCCTGGGCAGTCACACCCAGCCATCCTTCATGAAGCACAGGGCCAGTTGGGGACCCCCCCTTCCTACGCTCAAATGGCCGGCACCATCGCCCCACAACACAGGGGGACCCCTGCTCCGCTGGCCTCCCAGGTTGAGGCCTGGTCAGCTCAGTGGGACCTGCCCCAGCAGCTACCCCCGGCCCCAAGGGGTCGAGTGACACAGGAGATGAACCCCCATCACCAGCCACTGCCCATCCGTCCACATCACCCTCACCATGAAACAGGAGGGCCCCCCCACTACCCAACCCCGCCATGGCAATCCTATCTGCAGGCCATCCCTACAAGGGAGGACTTCAAACAGCTTATAGAAGACATTAAAGCAACCTGCCGTGCTGAAATTCAGGTCCTCCAAACAGGCCTCAAACACCTAGCTGACAGAGTTGAGATGGTGGAGGAAGAAATTCAGGAGACTAAACTTGCTGTACACCACACCCAAATTCAGGGCTCAGACCACCGCCTTATGCTGCGAGACATGCTGCGCCATGTTGAAGACCTGGACAATAGGGGGTGACGGAACAATATCCGCATACGCGGCCTCCCTGAAGCAGAAGATGCAGAAGACCTGCAGTTCACCCTCCAAACCCTATTTAATAACATACTGGAGGAGCCCGCGGATAAGACCATTGAGACCTGGACGACTTCTGCGACACGCTGGGCATCCCCGTCCGCCAACTACCGGAATGGGACCTGGTGGCTACCCCACCCCCCCGCCACTTATCTGGCAGAGGGTTCACCCCTCTAAACGGTCCAGAGCTCCAGACCCCTCCCGTAAACCCACCAGACACAGGCCGGCCTAAAGCAGTTGACCAGGCCCCACGAGCCTCCTTGGGCTCCATCTTTTGCACTTTTCCCCGGTTGCCCTTGCTTTACCCTTGATCCGCACAACGGGCATGTCTTAGACGAGACCCCGTTGAGGTTGACTCTCTGGTTACTGACCCCTCCCCCGGCTTATTGCCTTAAAGTTCCTTCTCCCCCAGCCCCCATTGTGGAGTTCCTCCACGTTACCCCTGTGCCTCCCGACCCAAATTTTTGGACTACCTGGTCGGGCGGTCTTTAAGGAACTGTTGGGGCCTAGCGACACCTCGGGTCACATGGGTCCCCTATGTTGATTGCTGCTATACCTGCTATGTGTTTTCTTGTTCTTATCTCTCTCTTTCTTTTCAGATCCCGCCTTTCTCTCTTCCCTGCAGACTGGATTCGTGTGAGGACCCCGATGGCCGTCGGCTTCGCGACCCCTCCAGCCACCCTCCCAGACCCGGTCTCAACATCTCCATACTCAGCTAAGTATGACCGACACTCACCCAACCCCACACAATGGCTAAGTTACTGTCATTAAACGTTCACGGGACCGGAACTGTAACAAGAAGAGGCACTTGGCGCTGAGGGAATTTAAGCAGTCAGGGGCAGAGGTCATCATGGTACAAGAGACTCACTTCTCTAAGGGTGACTCCTTCACATTTGCTTCCAGACAATTCCCCCAAATCTACCAAGGGTTCAGTTCGCACAAACGGGCGTGTGTCGCAATACTTATTAAGCGGGGTACCCCTTTAACCTGTACTGCCTCTTACATTGATCCACAGGGCCACTTCATTATACTGCGAGGGTTGTGGCACATGCGAGAAATAACCTTTTGCACCCTATATGCCCCTAACACCCACCAGCACCGCTTTTTAGGCCGGGTCCTTGCACGTCTGGCCCGTTCCCCTCATGACTTACTCGTAATTGGGGGTGACTTCAACCTCTCCCAAACTGAGGCCTACGATCGTCTGGTGGTGACCCCCCGGGTTTCCCAACCCAGAGCCCTACGGGACTCTCATGCCTTGTACAGACGAGCAAACATGTACAATGAAACCGGTCCGCCGGACCGTTTTCACCGTACATGTCTGCCCGGGGATTTCTGTATGGTGGCTGTACTCACCATCATACAGAAATCCGCGCGTAAACAATACGCGGGGCGTGGCCGCGGCGAAGTGGGCGGCCCTGCCAGTTCAATGCTTCCACGCATGCGTCGAAGTCATTCGACGCATGCGAAGGATGGCGGGCGCTCGGACATGTAGCGGACAGGATTCCAGCGGGCTGTTTTAAAACAAGTTTGGAAATATTTGCCCGCTGGAAAAAGGCCCGGCGGGCAAATGTATGCTGGAATCCTGTCCGCTCGGGCCTACACACGACCGAACATGTCTGCTGAAACTGGTCCGCGTACCAGTTTCCGCAGACATGTTCGGTCGTGTGTATGGGGCCTAAGTTTTTCCGCCAATTGACGAGAAAGCATGCTCTATTTGACGCTTGGCGGGCTCTCTACCCGGGCGATCGCCAGTACACCTTCTATTCGTCCCCCCATCACACCCATTCGCGAATAGATTACTTTATGGTTAACAACAACACGCTACTCTCCACCGACTCGCGGATACTGCCCATCTCCTGGTCCGACCATGCCCCCATCACTCTGACACTCAACCTGAGTACCCCCCCACCGCAGGCCCTGTAACTGGCGACTAAACAACTTCCTACTGAAACATGCCCCCTCGAGGATGGAATTAGAATCTTCCCTACAGTTTTATTTTACCGAGAATGACACCCCTACCTCTGGGTGGCCCACAAGACGGTGATCAGGGGGCGCTGCCTGGCCCTCTCCTCGGCTCTTAAGAGGGACGCCAAGTCCGCCAAACTACAGGCCGAGGCACAACTTCGGACCCTAGAAGCCCGTTTGCAGTCCTCCCCGTCCCTGTCACTCCTTAAGCGCATTGCCCACATACGCTCGACGCTTACGGATCTTGCTATAGGTCAAGTTGAGAAGGCATTGATCCACCTGCGGCAGCTGTACTATGACAAGGGCAATAAGGAACATGCACTATTAGCGAGAAAACTGGAAGACCGCGCGCTTGCTTCCACCCTGCACCGGGTACAGGATAGGTCAGGTACCACTTTATCCCATCCCCAGGACATAGCGGACGCGTTCGCGGAATTCTATGCAGACTTGTATAACAAGCCAGAGATACCCCACAACCCCCCACCTGACTTACTCGACAGGATGACACAATACCTTGACCAGGCAGGCATTTTCCCCCGACTTCAACCAGCGGACCTCCTCACACTGAACGGAGGAACTCACTGCTGAGGAACTCACACTAACTATTAAAGCCATGCCTGCCCATAAGTCCCTGGGACCGGACGGATTGCCGTACGAATACTACAAGACCTTCCTTCCCCTACTTCTTCCATGCATGACCAAGCTCTACAATGCGTTTTTGCAGCAGACCCTGATCCCGACGGATATGCAGCGCTGTTTCATTACTCTGATTCCTAAGCCTGACAAAGACCCCTCACTGTGTGCCAGCTGCAGGCCGATAGCCCTGTTGAACTCGGACCTTAAGATTTTTACAAAAGTCCTCTCACACCGCCTGAACACGATATTACCCTCCCTGGTCCATAAGGATCAGGTAGGCTTTGTCCCCCTTCGTCAAGCGGGAGACAACACAAGAAAGGTCATAGATCTCATCGATGTGGCGGATAGGGAGGGTTCGAAATCCCTGCTTCTAAGCCTAGACGCGGAAAAGACGTTTGACCGCCTTGGTTGGCCCTTTATGCTGGCCACTTTGCGACACATGGGGTTCAGGGGACCTTTCCTCCAGGCGATCCGGCACCTCTACACCAGTTTCACAAGTAAAGACCCCTTTTGCCACCTCGTCCACTTTCCCTGTCGCCAACGGAACTCGTCAGGGGTGTCCGCTTTCCCCCCTACTTTTTGCACTTTGCGTCGAACCCTTGGTGGCATCTATTCGCAGCAACCCGAATATTCGGGGTATCCCAGTGAGGGGGAAGGAGTTTAAAATATCCTTGTTCGCTGACGATATCATCCTTACCCTGACCCAACCTCGCATCTCCCTGCCCAACCTCCATGCTGAACTCGAACGTTATGGGGCCCTCTCGGGTTATAAGATCAATGCCTCCAAATCTATAGCCATGCCACTCAACATCCCCGAGCCAGAGATCCTTCACCCACAGTCGGAATTCCCCTACAACTGGGAGTGCGCCTCCTTAAAATACCTGGGGGTCCATCTCACCCCGACTTTCGCCTCCCTATACCAGGCCAATTTTCCACCTCTGTATAAGTCGATCAGGGAGCTGGTCCATAAATGGAAGACTGATCAGATATCTCTCCTAGGCCGCATAGCGGCTATTAAAATGGTTATTCTCATCAAACTGCTGTACCTGTTCCAGACTCTCCCCATCCCGGTCCCCTACGCTCACTTGCGCGCACTACAAGCCGACCTTCTGCGCTATGTGTGGAACTACAAGCGTCACAGGGTCCCACGTTCAGTTATGGTGGCATCGCGGACTATGGGGGGCCTAGCACAACCCTCTCTTTCTTCCGGGGTTGGAACGACCCCTTTCCTTCTCCTGGTGGACCACTCATGGCTTCTCCAGAGTGAAACACTTTTTATCTGCGCGTTCGTTCCCATCATGAGAGGCCCTTCAGGAGACATAATCAAAAAAAAAAATTCCCGAAATCACAATTTATGATTTTTTAACTATTTATTTGTATGATACAGCTGCAAATAAGTATTTGAACACCTGTCTATCAGCTAGAATTCTGACCCTCAAAGACCTGTTAGTCTGCCTTTAAAATGTCCACCTCCACTCCATTTATTATCCTAAATTAGATGCACCTGTTTGAGGTCATTAGCTGCATAAAGACACCTGTCCACCCCATACAATCAGTAAGAATCCAACTACTAACATGGCCAAGACCAAAGAGCTGTCCAAAGACACTAGAGACAAAATTGTACACCTCCACAAGGCTGGAAAGGGCTACGGGGAAATTGCCAAGCAGCTTGGTGAAAAAAGGTCCACTGTTGGAGCAATCATTAGAAAATGGAAGAAGCTAAACATGACTGTCAATCTCCCTCGGACTGGGGCTCCATGCAAAATCTCACCTCGTGGGGTCTCAATGATCCTAAGAAAGGTGAGAAATCAGCCCAGGACTACACGGGAGGAGCTGGTCAATGACCTGAAAAGAGCTGGGACCACCGTTTCCAAGGTTACTGTTGGTAATACACTAAGACTTCATGGTTTGAAATCATGCATGGCACGGAAGGTTCCCCTGCTTAAACCAGCACATGTCAAGGCCCGTCTTAAGTTTGCCAATGACCATTTAGATGATCCAGAGGAGTCATGGGAGAAAGTCATGTGGTCAGATGACACCAAAATAGAACTTTTTGGTCATAATTCCACTAACCGTGTTTGGAGGAAGAAGAATGATGAGTACCATCCCAAGAACACCATCCCTACTGTGAAGCATGGGGGTGGTAGCATCATGCTTTGGGGGTGTTTTTCTGCACATGGGACAGGGCGACTGCACTGTATTAAGGCGAGGATGACCGGGGCCATGTATTGCGAGATTTTGGGCAACAACCTCCTTCCCTCAGTTAGAGCTTTGAAGATGGGTCGAGGCTGGGTCTTCCAACATGACAATGACCCGAAGCACACAGCCAGGATAACCAAGGAGTGGCTCTGTAAGAAGCATATCAAGGTTCTGGCGTGGCCTAGCCAGTCTCCAGACCTAAACACAATAGAGAATCTTTGGAGGGAGCTCAAACTCCGTGTTTCTCAGCGACAGCCCAGAAACCTGACTGATCTAGAGAAGATCTGTGTGGAGGAGTGGGCCAAAATCCCTCCTCCAGTGTGTGCAAACCTGGTGAAAAACTACAAGAAACGTTTGACCTCTGTAATTGCAAACAAAGGCTACTGTACCAAATATTAACATTGATTTTCTCAGGTGTTCAAATACTTATTTGCAGCTGTATCATACAAATAAATAGTTAAAAAAATCATACATTGTGATTTCTGGATTATTTTTTTTTTGATTATGTCTCTCACAGTGGACATGCACCTACGATAACAATTTCAGACCCCTCCATGATTTCCAAGTGGGAGAACTTGCAAAATAGCAGGGTGTTCAAATACTTATTTTCATCACTGTATCTCTTAATAGTAGGTCATCTTTATCAACCCTTTCCTATGTGACACAATGGGAGCGAGACCTTGGATCTGGTATTGAGCGAGAGGACTGGAGCAAAGCTTGGACGTCAATTGCAAAATGTTCGTTTAACACTTCCACCCTAGAGGCCGCTTATAAAGTACTCCTGCGGTGGTACTGGGTCCCAGCTAGACTGGCCCATGCTTATCCTGGCAGCAGTGATAGATGCTTTCGGAATTGTGGTCAACATGGGGAGGTCCTACATATATGGTGGTCGTGCCCATGCTTGATCGGCTTCTGGTCCAGGGTCTTTGGCCTATTGCAGACATTATTTCATGTGACAATCCGTAGGGATGCCCGACTGGCTCTCTTACATTGTCCTATACCGGACCTATTTGCGCCCCAACAGAAATTGGCCACGTACCTTTTTATTTCTGCCAAGAGGACCATTGCCCAGGCCTGGAAGACTCTGTCTGTTGCTTTCCAGGGGGTGAGAACCAAAATGACGGCTATGATGATTGATGAGCAGATGTCCAGTATATTGAAGGATTCGCATGCAACATTTTTGAAAGTCTGGAAACCGTGGATAAGTTATTCCTTTCCATCCAGTTATGGTCAGCTTTAAGAAACCTTGCTTTGGCAGGTCCCGTGTCCGTGATACTTGCCCTCTTCTGGGGCCCCTGTTTTTCTTTACTCTTACTCTTACTCTTTCTCTTTTTTCCCTGTTTGCTTTCCCTCTCATTGCTTTCTGATATGAAGGCCAACAATGTCGGCTGCTGTACTCCTGGGTACAGAATGACATTTGTGTCTATGACACAGGCCTTTTAACCTGGTCCTCCATGGCCTGTGTTATAATTTGTTTTGTTGTTTATTACGTGTTCATGCGCTATTTCCTTATTTCTTTGTTCTATGTCGCCCCTGCGTGGGCAAACCACGGCTTGTTATAATTTTTGAAAATCCAATAAAATATTGAAACAGAAGTACATCAGGAATAGCCTTTTTATTTGAGATCTCACACAAATATAGACACAAGGATGACAATACAAACTGTAACCAGAAACCAAATTAACATGAGCTAATTATCTAATCATTTAGACAGCCTAGGTGACACAGAAGCATGACCTTTGGACAGACTTGCCAACTTTTAGCTCAGAAGACACAATCAACATTATCATAAATAGAAACATAGAAAACCTTCTCACAATAGCAGAAGCTAATTACAATTAACAATACAAACAGTGATCTACCCCTCCTCAGCGTAGTAGGCAACAAACTATAGTAGGAGTATACTGTCCGGCTCCTACCCAGTTCTAGAGGCCTGTGATCAGCTCTTTATATATATCCTGGGAGATATTGTGGATAAATATTACTGTTATATTTAAGTAACAACCTTCTCATTGTCCATTAAGCAGCTGTCCATCATTTTTCTCATTCACACTGTGCCTCTAATGGACTCAGGGTCACTTAGACATAAGAGGTGCATGGGGATCTGAAACAAGGGTTTACCAACCTCTCCAAGGGATTCTTGGTTCCACAGGCCCTCCTGTCACACACACAATCAGATTTTCCGACGGGAATTGTGGGATGGCAGACTGTTATCGGAAAATCCAACCATTTGTATGCTCCATCGGACAATTGTTGTCAGATTTTCCGCCAACAAATGTTGGATAGCATGCTTTAAAATTTTCCGACAAAAAATGTGTGTTGTCGGATTATCCGATCGTGTGTACAGAAGTTCTACGAACAAAACTCCAAAGTACAAAAACGCATGCTCAGAAGCAATGCTAACCATAACACAACATTAGCAGAAGTTGCCCAAAGGGTGGCGCTAAAGAGCTGAAAAACACGTAGTTTTGTGTTTGTTGGCTGACAATTCTTTGCCATTTATATGCAATACAAGTTTCCACGGAAAATCAGATCGTGTGTACCAGGCTTAAGGGTCCATGAGTTGAAGGATAGAACATTGCCTGACTGTGTTGATGGGAGAATCCCTCCCGCTGTCCTATTTTATTCTGACAGAGGGAGGTTTCTGTGCCATCAGAATTCAATGATCACTGCTAACAGCTATAGTAGCCGGCAGTGATCAGGTCAAAAGCACAACCAGTCTGCCCACAGAGGGATCTAAATTCATCCATTTCCTGCTGAATTGGCTGCATAGGCGTTGCTAGGGGGGTGCGGGGGGTGCGGTCCGCACCCGGTGACACCCGCTAGAGGGGTGACACCATCCCGTTTTTGTTTTTTTTTGCTGACATGCCCAGCAGGTGACACCCGCCAGAGGGTGACACCGGGGCCGCCGCGCCGCTAAACACCGTACTGTATTGATTGGAGCGGTGCGAGCAGGGCATCTAGCCGTGCGGGGAGGCTGCCTGTTACATTCCTCAGTCAGGCTATCCCCGTGTGAGCCGAAGTTGGTGGGCGGAGCTGTGGGTGTGGCTGCCTCCTCTTCTCCTCCCACAGACTCCTTCACCATCGATGATGCTGCAGCTCAAGCAGCTAGAGGTGAGGACAGAGCAGCCCCGCCCACAAGCCCGGGTCTTCATCTGCATTCATGCTATGTAAGTAAGTTACTCTGCAGTGTCACTACATAGAGTTCCAAGATGCACTGTGGCACCACAGCCTACCTTGTACCACCCAGCCTGCCCTGTGCCACCACAGCCTACCCTGTACCACCCAGCCTGCCCTGTGCAATCCCAGCCTGCCCTGTGCCACCCAGCCTACCCTGTACCACCCAGCCTGCCTTGTGCAATGCCAGCCTACTCTGTACCACCCAGCCTGCCTTGTGCAATGCCAGCCTACCCTGTACCACCCAGCCTGCCTTGTGCAATGCCAGTCTACCCTGTACCACCCAGCCTGCCTTGTGCAATGCCAGCCTACTCTGTATCACCCAGCCTGCCCTGTGGAATCCCAACCTGTCCTGTACCACTCCAGCCTACCCTGTACCACCCCAGTCAGCTCTGTGCCACCCCAGCCTGCCCTGTATCACCCAGCCTGCCCTGTACCACCCCAGCCTGCCCTGTACCACCTCAAACGTTCCCATGCCACCCCAACATTCCCTGTGCCACCCTAACTTGCCCTGTACCACCCAATCTGCCCTATGCCACCATAACTTGCCCTATACCACCCCAACCTGCCCAATGCCACCATAACTTGCCCTGTACCACCCCAATCTGCCCTATGCCACCATAACTTGCACTATACCACCCCAACCTGTCCTGTGCCACCTTAACTTGCCCTGTACCACCCCAACTTGCCCTATGCAACCCTAACTTGCCCTATACCACCCCAAACTACCCTATATCACCCCAACATGCCCTACACCACCTTAACCTGTCCTATACCACCCCACTACACCAACCTGCCACTATACAGCTCTATACTACCCTAACCTGCCACTATACTGCCCTATACTATAATTTACAGGGGCTGGTTTTGGGTGCGCTGCCTGCTTGGTGCTGGGCAGCCTAGACAGAGGGGGGGGTGACACCATGTTTTACCGCACCGGGTGACACCAACCCTAGTGACGCCACTGATTGGCTGAATTACGATCTGTCTATGACTGACTTTATACATAGGAATGTTACAGGTGTGACCATCAGAGTGACAGAGCACAAAGAGAATGCTCTTTTAGTCACACACATTTTTTTTATACTCTTTGAAAGTGGTGTATGGCTCCAGAACTTTTCTGAATACTTGGTGAATCAAACCAGACCCTTATTTTGTAACACGGGCAGCACAGCTAAAAGATTACATAGCTGAATGTGTGAAGAGTAGGATCCTGATTCTTGATTATGAGTACTCCAGTATTGCACCAGTGGGTTTGGATTGGCTGACTTAAAACAAATGTGCATCTAGAGAAATAATTGATAAACTGTAGTCTTATTTTGGGCCAGTGTCTTTGAAAGAGCAGAATTCAGTGGATTGGTAAAATTGCTATGCAATCAGCATTTTAGGAGATGATGTCGGCAGTAGCAGCATTTATATTTTTCCCATGACATGTTTATTTAAATTAAGAACTACTCTAGTACAGTTAAAATATGTACATTGATATACGTCACTATGTACTCTTATTAAATCCATAGATACCCCTTCTTTCTTTTAACGTTATCGTCACCTGCCTGAGTTGATCGATAGACGTCTGGGGATCAGAACATATTTCAGCCCACCTAGCTGACACTCTGAGGGGGATACGAGTTCGGTACTCGTGGATTGACGCCCACTGTGTTTTTGCTACATGTGAGTGCATCATCTCGAGACCTACTCTCACCTTTTTTGAGGTTCCCTCACAGTGTTACGCTACATGCACTCTGTGTCTATTTTCTTTCTTCCATGGTATACATCAGCTATTGAGATCTGCCCTAGCAATTAACCACTAGCCGACCGCGCACCGTCATTATACGGCGGCAGGTCGGCTCTCCTGGGCGAGAGCCCGTAGCTATACGGCGGCTCTTTGAGCCGCCACTAGGGGGCGCGTGCGCGCCGCCGGAGGCGCGCGCGTGCCGCCGCTCGCCCCCGACTCCCGTGCGTGTGCCCGGCGGGCGCGATCGCCGCCAGGCACACGCGATCGCTCGTTACAGAGCGGGGACCGGGAGCTGCGTGTGTAAACACACAGCTCTCGGTCCTGTCAGCGGGGGAAACGCTGATCTTCTGTTCATACAATGTATGAACAGATGATCAGTGTTTCCCCTAGTACGGCCACCCCCCCCCCCCACAGTAAGAACACACAGGGACATACTTAACCCCTTCCCCGCCCCCTAGTGTTAACCCCTTCACTACCAGTGGCATTTTTATAGTAATCCAATGCATTTTTATAGCACGGATCGCTATAAAAATGCCAATGGTCCCAAAAATGTGTCAAAAGTGTCCGAAGTGTCCGCCATAATGTCGCAGTACCGAAAAAAAAATCGCTGATCGCCGCCATTACTAGTAAAAAAATATATTAATAAAAATGCCATAAAAATACCCCCTATTTTGTAATCGCTATAACTTTTGCGCAAACCAATCAATAAACGCTTATTGCGATTTTTTTTTACGAAAAATATCTAGACGAATACGTATCGGCCTAAACTGAGGAAAAAAAAAGTTTTTTTATATATTTTTGGGGGATATTTATTATAGCAAAAAGTAAAAAATATTCATTTTTTTCAAAATTGTCGCTCTATTTTTGTTTATAGCGCAAAAAATAAAAACCGCAGAGGTGATCAAATACCACCAAAAGAAAGCTCTATTTGTGGGAAAAAAAGGATGCCAATTTTGTTTGGGAGCCACGTTGCACGACCGCGCAATTGTCAGTTAAAGCGGCGCAGTCCCGAATCGCAAAAAGTCTTCTGGTCTTTGGGCAGCAATATGGTCCGGGGGTTAAGTGGTTAAGGAGAGGGTCTCTGCCAGTTTTTACATCCAGTTTGACCTGCAATTTTTTTTAGCTGTTTGGATCAAAAAGCAGTGAGGTGAGCTGCTAGTGCACTCAGAGTTGGTCATCACTGAAGATTTCATTTAGCACGCTGCATCTTTTGTGGAGGTGTTTCATCTAGACACTGTTTTGTGGACTATTTATTGGACTTTTATGTTTGATCACTTCTACGGATGGGACTCTATCACATGCGTGATTGCATTTCTTATTGTCATAATTGTTTTTTATGCACCATATTCCATATATATAGAAAAAGTGCAGCGCAAAACTCAAATATATATATGATGCTGGTATACTAAACAACCAATACCATTATAATGTGAATATAAAGAAAAAATTAAATAAAATTCTAAATGACAGTCCAAAGTCCATAAGTGTCAGAAAATAAGTGAAATAGACGGAATAAATCTCCACCGCGTGATAATCCACCAAATTTAAAGTGATCCCTCCACCGTTACAGATGGCTACTCTCACCTTCATGTATGGACCACTGAATTAACAAATGGTCAGTAAAGCAGATCAAATAGGCAGGTCAATGAACAGGAACCAGGCTGATGTATCAGATCCTCGTTAAGACAACCAAACCGCAAAGGACAGGTGCATGTAAAGAGATAATCACAGACTAAGTGCTCACTGTTGCAATGTGTAGATTTATTCTTTAAGAGAAGCAAAAGTCAGGCTACTCACATTTAGCCAGACAAAAAACGGCATGAAGTACAATCATTTAGTATGGACAGCAGATGAGCGACGTGATGTGCAGGCTCCTAAACCCCCGGACGCGTTGCGTTATATCAACTTCCTCAGCGGGGCGGGGCCTGTTGCGTCGCTTTCCTGCCTTTAAATAACTGCTCGTTGTCATAGGGACAATCGTCAAAGTGGCGTGCGGAGCCTGGCGTCGAATTCTGAACAGCTGATCGTTCAGGAAATGATGCAAACGACGTCAGAGCATCCGATGTAATGTTCAAGTGTGTGCAACTTTATTGTTTACACACACATGATCCAAAACTAAAATGTCGCCATCTTGTGGACAAATTAGAAAATTGCATCCGAATGTTACTTTTAAAATTAATCAAATCGCTCAAGGCTGTCCATGTACAAAAATTGCTACAAAATATATATATCTCTAAAAATAACATGTTAAATCACTATATGATACTGCATAATTCTCTAAAAACCTTTCAGATTAAATACATATAAAACATTTTATTATTACATATAAAATTATCAATATAAAATCCCCAGTAAAAAATAATATTAATATTTAAAAACAAAGTTGCTATTTGTTTGATATGAAGCAATTCAAATCAAAGTCCACATTTAACCCTTCAGGGGTGAGAACCTTAGCCTCAAATATCCAAAAAGATTCTCTCTGGCTAATGTGGCGTGTGTAATTGCCTCCCCTCCAGTGTCTGTTTACCTTCTCCAAACCCCAAAATTTTAAACATTTGGGATTCTTGCTATGGCATTGCTTAAAATGTCTTGAGACGCTGTGATAACGGAAACCATTTTTAATGTTGTTCACATGTTCGCCTACTCTCACCGCCAGTGACCTTGAGGTGCGGCCTATGTATTGTAGGCCGCAGTCGCATTCTAACATGTAGACGACACCCTCAGTGTTGCATGTGATCAAATTTTTTATAGTATAAGATTTTTTAGTGGAAAAGGAAGTAAATTCTTTACGTTTTTTTAAATTGAATTTACATTGTTTGCAGGCTTGGCATCTTCCACAGGCGTAAAAGCCAGATAAAAAATTAAAAATCCTATTTTCTTTAAAAAGAGGAGGATCAATAACTCCAGGGGCAACAACATCTCTTAGGGAGGGGGCTTTCTGATAAATAAAACGTGGGTGGGCCGGTAAAACGGACCCCAAAACCTTGTCCTTTTTGAGAACATCCCAGTGTTTATTTACAATCTTTTCAAATTGTCGATACTGGATGTTGTAATCCAGGACAATTTTGAATTTTGAATTCGAAATTTCCCTCTTTATTCCCCTGTTTGTTAGAGTCCTGTACTAAATCAGCCCTGTTAAGGGAACCCACTCACAGCGCAGTCACCATTTTTAAAATATTTATCACTATGAAACTAATGATTGATAACCTGCAATATATTACAATTTTGGTTTTAGATTTAATACCACTTTAAAGTGTGAACCGCTTCAGTCCAGTCATGTGATCCAAGAGCTCCGGCTACCCTGTGTCAGTGGGCAGCTGCTGCAGTGGAGTGGAGGGAGCGTCGGCAGCAGCTGTGCTATGAGAAGTATAAGATAACGGATTTGCTGCGCAAAAAATTGATGATGTGCTAAAAAATTATAATGTGATAAAAAAATTCAAAAATAAGTCCCTTGTAATATGAATGGTGCAAACAGTTTTTGTACAAGTGTGCACCTGACACTCGTGTTTGAGTTCGTACGTGTGTGATATGGGAGCATGTGCCCCTAAATGTTCCAATGCAAGTTCATAAATAACGCACGGGCTAGACTATTGTCTTAATGCATTTGGTTTGAAACTGCTAACACTATCAGTAGACTTCTGCTTTCATCCTAGGAGTGTAATTCCCCAATACATAAAGGCCTCATATGCACAGTCATATAGACAGGGGCTTTTCCATGTGGCATGTTGATCAAGTCTAAGAATGCTACTGTATTTAATGTAAAACCCTGTCCCAGAGTGATTGACAGCAACAATCTCATGGTAGAAGCCTAGGGTCATGCTCAGGGTGTGAAGGTATGAGAAGAGCAAGCTGGCAATGGTTTTTGCTAGGATGAATGTATATAGTGGATGGAAAGTGGTCATTCTGAGGACGGTTACCAAAGCTGCTGTGGTTTTCAGAGACATAATCCTACTTGCAGAGGTTAATGTTAGTGGCTGGATAGGGCTGAGCCCTGAGGTTAGGGTTGCCACCTCATCCCTTTAAAACCGAACACATGAATTACACAGCTTCTGAGGCTAATTAAATGCAGATAAGGCACGAGTGAGTATATTTACAACCTTAATCAGCCTCAGAACCTGTGTAATGAATGTGTTTGGGTTTAAATGGATGAGGTGGCAACACCTACCTGAGGTGTACATCACTTGGGCATGTCACAGTAAGGTGGCACAGAGTTGTGCAGTGCCAACTCTGTCTAGGTCATGTGTGTCAAATCTGACCCACCAGGCCATTCCATGTGGCCCTCACATTCAGGGGGAGGGGTGAGATGTTGACAGTCTGTGAAAGAGCTAAACCATGCACACTGTGCATAGCACACCCATAAACCCTACACTCTGTAGGTAGTGCACTCCTCAACCCTGCACTACATATGTAGCACACCCCTGAACGCTGCTCATAGTGCATCCCTGAATGCTGCACATAACACACTCCTGCTATTCATGGCACCTTAAAGATCCTCCGACTGTAATTTGACCACACCAACCATTCAATGCAGTTCAGCAGGGAAGGGTCATGGTCAAGTTTCTACACCTATTCTCGGAGAAAATAAAAAACCTTTATAAATGTATATAATCTTACAGATACAGTATAATTGGCCCTTTGAGGACACCATAATGCTGATGAGGCCCACAATGAAATAGAGTTTGGCACCCCTGGTATAGGTAATCTATGGATAGCTGAACTGTAACAGACTTTACAATATTTTGGTCTTCTTTATACCAGTTGTACAAAGTTTATTTACCAAGCAATGCCTGGCCTATCCCTTTAAGCAATCTGCAGTACAAATTCTATCATCATCACATAGCCTAGAGTGTATATCTTTTGTACCCGACAACTTCCTCCGATTTTATTACAGCAATATCAGTGAATTTGCAGTTTGGATGTAAGAAGGAGGTGGATTTTTTTTTTTAAATGTGATCACTCATACAGGTGTCATCATAAGAAAGCTGCCAAGGTATAGTAATGATAACTTATTACACTGCATATGTAAGGTGAAGCAGAAATATTATAAATACACTATTCAGAGGGGCTTATGGACTATGAAAACCCATGTCAATTGTAAGAAAACACACACCTATGTAAATACAGACTAGAGTGTTATCAAAAGGTGGGGCACTCAAGCTCACAACTTGACACTGAACATATGCAAACAATAGGAATGAACATTGCTGTGCAGAAATAGAGAGCAAGTGTATGCTTTGCTGTGACTGCTTGCTGAAGGAACAGCAAGCTTATTTATAATTAACAAGCAGGAACAAACACGCGAGTCCACATGGATTGCTCTGCACATCATGGTAATGCAATCAGCTATCCTAACAATGCTCACAATATTTTCCATTGGCCTTATTTGACAAAGCAGCCATTATATGGCCACAAACAGATTCACCTTACAGGAATCATGTCAATAAAAGAAAAAAAAATCGAATTGGCAGATAGATGCATTTAGACCAAATTTACACAAACTGAGAATTCTAAAGCTGACTTTAACTTGCATTAACACACTTATAGCATTAATGTGCATTTCAATTGCATTGTAAAACTGGGTTCACATGTGCTGCGGCCTCACAGCATGAGGTTCAGTGGGTCCCTGTTCAACGATTCAGGTCTGAATTTTTGCCTGAATTCACACCAAAGATGCACAGGACCCTTTTTAAATGTGGACTGCCGCCACCCCAGAGCTGTGTGAACGGGCTCCATTGAGTGCCAGTCACACTCTCCTGTCATGTAAATTGGATGCAGGGAACCTGCATCCAATTGGCATATGTGTGAACCCAGCTTAAAGGTGTTTAAAGCGGGGGTTCACCCCCAAAAAAAAATTTAACATTACTTTCAGCCGAGTTGTGAGAATGACATTAGGCTGTTTTTTTTAAATCCTTGCCGTACATACCGTATTATCTATATTTTCACCGCGGCTTCCAGGTATGTAATCTGCGGGACTGGGCGTTCCTAATTGATTGACATGCTTCCGACCGGCGCATACAGCGCGTCACGAGTTGCCGAAAGAAGCCAAAATGCGAGTCGGCTTTATACGGCGCCTGCGCACCGACGTTCGGCTTCTTTCGGCAACTCGTGACGCGCTGTATGCGCTGGTCAGAAGCATGTCAATCAATTGGGAACGCCCAGTCCCGCAGATTACATACACGGTGAAAATATAGATAATACGGTATGTAGGGCAAGGATTTAAAAAAAAAACAGCCTAATGTCATTCTTACAACTCGGCTGAATGTAATGTTAAAACATTTTTTTTGGGTGAACCCCCGCTTTAAGTTGTGTCAGGTGATGCCCCTCATAAGATTTTATTTTGAGGTTTTACAACTATGCCCTAAATGTGCTTTAACCACATCTGGTCAAGAGTATACATATATGCAGCCAAATGGAAGTGGGTCTTTATCGGTGGGGGCATATATATGCGTATCTGTCTTTGTGCTGGGAGTGAGCCGAACAGAGATCAGGCTCTCACTGAGAGCCCTGGGTGCCATCTTCATAATTGAGACCAGTGACTCCTGGTCCCAGATCACCTGATCACTGTGATAGTCTGATTGGCTATCACAGTGATCGGCCACTGTGAAGCCCACTTGTGTTTTCTTTCTCTCTGAATATGGGGAGAGACACATTATTCAATCTCCCTGCAAGGGGAGAGAAATGCAAACGTGTGTAAAAAAAAAAAATATATATATATATATATATATGTATAAAAGAACAAATGGATAGATCAATGTTTGATCTAGGTGAGTGCCAGCGTTAATGTTTGGGTCAAGTAAGGGCCCAAGGTCAAAGGTCATAGTCCGTATATTTTGGGCGGGATTTATTTAAAAAAAAACTTGGTATCAGTGGGTTTTAGGTAGGATAGAAAAAAAAGAAATGTGCACCATTGTTTTTGGGCTGTACTATAGGTACATACAACAACTCACTGCGATCGTCAGGAGCAGTAGCATTTTTTTTTTGAGTTGTTCTTTGGTGGTAGTAGCAAGAAATATACAGCTAAATTTAAGAAAAAAAAGTTTTACCCTTTTGGAACAGTTTTCCTTTCTCGAAAAAAAAAAAAAGCCAAGAGATATCCATTCCAATTTACCACCAAAAGAAAGTCCAATTTGTCTTAGGGAAAAAAAAAAAAAAAGCGCAGTATAATCCCCCTGGATGCACAAAGTAGTGGTGATGATATGTACGGTTTTACCAACACATGTCAAGGTTGCAAAATTGTGTTTAGGCATTACCGTTTATTTTACAGTTAATCACTAAGGGGTTAAAGTGGTTGTAAAGACATTCTATGATGCTCCACTTGCATGATCCATGTTATGCTGGCAAATATGTGCACTGGTTTTTAAGAAGCCCAGTTTTTAACTGGTAGATGCTACAGCATCCTCTACTGACGAGCTATTGCCGCGTACACACAGTGTTTTTTTGTGATGAAAAAAAACGACGTTTTAAAAAACGTCATTTAAAATGATAGTGTGTGGGCAAAACGTCGTTTTATGTCTTCAAACAAACGACAAAAAAAAATTCGAACATGCTTGAATTTTTTTATGTCGTTTTTCAAAATGTCGTTTTTTGTGTCATAAAAAATTACCGTGTGTGTGCAAAACAACGTTTAAAACAATGTTTTTAAACCCGCGCATGCTCTGAAGCAAGTTAGGACGTGAGTTTAAATGGAACAGAGTGCCGTCGTACGTGCTGAACTTTTGGAAAAAACTATGGTGTGTATGCTACGTCGTTTTTGAAAATGAAGTTTAATTAAAAAAACGACGTAGTTTTTAGCATGAAAAAAAACTACGTTTTTTTCATCACAAAAAACGACCGTCTGTACGCGGCATAAGTCCAGGAGTGTGTGCGATGGGAATATACATAGCTGCTGGGCCTGGATGACATTCAGAGAGTGATTTGCATTTTCTCAATAAATGCAAGGCATTGTTTGATTGGACAAGGTGGAGAGCATGACATCACCACCACATCTCATCCAATCAGAGAACGCTTTACATTAAATGAAAAAATAGGATTTTTGTACTCACTGTAAAATCCTTTTCTGAAGTTCATGGACGGACACAGCTCAAAATATTCTTGACAGTAGGGTTATGTTCTGTCTATCAGGAGAGGACTAGGCAGACATGTTAAATGGTTAAAAAAATACAGAAGAAAAAAATATATCTACCATTTAATGTAGAATGACAAGATTGAACAGTTGAACCGCCATTTGTTATACTTTATTCAACACGTTTGTACATAGACTGCCTGCTGCGAAATTGTCAGTGTTATATATGAAGAAAAGCTGAAGTCAATAAGGAAGTTATCTCAAGAGTTTGGTGTGCTCTTTAAACCTACTGCTTCCATAGAACGGCGCTAGAGTAACAGATAGTCTTGTTTGGACTAAAAGATCAGAGAACTCAAAATTCTTCTAATGCCACAGTGCATAAAGGCACTTCATAGTGCGGCGCCTGCCACAGGTCCATCGAGCTGCAAACTCGAAGGCGACCCCCCACCCGAGAGTCGGGTGGGGGCAAACCTTCATGCTGTTGCAGATTTGTTCGCAGGCTTGTTTTGCTTCCGAATCCAGGGACGCTTTTATCCCTCAGCTGGCACCTTGTCAGCCTGGGAACGCTTACCTGCAGGCCCAGACTGTCGAAAATACCTCTTCTGAGCAGAGAAGAAGGGCCCTGGCCTACGGCATGGTTCCTTACCCTTCCTGGATTGTGGGAGTAAAGTACCCTTACCCCCAGTGGCATTCTTAATAATGTCATCCAGCGAAGCTCCAAATAGCCTCTCACCCTGGAAGGGTAAATCTACCAGAGCCTCCTTGGAAATCTGGTCCGCGGACCAGCATTTTAGCCAACGTAGTATCACAGCAGATACTGGAGGCTCTGGAGCGCAAAGCAGCTGTATCCAAAGCTGCATCGCAGACATACGTAAGGCCATGCACCAGTTGGTCAGCCAACTCAACACAGACTGGGGAAGCCTGATGCTTCTTCAGCTCGTGGTGCAACAATTTTGCCCACTCGGTAAGAGTCTGTGACACCAGCGCCATGGCCAATACTGGTCGCAATGCGGACCCCAGCATGGTGAACATGGACCGGGCCACCACTTCGGACCTCCTGTCAGTAGGGTCCTTGAAAGCAGGGGTCCCTTCTACCGGAATTGTGGTGAACTTGTTCAACCTAGACACCAGTGGGTCCACAACCAGGGGGATGCCCATTTTTTTCAAAAGGGTAACGGACCGCCATGCTTTTTGGGACTGCAAAAGGAAAAACCTTAGCAGTGAGCACCCCAAATGATGATCGATTGATCGAAATGCGTCGGGATCCATGCTGACTCCACTGCTCGACTTTTACACGCTTTATGTCTGCTGAAATGTGAGTGTAATATTTTATCTCTTGATGTCAAAGTAAAGACTTTTTAAACGGTATTATGCTATGTACGCATTCGTTTTTCCTCTCCTATCTGTTGCACTCTGAGCTCCCGGATT
This sequence comes from Rana temporaria, assembly GCF_905171775.1. Taxonomy (NCBI): domain Eukaryota; kingdom Metazoa; phylum Chordata; class Amphibia; order Anura; family Ranidae; genus Rana; species Rana temporaria. The sequence goes on along the minus strand of NC_053489.1, from coordinate 287,200,674 downwards.
CCCTGTAAGAGCCCACGGTCTTCATAGGCTGGTCCTGGCATCATTATCTATGATCTATCATATAAGGAGTGGATCCCTATTGAATTTCTGCCTCTGCCTACCATCTGAACGGTCGGAGTCCGGATACTGTCATCTTATAAGCCTATGTGACTCAATAAGCATATGCTTAGTTGAGTCCACGTTTTCCGGTAAGCCTCCCATCTTTACTTTGGTGGTGGATCTGCTATCAATATTTTTCCCACATTTTGTCACGTTTTGTTTGGATTTTCTGGATTTGGAATCATTATTGAGACTTATCCCTTATTTATGAATTCATTTTTGCACTTTATCATCAGTTATGAACTTTTGAACACTTGGTGTTATATTTATATGACTTTTTACACAGTTGTATTTTTTTCCATATTTTTAGCGCTACACTTTTTTTCTGTTTTCACTTGTTTATTTGCAGAATTGATCCCATTCTGTGGTGTTGGCTGCCATTTTTATGTTTAGTTAGGTAGCGCGGTGATATATGCAGTATTGTATTTAATTTTGGACATTAGCAGTGAGGGTCGACTTGCGGGACCCAAAATGGACCCGCACCTCAGCAGATGCCCCAGTCCCATCCTCCAATTTGAGGGTTTCCCGCACCGCAGTGATAAGTGCCGCCACAAGCGCCTTCTCCTGCGCTGCCCCGGACACAAAGTCCTCCTCCCGGTCCGCGTCCTCTGATACCTCAGAACAGGGGCCCTGTGCCATGGCCAGGCCCGAGTCTGAATCAGAGCTGTCCCCAGATGATGGTGGGGGGAGGGGGCACTTTTTACCCCCCTTACGCCCACACACCACTTCCACCCTGGCAACAAATTATCCCAGAACCGCTGACAAAGCATCTACCTGTACTGCAGGTGCTGGGGGACCAGTTGCCATCACTGGAATCGAAGCGCCAGCCTCTGACGCCATACCGCTCACCCGACATTCACTCAGAGACCAAGTCAAGGTTTCTGAAATAAACAACCCACCCTCCTTGCTGCAATAGACCGAGGGGTTGACCCCAGAGGAAACTCACCGCTCCGACCTGGGTACTGTTCAGGTGATCTGCCATTCGCGCCATACAGAATGAGCCATTTGAGTGCTAGAGGCCAAAACCAATGTTAAAACCACAACAAAATGGCCGCTGCTCGCCTCAAAAAGAGCACGAGTTACAAGAAAATAGTCGCTGGCTGCAACTGCATTAGAAAACCGCGTGGCTACAAGAAAATGGCCGCCAGCTGCATTAAAATAAATACAGTGCGGCTACAAGAAAATTGAATCCTGAGGTAAAAGAAGGCCGCAAACGCCGAGCCTCCAAGCGAAGGGCCCCTTAATAGCAGACCACCCCACACAGTCCCAAGTACAGGACCCGGAGCCCCACAAGGGACCCCGGAAAACAGCAGGCCCAGCAACGCATGGGAAGGAGAGAAGGACGGGAGAGAGGAAAGGGAGGGCGAGAGACCCCCTAAACGACCGCCCCAGGAATGCCCAGCTGCTCCATCCTGCCAGGGCAGGAGGAACCTACTTACCTTTCCCGCGGGGACCGCTGGAAGCGTTCCCGACAGACCCACCACCGTACCAGTATGGAGTGGTTGTCAGCCACGGCCCACCGTGACATGGACTGCAGTAGCTCACCGGCCACCCCTGGAGTAATGGGGTATGTCGTGGCCGACACCGCATGCAGCTAAAGGTCTGCTCACACTCGATGGCCAGACTGGGGAGACTAAAAGGATCTATATTATCCAGCCTGTCACCCAGCTGGCAGTTGATAGTAGATATCAGGATCAAAAAACAAAAAAAATGTAAAATTTAATTTTTGTTAGGACCAATGGGCCCCTAGGGAGCCAGGTCCTTATATGCTAGGCAGGAAAAAACTTAGCTGCTGACTGCAGGGTGAGGGGTTATGACCAGAGGGCCCGCTCCCTGGGCGGTGCTGTTCGGCTTTGCTGTATTAATTGTTTTTTTAACCATTTACCATGTCTGCCTGGTCCTCTCCTGATAGACGGAACATAACCGTACTGTCAAGAATATTTGGAGCTGTGTCCGTCCATGAACAAAAGAGAAAAAAAAATAAAAAAAATTCTGAATGGTATCTGCGCTTAATTGCTGACCTCATGTGTTCAGCTTGTGACCCAACTAGTGTAAATCTCTGGAGTAGCAGCGCATACTACAGTGATTTTCAGCTTCCAGGGGTATCCCACAGGTATGGTGTATGTATAGTTACATCGGTCCAGGTCAGACAAATATATCTATGTAAGAATATACCCGTTTTAAAGAAATATTGTATGTAAAGTTTGTACTGCAAAACAAATTTGAGTGCACATGGGTTACAGTGCTAATTTTCAGATGTGCCACTTTTAAGTTCCCCTTAGACCAGTGGTTCTCAACCTGGGGGTCGGGACCCCCTCGGGGGTCAAATGATGATTTGCCAGGGGTCACCAAATCCTGGGCTGTTCCTGAAGCCCGCACTGCTCTCCCAGGAAGAGAGATAAGAGGGGGAGGAACAAAGAAAAAGGGAGAGATAGGGAAAAAAAGAGAGAGCAAGAAAGGCAGTTAGAGGGAGGGATGGGGAAAAAAACAAGGAATTTGGGTAGAGAGAGATGAAAGGGAAAGAAAGTTGAACAAAGAAAGAGTGGTACATCCTAAAATGTACCATAAGGGGTTTTAATACTGTACGAGTGTAAAGCACTCAGGGAACACTAAATGTCCACGGGTTAGGGATCCAAATTACCTGTCTTGCCTTGGGTGCTTTCAACCCACACTACAAAAATAATTTTACTGTTAGGGGTCCCCACAACTTTTATCAAGGGGTCACGGCACTAGAAGGTTGAGAACCACTGCCTTAGACCATCACGCTTTCACTATGCTTTTCCAGGAATAACAGGTGTAGTCAGTCACCTGGATGAAGCTCAGACATGGAGGGACCTTTCTGTCTTGAATCTAACTTGTGTAGGGGAGGAGTGGGTTTACCAGATTTGGCTAGAGATTGTAAAGCCTCTCAAATAATGTGTGTTATTGACTGGCACAAACACAGTGCATTAAAATTATGTTTTTCTCTGGAACAAGACAACTCACCAGCCCCTTTACAAGACTTCCCTGGTCAGGCCAAATCGCTACTCTTTCCCTTAAGAAGCACCCGCTTATAGAACCTGCATTGTGCTACATGACTAGATACTTTACCCACGTGGGCAGTTACAGCTACCCCTCTCACTTAACCCCCATACTAACTCACCCGGAGTTTCTCCCCAAACTGACAAACTTTTTCAAATTTGGGCAGCTAACTGCCAACCAGCGCAAGGGACTTCGTAATCAATACAGAATGGTGCTCCTCCCCCTTATCTGCAGGAGGGAGATTCCTATTTTGGACCGCTGGCAACAGCTAACACAGTCCCATTTTCTACACCACAACAATTCTTCAGAGACCTAAAGCCTTTTGAAAAGACCTGCACAACCGATGGTCCACTGCAGCGTGTGCACAGTCCCTTCTCTTACAAAGAGAGGGGAGTTTTTGGGACTTTGAATGAGATGCGTTTTTAAGCAAACAGTAAGTATAAATAAAGTTGTATACGTAATAACCAGGCTCACACTTACCACCCAAACAGCAAGCCAAATTCAACTGTCTAACTCTCTGCATTCTGCAGTCCTAACTAAACTTGTAAAGTCTCCTCAATAGAGGCATATAAATACTGATGAGTATATAGAGGGCAGGTGACTGGGGGTGTGTCACGGCCCCTACCTATGATTGGTATAGTAGTAAAGAGCACTAGAAAAAAATGCATAAATGTAAAAGGGTATCACAAAACGCATCTCCATCCCTGTGTAGTATAAAGAAAACTATGATTGGGACTTTAAATGGTTCTTTTAACCAACAGGGTTGGAGGCGTATGTTTTTCATATGCCTCATTTAAAGTCCCAATCCTAGTTTTCTTTATACTACACAGGGATGGAGATGCGTTTTGTGATGCCCTTATACATTTATGCGTTTTTTTCCAGTGCTTGCTCTTTACTACTATACCAATCATAGGTAGGGGCCGTGACACCCCCCCAGTCACCTGCCCTCTATCTACTCATCAGTATTTATATGCCTCAATTGAGGAGACTTTACAAGTTTAGTTAGGACTGCAGAGAGCCGTGGCGAGGCCTGCAGCTTAACCATGTATTTGCAAATGCGTGCAACCAATCCTCTGCTTTTAACATACACAGTTAGACAGTTGAATTTGGCTTGCTGTTTGGGTGGTAAGTGTGAGCCTGGTTATTACGTATACAACTTGATTTATACTTACTGTTTGCTTAAAAATGCATCTCATTCAAAGTCCCAAAAACTCCCTTCTCTTTTAACCAACAGGGATGGAGGCGTATGTTTTCCATATGCCTCATTTAAAGTCCCAATCCTAGTTTTCTTTTTTCTCTTACAAAGGGCTCCCGAGTGCTCATTCTTGGGGCAACCCGAAGTTCCTTCAGAAGTAGGAAACTAACTTTGGGCTAACATTTTCAGAGCAGCAAAAAGATAGAATCTTAGTGTTTGCCCACAAGGCATCGATATGAAACAAATACCAAGAACTCTCTTATAAGATCGTCACCAGGTTTTACACATTCTGCGACTTGTTGGGGATGCGGAATGCATGTCGGTACCTTTATGCATGTTTTCTGGGATTGTCTGGCCTTCTTCCTACCTTCTGGCAACCACTTTTAGAGATTATACAGTACAGACCAAAAGTTTGGACACACCTTCTCATGCAAAGAGTTTTCTTTATTTTCAAGACTATGAAAATTGTAGATTCACACTGAAGGCATCAAAACTATAAATTAACACATGTGGAATTATACATAACAAAAAGGTGTGAAACAACTGAAAATATATTTCATATTCTAGGTTCTTCAAAGTAACCACCTTTTGCTTTGATTACGGCTTGGCACACTCTTGGCATTCTCTTGATGAGCTTCAAGAGGTAGTCACCTGGCGCAGCACCCAATCACTCTCCTTCTTGGTCAAATAGCCCTTACACGTCAAATAGCCCTTACACAGCCTGGAGGTGTGTTTGGGGTCATTGTCCTGTTGAAAAATAAATGATGGTCCAACTAAACGCAAACCGGATGGAATAGCATGCCGCTGCAAGATGCTGTGGTAGCCATGCTGGTTCAGTATGCCTTCAATTTTGATTAAATCCCCAATAGTGTCACCAGCAAAGCACCCCCACACCATCACACCTCCTCCTCCATGCTTCACGGTGGGAACCAGGCATGTAGAGTCCATCCGTTCACCTTTTCTGCGTCGCACAGACACAGGGGTTGGAACCAAAGATCTCAAGTTTGGACTCATCAGACCAAAGCACAGATTTCCACTGGTCTAATGTCCATTCCTTGTGTTCTTTAGCCCAAACAAGTCTCTTCTGCTTGTTGCCTTTCTTTAGCAGTGGTTTCCTAGCAGATATTCTTCCATGAAGGCCTGAATCACACAGTCTCCTCTTAACAGTTCTAGAGACGTGTCTGCTGCAAAAGGTGGCTACTTTGAAGAACCTAGAATATGAAATATATTTTCAGTTGTTTCACACTTTTTTGTTATGTATAATTCCACATGTGTTAATTCATAGTTTTGATGCCTTTAGTGTGAATCTACAATTTTCATAGTCATGAAAATAAAGAAAACTCTTTGAATGAGAAGGTGTGTCCAAACTTTTGGTCTGTACTGTACATTAAATAAAGGGCAGGCTCCATTGTCATTATAGACTGCTCTGTACCCTTTACCTTACTATCCCTGTTATTCTGGGGAAGCCTTCCCATTTAAGTCCCCTTTGCTTCTAGTTTGTTTGAAAGTCGCGTGAAATCACATCTAAAATAAAATATTTACCTGAGGTCGCAATCGCACTGTGATAACTAAGACCACTTAGTGGTTTCTGCATCAATCGATTTCATAACTTGTACTACACCTATGCGATTTGTAACATGTTCTTCCTGCCAATTGTAATTTGCACAACATCTCGATATTTGATGCAAGTAATGAAATCCCTTCTTAATAAAAATTTAATTTGTCCCAGGTATTTGAACCATTTTGTGGTGTGCAGAGTATTACACAGGATTATATGAGTAGTTTTTAGTTTAACAAAAAGATACCTTGGTAGGTGTTGCAGGAAACTATCAACACACGGTAACCACTGATTTTGAACTAAACTAAATACGTTTGTGGCATGGGGGGGGGGGGGGGGAATCACAGAGGTCCGGATCCCTGTGACCTCAACACCTTGAAGCTCCCAAGGATAACAGAAGTACCACTGCCATGTCTTCTGGATTGGTCTGTTACTTGTCCTTTGAGATAAATAGAGGCTCGCTGTTGTGCCTTGACATCAGACATGCATCCCTGAAGAAATGTAAACTACAGCACAAGCACCCTGCTCTTTCCTTATACGAAACAGCACAATCAGGCAACTGTTTCCACCTACTATGCTGAGGGATCAGAATAATCTAAACTTGTTTTCATTTCAACTGCAAAGCTCCTTTAAATAATGCAAAGCTGCCTAATCAGCTTTTATTACAAAATACACATTGCAACCAAAGTTTTTGTATTGTGTTTTATTACATTAAAATAAAGGGGTTGGGCACAGAAATGTGGAATAGGACAATGTTTTACTCAAATCTAGAATATTAGTAAACTAAGACTGGAAAAAATGCAAATCCCAGTTAAAAATTCTCAAGTAACCATCTGTTTCAATTCCTCCCATCTCAATCATGCGTATGATTGAACAACTAAATACATATTTAACTTGTAACAGTGTTTTGAAATGATAGTAAATAATGCAGTTTAAGAACGGATGCAGCAATAAAAAAAAAGTCTTATTTTTCTCGCGTTACAGAAATGGAACAAAATAAAACAGTGGGATGTAATAATTCAAAAAATAAATTAAAAATAATAATATTCCTGGATAGTCTTAATTAGTGAGAAGCACATGGTTCCAAATGCAACCATGGCATATCACTGCTAAAGAAAATATTGCACCATAAGTAATCTGTACAGAACTTTTGTTTTGTTAGTGACCTACAATAGACAGCAGCCATTTTCTGTATGAAGCAGCAAACCTGCACTGCTCAGCATTTCTGCAGCCTGTTAAGACACAGGTAATGAACCTGATCTCAGATTCAAATATTAGAGAGTCCTGGACAGGGGTACGTTTTAGCCGTTTGGTTTCTTGAGTATAGCCCTGTTTGTTTGTATCACATGCTCCGTCGATATCCATAGTGTTGGTGGGGCAACTCAGAAAACTGGTGTAGTTGTGGGTTCCATTTCCTGGGCCGATAACAGCGCCATCCACATCTGTGGCTTGCACAGTTGAAGAGGAAGATTGTTCATTGTGCAGTTGGTGAATCAATCCAAGTATCTGACGCCTAAGAACATTGAGAAGAAAAATTAGTTATGTGAAACTCTATTGGAATGTCTTTCATACTGACCAAAAACCTGTCCAGCTCAAAAGTCTCATGTCGGCCTTCGGTAATAAAATAGTTCAAGAGATGCAAAGCACAGGACCCAAAGCAACTAGTCCACTTTACGTTTACCTAATGGAGAGATAATCTCTGAAAATCTGTTACAGCACATGTCCGAAATTGGTACCTCCTTACTGCTGCACACATACTCTATTTAACAGAGACTCTTGGGAATCCTAAATCCCTAGGTGCTCCATTATTCAAATCCCAACTAGAGCTTATATGGTTATGCAGTGCCTCATTTCCTACTGTCAAGGAACGCCACCATTTAAATGTAGTTGCCAATACAAATACAAGGCCCCGGCCAGAGAGCAACCATCTGAGCTCTGGCTAGAGGCCCCTGTTTTTTTTTTTTTTTGCTTTTCAGGGTGCTTTAGAAATATAAGCATAGACAAGTGGACGGGGGGGCTTCTTTACCACCTTTGCAGAAGCCATAGGTACACTCTCAGTGAAAGATTAATTCAATTCTGTTTATATGCTGCAAGATGGCGGTACAGATTACACTAGAGCTAGTTCAGTTGCATATGTTAATTAAGAGTTGGTATACTGAAAATTAATATACAAAAACCTCTACAGCTATTTATGCTCTCTATTGAAGAAAAAAAAAGAAGATTTGCAAGATAACGTTTGTTGCTTATATCTGCAGGGGTTGTTTTTACATACAGTTTTCACTGAAGGTAGCCTATACTTATACATTTTTCATCATATACTCACTTTATTAAGGTTTAGAACATAGCTACTATAAGTACTATAATTTGTCATTAACAAAAATAATGACTATACTTTGTCATTAACAAAAAATTTGCATTTTCTAACCTATTGAACAAGCATTGTTCAAACAAGCATATTTAAAATTATTGGGTGTGATATACTGATTCATGACTGTTCCCCAGATATAAAAAAATACATTAGGAAACGGCCCTTAAACACAGTGACAAAGTTTTTACCATTTTCACAAGCCCCTGTAAACTGGCTCTTTTGCCAGAGGCAGCTTCCAGGAATAAACCTATGGTTCTATGTTAGCAGAAACAACTGGTTGTATTGGTCACATTGTCAAAGCAATGAGCTGGGAATGATTGCTGCAGAGCTGCTGGGGAACCATCTGCTTACACAGATAACGATAACTTTTCTATGTTAATGCCCAGCCAACACTCAAGACATTGGCAGGACAATAAATTGTGGAGCCGTAAACTCTTTCACTCCTGGAAATATGCTGCTGTGGCCAAGGGGAAGTGAAGATTTACAGGTTTGTTTATCAAAATGGCCTACAGCACTGATCTTAAGGTCCAATACTGATCTACATGTTTAACCACTTGCCACCCAGGCCAATTCTGACATTTGTCCTACATGTAAAAAATCATACTTTTTCGCTAGAAAATTACATTAGAACTCCCAAACATTATATATAATTTTTTAGCACAGACCCTAAAGAACACAATGGCAGTCGTTATGGTATTTGCAAAGGAATTTTTCAAATGTGTTTTGGGGGGAAAAAAAACATTAAAGTTAGCCCAATTTTTTTTGCATAATGTGAAAGATGAATTTACTCCGAGTAAATAGATACCCAACATGTCATGCTTCAAATTTGCACCAAACTTTGGTACTTAAAAATTCCCATAGGCGATACTTGAATTTTTTTTACTGGTTACATATTTTGAGTTACAGAGGAGGTCTAGGGCGAAAATAATTGCTATTCTTGCTCCAACGTTCGCGGCGATACCTCACATGTATGATTTGAACACCGTTTTCATATGTGGGCGGGACTTTCGTATGCATCAAGGTAGAAAACCTTCTGCCTTTACAACCACTTTACTTTTACCTTAATACACAAGTACAAAAAAAGAAAAGAAAAAAAAAAGAAAAGAAAACAACAACTCACCTGTGGCACCAAAGTGCTTCATGCCCTGGGTAGGATTCAATTAGATCTCTGCTCAACTCCATCTCTTCTTCTATCAAAAGGGGAACATCAAGTCGTGGGCCCTCTTCTTCTCTGGGAAGACAGGGACTCACTGACACAGCTGAATTATCAGAGTCTGTTTGTGCTTTAGCTAGTAAAGATTTGAGCAAGAACTGACGGTAATGAAATCCACTGTGGTCGGAAACGTGTGTGGAGACCCATTGTTTGGTGGAAGACAACTCATCTATGAGAAGCTGAAAAGAAACAGAAAATGCAATTATTGTTTATCCTATTAAAAACACATAATTATGGGAGATAAATATAGGATTCCATTGCAAAAAGAATATCAGAATAGTTGTCTAATTCAGGCACATGCTGAGAACAATTAGGAGGATGCAAACACACACTGACATCTATTCTAGATATTGAAATTGCAGATAAAAGACTACATTATAAACCACATTTATTTGCAGTAAATAAGCCGCATCTTTTGAGTCCTATGCATTTTTAACATCTTAACTAGGTATAAATTATCTTTTATTAAACACATTAAAAGTAAAAGTTGTTACTTTTAAAAAAATATTGTCTAAATATATCTCACAAGTTCAACATTGGAGTGTAAAGTACAGTATATGTTAAATAAACATTCTTTCCCTATAAGTAGATATGCAAGTGAATGTGATCAGCTTGAAGTCTTGCTGTACTGTATTGGGGTGCCATTTCCAAAAAAAAAAAAAAAAAAAAAAAAAAGGGACACATTGGGGAATTTTTTTTTTTGTATGGAGTAGTTTTACAAAATGAAAGTCATCTTGTTACACTGGGAATGTGAAATGCAGTATATATGAAAGTATTATACTTAAAATAAAAAGTACAGATTTTATTGAATAAATAAATTAAAACTTATTTTAAAATTTCATTTTTTATTACAAATGGAACAAAGCACTATATTGAAAATGTCAACTATACACAAGACCAGGTAACCGTCCCCTTTTCAGTTATTGACAATGCTGATCCAGAGGTATATATTGCGCTTGATCAATGTTCTCCTGATTTTCAGGTGTCATTTTATCTATAAATTAGGGCATTGTGTATTTTTGGGAGGCCGTGGTTTGTAAGACTTCCTTCCTTGAAGATGCTGCTGGTGAAGAAATATTTTGTGATGATCCAGAAGCAGCAATAATAGCGTTTCTGGAATAAGAAAATGGCTTCCCAGACTGAATCCATATATCATATCCTGCCAGAATGTTGAGCTGCAATGGTCTGGAGTGAAACTGGGTGTACGACAGAGCCACAAAAAGAGGTCACCATTGGACCCCAGACTCATGACCCTGGGCCCAAAGAGCTTTGGCATGAAATGGAGGGACAGACATTTGTCCTGAGGCACAAAGATTCTTGAAAGGGCTGTGAAGCATCAAGGTTGAGATACTTCACTCTGTGTGATGGGTCCACTGATGACTGCCTCAGATTGAGGATCCAGCTGAAGCTCTCAAATGTCTGCACTTTCATACTATATTTATCCAGGTAACCCACAACATGAATCCCCTTAGCACAGAGCAGAGCCAAAACTTGGGCAGGCACCTTAGTGACAACCTCGTGGGCCATGGAAAGACCAAAAGGGAAGGGCAAAAAATTTGCAATGCTGATCGCCCACTACAAAAAGCCGATATCGCTGAGAAGGTGAAAAGATGGGAATGTACAAGTAAGCATACCAGATGTCTATTGAGGCAAGACAATCCCCAGGAAAGAGGGAGGCAATGAAGATACCGACAGGTTTTATGCAAAAGTGGAGGTTCACCCAAAAACTCAATTTTTAACATTAGATTGAGGCTAATTTTGTGCAGGGGAATCGGGTGTTTTTTTTTTTAAATCGAAGCAGTACTTACCGTTTTAGAGATAGATCTTCTCCGCCGCTTCCGGGTATGGGCTGCGGGACTGGGCGTCCCTATTTGATTGACAGGCTTCCGACAGTCGCATACAGCGTGTCACGATTTCCCGAAAGTAGCCGAACGTCGGTGCGCAGGCGCCGTATAGAGCCGGACCGACGTTCGGCTTCTTTCGGCTACTCGATGTATGCGACTGTCGGAAGCCTGTAAATCAAATAGGAACGCCCAGTCCCGAAGACCATACCCGGAAGCAGCGGAGAAGATCTCTCTCTAAAACGGTAAGTACTGCTTCGATTTAAAAAAAAACACCCGATTCCCCTTCACAAAATGAGCCTCAATCTCATGTTAAAAATTGTTTTTCGGGTGAGCTCCCGCTTTACGAACCAAAAAGACGCAAGAATAAAATCTCCATAATTTTTGATTTTCCGGAACAGGAGATACGACCCCCTTTTTCTTCGCCTGTTGCCTGTTGGTCCAAAATTAACTTTGTTCTGGAAACCGCAAAAAGGCTTCTTATTCTGTGGCTTATTCTTTTGAGAAAAAGGGAACCGTTTACTCTTCTCAGAGGAACGAGCTAGGACCTCCACCAATGAGGAGCCAAATAAGAGCTTGCCTTCAAAGGGAATGCCGCAGAGCTTGTTCTTGGAGATAAGGTCCCCCTCCCAAGACTTAAGACAGATCCCTCGCCTGGTTAAATTAATGAGAGCAGAAGACCTAGCTGCAGCTGCATCAGCCAAGAAGGCCACTGACTTGGCAATGAGTGGGAGGGACTCCCTAATTTCCTCTTTGGGGGTGTCAGATGAAAGAAAATTATCCAGACGCTGAACCCATACATCCAAATTCCTAGCCACACGGGTGATGCTACAGCTGAACCCATTCTGAAAGAATCATATCTTTAAGTGACTGGTGAACCAGGAAAGTCCTTGATTTCCGTCCCTGAAGACCTCTATACATTGAATCCTGAACAGATTGGATTTGCTGTGGCATCTCAATCTGTTCTGAGGTAGAAATTGATATTAAAAGTTCATCAATATCCTCCGCTGGAAAAAGAAACTTAGGGTTACCCGCCTCCCCCACTGATGGGGAATCCTCATCATCAGATGAGGAACTCGGGTTCTCCCCTTCTTCCAGATCTGAGGTATAGTGAGAATCATTGATCTCGGAGGGGGTCTAACTGAAGCTGAAGGCTCTTGAGTTCTGGGACCAGAGGAAGGCGGCCCAAGACCTGCTGTCCTGTCATTAAAAGACAGGAAGGAAGGCTACCACCTCCTTCATAGAAGACATTAACTCTTTCGAAGACTAGCCCTAGATGCAATACAATCTTCACAAAAAAGCCTTTTATATAGCCTGGCTCTACAGTTTCTGCATTTTTTTTCATCGGCCTATCCTAGAAAAAAAAACAAACAGAAACAAGAGCCATAAGAAAAGAAGGCCCATACAAAAAAGGTCCCCTGCTGCATAATCACAGACAAGGGCTTACCTAGGGGGCAGTATGGGAACCGATGGCTACCGCTGGTTCCATCCGAGCGGGTGCTCCATCCTCAGGCCTGTCCTCAAGCTCCATTGGTGAGTGGGGATCGGCCAGGGAAAATAGGCTGCTGTCCCAGGCAGCATGTCCTCCGAGTACTCCGCCGTGTTCCTTATGAACACGCCGGGAAAGTGCGTCACGTGAATTCCGATTCCAGCACCATCTTGCCACGTCACCGGAAGTCCTCGGACGCCATTTTGGTACACCTCGGTGAAGACGAGGCTTCCACCAGGCAGAGCTGGGCAAAAAACCTGAAGGAAGTTGCCACCACATACACAGGTAAGCAAGTGCCTCCAAAAATAGGGAACCCTTCTGGCTGAAAAAACAGGGACTGAACACACCCAGGACTTGGCCACAACCAGTACTGGAAGTTGCCAGAGCAAGGAGTCCGCCAACCACAGTTACCAGACCTAGGAAAAACAAAAAACATGTCGGTGCTCCTGGAGGGTCTGGAAACACTAAACTGAGGGTCAGAGGAAAGGGAGGGGCCTTTTAAAAATGATTGGCTCCGCCCTCTAAAGGAAAAACAAATCAGATGCAAGTAGTTGTCCTGGAAGGTGAGGGGGGGGGGGGAATGTAAGTTAGCCAAGAAAGGCATTTAAAGAGTTTAGCCTCCATGGGGGCTGTACAAGTCTTATTTAGAAAAGAAATGAGAGGATACGTCTCAAAAAGTATCCTGGATTAATACAAATCTTCACAGATGGGCCCACTCCCCATTTAGGTCATGCCCTACTAGCAAGTGGACTGGGAAAGACCTAGTTGGTTTAGGCAATTTAAGAGACCCCATGGTGGATACCTTGGGGTGAGCAGACTCAGGCTACTCTAATGCTAAGCAGGAGCATACAATGTCAATTAGGGTAGTAATAGCTTTTTATTTTTTTAAAGCCTGTCTGTACCAGGCTCCTACTTCCTCAATCATATTGCTCATCCCGCATCACCTCCCCGCCCGCTGTATAAATTCCAAAAATGTTGGTTTGAAAAATGCCCATCAGCCTTGTCAAGAAACACATTAACCTGTTTTGGGAAATGAGGGTTGTTCCGTGTGTTAGATTGCTAGGAAACGTCCTACAACTGTTTCCAGTAATGTCTTGAGAGAAGAGAGCAGACTTGAACTAATCAGAAAACAACTGGAAGGCCCAGATACAAAATTTGCAAAATGCTTAAAGCGGAAATAGACTGCATTTGAACACCACAAACCAAACTCCCCCCATCCATCTCTCCATGCTTTATTTTGCTGAGAAATCACTTTGAAAAACAACCCCTAGCGTTTATGGTAGTGGCCATCTCATTCGTGTAGTATTTACTTCCTGGAATTCATCTGCCCTTAGAGCAGGCATGCAGGCAGGAGGGTGTGCTCAGCTGAGAAAACTTGCCGCGTCACTGGAAGTCTCCTGGGATGTATGACATCATTCGCCTAGGCATGGAAACCATGAAGTAACTGAAGAAATGAATTTTACCTACATAAGTAGCTAAAATTAATAAGTAAATATGATATACAGCAATTTCCCATCTTAATAAAATAATAAAAAGAATAAATATTATTTTAAAAATAGTCCATGTTGATTGGGAGAGGGAAGTTCCGCAGCCCATAGATGGTGTGATTTTCTTTCCTGCAACCGCAGGTTGCAGGAAAGAAAATCACTTGATTACCCCATCAACAGTCCGTGTTGATGGGGGAATCTCTTGTGGGGAGCGATTGTGTTCTCTTGGCAGGGAGAACCATCCTGGTCAGCAGAAAACAGTGATTATTAGTAGTGGCTATGTCTGCTGGCAATAATGGCATGAAAAACCCGATAAGCTGGTTGCACCCAAGTTGAATGATCGATCAACTTGGGTCCAACAGTCTGCCTATACATGGTCCCAACCCCGACTGAACCGGACAAGATTTGAACTGTCAATGGCTGGCTTTAGAATCTGTGGTTTGATAAACAGGTTATTTGCAAGTCCCTCAGTTGGCTGCTCTGAAACATGGTCAACTGCAATAGAAAAAAAGACGACTCATAAAAACTGGCATTTGCATCACATCTGAAACTGTCAAGAGTAAAAAGTCAAAAAGGCCAAAAAGAACACAGGTATTGAGGATGGAATTTTTTTTTTCCTGCATCATGCAGAAGTCTGTACTGTTTTTGATGGACTGGCCAGCCTGTCTTTAAAAATTGAAGGAAATACATCTAAGGTTCACCAGCCTATGTAGAGAACACAACATGGAGTACAAAAAACGTCATTCTGGGCTACTAGGAATGCTATGTATTTGTTAGGACCTACTGGAAAGTGTCTTGCAGTAACAAAATTAAAAACAGGTACTTTGGGTTACAAACAATACGTTTAAAAAAAAAAAATATATATATCTCTCAACATCATGGTATGACAGCACATCAAAAATATCTGAAACAATCCTGTGCTACTGTGAAGCTCCAGTGGGATTTACAGAATAAAATGTGCCTTGTCTCTGATCCTAGACAAGTTTCCCAAAGGGAGGGAAACAAACAATTCACACCGCTTTCATCTCTACGCAACAAACATTCTTTTCCCCTCTTTTTTCTATAGAATAAAGCCAATCTATTTTATCCGATAGTGAACCTTCAAAGATCCCGAGAGGTTTGCACCAGTATGAGAAGAAATGGTTTAAGAGGAGACAATGTCGGTTCCCCAGGGCAAAGGGAAGTGAGCCAGCATTTCCTTCGAACTGCAAAGCGCTAGTACAAAGCGAAGAAAAAATTATGTATCAACTTAGTTTACCACTATCCATTGGAAACTGGTCCATTACCTCAGCAAGGAAAAAATATTGCTACAACTATATGCAGCAGATGTGCAAATTACCTTAGTGCAAAACTTAACCTAACATTTAGGCCCGGATTCAGAAAGCAGATACGCCGTCGTAACTCTGAGTGCGGGCCGTCGCATCTCGGCGTCTAAATTCATAGAATCAGATACGCCTCAATGTTGCCTAGATATGAGCGGCGTAAGTCTCCTACGTCGTCGTATCTTAGGGTGCAATATTTACGCTGACCGCTAGGGGTGCTTTCCTAGACTTCCGCGTCAAATATACAAATTAGGTAGATACGCCGATTCAGAAACGTACGTCCGCCCGGCGCATTTTTTTACGTCGTTTGCGCAAGGCTTTTTCCGGCGTAAAGTTACCCCTCATAAAGCAGGGGTAAGTCATGTTAAGTATGGACGTCGGAAACGACCGAACAGCGTCGTATTTTACATCGTTTACGTAAGTCGTTCGCGAATAGGGCTGTACGTAAGTTGCGTTCACGTCGAAAGCATTGACAGTTTGTGGCGTAATTTGGAGCATGCACACTTGGAAACGTTCACGGCATGCACCGTTCGTAAAAAACGTGGGGTCACAATTAATTTAAATAAAACACGCCCACATCATCCACATTTGAATTAGGTGGGCTTACGCCGGACCACATACCCTATGCCGCGGTAACTTAGGGCGCATGCTCTTTATGAATACGGAACTTGCGCCCTAAGTTACGGCGGCGTAACGTATCTGAGATACGTTACGCCCGCCGATAGATACACAATTGTATCTGAATCCGGGCCTTAGTTTTTGCACATAATCTTTCAACGACAGTAAATGGAACTAATCAGCAGTATTTATAGTTGTTAGATCCACGCTTAGGACATATTCTTGGGCTGCTGCCTCCCCTGGAGGTCCCTAAAGGGATAAATTGTGTAAAATGTTTATGATGTTGGGGTGTATGGCGCTGCCCTCCACTCAAATCGTAGTATGGGTAGAGAAGTGCTACCGTAAGTTAATTTATAATAGTGTTATTAATAACAACCATCTGCATGTGGGTGATTGTATCCAATCTAGTAGTGAATCTTCAAAGAAAACGTTACAAAAAATAGTGGTGTCAGGTGAAGTCCATTGCTGCATGCCACCTATGAAGAGCGAGTTGGTGTTCGAGTCGCTCTTTCTGGGGGCCAGTTAGCAATGGATGTGTGTACAAGTGGTTAATGTTCACTCAATACTCCCTTTAATACCTTTAGAACAGGTTTTTTCCTCAAAGTTGCAAAATTATGGTAAATATCCTAAAAAAGTGATCCAAACTAAAAAGCCCCTTCTATGGGTGATAGCAACCCGTGTGTATTAGATGTAAATACTCGAGTGCACTAAATCCTAAGTGTATCCAAAACTAAACCAGATATTAAAGCGGAGGTTCACCCAAAATACACATATTATGTTAACAAGATCTTTGGAGCAGATACTTCTAAATATGGCTGCTGTTTTTTTTCGTTTGGATGTAATTACCCCAATTCAGACGTATTAGTTGTTACTTCCGGGTATTTCTCCCGCGGGAATGGGCGTATCTCTCCCTTTCCCTGGCACCCCAGTGTGGGCTGGGAGGTGTCCGCAATGTCTCCTGGGAGCTCAGTGTAATGATTCCCAGGAGATGATCTGTGACACCAAAGTATCGTAATCTCATGCTATTTCACTCGTCTCGTGTATCATCAAGCGGGCCACGTGACGAGGGCGGATCACCGCTTCCCGGAAGTCTGTGCTTGTGGGCTTCACAATGCCCACAAGCAAGATGGAAAAGACCAGGATCATTTTTTATAAGTTATTCTTTATAACGAAAAAAGACACGAGATGGTTCTAATCGGCTACCAAGTGAGTGATATGTTGGTATCTGTAACCCCATTAAATGCACCAAAAAAAAAAAAAAAAAAAAAAAAAGGAGGGACCATGGGACCTCCGCTTTAAAACAACTTGTGCTATATATAAAAAAAACAGCTGTGCATCCAAAACCTGCACTATAATTGCCCTGTCTTTAAACACATGTGCGCAATGAAAGGTAAATGAATAAATAAGTGTGTCCTGTGTATCCTTCCCCACCAGGCGGGAAATTGTATATGTCCCAAAAAATGCAAGAAGTACCCACTGATAGGCAAATCCACAAAGAAAGTTTATACTGAGTAGATAGAAGTTCAGCTGCAGTGTCCAATATTCATAAAATATGTAAAAAAGGTAAATATATAATTTCACTAGATCTTCCAGTAAGGCGACTTTTGTGATTGTCCTCGGTGTCCTATGAAGACTTTATCCTGAAGTGTACAGATCAAGGTGACTTTTGTGTGCCCCTTTTGATACCCCACTCACCAGATCCAGATATCCCTGCAGGCGACAGCGAGTGTTTTGATTCGCTCTATGCCAGGTTGCTGCTCCTCCGCTCAGACTCCTGGGTTCCCGGTCCAATGGCCAGGTCTTGTAGCTGTGCTACGTTACTGCCTTCCCAGCATATCAGCTCCTGATGTCCGCATAAAACCAGAGAGAAACGAACTTGCATAGTGTAATTCCATTTATTTAAAAAAAGTGTTGTTTAAAAAAGCGATCCAAATTGCATCATCAATGCAGATAAAATCAAAAGAAAAATATACACAATATCTAAAGGGCCGTGTAGCTGGCCAGCTAGAACCTGTTCTAGGTAGCTAATATAACCTACATGTATATACAGCTAAACCTGCCAAGAACCTAAATGTAGTGCACATGTTTATATGTGAGAGACAAAAGCAAAAGTTATTGACTGTGATTTCTTTATCGTACATCACGGGACACAGAGCGGCATATTCATTACTATGTGGGTTATATGGAGTACCTTCAGGTGATGGACACTGGCAATCTCAAACAGGAAATGCCCCTCCCTATATAACCCCCTCCCATAGGAGGAGTACCTCAGTTTTTACGCCAGTGTCTTAGGTGTTGGTCATGGTTTAGCTCGCCTCCACATCCTTGGGATTAGGTGGGCTAACCGGTTCTGTCCAAAGGCCTCAGCGCTAAAGTGGTCAGTAACCGGACCCCAAACCAAAGGGGTATAGCCCATAATGCTTTTCTTTTTAGAGAGCTGGACCCTGGGCCCAGAACTTAGAAACCTTTGGGGGCCTAATGTTTCTGTTGCCAGAGTGCTATATGGGCCCAGGACAGTGGATCCTTCATAGGAACCCAGGGCCTGAAGGTCAATGCCCCACGGAGATGGGGGAAGATTGGGCCTCTTGCTTTGCAAAGTCCTGCGGCATGGAGCAGGTAAGTGAGGGGAAACTTGCGGAACTTGGTTCTTAGCAGGTTTTTCTGGGGGGTTCACAGGGGACATGCCTAAAGTTATGCACTGCATCTGGCAAAGTAAGTCACATGTCTTAAAGATAGGATGGCTCTATGTGTATTCCCCATAAAAGGTGAACTCCCTGGTAGTATTGTAACATTGAGAAAGAAGCCTGTGTGTGTGTGTGTGTGTGTGTGTGTGTGTGTGTGTGTGTGTGTATAAAGAGAGCTGTGCTTACCTGCAAAGCCTCCAGGCGATTGCTGCCATGGTTTTACCTCCTAGCCTGGAGACAGGACAAACTGCCTCCTCGTGTGGTCTCCTTCCCCCCACCCCCCCCGCCGGCGGGCGCGCGCGCGTCCCCGTGATATGGGCGCAATTTTGCGCCGTTAGCTGAGGGGGGAAGGGCGGGCCAGCATGTTAAAGGAAGGGGCGGCCCTTCCATTTGTTCCCAGCTCAGTGTATGCTGGAACTGAGAGAGGAAGAGACCAGAGCGGCAGCACGGGGCGCCGAGGACACACAGTGGCCGAAACAGATATTACAGTCTTCAATAAGACTGTCCTGGAGCCTAGAGTTAGGCTGTTCTTTTCTATCTCAGCAGTTTTTTGGCAATACTACTAAGGGGGACAGAATGTTTTTTCTCTCTTGGGTTTGAAAAAAAAAAAAAAAACATTAAAGGGAAAGAAGGCATTTTTTATCCCCCAAACGGGTTTTTGGGCAATAACTATTTATAGTTCCAAACACCAATAAGTTAGCGGGCGTACCTCGGTATTGTACCATGGCGTCTGGTTCAGAAGGTACAAGAGGTGGGGATTCCCCCAGAGAGTCTGAGGTCTCGGACAAAGTTATGCCGCTGCTTTCCCGAGAGGGAGCCTTGATGGGACCATCGGGATCTGGGGCTGGAGCTGGCACGGGTCAGTCCAACCCTAGGGTGGTCACGGACGAGGTACTGTCCACCTCCTTAAAGGAGATGGAAAAAAGAATGGAAAAGATGATAGCCAAGGCTATGCGGGGCAGAAAACGGAATAGATCTCCGTCGCCCGAGCGTGGACCCTCAGAGGAGGAGGTCCTTTCCGCAGGGGAATTGGACGACCTCTTGGACAAGGACCAAGCAGGTTCGGGGATCGAGGATCCGGATACAGGGGAGTCTGGGGCAGCCTCCCAAGGGGAGAGCTGGTGGGTTCAAGCCTTAACGGACTTGGTCCATAGTGCATTCAACTTGCCAGTACCAGATCTCCAAGTATCGACTGTTTCAGCTTTGGGCTCACTAAGGGCGCCTCAAAACAACGCAGTTTTTCCGATCCATCCTCTGCTAGAGGAAGTTATGTTCCAAGATTGGACCAAGCCAGATAGAATCTTTTTACCACCTAAAAGATTCTCTGCCTTATATCCTATGGAAGATAAATTTTCCAAGAGATGGGCAACCCCGGCGGTGGACGCAGCCATCTCATGTGTTAATAAATCTTTAACATGCCCTGTAGAAAACATACAGGTGTTCAAGGATCCGGTTGATAAACGCTTGGAAGCACTACTTAAAAGCTCCTTCACTACTGCAGGGCAGTAGTGCAGCCAGCTGTGGCTGCGATTGGGGTTGCACAAGCATTATCGGATCAAACTAAGCAGATGCTTAAACTTATTCCTGCCCAGCAGGCAGAAGAATTTTCGGATGTCCCTAGGGCCATACGCTTTACGGTAGATGCGATTAAGGATTCTATCCAGCAAGCGTCACGTTTATCGTTATCCCTTATCCATATGAGAAGACTCTTATGGTTA
Source organism: Rana temporaria (assembly GCF_905171775.1). NCBI lineage: Eukaryota > Metazoa > Chordata > Amphibia > Anura > Ranidae > Rana > Rana temporaria. The sequence continues at coordinate 287,180,061 of NC_053489.1, read as the reverse complement.
AAGAGCTGGGAGGCTGAGCCCCCATGCAAGAAGCTCCTGGTAGGGTTCCCCTTCCATGGAGGACGACTCTTCGGAGAAGACCTGGATAAATACATTCAGACCATTTCAAGCGGCAAAAGTACTCTTTTGCCAACCAAGAAAAAATTTCAGGGGCCTGCGTTTAAACGACCGCACTCCCCTGGGCAGGGGCCCTCTAATGCCAAACAGTATCGACGGCCTCCTGCAAGATCAAACTTTAACTTCAACAACAAATCGCAGGGACAGGCCGCTAGAGGCAAGAAGCAGTGGTTTCGCAAACCAGCAAAACCAGCCCCCAAGCCGACCTTATGAAGGGGCGCCCCCACCCACGAGGGTGGGGGGAAGGCTGCGTCTCTTTTCAGAGGTTTGGGAAGCCAGCATTCCCGACAGATGGGTACGATCTTCCGTGGCTACGGGCTACAAACTAGACTTCCTAAAGTTTCCTCCTCCTCATTTCCAGGAGTCAAGGGTTCCAAACGATCCGGAGAAGGGAGCCGCATTAATGACGGCATTGAATCATCTACTCTCCCAGGAAGTAATAGTAGAGGTACCAGTCCTAGAACAAGGGCTGGGTTTCTACTCCAACCTATTCATCATCCCAAAGTCCAACGGAGATGTCAGGCCAATTTTGGACCTAAAGATGGTAAATGCATACCTAAAGGTCCGCTCATTTCGGATGGAATCCGTGCGGTCAGCAGCTGCCACACTCCAGAAGGACGACTTCATGGCATCCATAGACATAAAGGATGCCTACCTTCATGTTCCAATTTATCAGCCACATCAAAGATTTCTACGCTTTATGGTGGCTTCGCGTCATTTCCAATTCGTGGCGCTTCCCTTTGGGTTGGCTACGGCCCCCCGGGTGTTCACGAAGGTCCTAGCTCCAATCCTAGCCAAGCTAAGGATCCAAGGGGTCACGATCCTAGCGTACCTGGACGACCTCCTAGTCATAGATCACTCGTCTCCTGGCTTGGAACGAGCAGTGGCCCTCACGGTCCAGTACCTCGAGAGGTTCGCTGGGTCCTAAATCGAGAAAAGTCAGCATTCCAGCCCACAAGGCAGTTGGAATATCTCGGCATGAGGTTAGACACAGAACAACAAAGGGTGTTTCTACCTCTGATAAAGGTCAAAGCCATCAAGGAATTAATCCTACTGGTTCTAAGCAAGAAAGAACCGACTATTCGCCTATGTATGCGGTTACTAGGCAAGATGGTGGCCACATTCGAGGCGGTACCGTACGCCCAGAGCCACACTCGCATCCTGCAGGCAGCCATCCTGTCAGCATGGAGCAGGAGGCCACAGGCCTTGGATATCCCTTTGCCGCTCTCATCAAGAGTCTGACAAAGTCTGTGTTGGTGGTTAGACCCTCAGAATCTAGTGAAGGGGAAGTCTTTCAGCCCAGTGGCTTGGAAGATAGTAACCACAGACGCCAGCCTGACGGGCTGGGGAGCAATTTTGGATGGTTGCACTCGCCAGAGTACTTGGGCAAAGCCAGAGAGGCAGTTGCCCATCAACATCTTGGAGCTCAGAGCTGCTCGACTAGCCCTCAGGGCTTGGACGTCCAAATTGCAGGGGTTCCCGGTGAGAATTCAATCAGACAATGCCACGGCCGTGGCATACATAAATCACCAAGGGGGAACCAAGAGTCAAGCCACTCAGAGAGAGGTGAGCTTGATTCTCCTGTGGGCAGAGGCTCATGTGCCCTGCATATCGGCAATATTTATTCCAGGAGTGGACAACCTTCAGGCGGACTTCTTAAGTCGCGAGACTCTGTTGCCGGGGGAATGGTCTCTACATCCACAAATCTTTCAAACACTCTGCCAAAGATGGGGAGTGCCGGACGTGGATGTCATGGCATCGAGACTCAACAAGAAGCTAGACAGGTTCATATCCCGCTCAAGGGATCCGATGGCCTGCGGAACCGATGCGCTGGTTTGCCCTTGGCATCAGTTCAAACTTCTTTATGTATTTCCCCCGCTCCAGTTACTACCCCGCCTGCTGCGCAGGATCAGGGTGGAGCACATACCAGTCATCCTGGTAGCTCCAGCATGGCCCAGAAGGGCATGGTATTCACTAATCCTGAAGATGGTAGTGGGAGACCCTTGGACTCTTCCTCTACGGCCAGACCTGCTATCGCAAGGTCCGATCCTCCACCCTGCCTTACGGCATCTAAATTTGACGGCCTGGAGGCTGAATCCCTGATTCTCAGGGGTAGAGGTCTGTCTCAGAAAGTAATCTCTACCCTAATCAGAGCCAGGAAACCGGTCTCTAGGGTGATTTATTACAGGGTCTGGAAGGCCTATGTAGGCTGGTGTGAGTCCAAGCGATGGCTTTCTCGCAAGTTTACCATCGATAGAGTATTACGTTTTCTCCAGCTAGGAGTGGATAAAAGGACTGGCATTAAGCACAATCAAAGGACAGATTTCAGCTTTGTCAGTGTGGTTTCAGCGGCCGCTGGCCACCCACTCGCTAGTTAAGACCTTCCTTCAAGGGGTCTTACGTATTAATCCTCCAGTTAAATCCCTGCTTTGTCCGTGGGATTTAAATCTTGTTCTGTCAAGTTTACAGAAACAACCTTTTGAGCCGTTGGCTGAAATTCCTTTGGTTTTACTGACAAGGAAGTTAGTATTTTTGGTCGCCATAGTTTCCGCCAGAAGAGTATCGGAACTGGCAGCCTTATCCTGTAAGGAACCATATCTTATTTTACATAAGGACAAGGTCGTTCTCCGCCCTCATCCTTCCTTCCTACCGAAGGTTATATCCAGTTTTCATCTAAACCAGGATTTGGTATTACCATCCTTCTTTCCTAAACCTACTTCCAGAAAGGAAGGGTTGCTGCATACCTTGGATATTGTCAGGGCCATGAAGGCCTATCTTAAAGCTACAGAGAAGATCCGGAAAACAGATGTGTTGTTCATTTTACCGGATGGGCCCAAGAAGGGGCAGGCAGCTGCAAAATCCACCATCTCGAGGTGGATTAAACAGTTACTCACTCAGGCCTACGGCTTGAAGGGGTTGCCTCCTCCGTTATCATTAAAGGCTCATTCTACTAGGGCCATGGGCGCCTCCTGGGCAGCACACCACCAGATCTCTATGGCTCAAGTTTGCAAGGCGGCAACCTGGTCTTCTGTCCACACGTTTACAAGATTCTACCAGTTGGACGTAAGAAGGAATACTGATACAGCCTTTGGGCAGGCAGTGCTGCAGGCTGCAGTTTGAGACCCTCGGATTCCGGGGGCTCCCTTTTGAGTTAAATTTAAAATTTAAAATTATTTTTTCTCAACTAAGTTGGATTTATTATGATTTGAGTATATCTCTAAATTAAATCCTTTTGTCTTTGGAAGATGTTCTCCCTCCCCTCATTGTAAGCATTGCTTTGGGACATCCCACATAGTAATGAATATGCCGCTCTGTGTCCCGTGATGTACGATAAAGAAAAAGATTTTTAATACAGCTTACCTGTAAAATCTTTTTCTTGGAGTACATCACGGGACACAGAGCTCCCACCCCTCTTATGGGGACCATTTTGGGAGGCATACTGCTTGCTACAAAAATGAGGTACTCCTCCTATGGGAGGGGGTTATATAGGGAGGGGCATTTCCTGTTTGAGATTGCCAGTGTCCATCACCTGAAGGTACTCCATATAACCCACATAGTAATGAATATGCCGCTCTGTGTCCCGTGATGTACTCCAAGAAAAAGATTTTACAGGTAAGCTGTATTAAAAATCTCTTTTTTATGCTTGAATGTCATAACAGTTGTATGTTGTGTTAACAGAAGCAAAAGAAAAAATATGCCTTTAAGAATCGTTTATTTATATGACAGTGAAGGTAAGCTCAAATTACACAGTAGATTTCATACCAGAAAGCATAGAGTTAAGCTTTTGTGACTCATCAGTAGCCTTGGCCAATCACAGCTAATAGACAGTCTTGTTGGACTGAAAAGTCAGAGATATCACAATTCATCTAATGCCACAGCGCATGAGGCACTTTATAGTGTTGCGCCTGCCACAGGCCGAGAGTTGGCGTGCGTTCCACGGTTCCGTACTCAACAACCGGAAGTGACGTATTGCGCGTGAGATAGCTCTGCCTTACATACATTTTGTCAAGTGCTATTTTTTTTAAAAAATAATTGGAATTACACTATTCAAGTTCGTTTCACTGTTTTATGAAGACATCAGGAGCCAATATGTTGGGAAGGCAGTAACATAGCACAGCTACAAGATCTGGCCATTGGACCGGAAACCCAGGAGTCTGAGCGCAGGAGCAGCAACATGGCATAGGATTTAGTGCACTGGAGTATTTACATCTAATACACACGGGTTGCTATCACCCATAGAAGGGGCTTTTTAGTTTGGATCACTTTTTAGGATATTTACCATAATTTTGCAACATTAAATCACTTGTTGTACACACATCCATTGCTGACTGGCCCCCAGGAAGAGCGACTCGAACACCAACTCGCTCTTCATAGGTGGCATGCAGCAACAGACTTCACCTGATGCCACTAAAATGTTTTCTTTGAAGGTTCACTACTCGATTGGATACAATCACCCACGTGCAGATGATAATCAGCAGTATACCTAAAAGTGCATGTGTGCCCAGACTATGGGCATGAAACTGCCCATTAGGCAGTAAAATTGCTTTAAAACAACCCACCCAAAGAAATCTTCAAAGCCAAGAAACACCATTTTTCTATGGCGATTAACAGCGCCCTAAACCGCCCCCGCGAACTCTTCAAGATGGTCACCCAGACCATGAATCCAGGATGTCTTGAAGTCCCCAACTCAGACACCCAAGAGTTCTGCAATGAACTATCGGATTTCTTCATCAACAAAATTGAAAGAATCCGGGAAAGCATCATGCAAAACAATACCCCCCTCAACCCCACCGTCAATCAACCACAAAACACCCACAGAAACGCTCTACAATCAACAAAGTTCACTCTGGAACCGATCTCCATCGATACCACAAAAAATATCATTGGTGCTTTGCGGAACAGCACATCGCCCAATGATATCATCCCCACTAAACTGCTGAAGGAATGTGCCGACATCCTGGCACCACCCATCACACAGCTTATAAACCAGTCATTTAAGGAAGGCACAGTGCCATCCCTGTTGAAAGAGGGCACAATCCAGCCCATCTTGAAAAAACCTAACCTGGATCCCAAGGACCCAACTCACCGCCGTCCCATAACAGGCCTAAATGTTCTCTCCAAGATAATGGAGAAAGTAGTGGTACAACAGCTGCAACAGCATCTAGATACCCACAATCTACTGGATCCATTACAATCAGGCTTCAGTCCCGGACACGGGACAGAAACGGCCTTACTCAAAATATGGGACGATGCCCTCGAGGCCGCAGACGAAGGAGAATCTTGTCTCCTGGTTCTGCTGGACCTAAGCGCAGCCTTTGACACGGTAGACCACAAACTGTTACTGATGCGACTAGCCAAGGTAGCAGAAGTCGCAGAAGGTGATTTACCATGGTTTTCTTCCTTTCTTGAAAACCGATCACAAACAGTTAAATTGGGTTGTTTCACGTCGGAAAAGCGCACGGTGTCATGTGGAGTCCCCCAAGGATCCCCCCTGTCACCGGTGCTTTTCAACATCTATCTTCGCCCTCTCTTTGATATTATCAGTAGCCAAGAACTACTCTATCACTCTTATGCAGACGATACGCAACTGTATTTTCGCATCTGCAACAAAAAGGATCATCATCTCAGTTTAGAGAAATGTCTCTCTTTGATAGAAAACTGGATGACTAAGAGTTATCTTAAACTCAACAGTTCAAAAACAGAACTCCTTATGTTTCACGCCAGCCGAAAGAGTCAACTGGCAACAACCTGGACACCCCCGCCCATTCTGGGCCAAATCATCACCCCTAGGTCAAAAGTCTCGGGGTCATCTTCGACACCTTCATGACAATGGACGCACAAATAGGGTCAGTAGTCAGCGGAGCGCACCATCTGTTGCGCCTACTACGCAGACTTATTCCATTTATCCCCAAAGAAGACGTAGCAGTTGTGGTGGGAACAATCGTGAATTCCAGACTGGACTATGCTAACGCCCTGTACCTCGGACTCCCAAAGTACCAAATCTCCCGTCTGCAAGTCGTTCAGAATACGGCCGCCAGACTGGTGACTGGGAAAAAAAAATGGGAATCAATCTCACCTTCGTTGAGAACCCTTCACTGGCTGCCAGTAAAAGACAGAATTGCATTTAAAGCACTCTGCCTGACACATAAGTGCATCCATGGGAAGGCTCCGCAATATCTTTGCGACAAGATAGAACCTCACAATTCGAATCGCGTTCTGCGATCCACCGACCAAAATCTGGTCAGGGTACCAAAAACCAAATACAAGTCCAAAGGAGAAAGAAGGTTTGCTTTTCAGGGTCCTAGACTATGGAACGCTTTACCAACCAGCATTCGGTTGGAGGAAAACCATCTGACTTTCAGAAGACGGATCAAAACTCTGCTCTTTTGATGTCATGAGACACGAACTAGCGCCCAGAAGCGATTCAGTTCGCATGCGCCGCGCTTTATAAGTTTTTCATTCATTCATTCATTCATTCACCCATGCCCTCTCTAGCTGCTTTAACGTGAAGGTATTAATTCTCAAAGATTACAACAAAGTTGGGCTTTAGCCAGTTTACCTGATCAAGTATGTTGAAAAAGTCAACAATTTCCATGGGGTATATTTAAAGTGATATCCCAACAGCAAACGTTATATTGCAGCTTGTCAATTCTTAGATATGGTGGCTGCGTTATTTTCCTTTTTTATGTTCACTCTCTTTTATTTTCACCTGGTGATCGGACCAGAAAGTCTGTTTTTCATCAGAACAAGCTGTCCTACAAATGCATCAGTTGCTTACAATGATCATCGAGTCTGGACTAAATTTTTTAGTGTACCTAAAGCCTGTCTACTGATCAACTTCTGTACGACCAGCCTGTTGGAAAATGTCCGCATGATCAGCGCTGCTGGCTATAGCTGGCACAGCTGATCAGTGTACTAACGGTCAGAATATAAAGACTCAGTGCGGAGGATTCCCCCATCCATCTTGAATGTGTGGATGGGGGAATCAAGTCATTTTTGTTCACTCAATCCATTGATTGAACACAAAAAATAATGGACTCATGTACAGTATGGGCTGCTTAAATCTGTAAGTACATCCAACTCTCCCCTTCCCCCAGATTATCAATGGCTAGTAATTAGCTGTCCAAGGTGCCCCTGTGCTCCTTCATCCAGAGTGGAGGCATTCTTAATACAGGTGGTGTGTTACTGGACAGATCATCAGATGAAGAAGCCTAAAAACAAAGAAGAAAACTAATGCAGCCACCACATCTAAATTAGTGTAAATACCAATAGATATAAAACAATGAAAATACAAATAACTCACAGACCCTTTGGTAAATATCGCTTTTTGATAAAGATAGGGTTGCACTTTAACACAGCTCTACATCTAAAAACAATGACTACGTGATATAAAAGATGTTCTTCACTACTACACTAAAAAAAAAAAAAAAAAAAAAAATGCAGATCAAATCATACCTCAGATGAGGTGTAAGATGTGTACCCATTAGATAAGAAATGTGGAGCTACGATGACCAGTTTAATTCATAAAATTGCAGACATGTTCTTTTGCAGCCTTCAAGCCATATGATACATAGTTTGCGAATCAATTAAAAATATTACAACTCCACGGATAAAGTTGCAGCCAACATTACTGCCAAGTATGTTGTACGATTTATTTGCTCTGTCTTTAATATTTCATTAAAAATACTGTACATATTTTGGGTTTGCATTATCTGCCCATACCTTAATATTTAGCTTTCCCAGGTGCTGTAGAACCCAGATACGATGGGACCAGGAATTGTAGTTACTTGGGTACCTTCCAGCAGCTTCCCCACAGACATTCATCTCTTCTTGTATAATTCCCTGAACCTGCTCTGTAAGAGTATGAGAGGCTCCCTCTTTAGATGTGACTGAGGGAGAAATGTGCTCCTGGAGAAGACGTTGTAGAACCCACCTCCTGTAACCACAAAAAAAATAAAAAAATGAATCATTCAACCGATGTGAATGTTCAACATATATTTATATGTAAAGTGCTGCGTAAATTGATGTAATAATAAACAAAAAAAAAATGTATGTATGTATGTATGTATGTATGTATGTAACCCTAACCATGGGTTCATTGTGCATTTAGCACCTTATCTAGTTTGCAGAGATATCTTGAATATACTCATCTGCCCTGCAAATCCAGCGTTGTGATCTGCCACTGCATGTCGAGTCCTGTGGCGCCATCTAACACCCCAATGTCACCTGGATCCAGCCGACAATTCCAGGTTTAAGTTGCCGACCCCGATTACGTGCTATTGGGCCCAACTCCCCCAGTTACAGATTGTGATCCAATGCCTATGGCTACGTCCGTTTTATCAGCTCTGCAAACCTCCTGGTATATCTATGCCAGACCTTCCAGGAGGCTGCCGGAGGCAAGTTGACAAAAAATTCTTGCCTATGCGAGAATAGAGGGAGGGAGCGGGCTAGACCAATAATATACAAAAGAAGGTCATAAAGAAGTCACCCTTTTAGGGCAAGGAGGGGAGGACATTACCATAATGCAATTGAGTATTCAGGACTGTAAGTCAGGCCATACACGGTTCGAAATCCGAGCAGTACCTGCTGAACCTCCTGACTTGAAGCATGTATGGGCAGGCTGAATGTAAATGTACCAAGTTGATCAATTGACCAACTTGGGTACACGCAGCATGCCGAATTTTACCCAAGATTATCACTAGTGGCTACTATAGCTGCTAGAAAAAAAAAAAAATCAGATTTCTCCCAGCGGGGATGGCTGCCCCCGCCTTGAGAAGACAATGGCACGGCAGGAGGGATTTCCGCATCATCACAATCTGCGTTGATGAGGGAATCAAGTGAATTTCTTTCCTGCAACCTATGGTTGCAGGAAAGAAATTCACTGTGTGTATGGCCTGCCTAGGTCCACTTTAAGTATATTTAAATAAAGTAGGTTTAGGTGGCAAATGTATCCTACTGTACATTATCTGTTATATTTGGTGGCAAAAACATTTTCCCTCTATGGCTTGCCCCCTAAAAGTAACCTTACCTTCAAATGCCAACTCCAAGCTTAGCCACCTGCCCTTGATCAACCCTTCTCATGGAGAACCATTTAAAAAAAAAAATAGCATTCTTTTTAACCACTTGACCACTGGGCACTTAAACATCCTTAATAACCAGACCAATTTTCAGCTTTCGGTGCTCTCACATTTTGAATGACAATAACTCAGTCATACAACACTGTACCCAAATGACATTTTGTCCTTTTTTTCCCACAAATAGAGCTTTCTTTTGGTGGTATTTGATCACCTCTGCGGTTTTTATTTTTTTCGCTATAAATGAAAAAAAGAATCTTTCTTCATTTCTATTATTTCTCTTCATAAATTTGGCCTAAAATGTATACTGCTACATATCTTTGGTAACAACAAAACAAAAAAAATCTGGATATTATTTAGTCTGGGTGAAAGTTATAGGGTCTACAAGCTATGGTGCCAATATCTGAAAATTGATCACTATGTAAACAGTGAGACCCAATTACAGGGGGTATCCCTGTAATTGGGTCTCACTGTTTACATAGTGATCAATTTTCAGATATTGGCTGCTTGAGAACAATTGGCATCAGAGAGGCTATACTCTCCCCTTTTCAACTGAAAATTGATCACACCTGAAGTACTGATGGCCTATCTAATTTCTTGAGACCCTAACATGCCAGAAAAGTACAAATACCCCCCAAATGACCCCTTTTTGGAAAGAAGACATTCCAAGGTATTTAGAAAGAGGCATGTTGAGTTTTTTGAAGTTGACATTTTTTCCCACAATTCTTTGCAAAAATCGAGTTTTTTTTTTTTCACAAAATGTTCATATTAGCAGGTTATTTCTCACACACAGCATATGCATACCACAAATTACACCCCAAAACACATTCTGCTATTCCTCCTGAGTATGGCGATACCACATGTGAGACTTTTACACAGCGTGGTCACATACAGAGGCCCAACATGCAGGGAGCACCATCAGGCGTTCTGGAACACCCAGACCAGTTCTGACATTCCTCTCCTACATGGAAAAATCATCATTTATTTGCTAGAAAAATAGAGTTACGTACCGGTAACGTCTTTTCCAGTAGTCTTTCAGGACAGCCCACAATTGAGAGATACTCCTCCTCTTCCTCTAGGAAACACTGCGCCAGCCCATAAATTTCTCACTCCCCCTGCCAGACCTCAGTTTTTATACGAGCACCTCCGGTCAGCTGGGGAGACACAAGAACATGTTAATAACATATAATTTCATATCAACATCATGTCCTGGTCTTGAAATCAGACTTCCTCTATTCGGGTGGGTACCCAGGGCTGTCCTGAAAGACTACTGGAAAAGACGTTACCGGTACGTAACTCTATTTTTCCCCTCCCGTCTTTCAGGACAGCCCACAATTGAGAGGATAATCGAGAACTTACCAACTAGGGTGGGACTATGGCTTGCAAAACCTTTCGCCCAAAGGCTTGCTCACCTGCCGAAACCAGGTCCACCCTGTAGTGTTTAACAAAGGTGGTGTAGCTGGACCATGTTGCTGCTTTGCAAATCTGTTCCGGCGTTGCTCCAGCTCTTTCTGCTTGAGAGGTTGCCAGCGCTCGAGTGGAGTGTGCTTTTATTCCTGTAGGGATTTCCCTACCAGCCAAAGTGTATGCTTGCCCAATGCTTAGTCTTAGCCACCTGGCAATAGTGCGCCTGGATGCTTTGCATCCCTTCCTGGTTCCAGAAAATAAAACAAATAGTGAGTCTGACCTTCTAAACGGTTTAGTCACCTCTAAGTAATGTAGGATACTTCTCCTAACATCTAACGTACTGAAACGACGTTCCCTTTCCCCCGAAGGGTTGGAACAAAAAGAGGGTAAAACTATATCTTGACTCCTGTGAAACTTTGAAGTCACTTTAGGAAGAAAGGCTGGATCGGTCTTGAAAACGACCCGATCCGGGAAAATAACACAAAAAGGGGGTCTGATCGATAGAGCTTCTAGCTCGCTGACCCTCCTAGCAGTGGTCACTGCAACCAAAAAAGCTGTTTTTAAGGTTAAATCCCTTAGAGAACAATTATCTAAGGGCTCAAAGGGAGTACCCATTAGGGTACGCAACACCAGAGACAGGTCCCAACTGGGGAAGGGTGGCCCTCGCGCTGGTCTCTGTCTGGATAGTGCTTTAAAGAACCTGACTACCCAGGGACTGGTGGCCAGAGGTTTTTCTAAATACACCGTAAGTGCCGAAACCTGCCCTTTAAGGGTGCTAACTGAAAGACCCTTATCTGCCCCACACTGAAGAAATTCTAAGACAGCCGTGGGGCTCTGTATAGAACAGGGGCAATTTACACACCACTCGTTGAAACGAAGCCAAACCTTCTTGTAAATTTTGCGGGTCTCCTTTTTTCTACTATTAAGGAGGGTGGCAATTAAACCTTCGGAAAATCCCTTGGATCTTAGTATGGCTTCCTCAGTAGCCACGCTGCTAGCCTCCACCTGTGAACTTGTGGGCATAGGACTGGGCCCTGTGATAGAAGATCCTCCCGCTGAGGTAGAAATAAGGGTGGTTCTGCCGCTAACTGTTTGAGGACTGAGAACCATGCCCTCTTGGGCCAGTAAGGAGCTACCAGGACTAGAGAGGTGTGCTCTGATTGGAATTTTCTCAGTACTGCTGGAAGAAGTACCGGAGGTGGGAATGCATAGCATCTTCCGAACTTCCAGCTTTGGGACAGGGCATCCACTCCCCTTGCTCCTTCTCCTTTGTTCAGGGAGAAGAAACAGGGGGTCTTCGCATTTTCTCTTGAGGCGAAGAGGTCCACCTCCAGAGTTCCCCATCTCTTGTTCAGGAGATGAAAGACCTCCTGGTTGAGGGTCCACTCGCCCTCCCTCAGCTGCCTTCGACTGAGGAAGTCTGCTGTCACGTTTCTTTCTCCCCTCAGAAAGACCGCCGAAAGGGAGAGGGTGTGGATCTCGGCCCAGCCCAGAATCTCTGCTGTCAGGACCGACAAACTTTCGCTTCTCGTGCCGCCCTGTTTGTTTAAGTAGGCTACGGCCGATGAATTGTCCGATCTCACTTGAATGTGGTGCCCCTGGAGTTCTTCCTGAAAGAACCTGAGGGCTAGGCCCACTGCCCTCAGCTCCTTCCAATTGGAAGATCTTTTCAGATCCTGGAGACCCCAGGTACCCTGCGCTGGAAGGGATCCCAGGTGCGCTCCCCAGCCCTTGCCGCTTGCGTCTGTGGTTACCACCCGAGACACCGGGATAATCCACAGACGTCCTTGGGTTACGTTGGTGGCCTTTCTCCACCACCAGAGGGATCTTTTTACCTGAAGTGGTACTTGAATCAAGGAGTCTAGGGCTTCTAGGCTGTGATCCCAGACCCTTAGTAGGAAGGCCTGCAGCGGGCGAAAGTGAATACCTGCCCACTGCACGGCTGGGAGGGCAGATGTCAACAGACCTAGCGTTGACATCAGGGACCTTAGTGACACCTGTTGATTGTTTTGGAGGGAAGCCACTGCTTTGTCCAACTTCTTGACTTTCTCTACCGGGAGGAACACTCTTGAGAGAGTAGAATCCAGCAGGTACCCCAGGTAAGTGATCCGTTGGGATGGATTTAAACTGGACTTTTCTAAGTTCAGTAACCACCCTAGGTCCGTTAGAACCTTCTTGGTCACTTCCAGGTCCCTGGATAGCTGCTCTGGCGAGGCTGCGAAAAGAAGCAGGTCGTCCAGATAGGCTATGATGGATATTCCCTGAAGTCGCAGAAACGCTATGGGTTCTGCCAGGATCTTGGTAAAAATCCGGGGCGATGAGGATAGCCCGAATGGCAGAGCCTGGAACTGGAGGTGTACAATCGTTCCCTCTAGGTCCACGGCCAATCGCAGATATTTCTGAGAATTCTCTGCGATCGGAACGTGTAAGTATGCGTCTCTGAGGTCCAGAGATACCATGAAACAATTGAGGGGAAGGAGGGCTCTGACTGTATAAATCGATTCCATGCGGAATTTCCTGTATGAAATGGATCTGTTCAGAGGTTTTAGGTTTAGGATTAACCTGTATTTCCTCGAGGGCTTCTTTACCACAAAGATGTGTGAATAAAATCCCCTTCCTTCCTCTGCCCTTGGAACTCTGAGGATGACACTCTGATCCTCTAGCTCCCTTAGAGCTCCCAACAAGGCTTCGGATTTCTCCTTGTCCCTGGGTAGATGGGTGACTAGGTATCTCTGGGGGGGAGGTGATGAAAATTCCAGTCGGTATCCCCCTCTTATGACCGCCAGGACAAACTGGTTTGGGGAAATTGATTCCCATTGTGGGAGAAAGGTCCCCAGTCTTCCTCCCACCCTGACTAGCGAGTCATGGGTTCTTAGGGGGCTGGACAGGAGGGTGAAAAATCGCTCCACCTCTGCCTCTGCCCCTGGGGGTCCAAACCTTCCTTTGGCCTGCCGGTTTGGCCCCTTTTTGTTTTTGCGGACGAAACCCCCTTCCTGCCTGTACTGTGACTTTTCTTTTAGGAGGAAAGGCCTTCTTTTTGTCCGCCGTGCGGTCTAGTACTGCTTCAAGGCCTGGGCCAAAAAGCAGGTCACCTGTGAAGGGAATACCGCATAACTTGGATTTAGAGGCGCTGTCGCCAGTCCAAGTTTTGAGCCAGAGGGCCCTTCTGGCCGAGTTAGCCAGAGCAGCCGATCTGGCCGACATGCGGACTGACTCCGCTGAGGCATCCGCTATATAAGCGACCCCTTGCAGGATAGTAGGGAAGGAGGCTAAAATAGTTTCCTTATCCGTACCAGCTTCAATTTACTCCTGAATCTTAGAGAGCCAATGCTCCAGATTGCGAGCCATTACCATGACGGCAAGTTCTGGTTTAAGGTTCCCTATAGTAGAATCCCAACATTTCTTTAATAGGGAATCCATTCTTTTGTCCATAACATCGGACAAAACCCCCATGTCCTCAAACGCTAAATCCGTGTTCCTGGACACTTGGGAGAAGGCGGCGTCTAATTTGGGGCTCTTGTTCCAAACAGACGAAGGATCCTCTGAGAAAGGGAATCTCCTCTTTAGGGATCTGGAAAAAAAGGGTTTCCTTTCAGGATCCTGCCACTCCTTCTTAATGGTCTCAACCAGTATATCATGTACTGGGAAGACCTTTTTCTCTTGCTCCTCCAGACCTCTGTACATTCGATCATGGAGGGTAAGAGGTTTCTTGTCGGTTTGGATACCAAGGGTTGTGTAAACTGCCCCTAAGAGGTCCTCTACCTCATCCAGTGACAATTTGTACCTAGAGGGCTTCCTGGACTCCCCGTCCTGGTCCTCTTCCTCTGACCCCTCTTGAGAATCAGAGGTGGCACTATCTGGAGGAACCTGTTCCTCTTGGGAAGGGCCTGCGGAAACATCTGCCATAGCTGTTGCAATGGGTATGACAGGAGCAGGACCCTGAGCCTGTGGCTGGGTTGTAACCTGGGTGGGGACAGCCAAAGGCTGTAACCTCTCAAACAGAGATTTGAATGAGGAGAAAGTGGATGACAGCTCTTTAACAGAGGCTGCAAGTCCTGACTCCTGTTCTAATTCATTTTCCCTGACTAAGGATTGAATGCAATCCCTACACAGGACCTTAGTCCATGATTCTGGAAGGACATCCCTACAGGAGGCACACTTCCTCTTTGAGCTATGCCTTCCACCACCCGTTTTTTCAATGGCCTTCTGAAATACAGAAAAGGGCAGAAAACAACAGTTTTAAACAAAAATTATAAACTTGGTTACAACCCTGGGAGTGCACCTAGCCCTCTATAAATCCTGGGACTAAGGACTCCCCCTCCCCTGGCCACCCAGGGGGCTTGCCTCCCCATGCATTGAACCCTACATGGAGAGGCAAACCTAAGCTAGAGAGCGCCCCTCCCCAGGGTACTCTTACCTTAGGCTCGCTGGAGGTAGCGTCAGTTGTCAGGGCTGGCTCTGGAGATGCTGCCGACATGACCGCAGGTGGCTGCTTGCTGAGAGCTTCTCTTCGCCTGTGCGAGATCCGACTCCCTCCAGCGTCCGTCCGGACCTCCTATCAGCACCGCGACCCGGAACCGGAAGTCACGGTTCAAAGGGGAGACATCCGCTCTACGCCGGAAATGACGTCACCCGCCGTCCAGCCCGCTCGGTTCAAAAAATTTTCTGCGGCCTGTAGTACAGGGCGAGCCCTGCTGTCTCCCTCGCTGCGCCCCGCTGGACGAGATAGGGGTCCCCGCAACCAGGAGCCGCGCTCGGCGTGGATGGGGTGGCTAATGGTGGGCCTGCACCGCACCAGGATTCACCTGGAAGGTAAAAGAAATGGCCTCAGTCCTCTGACTGAATTGGCCTAGGTTCCCATGCACAGTGTCTCCCCACCGGAGGAAACACTAATACTGAGGTCTGGCAGGGGGAGTGAGAAATTTATGGGCTGGCGCAGTGTTTCCTAGAGGAAGAGGAGGAGTATCTCTCAATTGTGGGCTGTCCTGAAAGACGGGAGGGGAAAATTACATAGAACCCCAAAACATTATATATGTTTTTTTAGCAAAGACCCTAGAGAATACAATGGCGGTCGTTGCAACTTTTTATCGCGCATGGTATTTTTCGAATGCGTTTATTTTGGAAATAAAACAGTTTTGTGCTTTTAAAAAACAAAACAAAGTTAGCCCAATGTTTTTGCATAATATGAAAGATGAAGTTACGCCGAGTCAATAGATACCCAACATGTCACCCTTCAAAATTGCACACGCTTGTGGAATGGCGCCAAACTTCGCTACTTAAAAATCCCCAAAGGTGACGCTTTAAATATTTTTACTGGTTACATCTTTTTAGTTGGGGAAGAGGTCTAGGGACAAAATTATTGCTCTCGCTCTAACGTTCGCAGCGATACCTCACATGTGTGGTTTGAACACCGTTTTCATATGTGGGCGGGACTTACGTGTGCGGTCGCTTCTGTATACGAGCACACGGGAACAGGGGCGCTTTAATATTTTTTTTTTATTGTTCATTTTACTTTATTTTAGTTTGACACGTTTTTCCTCAAAAATAAATGTTTTGATCGCTTTTATTCCTATTACAAGGAATGTAAACATCCCTTGTAATAAAAATATAGCATGACAGGTCCTCTTTACAGTGATATATGGGGTCAATAAGATCCCACATCTCACCTCTAGGCTGGGAAGCCTGAAAAAACCCCCCAAAAAAACGATCCTGGCTTCGATCGTAGCGGTGAGTCGGAAGAAGCACCAGAGGGCGAAGGGAGGGGGACGTCCCCTTTCGCCTCCCGTAAGAACGATCAAGAGGTGGAACAGCCGCCATGATCATTCTTATGTAGGGAATCGCTGGCTGAAAAAGATGATATGATGAAGCTACAGGCATCATTCAGATATCCCTGCACAAAGTCAAGGACGTTATATGACGGCCGGCGGGCGGGAAGTGGTTAAAACGCATTTTTTTCCCCCCAGAGTATTGGTGCGGGGGTATTGCAGAGTATTGGTGCGGGGGTATTGCAGAGTATTGGTGCGGGGGTATTGCAGAGTATTGGCGCAGGGGGTATTGCAGAGTATTGGCGCAGGGGGTATTGCAGAGTATTGGCGCAGGGGGTATTGCAGAGTTTTGGCGCAGGGGGTATTGCAGAGTATTGCGCAGGGGGTATTGCAGAGCATTGCGCAGGGGGTATTGCAGAGTATTGCGCAGGGGGTATTGCAGAGTATTGCGCAGGGGGTATTGCAGAGTATTGCGCAGGGGGTATTGCAGAGTATTGCAGAGTACTGGCAGGGAAGGAAGAGTATCGCAGAGTATTGGGGCGGGGGTTGCAGGGATGGCTGAGCAGGGATGGCTGGATCTGTGACTGCAATAGTCACAGATCCAGCCACAGCGCTGCTGACACCCGCTCTCCCCCTCTCACAGTGTACCGATCGGTACAGAGAGAGGAAGGAGGAACCCATCAAATGACGCCGGTTTGTTTACATGTGATTGCTCCATCATTGGACGGAGCGATCACGTGGTAAACGGCCGCTATCAGCTGCAATTTACCACGATCCGTGATGCGCCGGCAGTCACGGACATCCCCGTGTGCGCGCGGGAGAGCGATTCTGGGAGGACGTTATATAAACGTCCACCCGGAGTTAAGGAACCACCCTGCAGCCGTTATTTTACGGCGTGCGGTGGTCAAGTGGTTAAGAAGCACACAGGTAGGTCATGTGAGGTGCGTCACAGGCTTCCTCTTCCCTCCTTGTCCTCCAGGGATGGGTTGTGCTCAATGATGATGAGAACAATGTTGATATGAGAATATCAGCACTAGTCTCTACATCATTAAACTGAGCATAGGGTGTTGTGGTATCACCCCCTTTAGGAGGCAGGTCCATGATGCTGTTCATAAACAGGATCTCCCTAGTCTTCCAGACAGAATAATGCCCAGGACATTTTGTGGTGAAAATGAACTGCTGGGGCCAGGGGCGTAACTAGAAATCACAGGGCCCCATAGCAAAATGTTGTATGGGGCCCCCCCCTCCAAAAAAAATGAACTAATGCCATTGAACAACAGCTCAGGTCAGGTAATCAACACTCACCCCAGTGCAGCGGGCTCCTCCGGTCATCCTCATCCCCCTCCTCTTCATTGGTGCAGTCAGTGGCAGATTTCAGACTTGCCCGATCGCTCCTCCACTGCCCTGATCTGAACTCTCCTGAGTCCCGCTTCAGCGCCGAGCGGGGATCTCAGTGTTGTGATGTGGCGGCGGCTGCGGGATTGGAAACTCCCGCCTTCTGGAGCCGGCGACGCGTATGATGGACCTGTGACTCGGCAGATCATATCGCTTCCTGCTCGCCGGCGTTCGGGGCTAAATAGTGTATGGTGCCCTTTTTGAGACTCGGGGCTTTTCGGGGGCACATTCAGGGCTCCAGCCCCCCTAGCCCGGGCCTAACGACGCCTCTGCTCGGGACACGGCCGGGCTCGCGGGGCTGGGAGCCGGATAACATTCTTCATCCTCACCAGTGTTGCCAACCCCCTGAAGTGAAATTTACTGGCAAGGATGCCAAAATTTACGAACGACACCAATTTTTTACTGGCACTGCAAAAAACTACCTAAAATTACTGTTTTCACTGCTAAACAGTGCAAGTAAAAATTTTGAACTATAAACATGTAGCTAGTACTATTAGCAATGTGTTTAATTTAAACAAAAGTCAAAAAGCATATTTCTCCATTTACATGAAGGTCAGGTCACTATAACCCTACCAGCGCTGGGTTCCCCACTTACATCAGAGTCTGCAGGATTCCCCCTTACAGTAAAAGGGAACTCTTATGTAAAGGGGAACGCTGCAGATCATGATCTAAGGGGGAACTCTGATGTGGGGGGAGGGGCGCTGGTGACCAGAGACCACCTTATATCAGAGTCCACTGCATTCCCTTTACATCAAAGTTCCCACTTACATCAGGGTCTGCAGGAACATTCTTCTGGTGACCACCAATGCAAGGAACATTATTCGCACAGACCACCAATGTAAGGAGCATTCTTTCTGCTGACCACCAATGCAAGGAACATTATTTCTGCTGACAACCAATGCAAGGAATATTCTTTCTGGTGACCACCAATGCAAGGAACATTCTTTCTGGTGACCACCAACGTAAGGAACATTATTCGCACAGACCACCAATGTAAGGAGCATTCTTTCTGCTGACCACCAATGCAAGGAACATTCTTTCTGGTGACCACCAACGTAAGGAACATTATTCGCACAGACCACCAATGTAAGGAGCATTCTTTCTGCTGACCACCAATGTAAGGAACATTATTCGCACAGACCACCAATGTAAGGAGCATTCTTTCTGCTGACCACCAATGTAAGGAACATTATTCGCACAGACCACCAATGTAAGGAACATTCTTTCTGGTGACCACCAATGCAAAGAACATTCTTTCTGGTGACCACCAACGTAAGGAACATTATTCGCACAGACCACCAATGCAAGGAACATTCTTTCTGGGGACCACCAATGCAAGGAACATTCTTTCTGGGGACCACCAATGTAGGGAACATTATTCGCACAGACCACCAATGCAAGGGACAATTTTTTCTGGTGACCACCAATGTAAGGAACATTCTTTCTGGGGACCACCAATGTAGGGAACATTATTCGCACAGACCACCAATGTAAGAAACATTCTTTCTGGGGACCACCAATGTAGGGAACATTATTCGCACAGACCACCAATGTAAGAAACATTCTTTCTGGGGACCACCAATGTAGGGAACATTCTTTCTGCTGACCACTAATGTAAGGGACATTCTTCCCACTGATGGTTCTTTTTGTCGAAGTGTACAGATATATCAGTGTTGTATACAAGGAATAGCTCTCAATATACAGATATCAGTGTCAGGGAAAACACTCAGTGTATAGATGTCAGTTATACACTTAGTGCTATTCCTTATGTGTTACACTGACATCTATACACTGAGTGTTTTCCCTGACACTGATATCTGTATATTGAGAGCTATTCCTTGTATACAACACTGATATATCTGTACACTTCGACACTCAGTGTAAAGATATCCGTGTGTCAGGGAATAGCTCCTGGTAGAAGGGGACTGGGGAAGAAGGAACACTTAGCCTGGCTGATGATCACAGACATGCTGTGATTACACACTGACCTGCTGCCACACACAAGACTCCACTGTGTCTCCAGCCTCCAGCTCTCTCACTGGCTTTCCCCCGCGGCATGGATGTATACTGTGGCCCCGCCCCTCTGCTGAATTCCCTAGGAGGATAGGTGGCCAGAGCGCCTGTCATTGCAATAATCCTCATGGCTCCATGATCGCTCTGTAATCCTGGCCAGCACCTAGTCCTCTCATACAGCCTCATCATCTGCAGGCAGGGTTGACATCACTCACTACCTCTGCGGTGCACAAACGTTCCTAATTTTGCATAATAAACTGTGGGCACATCCAGGGGCAGACTGAGCAGCTCATGGGGCCCCCCTGACTCTGGGGTCCTCGGTTTCTGCCCGACTGATCAGTCCGCCCCTGTACCGGACTGTTCGTAGAAAAAAAAAAAAAAAAAAAAATTAACAAAAAAAAAAAAAACGGACGGTTAGCAACAGATCCTCACCGGGCCCCTCTCGGCTGCGGGCCCCATAGCGCCCGCGTGGGTCGCTATGGCGGTAGTTCCGCCACTGGCTGGGGCAACTCCAGATTATAGGTTAAAAGGAGTTGTAAAGGAAAACATTTTTGGCTAAAATGTCTGTCTGCAATGAATACAGACATAATAGTTTTATCATTCCTTTTAAAACCACTTAAAAAGTGATTTAATTCTATCATCTAATCTACCTGTGGTTTCAAGTTTCGTTTCTTCTTTTCATCTCCTGTATCTCGGCGCTCGTTCGTGTGATTGACGTCGCCGTAGTGCATTGAACTACATTTCCAAGTATACTTTGTGCATTGCGCATGCGCAGTTTAAAAAAACGGGCACGAGAGCTCGCTCACAGTTTTAGAATAAACCGCCCACTATACCGCCCAACGATTAATATTCATGCTTTGAAACCCACCCACACAGCCATAGAAGCCAGCAGCAACAAAGGGAGGAGGTGCTGTGGGGTTTTGGACACACACTGCTTACACCTCCTTGAAGTCTCTGGATCACGTAGAGAGCTAGCCTGACGCACTGCTGTAGTCCATAGGACGGGGGCGAGCACGTTAGTGACCACAGAGAGAAGCTCCCATGACTTTCTTCATCAGGAAACAGACAACCAGGAAGTGTCCAGAACAGAGAAGAATTACAGCAACATCAGAGCAAAAACAAACAATGAGGACATGAAACCAGGACTGCAGTAAGGTAAAGGAAGCTATTTAGCTAACAAAAGAAAATCCTTTAGTGACCCTTTAAGTATTGCGTCCTGAGCTTCTTCTATTAATCTGCTGGGGATCCATTTTAATTTTCAAAAATGTTTGACCAAGTTGCAATTTTAGCTGTCTCTAGGACTTATCCCTCTCTTCACCCTTACAGCACAGATAGATAATGTATATTGGCTTTGCACACATTATTATAATTAAGACTAAAGAATGCACAGTTTAAAAAAATGTTTTTTTGCAATGGCAGTAAATGTAAAATATTCCATATAAAATATTACGTAGTCTTTTGAAAGAGAAAATATAAAACCTTAAGCTGCCACCAGAAGAGGAATAGAAGGTATACTGTATCTCCCAGTGGGAACGCAATGTGGTTAAATGCAGGTCGCTGCAATAGGGCATAGAAAACAAGTCTTCTATGCGCCTTGTTTAGGCTTCTAATAAATTCTGGTACATCTGCCTTTAGAGACCACATGATTAGCTGATTGGAGTTGATGTGTGTGTAGTTTAAGTGTAACCGTGGTCTTCAAAGTAAATGCACTTGTTTCTGGAAGGCTGAATTTGGTTGATGGGCATATCTAAACAAAGAGCAAAAAAAAAACGCATCCGGATGAAAGGCAGCAATTAGGGTTGGAATTATTCCATAAGCACTTTAAACTTTGGTAAAATGCTACTTGAAATTCCATCTAGTGTTGCTTGCATATTTAGGCATCCTTCCAAGACTTAACATACACAGTATTTAAGATTACAGAAAATGTTTAACCAAAACCTGCTTTCAATACATATCTTTTTAGCCCCTATGTTGTCATTACTGGGTCTGCAGAGTGCTGTGCTCGATAACTTCACAGCGCCCTGCTTCAGTACTCCACTTAAGAGCCCCCCTTAATGCAAGCAATGGGATGGCTCTTGGGAGGAGTAAACAAATATCAAAAATGTCTTGATCGGTGGATGTTTTCAATCAAATCAGACTACATTTGCATGCAAACTGCCTAGGTAACATCCACACCTGATGCTGTGCTTCCAACTGATGATGCTGGATGTCTACCAACCAGGAGATGAGGCAAGCTCTATCTGACCTGCTACAGCTTCTAATATACATTCTGAGAAAGTCAGTGTGCAGTGAAGTCCTAGTAAGTAACCACTTCAAAACCGGGTACTTCCATCCCCTTCCTTCCCAGGCCAATTTTCAGCTTTCAGAGCTGTAACATTTTGAATAACAATTGCAACACTGTACTCGTATGACATTTTGATAATTTTTTTTCCCCACAAGTAGAGCCTTCTTTTGGTGGTATTTGATCAACTCTGCGGTTCTTATTTTTTGCCCTATAAACAAAAAAAGAGCGATGATTTAAAAAAATAAATAAATGTCATCAGTTTAGGCCGATATGTATTCTTCTACATATTAACACTAGGGGGCGATCAAGGGGTTAAATGTGTTACCTAGAGAGTGATTCTAACTGGGGGAGGAGACTGATCGGTGTTCCTATACACACACAGATCCACATTCCTGCTCTGTCACAAGCGATCGCGGGTGCCCAGTGGACATTGCGATTGCCGGGCACGTGCATCGGCTAGTTGGTGACGCGCCCCCTATGCCGGTGGGAAGCTGAGGACATCATATGACGCCCGCCCAGGATGGGAGATCCTATCTGCAAATGTCATGACTATGGGCAGGGAAGGAAGTGGTTAAAGTACAGCAAAAAGGAGCCTTTTACAACTGTGCAAGGCAGCTGGTAAAGCCAATTATAGACAGTTTGAACCTAGGGCTCGTTCAGCAGCGACTAACCGAGATTCAAACCATGTTTGGGCAGACTAATTGTACCCGACTTGGGTACAACCAACCTGTCAAGAATTCTAGGATGCGATCATTGCCAGTGGCTATAGCCGATAGCAGTAATCACTGTGTTCTTCCGGCAGGCACGGCATTCTGCATCCCCCCCACTGGGAGAACACAGAAGTTCTGAAGGAGGGATTTCCCCATCAACACCGATTGTGTTGATGGCGAAATCAAGCAATTTTCTTTTGCAGGAAAGAAAATCATATCATCTATTGCTTGCCGAAGGGCTGATGTTCAGTTGTGGCTTAACCCCTGGCTTGTGGGCAGTTCCTTTGGCATTCTCACTTAGAACCCAGGGCTTATTGGCCCTGCATTTAACGTGATGTGGCCAGAGCGCCTGCAACTATTGAAACGCCTCGCCTTATAACATAGGGGGAGTCTGTAGGAAAGACGGATTAGGCAGGTCTATTTTACCGATACTCTAGGCATAAAAAAAAAAACATTTAACCCTTGCAGTGTGGGGTAGTCCCAATGCAAGGGTTTTTTTGTTTTTCCCCCCAGAGTTTTGCTTTAGGCTCAGCGCAGCCATCTTGGATGTGTTGTCAGCAGCGCTAGCAGACACAGAGTGGTCACTCTGTAGTATCCCCCTTTACTCATCCTCCAATAATAATTACATAACATTTTATGTAAAGGGAGATGGGTTAGATCAGACAGTAATTAGACACTCTCAGAAAAGAGGAAGCCTAAGGCTGCTTTCACATTGCAGCGTGGAGCCGCGGTGATGGTATAGCCGCGCTATTTGTAGCGCGGCTATACCGTCGTATTTACCGCGATATTCGGGCGCTAGCAGTGAGGATTTAACCCCCGCTAGCGGCCGAAAAGGGGTTAATACCGCCCGCGTTGCGGGCGGTATTACCGCGCTTTCCCATTGATTTCAATGGGAAGGCGCGGTATAGGAGCGGTGAACACACGGCTCCTATACCGCGGTAAAGATGCGGCTAGCAGGACTTTAGGGTGCGCTCCTGCTAGCGCACTGCTTCAATGTGAAAGGGCATGATTTTTCATGCGTATAGCAGCGCTATTTTTAGCGCTGTCCCGCATGAAAAATGCCCCAGTGTGCAAGGGGCCTAACAGATGCAAAGAGGGAATGAACTCTTCATCTAAGGCTGCATTCACACCTGAGCGTATCATTTCCAGGCATTTTTGCACAGACGTTTTGGAGGTCCAAAGGTCACCAATGTAAAAAGCAGTACAACACTTGTAAACTGTGTAAAAAGAAGCTCAAGTACTTTTTTGAGCTTCAGGCGACAGAACGCTCAGATGTAAACGGGGGTCATTTAAAATGATTGGGATTTTTCTTGTTGGGCGTTTTGATATGAAAGTTTTACGAGCTGAAAACGCTCAGGTGTGAATGCAGCCTTAAGGCTGGCCATACATTCTACAATTTTTTTCTATAGATTTCCTTTAGATTTCCCAAAACTATATGAGGGGTCAAATCTAAACACTTTCAATTTGTATGCAATCAGCCCTTGTACTATACAGTTGAAGGTAAATCTAAAGGAAATTGAATAAGAAAATTGTATGGTGTATGGCCAGCTTAAGTCACATTTGTGCAGTTAAAAGGAGGACATGTTAAAAATCAGTTTGGAATATAATGGGTAAAGGTAGATTTACTGACCATAAAGATCTTGTGCACATTTAAATCGTACTAAAATCCTAACATCTATCACATAACACACTACTGCAATATATTGAAACTACACTGGGCTTGATAAATGACCTCTCTGCAGTGAATACTCCCTAGGAAACCTTGAAAAGGGAATTCATTCACTTCCGCTACACTGGTCAATAAAATCTCAGCGTTTACTTCTAACATATAAATTATTTCCTACAGTGCTTAGAAACTTGGAATGGCATCAACTTCACTTCTGTGGGAAAAAAAGAGAAGAGAGAAAACTAGATAATGCCTAAATGCCTAGGATACAGACTGCTGCAGGTATCCTGGAGATACCATCTCCTTAGGAAATCAAATGGAAAGTTCTCTCACAGGAAAGCAGCTAATCCAACCATGGCCCACCGAAAATGAAATGAGCTCACAGAGAGACTTTGACAGAAAGCTATTAAACATATCTCCCAGGAGAAATTATTTCAGAATGCAACTAGATAAAGGAGCCCCTAAAAGTCTGGATTTCAAGTCAAAGTCAAGTTCCACCTTTAGGAGCCTGTTGCATATTATACCAATATTTAGGGTGCAACTCCAACATGGTGCCAAGTGGACCGCCCCGCAGCAGCTGTCAGATTTGAAATAATAGAGCTATGAATAAATAAACTACAAGTTCTGTCTGCCAAAATGGCAGATGGACTTTTAGTTCTCAATGGAACACACGTGTGGTGATTACCGCGTTTGTAGTCCATAGATACTTAATCCAGCTTTCTAACAAAAGTCTGTACGGTAAAACAGAATTATAGTTGGAGGAAGAGTCAGCAGGAGCATGTACATTTCACCAACAATCTGCTTTTTGTGGTTGCAATTCTTTACCAAGGCCTCTCTGCTTATGAGAAATGGTCTCCAAAGTACGCTGGGACACTGACACTTCTAGGGGTGATCTTCCGGGTTCCCTTACAGCTTTCATCAGTTCCTCCTGCTGAGCTCCATGTCACTGCAGGAGCTTTGCAGGAAAAGTTACTATACCGACACCAAGTCACTTTAAAAATATTCATCATAGAGATTTTTTATTTATTTAATTTTGGTCATAATTCTACTTTAACCATTTCCGTTTATTACAGATTTGGTAAGAAGCCAACTGCAGTCTACTTCCACAGAAGCAATCATCATAAAATCAAATGTGTTGAACTATACATTGCACTTCATAACAGTAGCTTACCACATATAACTAAATAAAGCCTAAATAAATGACTCACACCTGTACAACATATTTAGGAATTGTGTATACAAGTGTCAAAGTGGTGTCATCATTGTGTGATAGCTGCATTGAACCAAACCTTTCAAAACAGACAGTCAACAGATTCAGCAAATGATTCAGATTCAGATTCAGAAAATGATAGCATAGAAGAAAATGTATTTTCTTGTTATTCTAAAGGTCTGTTACCTTCTTCCCTTTTTTCCCCTGACACCAAGCCAAGATATTTCAGGCTCCAAAATAAATTGTAAAAATAAAACTTTACAGAGTTCTGTTAGAGTAGGTTCACACTAGAAAGTGGTACAGGAAACACACAATCCATGCGTGCGTCCCACACTGCATTTGAAATGCACTGCAGTGGCTCTTTGCAGCGAGTGTCAATGTGAAGGTAACGGAATGCAATGTGTTTTCCTGCACCAGATCACATGGTGCTACGATGCTCAAATCGCACTGAATCGCATGTGAATTGCACCGTGCATTCCCGTGCGATTCATAGTGTGAACGATGATCATTGGCTCAATTCATATTTACGCTGCATATTGTATTCGCCATATACATTGTTGTTTAGCCTCGTAATTTCCACTGGCTGTCCTTGCGGATATTAGTGGTCATAATGGTATAGTAATAACAAAATGTTCCTTTTTACTTTTTGTAAGGCATGCCGAGGTACAAGATACATGCCAGTTAAAAACTGAATACTTTAGCACACAGCAGCCCCTGTGACGGTACCCAATTATGTGCTTGATACTTAAAAAGGGCTAAGGTGCTCGATGATTTACTTTAGAGCAGTGGGCTCCAAACTGCGGCTATTTGCTTGCCTTCATCCAGCCCTTGGGGAACTTTTCCTTCTACTGATGCAAGATACTATATTTTACACCAACATCTACAATGGGACATAATCCCTGTTATTGACACCAAAGATGGGGCACTATTCCTCCCACTGACACCAATAATGGAGCTTTATTCTTCCAACTGACACCAGTAATGGAGCTCTATTCTTCCAACTGACACCAAAGATGGGGCACTATTCCTCCCCCTAATGCCAAAGATATACTGTTTACACCGATTCCAGGACAATTTCTATTCCCACTGGCCACATTCCAGTCCCCCCTAAAGTCTGAGGGACAGTAAACTGGCTCTTTGTTTGGAAAAAGTTTGGAGACCCCTGGTTTAGAGTAATAAAACTGTGCATGGCTCTGTTTGTGGTTTGCCCAGTCTGTTCCAGAAGCTACTGTGCTAACAGAGATCCAGCCACTGTTATCACAATTTAAGGACACATAGGAATATTATGCCTTCTGCTCAAGAATACACCGCCAGCATTAGTAAAAAGAAGTGCCAGGTTTTACAGCCTATTCAAAGCAAAGACTTATTATTAAATAGTGTGGGTTATCTAACAGGGTATAGCCTAATGCTATAACAAGGTAACAATGCTTAACTACTCTGGCAATTGTTAAGAAACAGCAATGATTTTTTTTGGTCGTTTATATCAGGACTGCAGACCACCTTTAGAAGTAAACATGTGATTATTGCTCACGTGATCCTAGCCAGCAACTCTGTCCTATTTCATCAGAGACTACGAGATCAATACTG
This sequence comes from Rana temporaria, assembly GCF_905171775.1. Lineage (NCBI taxonomy): Eukaryota > Metazoa > Chordata > Amphibia > Anura > Ranidae > Rana > Rana temporaria. The sequence continues at coordinate 287,152,833 of NC_053489.1, read as the reverse complement.
GTCACATAAGCATTCTGCTACAATTCTCCCATTGTCCCATTATTGTTATTGAGGTGAGTAGCTTACAGCTTTCTTGACAATTTCCTAATTTAAAACAAAAAGGATATCTATCTGAATAACTGGAGGTTATTATCTCAGTAAAGGTCCCTCTTATATGCATTTTAGATTCAATTAATTTAAAATACAGACCTGTGAATCCATGTTTCTGGACTTTTAGGAAACTTAGTCAATGCCAGTTTTCCCAACTGCAAATCTTTGATAGGGTTTAAGACTCCAGACTGGATCAGTTCTTTCCTGTTGAGAGAAAGGTAAAACTCATTTGAGTAAAAAGCGTGCTCATACTGCCAAGACTTTTATTATAGACCATGAAAAACCGGAAAACTAGCTTTTAGAACCACGTTATCAAGACTTTTTATTATAGAAAAAAGATTAAAAAAGGCATCATTAGCAAACCAAGGACTGGCAATTAGCAAGTCCTAAAAATAAAGACGCTGCATGAAAAATAGGAAGTAATGACTAGCTGCCATATCAGCAGCATTTGCGGCATCTTTTCACATATTTCCAATAGAATCAAAGATATTCACATGGGAGTGATCTGCCAGTACACATTATTATCCTGTTGTCAGTCAGCCAGTTCTTTCTAACTGTGCTGCTTCATTAGCTCTGCAGCTCATATTGAAAGGAAATTTGATCAGTTACTAAGCGCAATTTGTAGATAAACTGTTCTATAAAAACCCATAAAGAATTTTAGAGAAACAGCAACCCTTTTTGTGCTAAACATTTACTTTCCTTGCAAAAGGACTCAGTGGCTGGCACAAACAGGATTCCTTATTTCCCATATGCTGTTTCTGCTGCCGAAACAAGCCAAGACATTAAAGTGGTCAGTAGGCTGCAGCCAGTTCAACAGCGATATGTACATATAGATAGATAATTTATCCATCTATATATCAGGACTGTGCAAATGTTTGACAGGTCTGAAAAATGCTGTAACATAAGAATGCTTTCAGAAAGAGAAGTGTTAAGCTAGCAAAATGGAAAGTAAACAGAGTAGAAATCAAAAATCAATATTTGGTGTGAAACGCTTTGCCTTCAAAACAGCATCAATTCTCCTAGGTACCCTTGCACACGGTTTTTAAAAGGAACATTTCAGGTAAGTTGTTCCAAACATCTTGGAGAACTAACCACAGACCTTGCGGATGTAGGCTTCCTCAAATCCTTCGGTCTCTTCATGTATTCCCAGACAGACTCGTTGTTGAGATCAGGGCTCTGTGGGGGGCAAACCAACTCTTCCAGGACTCCTTGCTCCTCTTTATGCTGAAGATAGTTCCTAATGACATTGGCTGTATGTTTGGGGTCATTGTCCTGCTGCAGAATATATTTGGGGCTAATTACACGCCTCCCTGATGGTATGGCATGATGGAAAATATCTGCCTACATTTCTTAAAGCGGAGGTTCACCCTCAAAATGAACTTTCCAGCATCCTTAAAGCGGAAGTAAACCCATCAATTTAACAGTTTGAAAAAGCAGTTACATTCCTGGCATACCGGGAATGCTAACTGTCACATTGGTTGTGCTCTCAACCAAACTGTCAAACCATCCAATGGCTGGTGTCATAACTGATCACATGTGCAGCATCAAGAAGATTAAACAGAGGCCAAGACGCACCTTAGCAGCCGTCAATCAACTCCTCTTCGCTTAGAAACGCCCATTCCCCGCAGGATTCCCCGCTCGGAGCCGGAAAACAAGGGCTCATATAACGATAAGTACAAGTAAAAAAAAAAAAAAAAAAAACAGCATACTGCAGATGTTAGCAGTATGCTACAGCTAATGTCAAAAAGTGGATTTTTGGGTGAACCTCCGCTTTAATACTAAGAACACTATTGATCCTGACCAAATCTCCAACTCCATTTGCATAAACGGAGGCCCAAACTTGCAAGGAACCTCCACTATGCTTCACCATTGCCTGGAGATGCTGATTATTCTACCACTCTCCAGCCCTCCAGAACAAACTGCCAAATATTTCACATTTTGACTCACCAGTCCAGAGTACCTGCTGCCATTTTCTGCACCCCATTTCCTATGTTTTTGTGCATAGGACATGGAAACAACGCTAAGTCACTCAAATATGAAGAGGACATTGTTAATGTGATTTTAAAAATATGCCAAATGTTTCCAATCTCTTCACTGATATGGTCAATATAAACTAATTATATAGAAAATGCAATCCCTATATGGTTCAGACCTTTGCTGATCTCCAAAGATCCTACCCATAATTCCAACATCTTTTTAGTCTAAATGTAAGACACTTGGTTGAGCTGATCTCCTCACTTTATGGAAATTTGACAACACCTTTGAGCTATGTTAGTAGGCGAGAACAAAACCTCCAAATTACCCCTTGACCCCAAACATTGGGCTTCCAGAACTACAAAAATTACTGCTTCAGTGCTACATGGTTCCCACCAGGTTAATCCACACTAACCATAACACCTCCACTCACTGCTTTCGTGACAGCCTAGAGGCAGTCTCTCATGCATACCTGGTGGTCCTGCCCAGTGGTGACAAGCATTTGACATGATCCAAACCCTCTTCTGCCAATCAGTGCCACCAAACCCAGTAGAAGAGCTCCTCAACCGAAAACCAGATGGGCCAAGTCTCAATTCACCCTCATGACACAGATCCTTACAGCCACGAAACTGATAATTGCAAAGGCGTGGCCTTTGCCACATCTGCCTCGGAAGTCAAAACGCAAATGCACTGGACTAATTAGAAACTCACTGATAGACTTCAAGGTAACATGTCTAAATTTTGTAAATTATAGGAATCATGAGTCCCAGCTTATCTTCCAAACAATTTCAAATGGTGACTCTTGCACCTATGACAACAGTCTCTACGTTTCCTTACAATCTCGGTAAAGTGCCAACCCTCCTGGTCGGTTCCTCCAACTCCCTCCCACTGCCCCTCACCCCCCTAATTTTCGACCCTACACCTCCTTACTTTTGACTCTCTACTACCTCTTAATTCCATTTACTAGTTATATCTTATCAAGTATACTTAATTTGTGATCCGTTTTGCTTCATGCACTGCAAACACCATGGTCATTGTTACCATGTTAACGCAGTTGTATAGTCCATATGTTACAATATCACACTGTATATTGTTACTGGTCATTTCATCTTCTCACACATATTGCCAGTACAAAATACCAGGACTTGAGCATTTTTGTACTTTTTTTTTTAACTAAAAACTTATTCAATAAGAAAATTGAACCCCATTAAAAAAAGTTAAGAAATTAATCATGGTAACAATAATAATTATATTGAGTAAAATAGTAGTAATAATAACAAATATTATTCATGATCCTTTTTATAGTCCAAGAGATAGTCTGTATACTGGCAAAGCGTACACTTAGACTTATGCTTGGACTGCCTTAAAAAAATATTTTATTATCCTCTATATAATTCTTGTGTTTACAAAATAATTTTTCATTGCCATCTTCTTTCATGTCATGCAAAGCCTTGTTTGTTCGATTTTTTTAAGTATGAATACTATAATAATTAAACTAAAATCAATTTTTCTGGCATCGAACAAGAACATTTTTCCAAAATGACAATGTGTACTAGGCTTAAGTTAGAAATGAAAAATACACAAGCTAAAATAAAGCCTGAAAGGTCCACAACTTTTGCAAGAAATACTACATAAATACCACTATAACTATTAGGGTAGAAACTCCTTATGTAGGGAAATGTTTGGCTTAAAGATAAAAATAAAAATATATGCTGCGTGTCCCATAAGATTATCTGCCAGCATCCTGTCAATGAATAATCTGTAATGACGTGTGTGCCCAAGTTCTGCCTAATGAAAAGAGAAACATGGATGCAATATTTATACTGGGTTATCAGCGTTCCATGAATTGTAAACCAATATAAATTTAACAAGTGTACTCAGATAGCGTAGGATAGTAGAGGAAAGGGTGCAAGTCTCAAGTGTAGTACTAACCTTACATTCCAGGCTGTGGCAAAATCTGGATTCAGAAGCAGTAGTGTGCACGTTACATCAATAAGCTCTACAAGACAGGAAAGGAAACACTGCATTACTAATCTAGTATATATAAAATATGAATACATCTGTAAATGCCTAATCTTTTACTGTAGACGCATACCAATTAATCAAATATAATACATAAGAGGTCCTATGCCACTTTATTTTTTATTTTTTTTTAAACACCTAAATTGCTATCAACACAGCAGGAAGATGCTGCTCCAACGGCAAATTGATTGCACAATTAATAGAAAGTAGCTGTAAATCAACAGAGCTATGAAAATTCCATGTTACTCGGCATCTATCAGTATTTACTCAGCACCTAAATGTGAGCCACATACAAACCTTGAAATAATTACTAGCCTACCCGGTAAAGACATCTGTTCTCCAATCAGGCCACTGTATCCATCTGTAAACATATTCTGGGGTACTGTAGACTGGAATGGAAACTCCTCAGCACACGGTTATTTGAAGGGGCACCTAAGGCCAATCTGCCTGTAGAAAACTATGCAAGACTTAAGCAGACCATACACGGTCGAATTTCGAACAAATTTTCTTTTCAAAAATCTAAAATTTTGTGATCCGATGAAGCCACCATTGATTTTCGAAATTCGGCCGACCAAACCTTCATGTTGCCGGGAATATTCTTTTCTCTCTGGGAATATTCTTTTCTTGCAAATGCGCATTTTTTTTCTATTACATTTCTCGCACGATTCTTCCATCATTGATCAAAAAATTGTTTGTTTTTTTTAAAAAAAATCCAACATGTCGGATTCCTCAAATTTGATTTCCGCACTAAAATCGGCTGTTGCAAAATTTGTTCGAAAAGTCGAACCGTGTATGGCCGCCTTTAAGGTAAACTACTGAAAATCGCCAATGTTTCTTTATAAGCATTAGCAGGTCAGTACATTTTACTTCTTGCTAGAAGTACAGTAGCTCTTTACGGAAGGTGCTAAAATGTGCTTGTTGAAAAACAGCAAAATGAATATCATACATTTAAAGAAGGAAAAAAGGATGACGAAAATAACCCAACTTTTTTTCCCCTTTCCGCTGAGCTAGGCGCAAGTTTCAAATTATTACACCCAGAGCATAGTTTTGATAGGCCGATAATCCATCATAAGGAGACTTCTCTTTTAGGTTAGCTTGAACAAGAATCTTTGTTCTGAGCCTCTCATTTCTACTCATTTATTTTCAACGCCTGCCACAAGAGTAGCAGATCAATAGTTTCTAGGGTTCATAATCACACAGCCAACGTATGTTTACTTGTCCCTCCAGCTGGTCAGAACCAAAAACAAATACAATACCATAAATAGTTGGCAGTTCTTGCTGATAAGGTGTATAGACCTGGGTTCAGTTCACATAATTATTAGAACAATAAAAAAAATACAATTTATCAAACATACAACAAACCAGTATAGTAAACATTTTAGTAAAAGCAGCTATTGGTAAATTGATTTTTGCATAAAAACTCAACTGCACCGTGGTATAAGGCCTGTGTTGACGGCTTTGGGCTTGTGTTGACATACATTTTAAGACACTTCTGAGATCATTTGGAATTCATTGAAGGTGCATTAAATTGCCACTCTCTCAGTTCAAGGTGATAAAATTGGTGGAGTATCAGCTGGTAGCAAGATCCACTTGGGAAATATTCTTTATTGGCCACTAGGTGGAATGTAGTTTGTGGCAATGATGTCATCTAGGTGGATCACAAACTACATTCCACCTAGTGGCCAATAAAGAATATTTCCTAAGTGAATCTCACTACCAGCAGATACCCTGCCAATTTTATCACCTTGAACTTCGAAAGTGGCAATCTGAAAGCCACGAAACACATTTTATTTGGCGAAATAAAGCAATTGGATGTTTTACTAAAGCAGATGACTCATGTGTATCCTTTGAACTACTACATCAGATGCCTCTGCCAATCGAACCAAGGGACCTTTTTGCCTAAATCTTTCTAACACACAGGTTTACTTACAGTATCTACACATATATAGAGAGAGAAAGAGAACTTTATAGGAGTGTGTGAAACATTAAAGTGATTGTAAGGCTTCGTTTTTTTTTTTAAACAACAAACATGTCATACGTAACTGTGCAGTTCATTTTGCACAGAGTGGCCCCGATCCTCGACTTCTGGGGTCCCACAGCGGAGCTGGTAGCTCCTCCCTGCATAGTATAACCCCCCCCCCTGGAGAAGCGCTCTTCCGGAGGGTTACCTTGTGGGTGGGCGCACACCCGAGTCCAGCATTTGCATCCATAGATGCAGAATGCCAGACTCGGCCCTGCCCCTGTGTCATTTGATTTGATTGACAACAGCGGAAGCCAATGGCTGTGCTGCCATCAATCTATCCAATCAAGAGCCAAGACAACGAGCAGAGGGGAAGAGCGCATCTCTGGTGTTGGAAATAAGGGGCTCAGGTAAGTAAAAACGGGGGCGGGGGGGTTTAAGGGATTTAAGGCACCCTCTACAACAGAATTTTACATTTTTTGTCAAGGTACTCCATACAGATTAATGATTTCGAAGGGGTGCAGACACTGCAACTTCTCATTATAACAATGTGAGCGCACCAGGTGATTATAATGTACCAGACTCTCCCATTTAGAATCAGTATGCAAAAGACATAGTGAAACAACACGCTCTAAAATTTCAAAGCAGAAATAGGTAGGATATGCACATCCCTGCAATGTACATGGACCAAAAATATTTTTTTTTCAACAAAAGTGGGAGTAAATCTTTAACAGGTTTATAAAGCAATTATTTATATCAAGTCCATCAATACTTGACGATTTTAAGACCAGATTTTTTGCTATTGCAAAGGTGGTAAAAGCAAAAATAAAAAGCTATGGGAAAGGGAATAATAAAAGCTCTACGAAAGGAAGGAAGAAAAGACACATTTTAACTCTGTTTATCTTTGATCTTCAAAACTATTTTAATTAAAGTGGCTTTATTGCCATTAAAGAAGACCAGTATGGCGTTCAATATGTCACATAAGTAGATTTTGTGTCTGAAGTTCTATGGATTTTGAATACAAGCTATACAGTACCATACTTTCTGCATTATGATAGGCCTGTGCTTTTTTTATTTCCGATTCATTTTCGGAACAAGCAGGAGTGTAACAGTGGTGACAGTATTACCACCTCTTTTTGTTCACCAGCTAAAAGCTTGTTGCGTCAAAGTTGCAACTGTCTATGTTTTATAAAATCTACAATATTTTTGTTCTATTTAAAAAGTATGCTAATCCTGTATCTTCCTGTGTGAGGAATACAAATTGCCCACTGTTATTTATTTTAACTCAAAATGCTGAATTTGAAAGTACGGAAAAAGCATAATATACAGAAATCACGATAATGGACCGTAGCAACTAGAGTGCAGTCCCAGCAGTTCATGTATAAAAGGGCTGGATTTCTGTATTTTCTAAAGCCAGAAGGTATACCTGCCTTATACAATTTTTTTTTTTTTTAAACCTATCGAGTTTAACAGGTAACAGTATCTTCCAGGAAAGCAACTGATTGGTTCACCTCTACATGAAAACACAAGCAGGCAAACCGAAAAAGCACAAAAAAGCTCAAAAATGCATTAAAAAAACACACACACACACACACACACACACACACACAATCACGGAAAAATTAGGGGAGGGTTTGTGAAAAAACGCTCATGCTCAAGAAGCACAATAAAAACGTGCAAAAGATGCACAAGAAAAGCACAAGCTTCTATGAGCATTTAGAGAAATAAAAGCTCAAATGCCTGTAAAAGCAGCTTTTTTTTTAGCTGCAGTGGGCATGAGCCCTAATGCTTGAGCAAGGTATTTTTGGTTAGACCTGCCCTGTAGGTTTGTTCTATAGATTTTCCTGCTTTTACATTGCCAAGATATGAATGGAGTGTGCTCTTTATAATGATGGTAGCACATCTTCCTTTTCTTTGTAGGCAAAAGGTAAATGGTATTTCTTCCTGATGCCTGTAAGAGCCACTAAAGAGTACCAAAGGTTGAATGGATCTGATGAAGTTCTTTGTCTAATCCAGATATTGAAGGATACATTGGCGGGAGTCTAAACAATGAAAAGTCCTTCCTTTTTTTATGGGATCTTTACAAATGAGTGCAAGGCCAGCCATATACGAATTTCTTGATTCAAAGACTGTTGATGCAGGAATCCCTCCTGCCAGGTCTTCTCAAGCATCAAGGGAGTTTCTTCCATGAGGAGAAAACCCTTCCAGACTTTGGGAGTAAATCTTACTAGTTACCATCTTCCTGCTCTTGAGTAAAGCGTTGATCACCCTTCTGAGAGTAGCCTTTTGCCCTTAAAGATTTCAAGATCTTTGCCGTTAGCTGGGAACATTGAGGCCTGGACTGGAACACTGGGTGCTGTGACATAGGTCCTCTCGAAAAGGCCGAATCCAAGGTGGGTGCAGAGACATCCTTTGTAGGTTGGTGGACCAGGTCCACCTTGATGACCACAGGTCTATCAGAATAAATTTTTACCTGGACTGAGTTACCTTCTGATATACTCTCGGAAGCAGCACTAGAAATGGGAATGCATAGCCTATGACGAAGTCCCAATATTGGGACAATACACCCACCTCCAGGGTGCCAATTTTCAGAAGAAAAGCTCCAACTTCTGATCTGTTGGATCCTTAAGCATCTGTGCATTGTCTACAGGACAAGTTAAGTTATTATTCACATTGGAAATCGCAGCGTTAATTGCTGGTACTTTCCATCTTTTGGAGAATTTTTCCTCCAGGAGGATAGCGAGTTGCAAAACTTTTAGGAGGGAGAAAGTGCTTATCCGGATGATCCCATTCCGGAAATATAAGCTGTTCTAGCAATGCATGTGCTGGAAACGCATGCAAAGCATGGGAAGGTTTTAAAGAACCTAAGGAAGAGGCTAGGTTTTCATGAGTCCCTGTTAGAGGCAGCATGAAGGTGGAACAAACCATTTCTGTAAGAGATTGTATCAGTAATTTCTCTTGTTTGGGAAGCTGAAAAAGGTTAATCTACCGTTGTCTCCTCTATTGAGGGAATCATCGGTTTGTTTTTCTTCCTGATCAATTAAGGGTAACACCTCATCGTGAGTCCACTGTTCCCCTAGCAAAGCTGGAGTGGGGGAAGGGGACCTAGTATGTTTCTTATCCATCTGAATAGAGGATGCGATTAAAGCCGCTAATCTTTCTTCCAAACCCTGGAGGGAGGAGGAAAGGGCATCTTCAGTCACGTATACAGGTGCTGAGATGTGAGGGGCAGCTGCACCATCAATTTGTTCCAATAGCTCACCCTGAGTTGCCATACTTGGTGATTCAGGCGAGGATGACAGCGTGAAAATACAGCTTGAGATCCCAATGCCTGGGGGTAAAATTTTTGCTTTCTTGGTTTTTGAGGTGTCTTTTTTGGCAGGCATAGTCCTAAGTACAAAAACAGAGGCGCTATACAATTTGCACTAAAACACTGAAATAGTCATGACCTATATCAAGTCGCTATACAATTCAGCCTAGTGCTGGAAAAAGAGTGTCCTTCCTGAATCAGGAATGCCAGTGCAACCCATACGTGTCCCACAGCTTGTGTGTACCTGTGTGCAGGCAGCCGTTTCCTCCTCAGCAGCAGAGGACAGACTGACACAGCTTTTCTTTTGTTTGTTTCCAGCCTGCGTGTGTCTCGTGGACGTTTTTGCGGCACTGTGGTTTGGCCCCGCACCTCCGGGAAAAACTCTGCCTTTTTTTTTTTAAAGTGTTCCAGACCAGAACATGAGGGGGGGAGGGGAGCAGAAACTGCAGTGAGGCACAGAGTAAATACAAACCAGCCAGTCAATCAAAGCAGCGGTACTTAGTAGGACGCAATAATGTAAGGGGGATGCATCGCTGCTGACCCACTGGTCCCATCAGAGAGAGTGAAAAACTTGTATAGCGCTACACATGCGAACTGAATCGCCTCAAGGTGCTTTCCATCCGGCGTCGTTCTAAACCTTCAGAAGAGGTGGGTCTTGAGTTTTTTCCTGAAGGCCCGATGGTTTTTTTCCATGCGGATATCCGTTGGTAGAGCGTTCCATAGCCGTGGTCCTTGGACTGCAAATCTTCGCTCTCCCTTTGATTTGTAGTTGTATTTGGGGATGTCGAGGAGGTTTTGGTTAGATGATTGGAGAGTGAGATGGGTGGTGTAGCATTTTATTTTCTCGCATAAGTATTGAGGAGCCTTTCCTTGTGTGCATTGGTGGGTGAGGCAGAGGGTCTTGAATGTGATCCGATCCTTTACTGTTAGCCAATGAAGGGCCTTCAAGGATGGGGTGATGGATTCACAGGGTTTCTTACCTGTTACCAACCTGGCTGCTGTGTTCTGAATGACTTGCAGGCGTGAGATCTGGTATTTCGGTAGTCCTAAGTAGAGGGAGTTTGCGTAGTCGAGAATTGATGATTGTTCCGACTACTACCGCTGTGTCCTCTTCTGGGATAAAGGGGATGAGTCTGCACAGTAGGCGGAGAAGGTAGTGGGATCCGCTGACTACTGGTCCTTTTTATTTGTATTATTTTCTATTTGTGCATCAATCGACATCTCAGCGTCAAAGGTTACCCCTAAGCTTTTGACCTTGGTACTCGGGGTGATGATCTGCCCAAGGATGGTGGGTGGTGTACATCAGTGGTCCCCAACGTTTTTGGCACAGAGGACCGTTGTTGTGGAATAGAATCGGGCCAAGGCCCAGGGGGGTTGGGTTGTTATGTAGCTTTTTGCGGGCTATTTGTTGGGGAAATGGCTGGTGTTAGCGCTTCAATCATCACAGAACAATGGCTAATATGGTGTTGGGATGATTGAAGAAGTGCATTATTTCTGTCATTGCATTGTAATATAAAATGAAATAGTTCAAACTCACCATAATGCAAAATCTGCCACCAGATGCGGTTTGTCACTTGCCACGTCGCCTTCCACCAGGTGTGGATTGTCGCTTGCCACATCACCTGCCACCAGATGTGGATTGCCACATCGCTTGCCACCTTGCCTGCCACCAGATGTGGATTGCCACTTGCCACCAGGTGGAGATTGCCACGTCGCCTGCCACCAGGTGCGGACTGATACGTCGCCTGCCACCAGGTGCGGACTGCCACATCGCCTGCCACCAGGTGCGGACTGCCACATCGCCTGCCACCAGGTGCGGACTGCCATGTCGCCTGCCACCAGGTGCGTACTGCCACGTCGCCTGCCACCAGGTGCGGACTGCCACTTGTCATGTCACCTGCCACCAGGTGTGGATTGCTACTTGCCATGTCACCTGCCACCAGGTGTGGATTGCTACTTGCCATGTCACCTGCCACCAGGTGTGGATTGCCACATCACCTGATGTGGTTTGCCACCTGCCATTAGATTTTTTTGTCACCTGCCGTGATGGCAGCACAGGCCAGTGAGGGAGAACAGCAGTAATGCGGGGCAGGTGGTGAGAGATGATCTCATCTTTCTGCTCCCGCACCTCGCAGCAGTGTAGCAGGCCCGCTGTGTTGGCGGAAGTGCCGTGATCCAGGCGGGCAGTGAGAGATGTCATCTCTCTGCTTGCCTGCCACCGCACCTCACACAGTTCAGCCTTTGCGGCCCGGCTGCAAATAGGCCACGGCCCGGCAGTGGACCGGGGGTTGGGGAACCCTGGTGTACATGATGTCCTAGCTTTTGACTTTCGGTTTACGTGGAGAAGTAGTTCTGTTTTTGATCCGTTGAGTTTGAGGGAGCTCTCAGTCATCAATTAATGCCAGGCATTTTTCTAATCCGTGAGATCAGTCGGTTTTTTTCGGTGATCCTAAAGTAAAGTTGAGTGTCATCCGCATAGGAGTGGTAGCATAAATTTTGCTCACTGATGATTTTGAGGGGTGGGCGGAGGTAGTTGTTGAAGAGCACCGGTGACAGGGGCGATCCTTGAGGGACTCCGCAAGAAACGGTGCGTGTTTCTGAGGTGAAGACTCCTAGTTTCACGAGGCACATTGCGGGTGGTATTAACCCTTTATCGGCCGCTAGCGGGGGTTAATACCGCACCGCTAGCAGCCGAATCCCGCGGCAATTCTGACGGTATAGCGCCGCTATTTTTATCGCCGCTATACCGCCACCGCGCCTCCCGCCACAGTGTGAAAGGGGCCTAAAACGTTTTGAGCGCTGGCAGTGTGAAAGGGCTCTGAAAGCACTCGGGCTTTCACATTGGGATTGCGGATGAGGCTTCGCTCCAATAACGCCCCAGTGTGAAAGGGGTCTTAGTGAATACGACAGAGTATGGTAAGTGCATAGACTCCATCTAGTGGAGATTTTAAGGAATGACCATCTCTTTTCCTTAAGGGAAGAAACACATAGACATTATAAAATATTTAAGTCTCTTCCTTACCTTATCGTCGCCGCAGGATTTTACTGAATTAACAGAAAAAATTCCAGCTTCCCCCCCCCATCAGCTGTGTTTAGCCAAACCTTTAAGAACGGGGTCAGTGAAACAGGGTTCCACTGCCGTGGGGCATGTATAGCACCCCCTCAGGAGTTTTAGGTAATTTTACAAAGACCTAAACCCTGGATTTCTGCGGTCAAGCCCTACAAAGAGAGGCATTACAGGCAAAACCTTGTGCTTCGGATACGAGGTCCCAGGTACCATCCATTTAGGCCTCAGTGGCAATGTGGTTGATCTGGCTTCTTTTTATGGAGGAATTGAAATTAGAGGTAGACCGATATGGGTTTTTCTCTGGCCGATACCGATGCCGATATTTAAAATCGGGGCGGCCGATGGCCGATATTTTAGGCCGATTTTTGCGGCCGATATTTTAGGCCGATTTTTTTTTTTCCCATTATCTCAGAAAATCTAGGTTGGGGAGGAGGTTATTGTTTAGGGTGGAAAGGTGGAGTGCAGCCTATCAGTGTCCATCAGTGCCCACCAATGCAGCTCACCAGTGTAGCCTATCAGTGTCCATCAGTGCCACCTCATTAGTGTCCACCAGTTCAGCCTGTCAGTGCAACCTCATCAGTGCCTACCAGTTTAGCCCATTAGTGTCCATCAGTACCACCTCATTAGTGCCCACCAGTGCAGCCCATCAGTGCCACCTCATAATTATTAAAGAAAAAAAATACAATCTTAGTCATTTTAAGGAGGGAGGTACAGAGAGGTGGTTGTGGAGGAGGGAGGTACAGAGAGGTGGTTGTGGAGGAGGGAGGTACAGAGAGGTGGTTGTGGAGGAGGGAGGTACAGAGAGGTGGTTGTGGAGGAGGGAGGTACAGAGAGGTGGTTGTGGAGGAGGGAGGTACAGAGAGGTGGTTGGGGAGGAGGGAGGTACAGAGAGGTGGTTGTGGAGGAGGGAGGTACAGAGAGGTGGTTGTGGAGGAGGGAGGTACAGAGAGGTGGTTGTGGAGGAGGGAGGTACAGAGAGGTGGTTGTGGAGGAGGGAGGTACAGAGGTGGTTGTGGAGGAGGGAGGTACAGAGAGGTGGTTGTGGAGGAGGGAGGTACAGAGAGGTGGTTGTGGAGGAGGGAGGTACAGAGAGGTGGTTGTGGAGGAGGGAGGTACAGAGAGGTGGTTGTGGAGGAGGGAGGTACAGAGAGGTGGTTGTGGAGGAGGGAGGTACAGAGAGGTGGTTGTGGAGGAGGGAGGTACAGAGAGGTGGTTGTGGAGGAGGGAGGTACAGAGAGGTGGTTGTGGAGGAGGGAGGTACAGAGAGGTGGTTGTGGAGGAGGGAGGTACAGAGAGGTGGTTGTGGAGGAGGGAGGTACAGAGGTGGCTGTAAAGCTACCTCTCTGTATCCCCTCCTCTACAGCCATGTGTTGTGGAGAGGGATCGGTGGGGATGCATTGTGCCCCTTAACTTAAAATAAGGGTCACGCTGATGGGCACATTTTATGTTAAGGGGCACTCTGATGGGCACAACAAAACGTGCTCCTTAACATAAAATTTGCCCATCAGAGTGCCCCTTAACATGCAATATGCCCATCAGCGAACACATTAAAAATATACCCATCAGCGTGCCCCTTAAAGGAGTTCTCCAAGCTAAAACTTTTAACCCCCGCTGTGCCCGGGCTGTAAAACTATACAAAATAAACTTTCACTTACCTGCCTACGATCCCCCGTTGTTCCGATATCGCCGTCCCGTTCTCCGGTCCCGGTCTCTTCCACTTCCTGCGGGTCGGTGACTCACAGTGCGCTCAGCCTATCAGCGGCCGCAGCAATGTCCCGTCGCGGCCGCTGATAGGCTGAGCGCACTGAGTCACCGACCCGCAGGAAGTGGAAGAGACCGGGACGGCGATATCGGAACAACGGGGGATCGTAGGCAGGTAAGTGAAAGTTTATTTTGTATAGTTTTACAGCCCGGGCACAGCGGGGGTTAAAAGTTTTAGCTTGGAGAACTCCTTTAACATAAAAGTTTTGTTGTGCCCATCAGAGTGCCCCTTGACATAAAATTTGCCATCAGAGTGTCCCTTAATAACATAAAATGTGCCCATGAGCACATTTATTGTTATTAAGGGACACTCTGATGGGCAAATTTTATGTTAAGGGGCACTCTGATGGGCACAACAAAACTTTTATGTTAAGGGGCACGCTGATGGGTATATTTTTAATGTGTACGCTGATGGGCATATATTATGTTAAGGGGCAATCTGATGGGCACAACAAAATGTGTCCATCAGTGTGCCTCTTAAAAAAATATGCTCATCAGTGCGCACATTAAAAATATAACCATCAGCGTGCCCCTTAAAATAAAATGCGCCCATCAGAGTGCCCCTTAACATAAAAAAGTGCCCATCAGCGTGACCTTGCCCAGCAGTGTTAGTGTTGACAAAAAATAAATGCCCATAGTGAACTACATCAATGAACGAATATGCCACATACCTAGCTAGAATGCAGGGGATGCTGCAAAATAAGAAACCGGGAAGGAGTAGCAGGGGGCGGGGTGCGCACTGGGCGTCACGCCTCTCGCAACGGAGAGCCAGTAGAAGACCCGGGAACCAGGAGCAGCAGGGGGTGGGGCACGCAAGGGTGACGTGAGAGACAGGCGTGGCCCCCTACTCGCAATGTGAGCAAGGAGTGGACCGCGAGCTGCGGGGGAAGGACCGTGACGTCACGCCCCTACTCGACGCCGTACGTAGACTTCCAGGACCTGCGGTGAGTAGCAGAGGCCAATGCGGATGGAGGATTCATGGCGGGGGCGGGGGCACTGGTGACTGGTCAGTACATGACTGGAAGGCAAGGGACCTCGCGGCCTGGATATTGTAGCCGCGAATCGGCCGATTTTTTCACGATAATCGGCCGATGCCGATTTCACAAAAACGGCCAAATATCGGCCGACCGATATATCGGTCGACCTCTAATTGAAATCCAGCATGGATCACTCCTGGAGCTCTTTAGAGCACTTCTTCACTTGTGACCAACACCTTTAGACACTGGCGAAAAAACTGATGTGCTCCTGGAAGGAGGACGGGTTATATAGGGAGTAAACTTCCTTAATTAGGGTTTACCAGTGTCAACACCTAAAGGTGGCCTATTACCCATTAAGTAAATAGTTAAGGCTCTGTGTCCCATGATGTACGATAAAGAAGAAATGATTTACTGTATATTTGTAAATCGCAAGATAAAATAAATGTATTGACAGATGGCTGGCTAAATACTTATTTACATTCGTCTAAACACCAAAGCTTAATTGAGGAACTTACATTTTCCCAAGCTGGCCTTAATTTGTCACACATCACCAACAGATGCTGTAATGTTCTGTGCACCATTTTACATTCAGGGCATCTATAAACTCATCAAAGTTTAATGAAGTGCTCCTAGCTTGTTAAGGCTGTGCTACATTTTAGGAAAAACAGAATGTATGTCGCAATTAAATCAAAACTAAAAACAGCACTTTTAACTTCCCGATATTAAAAAAGAAATCCCAAAAGCATTTAAGGGGAAAAAGGATTAGGTCGTGAGATTTCTTAAGGTGAAATTCCAGTCTGTTAGGCAATCATTCCTTGCAGGTGAACCATATACAGTACATTGCAAGGATTTTTTTAGAAAAAAATAATGCAGCTTGCTTTTCCTATACTACAGAAACGTTTTGCCATCACTTTTAAAACCCCAGCAAGTGGGAGGATCTGCCTTTATTAAAACCACCTGATTAGTCTTGGTGTCTTATTAAGAAAGGTGGTAGTCATAGCATCCCTATAGGGTCTGTTCACACCACTGTGTTAATAGTTTGTATGGCACCCAAACGAACCCAAGTTGCACTGCACTACAAGGTGTGGTGTGATACAAAAAAAACAGAGGATACTATTTTAGGTCTGTAGTGGTGCATAAGGTAGTGCAAATTAATGGGTGGCCTTAACGCAACGAGTTGCCACCTCATTCCCTTAAACCCGAACACATATTAATTACACAGGTTCTGTGGCTGATTAAGGTGATAATTGAGGCTCGGTTCACACTATCGCTGCATCCGTCGCACAGCAGGGGTCCCGTGCGTGCTGGTTCACCGTTTCAGGTCTGATTTCAGCCCGAATTTTGGGCTGAATTCGAACCTGAAACGCACCAAAAAAGGCACACGTTTTTCCTGCACACCACGCCGGCCCTGCTGAGGAGATATGTGAACTGGCTCCATAGAGAGCCAGTCACATTCTCCTGCTACGTGAATTGGATGCGACGAAACACACATTCAATTTGCATAGGTGTAAACCGAGCCTAAAACTCACTTGTTGCATTATCTGCATTTAATTAGCCTCAGAACTTGTGTAATTCATATGTGTTCCGGTTTAAAGGGATGAGGTGGCAACCCTAAATGCAACCCACGCAAAAGTGCATGCATTAAACACAATGGATCCGACTAGTGTATGTAAGCCCCAAGGCCCCTTTCACACTGGCTTTCCGATCAGGTCTGCCTTTCAGTCTTTCAGGCAGACCCGATCGGACATTCCATTCACCTCTATGGAGCGGTGTATGTCAGCAGTGACATGTCCGCTGACACCTGCTGCTATCCAATCCTGTCCATGAAAATCAGACAGATGGTGACCCTATTTTCCACCCGCCCGGCAGATCGGATCAGGTCAGATGAAAAAAACGGACAGGTGCCATTGGCTCCAGCTGCTGTCAAAGTCAGCCAATGGTATAGAAAGGGGGCAAGCTGCTTACTGTGGGGGCACCCAACAGGAGGGAGGGCCCAGAAGAGCCAAGGAGGGACCAGAGAAGAGGAGGATCGGGCTGCTCTGTGCAATTTCACTACAACCGAGGAGGCAAGTATAACTTTTTTTTGTTTTTATTATTAAAAATAACAAAGTTAGACTTTACAATTACTTTAAGCTGGCCATAGATGGTTAGAATCCCAGCCAGTTCAGCAGGAACCAGCCGAGACTCAAACCTTGCATGGGTAGGTTGAAATTTTTTAATTGATCAACTTGGATATAACCAGCCTGCCGGATTGTACTTGCGATCATTGCAAGCAGCAATAGCAATAATCACTGTGTTCTCTTGGTGGGGACAGCGAAAACACAATGGCTAGGCAGGGGGGTTCCCCTGTCAGCACTGTCTGTGTTGATGGGGGAATAGAGCAAATTTCCTTCCTGAAACGCGTGGTTGCAGGAAATTTCTTTTGTCTATGGCCAGCCAAAGCTCTGTGAAGACTTTTTGGAAAAGCATTGGCCCAATCATAAGAACAGGACATTAGTGTGCTGCTGGCAAACGCTGTACACATAGGTGTGCGCAGCCTGATGCATTAGGGTGTGCACCTGAAAGCTCAAAAACATGGTACCGATCTCTCACTGTGTTCATTCAGAAAGGGAAGGGGGCGGTAAATTACATTACCCCTTCCCCCACTCATCCTGAAATATCATCTATGTATGACCACTGCAATAATATCCAATGGGAGATGTGGGAAGCGCAGCCATGCTGTGGGAGGGGATACCGGGCAGCAGGGGGAATCTGCACAGTAGGAACTGATTAGGGTGTGCCTGGGCACACCTGGCACACCCTGTGCGCACGCCTATGGCTGTACAAATAACCCCCAGTTGCCAGAAAGCAACATACACATTTTTCTGTTCGTTTTTAAAATTTAGTTGAAAATATATATATATATAATTTGAATATTAGATTTTTTTGTTAATGGCTTTTTATAGCATGTTAGAAGAGAGTTTCTAAAGTAATTATTGTTCTTAAAAAGAATAAAAAAACAAAAAAACAGCAAAGTCACCAAGTAGCGTTTATTTTTAGCACAGGCTTTAGTACAAGAATAGCTTCCTGAACACTTAATCACTTTCTCCAACAAGAATGTTGCCCTATTCATACAACTGCAAAATATTTTTCCCCCCCTTTTTACAGATATAAGGTGTTAGCCTGCTACAGAAGAAATTACGGTAGGTTGTTAAAATGAAAATAAAATAGCATGGTAGCACATATAGCACTCAGGAAAGAAAGCAACATTTGAGTACACAAAGCTTTTTAAATCAAAGCTGTGCCCGATTTGGGAAAGGCTGAGATGTGGTCACTCCAATGGTCTGGGTCCACACAAAGGAGTCTTTGAACTGGGAAAATCCGTAGAACCAGCCAAGTCTATCTTGAGCTGTTCTGTTGAAGAGCTAAACAAATGCACCTCTTGTTCTCATGTTAAGTCCATTTTAGGTTTTCATTTTTAACAATGGTATAGGTAAAATATAAACATTGTTTTTGTGGCACTGAAATACTGAAAGAACAGGTTTCTGGCACAAGCCAATAAATATAATACTACAAAAAAGACAATAAATCTAAAACTGATGTATTTCTTGTTTGCAGTGACCTAAGACTAAACCGTAGAAGACAGAAAAACATCCCACAATGCATAAAGTTTATATGTAATGCATCATTTTTATAACACTATCTTGCATAGAAAAAGAATATGTAAACCCAACATTTCATATTCCTGATATTTGCCTGCTGTACTATTTACTTGTATGAGAAAGTATCCTCTTTTCTTTGTATTGCTTCCTTTGCGTGAAATCCCTGGCATTTCCTGCCTGTTCTTCTGCTTGCCTCTGAAAAACTGATCACACTAAGCAGAACACACACCGTGGTCAGTTGTGTAGCTATGCTGGGAACTCTGACGTGCCGCCCCCCCCCGCACAGCTATTTACTGGGAAGAATAGTGTACTACTGTTCTTCCTCCCCCTAGCTCTTATGCAGCTGAGAACAGAGGGAATGTTTTCACTTGATCACTTATTTATATATTTGTTTATATCTATAAACAAATGTTTTGCCTTTCATTTCTATTTAACCAGTTGCTGACCAGCCAACGCCGTTATACAGCAGTAGGTTGGCTCCCCTGCGCAAAATTGTCATAGCTGTACGCGCTGCGTGACATAGGATTTGATGCACGTGCCCGGCGGCCACGATGTCAGTCGGGCACCCGCGATTGCTTCTGAGAGACACAGAACGGAGGTCTGTCAATGTAAACAGACAGATCTCCGTTCTGTCAGGGGAGAGGAGACAGATCTGCTATTCATACCAATTATAAACAGCAATCAGTCTCCTCCTCCAGGCAGTCCCATCCCCTTACAGTTAGAAACACTCCCTAGGAAACACATTTAACCCCTTGATCGCCCCCTTCCCTGCCCACGACATTTATACAGAAAACGGTGGCTATTTTTTTAGCTCTGATTGCTGTATAAATGTCCCAAAAAGTGTCAAAAGTGTCCGATCTGTCCGCCGCAATCTCAGATCGCCACTATTGCAAGTATAAAAAAATAAAAATGCCATAAATCTATTCCCTATTTTGTAGACGCTATAATTTTTGCGCAAACCAATCAATACATACTTATTGCAATTTTTTTTAGCAAAAATATGTATAAGAATACATATCGGCCTAAAGACATTTTTTTGGGGATATTTATTATAGCAGAAAGTAAAACATCGTTTTTTTTCTAAATTGGCGCTCTTTTTTTGTATATAGCGTAAAATTAAAACTGCTGAGGTGATCAAATACCACCAAAAGAAAGCTCTATTTGTGGGGGGGGGGGAAAAAAAAAGACGTACATTTTGTTTGGATACAGAGTCGCACAAAAAATGGCCTGGTCATTTAGGGGGGAAATCCTTCCGGGGATGAAGTGGTTAAATAGGGTATTCACCTGTACTAGTGATTAATGTCCCCCTTTAATGGCATACTTGGAAGCCTTTAGTATACAAACTATTTTCTACGCTCCCGAAGGTCACAAACATACCACCACCACCAAAGAAATCTAAACGACTAAAAGGATTCTTCCTTTTCTTATTCATCGTAGTCAAAAGGCTACAGTACAAAAAATTAAGTGTGTGTGTATAATCTATACAGTAATAGCCTTTACAGCTGTGTTTGCTTTCAAGGCTAACAAGTATGACGCATAAGGTCAGAATGATAGTCAGATCTCTTGTATTACCTAAAGAAACAATAAAAAAATAAAGAAAATTCTTTGTTAACCTAAAGTGGTTGTAAACCTGAGGCATGAAATCTGAACAAAGCACATATTTCTATAGGTGTTTGTACTTGCCTCTCTTCAAAGCATTATTTCTCTCCATTGTCTAGTAACTCTGCCATCAGTATGAATCACTTCTGACAAGTTTTCCAGACACCAGAAGAAAAAAGGTGACATAGGAAGGAACCCCAGCTGATTGACAGACTTAGCTCTGTTCCTCAGTGAAAGGGAGGGTGTCCCTTCCCTCGCATCAGCTTTTGTACAGCATGTAACTGTAGCTCCCTACCTTTTGATTTGTGGGTCTATAAAAAAAATCCATTTCATCTCTGATTTTTACAAAGATGTACAGGACAAATGGCGGCAAATAAGCAGGTACAGGTAAGGGTTTAAAACGCTTGCCGGGCACCTACCGCAGTTATACTGGCTCCCCTGGGCAGATCGCCATACAGGTACAGTGGTCCTTTTAAAGGCTATAGCAGGCGATCGCTCCACAGAGAGACAGAACGCGGATCTGTCAATGTAAACAAACAGATCCCTGTTCTGTCAGGGAAGTAGAGATAGTCTGTTCCTAGTGATCAGGAACAGAGATCTCTCTCTACTCCGTCGGTCCACTCGCCCCACAGTTAGAAATACCTCCCTAGGGAACACTTAACTCCTTGATCGCCCCCTAGTGTTGACCCCTTTCCTGCCAGCGACATTCATACAGTACTCAGTGGCTATTTTTAGCTCTGATCACTGCAATAATGTCACTGGTCCCAAGAAAAAAAAGTGTCAAAAGTGTCTAAATTGTCCGCCGCAACATCGCAGTCCCACAAAAAAAACAAAAAAAAACAAAAAAAAAAAAACGACCTCAATTTTGTTTGGGTACAGCATTGCACGACCGCGCAATTGTCAGGTAAAGCGACACACTGCCGCATCGCAAAAAAAAAAATGGCCTAGTCATTAAGAGGGTAAATCCTTCAGGGGCTGAGGTGGTTAAAGCTGAACTCTGGGAAAATTAAAAAATTGTGCCTATAATGGGGCTCCACAATTGGTGATCAGGACAATTCATCCGATATTAGATCGGACAAGCACGAAAATTTTCCTTGTACGATTTTCATTTCGCATGACAACTGTACTGACTAAAATACAATACAAATACATTACAACAGACTTCTCTTCCGATTTTATTTTCAGTCGTAAGAGAATTTGTGACTTTAGTAACCCATTAAATTTCTACTTGCGACTAGTAAACAAAAAAAGACGGACGATCTGTCGACCGATTTTTGGATCGTGTGTACGGAGTATTACACTTTTGCCTGGGTCTCAGGAATAAGCACCTTTAGGAAACCATACTCCTCGCTCCGCCAGCTTACAGCACTCTTCCCTTCCTTCTGACACTTCCCCACTGCAATGGTAATCTTTTAGTTTCCCAAGAGTTCAGTTTAAAACTGAATGGAGGAAACTACATAAAGATTTATGAGGGAAAGAAAAAACACGGATGTTGTTTAACCATTTGCCTTTAACTAGAGGTCGACCGATATGGGTTTTTCTCTGGCCGATACCGATGCCGATATTTCAAAATTGGGGCGGCCGATGGCCGATATTTTAGGACGATATTTGCGGCCGATATTTTAGGCCGATTTTCTTTTTTTTTTATTATCTCAGAAAATCTAGGTTGGGGAGGAGGTTATTGTTTAGGGTGTTGAGGTGGAGTGCAGCCTATCAGTGTCCATCAGTGCCCACCAATGCAGCTCACCAGTGTAGCCTATCAGTGTCCATCAGTGCCACCTCATTAGTGCCCACCAGTGCAGCCCATCAGTGCCACCTCATAATTATTAAAAAAAGAGAAAAAATACAATCTTAGTCATTTTAAGGAGGGGGTACAGAGAGGTGGTTGTGGAGGAGGGGGGTACAGAGAGGTGGTTGTGGAGGAGGGGGGTACAGAGAGGTGGTTGTGGAGGAGGCGGGTACAGAGAGGTGGCTGTAGAGGAGTGGGGTACAGAGAGATGGCTGTAGAGGAGTGGGGTACAGAGAGGTGGTTGTGGAGTAGGGGGGTACAGAGAGGTGGTTGTGGAGGAGGCGGGTACAGAGAGGTGGCTGTAGAGGAGTGGGGTACAGAGAGGTGGCTGTAGAGGAGGGGGTACAGAGAGGTGGTTGTGGAGGAGGGGGGTACAGAGAGGTGGTTGTAAAGCTACCTCTCTGTACCCCCTCCTCTACAGTCACCTCTCTGTACCCCCTCCTCTACAGCCACCTCTCTGTACCCGCCTCCTCCACAGCCACCTCTCTGTACCCGCCTCCTCCACAGCCACCTCTCTGTACCCGCCTCCTTCACAGCCATGTGTTGTGGAGAGGGGTGGGTGGTGCTGGGCATGGGTGGGGATGCATTGTGGAGAGGGGTGGGTGGGGATGCATTGTGGAGTGGGATGGATGGTGCTGGGAATGGGTGGGGATGCGTTGCGGTGATGCATTGTGGAGAGGGGTGGGTGGGAATGCTTTGTGGAGAGGGATGAATGGTGCTGGGTATGTGTTGTGGAGAGGGATGAATGGTGCTGGGCGTGGGTGGGGATGCATTGTGGAGAGGGGTGGGTGGTACTGGGCGTGGGTGGGGATGCATTGTGGAGAGGGGTGGGTGGTGCTGGGCATGGGTGGGGATGCATTGTGGAGATGCATTGTGGAGTGGGATGGATGGTGCTGGGCGTGGGTGGGGATGCGTTGTGGTGATGCATTGTGGAGAGGGGTGGATGGTGCTGGACGTGGGTGGGGATGTGTTTTGGAAAGGGATGGATGGTGCAGGGGATGCGTTGGAGTGGGGTGGATGGTGCTGGGTGGGGATGAAGATGATTGTGTTGCATTGTGAAGATGGATGGGGATGAGAGTTACATTGTGAGAAGGATCTCCACAATGTAACTCATTTCCACCCAAAGTCATCCTCATCCATTTTCTCAATGCCAGCCTCAGCCAGGTTTCCCTTTTAAAAGGAGTTTTAATAAATTCTGCAGGGGGGCACAGTAGCACATAATTTGGGCAACTTAACCTCCATACATGCTGGTATCATAATCCAAATCTATCTGCATGCACCTAATAGGCTAGGTGCATGCTGATGAGCTGATCAGCCAATCATTGTTTAGAACTTGGTGTAATGCCAGCAGGGAAGGAAGACATTCCTGCTGGGGGGAGTTACATTAGTCAGGCAGCAGTTGTAAGCCAATGATTGTTTGTTTTTTCCCTGTCCCTATTACAGCAAGCCGAGGGAGGGGGCGGGGCACGGCTGGCGGCACGATGCCAGTGAAATCTATGTCCCTTCTGTGGTGGCCGTGCAGATGGAGGAATCGGATACATGGGAGTGGGGTCAGTACTGCAGGGCAGGCGGCCATGCGGGCCGGACACTTTAGCCGCTTATCGGCCGATTCTTTCACAAAAATCGGCCGATGCCGATTTCACAAAAACGGCCAAATATCGGCCGATATATCGGCCGACCGAT
Source organism: Rana temporaria (assembly GCF_905171775.1). Lineage (NCBI taxonomy): Eukaryota > Metazoa > Chordata > Amphibia > Anura > Ranidae > Rana > Rana temporaria. The sequence continues at coordinate 287,128,960 of NC_053489.1, read as the reverse complement.
ATATAGGTCTACCTCTACCTTTAACCCCCTTCCTGCATATGCCAATTTTCAGCTGGTGGAATTTAATCTCTGCTGTTTTTTTTATATTTTGCTAAAGAAAAAAAAAAAGAAAAAAGACAGAAAAAAGAAAAAAAAGACAGAAAAAAAAAAAAATAAGCTTGTCAGTAAATTTTGTAAAGAAGTAATTTTTCTCCTTCACCGATGTGCGCTAATGAGGTGGCACTGATGAGGAGGCACTGCTGGGGCTGTACTGTAATCAGGGCACTGATCATGATCAGTGCCTTGGTTACCTGTCCAGTCTGCCCTGCGAGGTGATGCTGCCGATCGGCTTTTCTCGCCACACACTGTCAGTGTGAGCCGATAAACAGTACTTCCTTGTTTACATGTGACCGACTGTGATTGGACATAGCCGATCACATGGGTAAAGAGCCGTGTCATCGGCTCTTTACCGAGATCAGGGTCGCGCAGTGTCGTAGAAATAGCGCAACCGCCAGGCTGCAGGCGCATGAGAGCAGAGGTTCTGGGGGCCGTCATAGAACGTCATTCCAGAACACAGTATCGGTAGGAATCTTTTATCCAAACATTAAATGAAAAGAGCAACAGGCCAAGACATGACTTAAAGTGGTTGTGAACGTTAAAAAAAAAAAAAAAGGGGGGGGAGAGCAGGAGTGTCAGGACACTCTCTACTTTGCAGATAGAGAAAGGAGCTGTGTGTTAGTGGGCATCCTGACACTCCTACTCGCTCCCTCCCCCCTCAAGAGGCTTTCTCCACACCAGGGAGAAAGGCTTGCATTACTGTGTTTAGTTACAGACAGAAGAACAGGAAGTGAGGATTTCTCAGAAGAAATAAGGACATTTAAAAGAAAAATGGAAGGATGAGGTAAGTGAAGGAGGACTGCACTAAGGTAAAGGAAGCTATTTAGGGAATTTTTTTTTTACCTTTACAACTCCTTTAAGGCTAGGCATGCTTTCCCGCCCCCACAGAGAAAAACGCACTGTTGCTTAGGAGATGTGTGGGGTACCATTAATCCTAATAACACCCCACACACTGGAAATTGCATTATACCATGCGGTTTCCCTGCGGCTGCATTTTCTGAAAACGTGCAGGGACAGTTTCCTTGCATTTTCAAAAGTTACAGCAGCCCATTCAAATAAATAGGCTGTTGTGCCTGGGTAAACAACGTAGATGTAAATCAAGCCCTAAAATGTCAGTCCATCCAAGACCAGATCTCTCTTAACCCCTTCATGACAGAGGGTAAAACAAATCCTAATGACTAAACACAGCTTTGCAACATTGACATAGGTTTGTAACACTGTACTATCCATGTAACTACTTATGGTATCTAGGTGAATTGCACCTTATTCTTTTTTTCAGGATGAATTGGGCTTTTGTTTGGTGGTAAATGGTAATGTATATCTCCTGTTTTTTTATTATTATTATTAAAAGGAAAACTGGGCAAAATGGTAAAATAATATTTAAATGTGACTGTATATTTTTGCAATTATCATAACCTACCAAAGAAAAAACGCAAAATAAATGTTCCGGCTTCTGACATAACAGCGATACCACATATGTGTATGGTATTTGTTGTTGGTATACCTAGTGGGGTTTGAAAACATTAGTTTGCAGTTGTTTCAGTATACTGACACTAACCAACACTGAGAACAATTACATTTATTTTTTATTTTATTTCTAATCCTACCTAAAATATACTGAGGCTGATCTTTGATCGCAACGCGAATCCTGACTACGATTAAACCCTGATCCACCTATTTTATTACGCATTTGTTTTTGTTTACACTTTTCTCATCTAGCAGGAACAGGAGATACAAATGTAGCTTTTTCCCCATTCAAGAGATAAAAAAATAAAATAAAAAGAAACACAAGGGCAATTGACCCTGGTACCCGATCACTAGTACGGGACCTGGGGCTCTTTGTCAGAGCCCAGACCCTGTGCTGGGAGCGCACTAAGAAGTGTTCTCCCAGCACAAACATGTGTAAGCTTATGTATGCAGCCTCGCGGAATAAGACCCACTTCAACGAGGCTGCATATATGTGTAAATGCAGCAGAAGGAGCTTAAGGACTTCATTTTATATTATGGAGAATACAACAGAAGAGGCTGGAATTTGATGGGTGGGAGCAGAGTTAGAGATTATGGAAGGGAGAACTCCAGCAACACAACAGTTTCAGAATTACAATTTCCTTTTATTATTTTCGGTCCTTTAATCTGACTGGTTGGCAAAAGGCAAAACAGGCTGATTCCGTCTAACATACACACTGATAAACAAGAGCTATCAAACATTTCATTCAGCAAAAAGGCTACCTAGCTGCTGCAATTATTCCATTAATATAGTGTTAACACTTCCCTAGTCAAGATCTATTAACTGCAGGTTAGTGTCAGTTTGTGATGCAAAAATACACAGGAAGTCTCAGGAAACCTTTAACATCAGAATTACACTTACCATCTCTATTAAGCCAAAGCTTCTTCTGGCGATAAAGCAAAAGCTTGTTATGTACATAGGGTAGCAGGAACTTGATACACCAGCTTTCCACTCCCAACTTGTTCTCCACCAATACTATAGGGCTGCGATTATACTTTGCTTCAGGACATGGAATTAACCCAATTTCATCTCTATAAAAACACAGACAAATTATATTATCAACAATTCACAAGGCAACACAACAATAATATTACCAGAATGATTTTCTGTGTTAATGGGTAGAAACTAAGGGGTTGATGCACAAACTGTAGAGTGTAAAATCTGATAAGATAACAGAGGCAGAGGCATGGCAGCCAATCAGCTTCTAAGGCCTCATGTACATTGCTGCTGGTAAACGGATTTTTTCAGCTGCCCCTGAACCCTACTCTGTCACACAGGGTCGTTTATAGTCAGTTGAGTTTAGAAGGATGGATGGTCAGAGGCATTTCAAATGCCAAACGCCTGTAAACGCGGTAACTCGAGTTGAACAGCGTTTCGTTTACAGACGTTTTTCATAAAAAAAAAAAAGGAAAAGACATTTTTTTCTAAACGCAAACGCGCCATGTAAACGCGGCTAAGAAGACATTTTTAGACATCGGTTTCTAGCTGTCAAGTTAAATCGTTCAGGAGAGGTTAAACCAGGGGTCGACAATATCCGGGCGCCAGGTCACATTGGCGACAAGAAATTGTGACCTGGCGCCCGCGGCTTTGCGGCCTACAAGGCCGCAGCCTCAATTACCGGCCACCGTGCAATCGTGCAGCAGGGGAGGTGGGGCGCATGGAGGCACAGGATCCTGTGTCTCCGTGCGCCCCCACCTCCCCCGCCCCGCGATCGCGGCGGGCACGTGACGGTCGGTAATTAAGGCGGCGGCTTTGTGAAGTCCCAAGCTCTTCCTTCTGTGAGCTGGCGCCATCTGGTGGTATATATATTTTTTATTCTAACACCCTAGAGAATAAAATGGCGATCGTTGCAATATTTTCTGTCATGCCGTATTTGCGCAGCTGCCTTACAAGCGCACTTTTTTGGGAAAAAATACACTTTTTTTAATTAAAAAAATAAGACAACAGTAAAAAGTTATCCCAATTTTTTTTTATATTGTGAAAGATAATGTTACGCCGAGTAAATTGATACCCAACATGTCACGCTTCAAAATTGCGTCCGCTCGTGGAATGCTGACAAACTTTTACCCTTCAAAATCTCCATTGGCGACGTTTAAAAAAATCTACAGGTTGCATGTTTTGAGTTACAGAGGAGGTCTAGAGCTAGAATTATTGCTCTCGCTCTACCGATCGCGGCGATACCTCACGTGTGGTTTGAATACCTTTTACATATGCGGGCGCTACTCATGTATGTGTTCGCTTCTACGCCCAAGCTTGTCGGGACGGGGCGCATTTTCTGGCTCCTAACTTTTTTAGCTGGCTCCTAGATTCCAAGCAAATTTGTCAAACCCTGGGTTAAACAACGTCCCGTGTACATGAAGCCTAACTTCAACTTGTTCAAGTGGTTGTAAACATCAGATATGAACAAAACATATCCTTCCATAGTATGTACTTGTCCCAATTAAAAGCACCATGTCTCATTTCTGTCTGCCGTCTTGTTCCTCTGCCATCTACATGAATCACGTCTGACAAGTTTTCCTGACACCAAAAGAAAAATTGTGACAGGGGAAGGAGCTACAGCTGATTGACAGCCTCAGCCCTGTCCTATGTGGAGGGGTGTTTTTTCAGGGTGGATTTGATTTAAATCAAGTCAGTCAATTTAAATCACTAGTAAAAAGACTTGATTTAAATCGACTCGATTTAAATCCAACATTTTTAAAGAGCAACTGTCACCTCTGTCCCACAGTGGCTCCTCCTCTGACCCGCTGTTGACTCACTGAAGTCTCATTCACTTTAATGGGACATCTGGTGATGCAGCAGTGACAGCGACAGCAGGTGAGTGGATGCCCGCTAACAGGCGCTGCCATGATGGATCTGAAATGACAGGTGCTCTTTAAATGTAAGAACTTATTCTTGCTGGTAGTTCGAATCTATTATTTGTAAACAAAATTAAGGTTTCCTATTTAAAATAAGATGTCAGGTTAGTGGAACATCAGAAACCAATTCAAATGATACAGTTTGTAGTGTACATAGATTTGCAAAACATGGGGATAAAGGAATATTTTTTGTTTTATCTCATGGTTACTGTGAAATTGTGTGAATGCATCAATGCAGTGCATGTTATCTCAGCTTGCATTCATTAAATGAGTTTACCAAAAATGTAACTATTACAGTATGTTGCATGAGGCTGTATATTCTGTAACTAATCTCCATTTAATGCCGAATAAACTAAATTATTAATGTATCTTAAATAGAAAACTATCTGTAGATAGATTTTCACTCCAAAAGCATTTTATTAAATTAAATTTGATTTAAATAAATAATAAAAAAAAACAAAAAAACACAGATTTAAAAAATAACTTATTTTTTATTTATTTTTATTAAAAAAATCATTGGTTTCTTCACTCCAATCAGGTCTCAGAGCTCTCCCCCCACCGAGCTTTGCCAGAGTAACTTCAGCTTGACTTCCTGTTTTTTAAACGCCGGCAAACTTTATAAATTCTGGACTTTGAACGGCTGTAGAGAAGACTGCAGATAAATCATGTACAACATACGTTGGAGGATTTGTTTAAGCTCTGTGTATCACCTGAGGATAGTCACTGTAAGGCTGCATTCACACCTGAGCAATTTGTTTTCAGGCAGAAAGTTGGGAATTTTTGCTATGATTTTTAACACAATTTTTTTTACAGGTCAATAGGTCACCGATGTAAAAAGCAGAAAAACGCATGCAATCTGCCCAAAAAGACGATTTTGCTCAATGTTTTGCTTCAGGTGACAATACGCTCAGATGTGGTGCCATTGAAATGAAAGGGATTTTGCTTGTTGGGTGTTTTTCAAGCATTTTCGAGTTGAAACCGGTCAGGTGATTTTTGTAGGTGTAAGAAATGTTCTGTATTGTACTGTAACATTGTGGTCCATTCGGACCTCTTTCCCAAAATAAACAATTAAAATAAAAAAAAAAATAAAGAAAAACGCTCAGGTGTGAACGCAGTCTACAGCCACTTTAAGCTTTGCCAAAAAAAAAAGAAAAGAAAAGAAATGGAAGTTTTTTTTTTGCAGAGCTGCACCAGATTTTGCCCTCTCCAATTGTCGTAAATCAAACCCTAATAGTCCAGTTACACCTCAACTACTGTATTAGAGGTATATATGCCTGATCTTGGAGGAGGGCATGGGGGTTGGCCGTGGGGTTAAAGAAAGCTGTATATGTATTGGCTGCCTTGGTGGGTGAAAACATTTAAGATACAAACTTGCTGTCTTGCTAACACTGTGGAACAATTTTCTGGATTTAGGAAAATTTGTATAGGCCCGTTTTAAAGAATGAAAGTAGATAGCATCAATACCCCATGTTATAGATTGTATCACACCATAATGCCCCATACACACCATCACTTTATGTGATGAAAAAAAACGACATTTTCTGTGAAGTAAAAAAACGACGTTTTTGAAACTTCAATTTTCAAAGACGAAGTTGCCTACACACCATAGTTTTTCTCACAATGTTCTAGCAAAGCGAGGTTACGTTCACCACTCTTTTCCATTGAAGCTCGCTTCATAACTAGCTTCTGGGCATGCGCGGGTGAAAAAACGTTGTTTTAAACGACGTTTTTTGCTACACACGGTCAATTTCTGTGAAGTAAAAAATGACGTTTTGAAAAACGGCACATAAAATTGAAGCATGCTTCAAATTTTTTTTGTCGTTTTTTACAAGACATAAAACGACGTTTTCCCCCACACACGGTCAATTAAAGTGACGTTTTTAAAAACGTCATTTTTTTCATCAAATAAAGTGGATGGTGTGTATGCGGCATTATAGTTTGTACTCATACAGGTATATGCACATTTAAAAAGGCAGCAAGTATACTGAATACATGCAAGCTCACATTCTACCTTTAAATAGGTTTTAAGCCCTTTGTCAGGTTACTTCAAATAAGCAGCGAAGGCATAAGTGTCACATAAAACACATCTAAAAACTGGCAGACATTCCCATTGAATCTTAATTACAGCACCTAACACTGACTACCAGTCTTTTTGAAATCTAGCCAAATTCTCAGATGTCCATTTCAGATAAACAAGTAAACAACATGCTTGCAGTTTAGGGTAGCAGATTGTGCAATAATCTCACACTTGTCCACCAGCAGTGTCACCCCCCCTAGTGTCATAGCCCTACCCCCACTTTATGTTCTCAAGAACATGCAGATAAACCAAGGTTCTTAAAGGTGTGGACACCTGCCAAACGTGACCAGTTGTAAGGTCTTTAGGAACAATTCTGGCAAATTCTGCATTATCCCACCTAACTGTAGAAGGCAGGGATGCCACAAGCATATTTTACAGTGGTCCAGACTAATTGGAATCAATCTGCAAGGGGCCCCATTATGTCTACTGATGCCAAGGCTAAATCTGAAAAAAAGAGAACACTTTGGTAATTAACTTTATAGTGGTAATTGCAGCTTACAGCATTTTATCACAAAGAAAGGGCCGATAAAACATTTTCTGAAGAAATGAGCCGTAAAATGATGTAAAGAAGTGTTGTCCTTATCAACTGGAAAATAGCTGGGACATCATTTAGTTAAAATTCTTAGAAAAAAACACTAAGTGACACATCTGATCGGAGGGCTAAGGTTGTGTTAACACTATACTACACAACAGTAGTACGACTTTCATCCTACTTTGCTCTGCGACATTGGTCCTACATCCATCCGACTTTCATGAACAGGATACTACTTTGATCCGACTTTGTGATAGTCTGACTTGTTCTTTGACCAATCAAAACAATCCCAGAGTGAGATAAATTCCCTTTACTGCTGCTATAATCACAATGTCGGATGGTTAGGACAAGGCTCCAACTTTGGTCCGACTTCAATGATATTCAATGGGCTAAAGTAGTATCAATGTCGGACCAAAGTAGTACAGGGAGCATTTTCAAAGTCGGACCGACTTCTGTCGGACAAGTTAAGACGGCTCTCATAGGGAAACATTATTTTTCACACCTCATGCGACATGAGCTCCCTATGTCGGAGCGTTTGTCGGACAAGTGTGAACCCAGCCTCATGTATATGGTCATTAGAGGTGTGCTTACACTGCATTAGCATTGACTAGTGTAGGGGAATTGAGGTACAGTAGTAAAGGGCTGCTGTGATTGTCCCTTTACCTCAATCTGATTAGCAGTGTGCAACAAACTAAATAAATACAGTTTTTAAAACTTGCATTTCAACACATCTAAAAATGCAAATTTTCATGTGTTAAAGTGATGTTAAAGGTTCCTTTAAAAAACAAACAAAAACAAAAAAAAACAAACATGTTATACTTACATGCTCTGTGCAAAGGTTCTTCACAGAGCAGCCAAAATACTTTTCTTCTGGGGTCCCCCGCCAGCGCTCCTTCTCTTTGGCGAGTGCCCCCATCGAAAGCCGATTTCAATGGGGGCACTAGTGCAAGCTCTTTCCTGCGTCCATTGACATACCAGGTGGCTCGGCCCCACCCTCCACTTTGACACAGCATTTGATTAACAGCAGCGGGAGGCAATAGCTCCCCTACTATCAATCTGCACAGAGAGGAGGGAAAAAGCCGGGAGAGCCTCAGCTCTCATGCACAGCACTGGATCATGAATGGGCTCAGGTAAGGTGAGGCTGTAACTCTGCTGGTGGTCCCTCCCCTGTCACCATTTTTCTCTTGATGTCAGGAAAACTTGTCAGAAGTGATTCCTGCTAATAGAGGAATGAAGCAGCAGAAAGAAATGACACTTAGTGCTCTTAATTGAGACACCATAGAGGGGTATACTTTGTTCATATTTCCTGTCTGAGGTTTGCAACCACTGTAAGCTGCAATAGACCGTGGAGGGGCTTATTTACATACCACATTTATGGCGCTTTGTGCTTGTGGTAAAAATGTACCTGACATGTAGCTACACTTACAGAAAAATATGGAAGTGCTGCTAATGCATGCCATACATGCAGATGCAGCACGTTTGTCTGCAAAAATGGGGTTAAAAAACAGGTGGTGAGGTGGCATCACATCACCTCCTCACTGCTTGTCAGTCTCCTCTGAAGTGCAGTGCAAATGCAGATTATGCTTCAGAGAGGTAGATTTAGACGCACATTATGCAGCACCCAGTTTTATGATGTGAATGGGGCTCCTATGGTTGCACCTGTCAATTTATGCAGATGAGTATATCTGAACGGATAAAGTGTGAAAAACCCTAAGAGTGCAATCCTTACAGTCAAGCACAGAGGTGGAAACATTATGCTTTGGGGCCGTTTCTCTGCTAAAGGTACAGGCTGACTTTGCCACATTGAGGGGCCAATAGACAGGGCCATGTATTGTAAAATCTTGAATGAGAACTTTCGTCCCTCAGCCAGAACACTGAAGATGGGTCTTTCAGCATGATGATGACCCAAAACATACCGCAAAAGCAACAAAAGAGGGGCTCAAAAAGAAGCACATTAAGGTCATGGAGTGGCCTAGTCAGTCCCCAGACCTTAATCCTATAGAAAATTCATGGAGGAAGCTGAAACTTTAAGTTACCAATCGACAGCCAAGAAACCTTAAGGATTTAGAGAAGTTCTGTAGAGAAGAGTGGACCTAAATCCCTCCTCAGATGTGTGCAAACCCGGTCACCAACTACAAGAAACGTCTTTCCAACAAGGGTTTCTCCACCAAGTACCAAGTCATGTTTTGCTTGGGGATCAAATACTTATTTTACTCACTGAACTACAACTCAATTTATAACATTTGTATCATGTGTTTTTTCTGGATTTTTGGTTGATATGTCTCGATCATTTAAAATACACCCATGATAAAAACAATAGACCCTTCATTTCTTTGTAAGTGGGCAAACAACGGAAAATGTAATTTCATTCTGTTTTATTAGTTATGTTAATTTATTTTTGGATGATTTGTTATTTCTGTAGAATATAGATATTGATTCGTATTATTCGTTTGACAACGGCACAATGGCTCTCCTGCGTGAATCATCGTAGGTGTACGGCGGCTCGTGTAGGCTCAGTTGCGAGCGGCGAACAGTGATCTCTGTCATGTCTCTGTAATCCCATCCCCCACACAGTTAGAACACTCATAGGGAACACAGTTAACCCTTTGATCGCCAATGGTCTAAAAAAAAAGTGTCCGATCTGTCAACCGCAGTCCCGATAAAAATCGCAGATCACCGCCATTACTAGTAAAAAAAAAAAAAAGCCATAAATATATCTCCTATTTTGTAGACGCTATAATTTTTGCGCAAACCATTCAATATACGCTTATTGAGATTTTTTTACCAAAAATATGTAGAATACATATCGCCCTAAACCAGGGGTACCCTCTGATGTGGCCAGTGACCTCCTGCTCTGGGATGGAATAAAATAGAACAGAAGACCGTTATTAAAGTTAAGTTTATTACTAAAATCACAGTGTGTATATGGGCATATCTGTTCTGCAGCGGTTACTGGGCTGCTTTCAAACTGATCCACAGGTGCCATAGACTTCTATTACCTGCGAGTTTGGTGTGCTGAGAGTAGAGTGGGCTCTATAGAGCCGAGTGGGCTGCCATCCACCTGCTCCGCTCATTGTGGCCCGTGACCGGTTACCAAGTCACTTCAGTGGCCCTTGCTCTTCAAAAGGTTGGGCACCCCTGGCCTAAATTGATGAAGAAATTTTGAAAAAAATAAATAAATGTGGGATATTTATTATAGCAAAAAACATTGTTTTTTTTGTTTTTTTTAAATTTACGCTCTTTTTATGTTTATAGTGCAAAAAAATAAAAACCGCAGAGGTGATCAAATACAACCAAAAGAAAGCTCTATTTGTGGGGAAAAAAAGGACGTCAATTTTGTTTGGGTAAAGCGTCGCACGACAGCGCAATTGTCAGTTAAAGCAGCGCAGTGCCGAATTGCAAAAAATGCTCTGTCATTAAGGGGGGTCCAACCTTCCAGGGCAGAAGTGGTTAAAAACAATTCATATGGGCTCATTCCATGCCAGTAATCCAGCCCCTAATACAGAATGAATCGTCAAAAGACGCTTTTTGCAGGGATGGAGGTGTGTCACTGGTGACACCAGACCCATTTTTTTTTCTCTAACACAGAATGAATCAACTGATTGGACTAGAAAACGGTAAGGCTCCGTTCACACCTAATGCTGTTGCAACTCCCAGCAGGGGTCCAGTGCATCCTGGTTCGCCGTTTTAGGTCCAATTTCAGCCCAAATTTTCTGCTGAATTCGGACCTAAAAAAGACCAAAAGACACAGGGCTCCTGTGCAAATTCGCATTATGAAAGATAACGTTACGCCGATTAATACCCAACATCATGCTTCTAAATTGCGCCCGCTCCTGGAATGGCGACAAATTTTGACACTTGACATCTCCATAGGCGACATTTAAAAATGTCTACAGGTTACCAGCTTTGATTTAGAGGAGGTCTAGGGCTAGAATTATTGTGCTTGCTCCAACGATCACAGTGATACCTCTATACACCGTTTACATATGCGGGTACGACTTACATATGCAGTCACTTATGCGCGCAAGCTCGGTGGGACGCAGCGCTCTAAAAAAATGTTTTCTTATTTATTTTACTTTTTATTTTTACACTGTCCCTTTAAAAAAAAAAAATTGGATCACTTTTATTCCTATTACAAGGAATGTAAACATCCCTCGTAATAGAAAAAAAGCACGACAGGTCCTCTTTAATGTGAGATCTGGGGTCAAAAAGACCTCAGATGTCATATTTACACTTAAATGTAATACAAAAATAAAATAAAATAAAAAGTCCCTTTGGCGTAGGTTCAGACTAGTGGGAAGGGGGAACCAATGCGTTTACAGCGTCTCCCATAGGCAGTCCACACTGCCCTCTGCGAACAGCTGTGGGTGTCAATGTATTGTTAATGGCACCCCCAGATCAGTTCACAGATCGCAGTGCGAACTGTGGATTTGTGCAGGAATCGGATCGCATAGGTGAGAACACCCATGCCATCCGATTCCAGTGCGGGGAAAAATAAGTCCCTGCACCTTTTTCTGTGCGAGTCCAATGCGAATTCAGCCAACTGTATGGCTGAATTTCCATTGCTTAGACATCGCATACGATCGCAAATTAAAACATGCGATATCCGAGATTGCACTGGTCGGAACCTAGGCTGAAGGACGTTGGGCAGAAGTGACGTTTGACGTCACTGCCATCATCCAATGTCATTGAGCCGAGTGGGGGGCCATCATTACCTCAATCAACACAGTGCCTCAGAGGGAAAACCACCAGACTGTCTCTGTCGCTACCGACGCCTCCGCTAAGCGGCAGACACGGCGAAACGTGGAGGGAGTGGGCCCCTCTCCCGCCGCCAATAAAAGTGATCTTGCGGCAAATCCGCCACGGAGACCACTTTCATTGTGAAGTGGACCACCCGGCGTTTAAGAAAATATCTGTATATAACCCTGGTATTTAACGTTAAGGTACCGACTACCGACGCATAACGCCGGCGCCAGGTCCGGAAGTGGTTAAACCTTTAGCGAATCACACCGAATTCATTCATTATAATTTCTTTCGTATTAGTTGAAATGTGTTACTTTTTTCTTTGGGTGTTCAGATGCATCCAAAAGATGCAAAATTCAGCCGAATGTTCCACTCGTTACGAAAAACTAATCGCTCGTGTCTATTAGGGACCTCAGATTGTAAGCTCCTTGACTAAAGCGAATGTATAACATAAATGTGAAGTGCTGTGTAAATGGACGGCGCTACATAAGTACCAAAACAGTGCATGTCCTCACACTGAGCTGGGATTTGTTTTCCCAGACAAGCATGTAAAAGGAGAAGAGTTCATTAGCAGTCCTGACCTTATTGTGGAGACAATGCTCACACACCCTAAGGAGAACCTGAAGACTATTCCCCCTCCAGTACCAGTACAGCCAGCCTCGTCCCCTGTCAGGATCCCGTCACCCGGGATGACAGCACGGAAAGTTTCCCAGCTGACAGCTGCGGTCAGGAGGCGCCATGCCCACACCTCCCAGTGACGTCACGCCGTCTCCTAACAGCCACTCACATATTGGGGTTCCTGCGGAAAGCTCCAGTGATGTCCTTTACTACCCGCTGTACCAGCACATCCACCTCCTCCTTCCACTCCGCCATCTCCGAGCCTGCGGGCGGAGACACATCAGCTTCCGGGTCAGCCTTCCGCTCCGCCTGCGCTGCTGCCGCTCATTAACCCTTCCCGTAGTGTGTGTGTGTGTGTGTGTGTGTATGGGTGATGGGGAAGGCTGGCTACAGGAATGTGAACGGAGTCACCTCAGCATGGAAGAGCCTATGTCCTGTATACAATGTGTGGGTGTGAGGACTAGGATTTCTAATACACCCCAAGTGTCTGTTGTGGCACCAAAAAAAAAAATTCATGCTAAAAAAATGCAAAAAAAAAAAAAGCGTAAACAATTGCTGTACAAGTCATATTATAATTAATTGTCATTAAAAGTGATCTTTCGTTTTCAATCTGTAGCTTTCTGTAAAATGCAACGCAGCCGACTGGACATCATTTTGGCCTAGGACAAGATTAATCAACGGGAAAAAAAGAGAGTTCTGTGCAAAAATGAGTAAAGTTCCACTTTTTCCTTTAACCACTTAAAGTGTTAAAGCGGAGTTCTAGTGCCCCAAACACTTAAAAAAATGCTGTGCATTTGTCCAAACGTACATTAAAGTGGAATTCCACCCAAAAATGAAACTTCCGCTTTTTGGAATCCTCCTCCCCCCCTCCGGTGTCACATTTGGCACCTTTTAGGGGGTAGGAGGGAGAAAATATCTGTTATTTACTCCCACTTCTGGGCATAGATCATCACGGTGACCTACGCCACGTCCGGCGCCTAGCAGGGACCAGTGGGATCGCGCAGTAGGAAACCTTGCGGCTTTACTTCCTGATTCCCTTAGCGAAGATGGCGGCGGCAGCACCCGAGAGCCGAGGGACTAATCAGCTTCAGGACCCGACACCGCGGGCACCCTGGACAGGTAAGTGTCCATATATTACGCCACGTCCGGCGCCTAGCAGGGACCAGTGGGATCGCGCAGTAGGAAACCTTGCGGCTTTACTTCCTGATTCCCTTAGCGAAGATGGCGGCGGCAGCACCCGAGAGCCGAGGGACTAATCAGCTTCAGGACCCGACACCCTGGACAGGTAAGTGTCCATATATGAAAAGTCAGGAGCTATTACTTCAGAAGCGATTTGACTCATATGAAGTGGCATGACCAATATATTTTCTCTCCCTGCAACACAGGGAGAAGAAGCTTAGGCTACTTTCACACTGAAGCATCGGCGGTATTTTTATCAGCGCTTTAATGACGTTTTGCTGCGCTATTTGGCCGCTAGGGGGGGCGCTTTTAACCCCCAATAGCAGACGAAAAAAGAGTTAAAACCACTCGCAAAGCAGCGGAGATTTCCAGGTAGTTTGGCGGCGCTGCCCATTGATTTCAATGGGAACTTTAGGAGCAGTGTATTCACCGTTCCTACAGCGTCTGAAAGATGCGGCTAGCAGGACTTTTTTTATCGTCCTGCCAGCGCACCGCTCCATTGTGAAAGCCCTTTGGCTTTCACACCGGAGTGAAAGGAGAGGCTCTTTCAGGGTGCTTTTCAGGCGCTATTCTTAGCACTATAGCGCCTGCAAAGGGCCTCAGTTTGAAAGTAGCCTTAGATATATTTAGTAAGAAGCACACAATAACACTTGTTAGGCAAACATTTAACCCTTTGATTACCCAAGATGTTAATCCCTTCCCAACCAGTGTTATTAGTATCAGATTGCTTGCTGCACTATCACAGTTTCATTATAAGTCACTGACCACTGCCATAGTATAACAAAATACAAATTCCAGTATATATTCCATCATTTGTAGATGTTATAACTTTCACGCAGACCAATCAATATACACTTTTTTATATTATCAATAACATGTGGCAGAATACATTTTGGCCTAAATGTATAAAGACATTTTTTCTTATTATTATTTGATATGTTTTATAGCAAGCAGAAAGTTAAAAATACTGTTTTTTTTCCCTCAATATTTTTTTTTCCATATATATATATATATATATATATATATATATATAAAATAAAAAAATAAAACAGTGGTGATCAAATACCACCAAAAGAAAGCTCTATTTGTGTGGGAAAAAATGATATAAATTAAATTTGTGTACAACGTGGCATGACCACACAATTGCCAGTTAAAGTAGTGCAGTGCTGAATAGCAAAAAATGCCCTGGTCATGAAGGGGTTAAAATCTTTCAGAGCTCAAGTGGGTATTCTGAATGAGGTCTAACTAAAGATTTATAGAGCGGAATCAGGACCTCCTTCCTCCTGCATTGACCTTTCTAGTGATAACTAAAGATCTATATAGCGGAATCCTGAAACTCTTTCCTCCTGCTGGTGATTTCTCTCTAGTGATAACTAAGGAGCTATAGAGCGAAATCTGAAACTCCTTCCTCCTGCTAGTGATTTCTCTCTAGTGATAACTAAAGATCTATAGCGGAATCCTGAAACTCCTTCCTCCTGCTAGTGATTTCTCTCTAGTGATAACTAAAGATCTATAGCGGAATCCTGAAACTCTTTCCTCCTGCTGGTGATTTCTCTCTAGTGATAACTAAGGAGCTATAGAGCGAAATCTGAAACTCCTTCCTCCTGCTAGTGATTTCTCTCTAGTGATAACTAAAGATCTATAGCGGAATCCTGAAACTCTTTCCTCCTGCTGGTGATTTCTCTCTAGTGATAACTAAAGATCTATAGCGAAATCTGGAACTCCTTCCTCCTGCTGGTGATTTCTCTCTAGTGATAACTAAAGATCTATAGCGGAATCCTGAAACTCTTTCCTCCTGCTGGTGATTTCTCTCTAGTGATAACTAAAGATCTATATAGCGGAATCCTGAAACTCCTTCCTCCTGCTGGTGATTTCTCTCTAGTGATAACTAAGGAGCTATAGAGCGAAATCTGAAACTCCTTCCTCCTGCTGGTGATTTCTCTCTAGTGATAACTAAAGATCTATAGCGGAATCCTGAAACTCTTTCCTCCTGCTGGTGATTTCTCTCTAGTGATAACTAAGGAGCTATAGAGCGAAATCTGAAACTCCTTCCTCCTGCTAGTGATTTCTCTCTAGTGATAACTAAAGATCTATAGCGGAATCCTGAAACTCTTTCCTCCTGCTGGTGATTTCTCTCTAGTGATAACTAAGGAGCTATAGAGCGAAATCTGAAACTCCTTCCTCCTGCTAGTGATTTCTCTCTAGTGATAACTAAAGATCTATAGCGGAATCCTGAAACTCTTTCCTCCTGCTGGTGATTTCTCTCTAGTGATAACTAAGGAGCTATAGAGCGAAATCTGAAACTCCTTCCTCCTGCTAGTGATTTCTCTCTAGTGATAACTAAAGATCTATATAGCGGAATCCTGAAACTCCTTCCTCCTGCTGGTGATTTCTCTCTAGTGATAACTAAGGAGCTATAGAGCGAAATCTGGAACTCCTTCCTCCTGCTGGTGATTTCTCTCTAGTGATAACTAAAGATCTATAGCGGAATCCTGAAACTCTTTCCTCCTGCTGGTGATTTCTCTCTAGTGATAACTAAAGATCTATATAGCGGAATCCTGAAACTCCTTCCTCCTGCTGGTGATTTCTCTCTAGTGATAACTAAGGAGCTATAGAGCGAAATCTGAAACTCCTTCCTCCTGCTGGTGATTTCTCTCTAGTGATAACTAAAGATCTATAGCGGAATCCTGAAACTCTTTCCTCCTGCTGGTGATTTCTCTCTAGTGATAACTAAGGAGCTATAGAGCGAAATCTGGAACTCCTTCCTCCTGCTGGTGATTTCTCTCTAATTCTAACTAAAGAGCTATAGAGCAGAATCGGGACCTCCTTACTCCTGCTGGTGATCCCTCTTATTATAACTAAAGATCTAGGTCAGTGGTAGGCGCAACCTCAGCCCTCCAGCTGTTTTGAAACTACAAGTCCCATGAGACAATGCAAGACCCTGACAATCATAGACATGACTCCTAGAGACAAAGGCATGATGGAATTTGTAGTTTCACCACAGCTGGAGGGCCGAGGTTGCCTACCCCTGATCTAGGTGATCCCCCTAATTAAAACTAAAGATCTATATAGAGGGTACACCTTAACTGGTGGAGATGTTGGACCAAATTCTGAGAATCAATCTATAGAAGGTACATCATTCTGGGACAAATCATTGGTGCCAAAGTGCACAACATCCATGTTGCACTCTTTACTGGCTTTCTTGACAATATGTAAAATATTCTGCTTATCTCTGCTGACAGTAGCACCAGGTAACTACTTTTGATACTTCCACATAGTTTCCCAAGGAAACACCTCTTATGCCACGTATACACGATTGGAAAAGTTTGATGTGAGCTTTTGGTCGGAAATTCCGACCATGTGTAGGCCCCATCGGACGTTTTCTGTCGGAATTTCCAACAGCAAAAATTTGAGAGCTGGTTCTCAAATATTCAGACGGGAAAAGTTCTTGGTGGATCGTCTGTATGCAATTCCGACGCACAAAAATTCTACGCATGCTCGGAATCATTAAACTTAATTTTTCCCTTGGCTCGTCGTAGTGTTCTATGTCACTGCGTTCTTGATGTTCGGAATTTCCGACAACATTTGTGTGACCGTTTGTATGAAAAACAAGTTCGAGCCAACATTCTGTCGGAAAAAAATTCACGGTTTTCTTGTCGGAAATTCCGATCGTGTGTACGCAGTATTACAGTTAAATTATCAAAAAAGATGACTTCTGCTTTTAGGAGACTTTTTCACATCTGCCTGGTTTGTAACATAAGATTTAAAAAAAAACTTACTTTTGGCAAAGAAAATAATTTTTCATGTACCTGTGCTCTAGAAGGGTTACTATTCTCAAAAATAACTATGCTTGCAACATTTGTATCTGCTTCTAGCTCAGAAAGAACACTATAAGGGTTGTACAGTGTCACACCCAAACCTACATGTTTATGGTCCACAGTCCTCAAGCCTCGTACACACGCACGGTTTACTCGGCAAGAACTGCTAGCAGAGCTTTCTTGCTGAGTATACCGTGCGTGTGTACGAGGCTTTCAGGTTTCTCCTCAAGAAAACTGCCCAAAATCATGACGAGAAAAATGGAGAACCTGCTCTCTATTTTCTCGTTGTGATTCTCGGCAGTGTTTTCCTGCCAAGAAACCAGAGAGTGTGTATACTTACCTGTCGCCGTGGAAACCCGCGCATGCTCGAAATGACTTTGACGCATGCGCGGTAGCTTTCTAGGCATAGGTAGGGTGCAGCAAGATGGCGGCGACTGCATCGAATGTGACGAGCGCATGCTAGTCGTACGCGATGACGTCACCGCGTTCTTGCCATTTAAAAGAACGGTGGTTCTTTTGAATGGAGTGTGTACACTCGGGCGGCAAGAGATTCTTGCCAAGAATCTCGTCAGGAACAACAATGTTTTTTTCCTGATGAGATTCTGCCCATGTGTACAAGACTTCACTCTTCCCGACCTAACAGTTGTCCACGCTGCCCTTCTCCTGAAAAGACTTTGAAGAAGAGGTGTAGACAGTACAGCAACCCAGCTTCCCCAAAAAGTACCATGAAAAACAAAAGAAATGTATTAGGGCACATCTATTTGGACCTAATTAGAAATTGTCATTTAAATGACATATACAACATTAACTGCAGTTAAGGAATCTTAAGTCTTAGCAGTTTGCATTGTACCCTTTTGTCAGACATGTTCCATGAATAAGCACTAAGTCAGTGCGAAACGTCGGTTATCCTCCTGTTTCTGTTGCTGTGATCTGGTATGTTTTTGCTGTTCGTTTAAATAAAGACAACCTGTTTGGTTTGGAGTGCGGCCATCCATCCTTCATTTTATGCCAATGTTCCTGGATTAATTGCCACCTGAGATGACTTTTCTTGTCTTCGCCCCCCAGTTTGCCCCCCCTCATTTTTGCTGCCCCTCTTGGTTGCTAAAACACTGGCTCGGCATCCAATGATGCTGTGGCCTGGCTGCCAGCATCCTAGCAACCAGTGATGCTGTGCAGCATTGGTTGCTAGGATGCAGGTGGCTGGGCCACACAGCGCCATTGGTCATTATAGGTCATTGGTCATTATAGTGCAGCTGCTGTACTTTAATAACCAATGACACTGTGTAGCTCAGCCATCAGCGCTCTAGCAATCAGCTTAGTAATGCTTCCCTTTGTAATCAGGGCAACCTTCCTGAGCTGTAGTGAGGACGGAGTCTTCAGTATGGACACTAGCCTCAGTGACAACATCCACCAAGTATACATTGTACCATTTACAGACAGCTACAATTGCTTTGGGTTTAAAGCTACATCAAAAACAATTATTTGGAATGAGCAGTGCGCTCTAGTTGGGGTCATGTGCACTGCTCTATGCACATTATACATCCCATAGTCAGTCCACCTTGGGTAGCGAGCAAGAGATGGTAGCTATGTTCAATTCATGCAGTGGGACAATGGAAAAAAAATAGCCACCCTCTAATAGGAGTTGGATTACAGCAGCAAAACCAGAGTTTAGTGTCACGTTAACTTGTTTGCTATCAAAGATTCCTACAAAACTTGCATTTCTAGAAGACCAATCGTTTTCCTGCATCTACTTCTCTTCTTTAAAAAATAAAAAGTATTATACTTTTAATAAATGTATTTATGTGTTTGTAATTTGTTGTGTTTCTATTAAATATACTTTTTAACTCTCTGTTTTGTATACAGTATGAAGCATACTGTATATCATGTGTTGTACTAACAACACATCTAAAAGCAAACTTCTTTCACATTTCCAATAGCGATTTCCTTTTTGTTTTTTTTAATTGGAGAAAGTCTGGTGTCATTTCACTTTTCCTAGTGATTGAATCAGGGCAGAGCAGCAAATGTGGTAATGTGTAAATAGAAAAATGAAATTCAGGATGACATCCAAACACAAGTTGCACCCAAGCTGGCTGTCTCCAGGTTCTATGAATTTCCAAATTGTATTAGAAGCCACAACCTTAAAAGTTTAACACTTTCACACAGAGGGCACCGATGTTAAATTAAAACTACTATGTAAAAGTACCACTTCTATAATTTCCTAAATTCAATTCCTGTACTTTTTACACATTTTGAAAGAACTATTATATATGGGTTGAGTAGCATTAAATAGCACTAATGACTTGCTCCCTTTTTAATGGAAACGTTGAGCTGTCAATTATAATTTAAAAAGAATGATTCCAAGTGTCAGAATTATTTATCTTTACACTTGTTCCAGGTCAGTGACTTAGAAGAACGCAGAGGGAAGCTGATGCTGCGTACACACGGTCGTTTTTCAGCATGAAAAAAAAAACGACATTTTTAAAAAACGTCATTTAAAATCATCGCGTGTGGGCTTCACATCGTTTTTCGGCTTCTGAAAAACAACAAAAAAAATATTCTAATATTTCGGGTTGTAAAAAATGATCGTGTGTGGGCTAAAACAACGTTTTAAACCCGCGCATGCCCAGAAGCGAGTTATGAGAGGGGAGCGCTTGTTCTGGTAAAACTACCATTCATAATTAAGTAAGCACATTCATCATGCTGTAACAGACAAAAAAGCGTGAATCGTCTTTTACTAACACGGAATCAGCTAAAAGCAGCCCAAAGGCAAATAGAACTTCCCCTTCAGAGTGCCGTCGTACGTGTTGTACGTCACCGCGCTTTGTTCATCATTTTTCAAAAACGATGGTGTGTGGGCAACGTCGTTTTTAACCTCCCTGGCGGTATGATTCTGTCTGGAACTACGTACCAAAAGCGGTACAATTATTTTGCAAGGAAATTTGGCGTTTTATACTGTAGGTCTGTAATTTTTAGGAATAACTCACTTAAATCTGACCAAACAAGAGTCTTGTAGGCATCCCGGGTATGATTTTTTTTTTAAAACAAAATCATAAATTATAATATAATAAATAATTATAAATAATTATAACAAATAATAATATAATTATAATAAAAATTATTCAATAATGTAATCAACTCCAAATCACTGAAATTTGCTCAGTTGAAGAATTGTCGCTGTCATTACTTTTATTTTTTTATGACGAATTTCCCCACAAATCGCTATCGCACAATTCTGCAAGTGATTATAATTTATTATCGCTGTTTTCTAGCTGATCTAAAACCATTTTTGACATAAAGGGACACTTTTGGACAATCTACAGTTTGCAGGGAGAAAGAACAGTTTTTATTATATAAAAGTACATGTAGGGCACTGGGCAGACCACTAGGGACAAGGGGGATGTGTATTTTTTACATACAGTACTGTAATCTATAAGATTACAGTATACTGTATGTATAGTGTTTGTTTACTTTTTTGAATTTGGCGCCGTTCTCCGCCCCCGTGCGTCGTAACGTCGCAGGGAACGGAGATCGGCGGCACACAGGGACACTGTAAATCGAGCAAGGAGGACCCGCTCACTCACACAGCGGGGATGCATCGCTGGATCCAGGGACAAGGTAAGTAACTTGCCTGTGGATTCAGCGAGCAGGTAAGCCGCGCCGCTGCACACTCTGCACGTCCACCCCGAACGTGACTCTGGGATACCGATCCTAACATGGAAAACCCACCCCGAGTCACGCTCGGGTTTACCGCTAAGGGGGTTAATGATGAAGTTGGAAAAACGTCATTTTTTGGACATGCTGAAAAATGTCAAAAATCTCCATAGGCGACGTTTAAAAAATTCTATAGGTTGCATCTTTTGAGTTACAGAGGAAGTCTATGGCAAGAATTATTGCTCTCGCTCGAACGATTGCGCCGATACCTCACTTGTGTGGTTTGAACACCGTTTTCATATGCGGGCGCTACTCACGTATGCGTTCGCTTCTGCGTGCAAGCTCGTTGGGACGGAGCGCTTTAAACAATTTTTTTTTTTCTTATTTATTTTACTTGATTTTATTTAATTTTACACTGTTTTTAAAAAAAATGTGTCACTTTTATTCCTATTACAAGGAATGTAAACATCCCTTGTAATAGAAAAAAGCATGACAGGTCCTCTTAAATATGAGATCTGGGGTCAAAAAGACTAAAATAAAAAAATTGTCATTTGAAAAAAATGACAACAAAAAAATGTGCCTATAAGACGCATGGGCGGAAGTGACGTTTTGACGTTGCTTCCACCCTGCTATGGAGACAGGTGGGGGCCATCTTGCCCTCACTCGTATCCATGGCAAGCAGCAAAAAGGACCCGATAGCCTCCGCCGCTACCGACAGCTCCGGTAAGTGGAGACCACCATTATCGTTTACAGGACCAGCCACGAAAAATATGGATATCTCAGGTATGGCAGCGGCTGCTGCCATTACCGATATATTCATCTTTAAAGTGCCGACGTGTATGTACGTGAGCCGGTCCTTAAGTGGTTAAGGTAAACATAAATCAGACTTTAGATCTACAGTATGTTAAGCAGCACTGACTTGAGGTATCAGGTCCAGATTAGAATGAAAAGAGGGCAAGAGAAGAGTGGCCCAAATCAGAATGTAACAAAGAAGATATAACAGATTAAAGCAGACCCAAATGCAATAGGGAAGACCAGATTAGAGTGGAGTTGACCATGTTTGAGAGAAGAGAGTCAACATAGCTTAGCTGCCAAAAGAAGGCCAGAGCAGAGTGAAAAAGAGTTAAAAGAACCAAAACAGATTTGGCCAATTGAAAAGAGAAGCAGAGTAGACCATAGAAAATAAAAAAGTAAGGAACATATCTCTTAAACCAAAGCCTTACCTGCTGTGCTACAGAGGAGATCTAGACCTTTGGGAATGTCCTTATAGTGTTCAACGTTACCTTGGACTAGCTCCACCTGCTGCCAGCTGTGGACAATTGTCAATCTAGGCAGCCTTTAAATAGGAAGTGATGCCATCACTCAGCACCCGTTTATGTGGATTACTTCCCTGGGAGTTTTGACTGCTCTGTGATCTTGCCTTTTGTATTGAACTTCTGCCTGAATTCCTGACCATTCTACAGCCTGCTGATTTTGTACTTCACTGCCAGTTCGTGTATGACCTTTGCCTGCCTGACCATTCTCCGGATTTCGATTGTGTACTGCTTTGCCTGATCTGTTGCCAACTGAATCTGCCTGACGACGCTTTGCCTGAGACCTCCACGGCTCTCAAGTAAGTCTTTCAGCGTGGCTCTCCTGCATGCTGCATAGCTGGTCATTCATTGTGGTGGTTTGGAGTGTCCCAGTAACTGGAGAGCAAATCCCACTGCTGCCAACCAATGTAACAAGTCCCTTTCTCGCTCGCTTCCGCTCTCCCGACACTCCTCTGCTACTAGTGAGTCAGCTTGCAGATCGCAACGTCTGATGGTTCGGTCATCCAAGGCTCCGGGATCCGAACTACAGCTATGTGCCATTCGGAATCCATTAGAACAAACACCAGGCAGGCTGTATGTAAGTTCAAACAGGAAGACCTTTATTGGAAGTACACAACACACTTTAAAACAGAATTTGGAACATCCCGCCCCCAACAATCGCTTTCCTATTGGTCAATTGTAAAGTACACGTAGTCCTCCTTCAGGTCCTCCTTAGCCATGCAAATGAGGACTTGAAAATGAGTCAGCAGGGATTGGTCCGATACCTTGAATGGAGGGACTGTTATGTGTAATGAGACAGAAGCCCCAGGGGGCAATCAATGTACACAATAGCCAGACACAGAACAATGGAGACGTCTGGAGCTTTAAGACAGGGAAGAAGACCCCCCACTGTGTAACAGCTTTCAAGGAGGAACACTTCTGCATTCCAAGGTCCATGACAAGCATCCTCAATCGGAAGGTGGAGGGGCGCAAGGTCTCCAACATCCACCAGCTCCATGATGTCGTCATGGAGGAGTGGACCTGTGAAGCTCTGGTGAACTCAATGCCCAAGAGCCTTAAAGCAGTGCTGGAAAATAATGGTGGCCACACAAAATATTGACAGTTTGGGCCCAATTTAAACATTTTCACTTAGGGGTGTACTCACTTTTTTTGCCAGCGGTGTAGACAAAAATGGCTGTGTGTTAAGTTATTTTCAGGGGACAGCAAATTTACACTGTTATACAAGCTGTACACTTGCTTACATTACATTGTAGCAAAGTGTAATTTCTTCAGTGTTGTTACATGAAAAGATATAATAAAATATTTACAAAAATGTGAGGGGTGTACTTACTTTTGTGAACTATTGTATGTGATGTTAAAACTTACTAATGTTTTGTTGAACATACTGTTTATGTAACCGTAGGGCCTTGCCCTGCATATCTGTTCTATATAATTGATGTACATATTATTATTTATAACAGTTTAAGCTTTGTGCCATATATAATCTGATTTTTATGCCTTGAGTTATGTTCACTGATTATAGAAATGTTCTGCTTTACTGCTGTAAGGCCTAATGCACAATGGTATGTCCTTGAAGTTTTTTTCTCCTAAAGGAGATTAGCAGCAGCAAAAACATGATATTGCATTTTGCATACTGTAGGTGTTAATGTGCCCGTTGGTGCGTGATTCCACGTCTGTCATTATTACATTCTGTTGGCCATAATTCTGGCCATTAGAATGCATTAATGTGAGAACGCGCCAAGCGTTATTGCTCATTAACCTGCGTCAAGGAGCTTTTGAGTGTTTTTTTTATGCTCAAAACCTCCTGTCCAGAAAGGACTATTCTGCCTGTAAACTCTGCCACTTAACTGCTGAAAACGCCTATAGTGTGCATGGACATGTAGGCTAACATTTAGGGAGTTAACAGGCAGAGAAAAAAAAAGCTTTAACACTCAAAGAAGCAGCACACGATCAGATTTTCCGAGGAAAATTGTGTGATGACAGGCTGTTGGTGGAAAATCCGACCATTTCTATGCTCCATCAGACAATTGTTGCATTCCCCTTTACATCAGAGTTTTTACATATATCATGGTCTGCAGCATTGCCCTTTACATCAGAGTTTGTCTTTACACCAGGGCCCGCAGAGTTCCTCCTTGCACTGTAAGGGGGAATCCTGCAGACTCTGATGTAAAGGGGAATGCCGGGAACTCTGGGAATGTGGAGGGGTAGGGGGGGGAGATAACTCTGGTGATCAGAGACCACTTTCTGCAGAGTGAATACACTAAGGTAAGGGGGTTTACTGATATAAGGGGGAACCTTTATATCAGTGCCCCCTTACATTATTGTATTTACTCCCCCCTTACATCAGTGACCCCCCCTCAGACTGGCATGGCGGCACTGTCACTGACCTCCTCTCGGGGGTACCATGCTGGGCTTATTCGGTCGGCTCCAGCTTGGTGGCTCTGGTTTTATCATATAGTCTACTCTCCACAGGCCACACAAGTCTGACTCCTACCATGACCCCCATCCTTGCGGCGCTTCCACTCTTGACCTCTCTCCACACTCCCCCTCAGAGACTGCAGACATGATAAAAGACAAGCGATGGTTTGCGGAGATAATTAAGAGATAGTTAGGGGCTGCGGACATGATACAGGAAGTGATTAGGAGGTGGTCAGAGGCTGCAGACATGGTACAGGAGGTGGTCAGAGGCTGTCTGGACATGGAACAGAATGGAGGTGGTTAGAGGCAGCAGAGTGGTCCAGGGCCAGGTCTTACTTGTGATGTGGCGAGCCACGTGCCGCTGCCAAGACAGAGTGCCTTACATTTAAAAATGGCACCGGCGGCGCCATTACGTCACTGTGCATGCGTCCACCTGGCCAAAAATGGGGACACGTGTCTGGGCTTTCCCAAGCCTAGCAAGCTATGAAGCAGCGCATGCGCAGTTGCTATGGCAGCCCACAGCCATATTTTTTACGGGCAGCCCTAAAATAGGCTGAAATTTACAGGCTGCAATGAACGGGAGGTTGGCAACACTGAAAGAAAGCAGAATATTAACATGCATTAAAAAAAGGGGATTTTCTCAGGAGATAAGACTGTAATTTTATCACTTTACAAAACTCTGGTCTGGCCACATCTGAAATATGCTGTCCTTTTATCATATGGTCTGGAACTGTCTGTGTTTTCAGGCCTACTGCTCTGCATTTACTAACTGTGTTAGCACAGCCCTCCAAGCTCCTACTATTTGTAATCATTTACATTGTTTATTAGGATATGTTGAGAAGCAGTGATGGCTGGTGTTTTTTTTTTGGAGGGAGGTGGCAAACAACCAGGCGGCCGGCGGTCTGGCACTTACCCCGATCTAGGTGGCAGGCTGTGGTGTCCTCCAGCACGGCCCTCCAGGTGTGCATGCAGCGGGTTGAGGGCAGCGGTTCCAGTGTCTGCTCCTCCAGGAGCTTCCTCCACCGTGTGTCTTTTCTCTCTTCCGCCTAAACGCTAGGCATCCAATAGCATCGCCTGACGCTTTGGCCAATTGGGAAACATGTCTCATGACCTGCCTTCTGATTGACGGGGAGGAACTTTAGTGGGAAATAACTAATAATTAATTTGCTATCGACGCACTACTGGGTGGGCTCGGAGCACAGTGCTCTGCACCCCTATATCATCTATTTTTGAAGCCTATTAGAGCTTCTGGCTCTAATCATGTGCTTCAAAAAAAATCTCCCCCCATTGGAATCCATAGTCCGGGGGCCAGAAGCATGGATGGGGGGTGGCGCCCGTGTGCACTCTATGGACGGGCTGCCACTGTTGAGGAGGATACTCTTCCTGCAGGGAGGAAAATATTTCTACGGTTATTATTCTTTTATGCCAAAAAAAGCTTTACTTTTAACTTGGAAGTCATCGACTACTCCCTGCCTTAAAGAGGATGTAAACCCACTCTCATCAATTCTAAACTACTGCCATGGTGCTGATCTATAAGGATGTACATGCCTCCTGCATGTATCCTTACCTGTCAAATGTCCCCCATTTTGCTGTTTAAACCCCCGCAAAGTCCAGATTTGGTGGGCAGGTCTGTTGTTCGGCGCTCGGTGGGCAGAGTCATGATGTCAGCAGACTCCCGCCCACCTCTACACTCCCCTTGGCCAGAGCGCGCACAAGACAGGAAGAGCGCGTTCTGGGTAGTAGTAGAGGGTAGTAGGGGGGCTCTGTCAGGATGGAGAGCGGAAACGGGACACAGAGCGTTCGTTACCGAGCGCTGTGTGTCCTGTGAAAACTGTGCAGAGTAACCTGTGTGTTACTCTGCTCAGTGTATGAATGGAAGGGAGACGCTGTCTTCTGTCCATTCATCTTCAATGCAGAGAAAAGGACTGGGGAATGAATGTCCTCTGTCCCTTTCTCTGTCTCAAATGGGAGATGTCAGGGGTCTCTGTTTAGACCCCTGACATGTCACCAACACCCCCACAGGGCTGATAAAAAAAAAAACAGACACCACAACCACCCCCCCATACCAAGATGGTCCAGAACCCCCTGTCCACTACCCCCTGTCCACTACCCCACTGTCCACTACCCCACCATCCACTACCCCCTGTCCACTTCCCCACTGTCCACTACCCCACCGCCCACTACCCCACCGTCCACTACCCCACCGTCCACTACCCCACTGACAACGTCCACTGCCCCACCGCCCACTACCCCACCGTCCACTACCCCACCGTCCACTACCCCACCGTCCACTACCCCACTGACAACGTCCACTACCCCACCGTCCACTACCCCACCGTCCACTACCCCACTGACAACGTCCACTACCCCACTGTCCACTACCCCACTGTCACCGTCCACTACCCCACTGTCCACTACCCCACTGTCATCGTCCACTACCCCACTGTCCACTACCCCACCGTCCACTACCCCACTGACAACGTCCACTACCCCACTGTCCACTACCCCACTGACACCATCCACTACCCCACCATCCACTACCCCACCGTCCACTACCCCACTGACAACGTCCACTACCCCACTGTCCACTACCCCACTGTCACCGTCCACTACCCCACTGTCCACTACCCCACTGTCACCGTCCACTACCCCACTGTCCACTACCCCACTGACACCGTCCACTACCCCACTGTCCACTACCCCACTGTCCACTACCCCACTGTCACCGTCCACTACCCCACTGTCCACTACCCCACTGTCCACTACCCCACTGTCCACTACCCCACTGACACCATCCACTACCCCACCGTCCACTACCCCACTGACACCGTCCACAACCCCACTGTCCATTACCCCACTGACACCGTCCACTACCCCACTGACACCGTCCACTACCCCACTGACACCGTCCACTACCCCACTGACACCGTCCACTACCCCACTGTCCACTACCCCACTGTCCACTACCCCACTGTCCACTACCCCACTGACACCGCCCACTACCCCACTGACACCAACCACTATCCCATCCCCCCCAACCCCTTTCCAAAAAGCATTGTGAAAAAATATATTTAAAAAATAAAACCCCACCCTCCCATCAAGTACAAAAATAAATTGTAAAAAGAAAAAAATATGTTATTGTAAAAATGTATAAAAAGAAAAAAATCCACTGGTCCCAAAAAACCTTTTGGGAACAAAAAATATTAAATTGTAAAATAAAAAAAAATGTATCTGACACTGTCCACTATCCTGACACCATCCTGCATGTACTACCCACCTCTGTACCCTACGCATTCCTGTGATTCGCATCGCACTGCTGTTCAGATCACATGTGATGTCTGTGCGATGCGTTTTCAGCCATACAAACTGTATAGCTGAAATCGCATTACATTCGGACCAAACACGCATCACACCTATGCGATCCGATTCATGTTCTGTCAGTTCACAGTGCGATATGCGAGCTGAAATGGGGGTGTCATTACCATTGTATTACACTCCCCAGCATATGGCAGTGTGAACTGTCGTGCGAGTTGGGTGCGATGTGGGAACCCGCAGTGGATTTGCAGGGTTCCCGAATCGCACCAGTGTGAACCAAGCCTCAAAGCATGCAGCCTACAAATGTCACCTGACTGCTCCCACCAAGGCTCAGTTCACACTGGTGCGATTCGGGAACCCTGCAAATCCACTGCGGGTTCCCACATCGCACCCGACTCGCACGACAGTTCACACTGCCATATGCTGGGGAGTGCAATACAATGGTAATGACACCCCCATTTCAGCTCGCATATCGCACTGCGAACTGACAGGACATGAATCGGATCGCATAGGTGTGAAAACCTATGGGATTCTGGTGTGGACCAAAAAAAGGGTCCTGTGCGAGTTTGTTCCAAATGAGATGCAATTTCAGCCATACAGTTTGTATGGCTAAAATCGCATCGCACAGACATCGCACGTGATCTGAACAGCAGTGCGATGCGAATCACTTGCGATCTTGTACAGCTCATTAATGTGAACTAGCCCTAAGTTCATTCAGCCTGGGTGTAAGTATAAAAAGTGAGAAATCCACCCTCCCCCACACAACACATCCTGGTAATATAGGAATTTTGCATCTGTGATCAGGTGACCTCAGACACACACACTGCAATATAACAATAATTAGAAGATCACTCACGCTCGGACTATCTCCCCTAATCACTTGTCTATGTATATTCTGATGGCTGTTCACTGGAGCATTTCATCATGACATTGAACTTTGTCTCACCTCATGTTTTGTAAACATTTTATCAAAACACAGGACAAGCAGACAATTCTGGCATATTAGGAGAGGAGAGGGGAGGGGGGGTGATTTGTACACTGTTTACAGAAACTGTGCATGGTCTGCAGGCTAGTGCACGAGATATGTAAATATCCTGTCACTCAAAGCATGGAGGCGGAACGGACTTTGCTTTTTAGAGGAAAGTCCGTTTTATCCCACTGAACAATAAAAAGAGGATTGCTCAGCTCTGGATTAACTCTGTATGACAAGACTGGGCACAGATGATAGGAAATCGTATTCTCTACATTGTGACATCAAAAATAAAAAAAATGTTTTTGGGGTTTACATACACTTTAAGTCAATAAGACTCTCCCTATGTACAAATTATCCTATGAAGCATGAGGATGTCTTAAAAAAAATCTTAAGTTTGGTCCCCTTTGCTAGACTCTTTGCTATCTAGAATAACCCTTGGAGTTATTGTATTTGTGTATATGAGTTGTTATTAACAATATGCTACATCGTGCTCAGTTCATTTTTCCGTCATTGAATTTTCACAATGTTTAATAAGATATGTGACCTTTATAATTCTTTCTATGACACTGAGATTACTTGGTATGAATAATCAAATGGATGTCTTTTTTCTTTTCTCTTGTCTATATGTCACAAAACATTTATTTTATAACTTCTGTAATGTTTATAGCAGTTTAATAAACATACCCTTTAAAAAAAATGCTGTCCAGTTCTGGTCACCAACCAGTGCCACCTACTGGAACTCTCGGGCCGGTCTGGGGTCCAGGGACAAAACATCTTGTAACCTTCTTTTGGGCCCGCCCGAGCCCCAGTGCTGCCTTGAAGGGTAAGGAGGAGGGCGAGCACCTCCAGATCACACAGAGCAGGGATCTCATTACCCCGTGACTGCTATAATCCAAAGTTCCACCTCCTGGACCGGCTCCTTAGACATCACACTGGTCCAATTCCCGGGACGTGTAACGTCTGTCGAAGTAGTCCAGGAGGTGGGACTTCGGATGGCAGCAGCCGCCAGGTGTCACAGCAGGAAATAGCCACTCTGTGTTGCGGCTCTCCTCTGTAACACCTATGCCCTGAACAGGTTGCATTGATGGGCACTGGTGCGGCTGCATTGATGGGCACTAATCAGGCTACATTGGTGGGCACTTGTGAGGCTGCATTATTTGGCACTGGTGGGGCTGCGTTGATGAACACTGGTGAGTTTGCATTGATGGGCACTGGTAAGGCTGCATTGATGGGCACTGGTGAGACTGCATTGATGGGCACTGGTGAGGCTGCGCTGATGGGCACTGGTGAGGCTGCATTGAGGGGCACTGGTGAGGATGCATTGATGGGCACTGATCGGGCTGCATTGATGGGCACTAACCAGGCTGCATTGATGGGCCCTCTCCTGCCCCCAATCTTGCAGCGAATCCGCTGCTGAAACCACTTTTATCTGAAAGCCAACCAAACGCTGAAGAAGAGGATACTGGGGTTATGGAAGCTAGCTGCTGCCATGACAACAGTTGGCAAGTGGTTAAATAGTCCATAGAAGTGAGAAAAGAAAAAGCTTCATGCAGAGTTTATAATTTGACAAGTGTCCCGGCTGGTGTGGAGAATCTTGCTGCCTATTCTTGAAAGCCATCCCGGTGACTACCATCATGACCAGCATTACTACATGCTTGGTTAAAGCTGCCTCATGGTAAGTGTATTAAATTTCCGCTTCTGGGTGGTGGATACACTTGTTGTGGTGACTCCTTAAAGTGGAGGTTCCCCCTAAAAAACATTTCTAACAATACATTCAGAAGACTGATTACACTGCGGGTATGCTGTTTTTTTTTTTTTTCGTACATACCTCGTTATCGCCGTTTCATCCCTCGGCTTCCGGGTATGATTCTTGCTGGACTGGGCGTTCCTAGTTGATTGCCGTTCCTCCGACCGGCGCATACTGCGCGTCACGACTTTCCGACAGAAGCCGAACGTCATTGCGCAGGCGCCGTATAGAGCCGGCTCTATACGGCGCCTGCGCAGCGACGTTCGGCTTCTTTCGGAAAGTCGTGACGTCAAGTATGCGTCGGTCGGAGGAACGTCAATCAACTAGGAACGCCCAGACCCGAAAGAATCATACCCGGAAGCCGAGGGATGAAACGGCGATAACGAGGTATGTACAAAAAAAAACCAGCATACCCGCAGTGTAATCAGTCTTCTGAATGTATTGTTAGAAATTTTGTTTAGGGGGAACCTCCACTTTAAGTCAACGTCTGGATTTTTTTTTATACTCACCATTGAATATGAACTTTTTTCTTTTCTCACTATTATGAACTATTTAATCAGATGACGTTATGTGCACTTTATTATGCTGATATGTCATTATGGCATTGTGGTTGGTGCTACATTCATGTCAATGTGGGTGCTGCATTAATGGCAATGTGGTTAGTGCTGCATTCATGGCAATG
The DNA here is from genome assembly GCF_905171775.1 of Rana temporaria. Lineage (NCBI taxonomy): Eukaryota > Metazoa > Chordata > Amphibia > Anura > Ranidae > Rana > Rana temporaria. Next base: position 287,097,436 of record NC_053489.1, on the reverse strand, counting down.
TGGGTGTTGCATTAATTGCAATACGGTGGGTGCTGCATTAATGGCAAAGGAGTGTGGCATTCATGGCAATACGGTGGGTGCTGCATTCATGGCAATACGGTGGGTGCTGCATTCATGGCAATACGGTGGGTGCTGCATTCACGGCAATATAGTGAGTGCAGTATTAAAGGCAATATGGTGGGTGCTGTATTCATGGCAATATGGTGGGTGCTGTATTCATGGCAATACGGTGGGTGCTGCATTCACGGCAATATAGTGAGTGCGGTATTCAAGGCAATATGGTGGGTGCTGTATTCATGGCAATATGGTGGGTGCTGTATTCATGGCAATTAGGGATGAGCTTCGAGTTCGAGTCAAACTCATGTTCGACTCGAACATTGCCTGTTCGCCTGTTCGGCGAACAACGAACAATTAGGGGTGTTCGCGGCAAATTCGAAAAGCCGCAGAACACCCTGTTAAAGTCTATGGGAGAAATCTAAAGTGTTAATTTTAAAGGCTAATATGCAATTTATTGTCCTAAAAAGTGTTTGGGGACCTGGGTCCTGTCCCAGGAAACATGTATCAATGCAACAAAAAGTTTTAAAAACGGACGTTTTTTCAGGAACAGTGAATTTAATAATGCTAAAAGTGAAACAATAAAAGTGTAATATTACTTTAAATTTCGTACCTAGGGGGGGTGTAAAGTCAGCATGTGAAAAAGCGCATGTTTCCCGTACTTAGAACTGTCCCTGCACAAAGTGTCATTTCTGAAAGAAAAAAAGGCATTTAAAACCGGCTTTGCGGCTCTAATGAATTGTCGGCTCTGGCAATTCAGAGATGATTCATTCATAAAAAATAAAAATAAAAAAGCTGGGGGTCCCCCCAAATTCCATTAACAGGCCCTTCAGGTCTGATATGGATATTAAGGGGAACCCCGCCGTCAATTTAAAAAAAAAATGACGTGGGGTTCCCCCCAAATATCCATACCAGACCCTTCAGGTGTGGTATGGATATGTTGAGGGCATGTGGCCTGGTGAGGTTCAGGAGAGGGGGGAGCTGCACTCTGTCCCCCCCTCTTTTCTGTGGCCGGCCAGGTTAACGTGCTCGGATAAGGGTCTGGTGTGGATTTTTGGGGGAACTCCACGCCATTTTTTTTTACATTTGGGGTGGAGTTCCCCTTAAAATCCACACCAGACCTGAAGGGTCTGGTATGGATATTTGGGGGGAACCCCACGTCATTTTTTTTAAATTGACGGCGGGGTTCCCCTTAATATCCATATCAGACCTGAAGGGCCTGTTAATGGAATTTGGGGGGACCCCCAGCTTTTTTATTTTTATTTTTTATGAATGAATCATCTCTGAATTGCCAGAGCCGACAATTCATTAGAGCCGCAAAGCCGGTTTTAAATGTCTTTTTTCCTTTCAGAAATGACACTTTGTGCAGGGACAGTTCTATGTACGGGAAACATGCGCTTTTTCACATGCTGACTTTACACCCCCCTAGGTACGAAATTTAAAGTAAAATTACACTGTTATTGTTTCACTTTTAGCATTATTAAATTCACTGCTCCTGAAAAAACGTCAGTTTTTAAAACTTTTTTTTGTATTGATACATGTTTCCTGGGACAGGACCCAGGTCCCCAAACACTTTTTAGGACAATAACTTGCATATTAGCCTTTAAAATTAACACTTTAGATTTCATATGTTCGAGTCCCATAGACTTTAACGGGGTTCTAAAGTTCACACGAACATTTGGTGTGTTCGCAAGTTCTGATGCGAACCGAACAGGGGGGTGTTCGGCTCATCCTTAATGGCAATATGGTGGGTGCTGCATTTATGGCAATACGGTGGGTGCTGCATTCATGGCACTTGTGAGGCTGCAGATGGGCACTGATTAGGCTGCATTGATGGGCACTGATTAGGCTGCATTGATGGGCACTGACCCTTATTTTGCTTCACAGTTCTTTATTTAAAATGTAAGATTTCTTCCTGAAACTTCCTTTGTAAAGTTAAGGTGCGTGTTTTAAGCCGATAAATATGGTATATCCAAAAAACAAGCCTAAGCTAATCTCTTCACCACACACAGCCACAAAGGCAAGAGAATTATTGTTGGGCAGTGTATTGGTGCTCGAACGAACACACTTCGACCAAATTTTAATGGTTTAAAGAATGTCAGGTAAAATGGCCGACCCTCAAGCATGTTAACTTCATCAAATCTGGCCCTCTTTGAAAAAAGTTTGGACACCCCTGCCATAGACAGTGTAAAAAAGTGTTTATGTATTTTTGTAGTGCAGCTAAGCTTTCTAAATCTCTACTCACCTCTGTGACTCTTATTTCCAATACATAGCCCACTCCTTTCCTCATCCTAACAACTATTCACATTTATTTACTATTGCTGTGTATGGGCCAGATTCTCTAAGAATCTGCGTTGGCGCAGTGTAAGCCATTTACACTACGCCACCGCAACTTACTGGAGCAAGTGCCGTATTCCCCAAACACTTGCTCCGTAATTTGCGGCGGCGTAGTGTAAATGGCCCAGCGTATGGCCGCGTAATTCAAAGGACGTCATTGGTTTTGACGTGGAGGTAAATTACATCCAGCCCGATTCACAGGCGACTTACGCAAACGAATTAAAATTTTTAAAATTATACGCGGGAAAGACGGCCATACTTAACATTGCATACGCCACCAGATAGCAGCTTTAACTATACGCCGAAAAAAGCCGACTAGAGACGACGTAAAAGAATGCGACGGCCGCTCGTACGTTCGTGGATCGTCGGAAATAGCTAATTTGCATACTCAACGCGGATAACTACGGGAACGCCACCCAGCGGAGAAGAATTGCATCTAAGATCCGAAGGCGTACGAAGACGTACGCTTGTCGGATCTAACCCAGATGCCGTCGTATCTTGTTTTGAGGATTCACAACAAAGATACGACGCGGGAAATTTGAAAGTACGCCGGCGTATCAGTAGATACGCCGGCGTACTCTCTCTGTGGATCTGCCCCTTTGTGTATTAGTACTGCTTGGACTGAGAAGAAGGCAACATCCCTGAAAATGTAAATGTAATGCACAAAAAGAAAATATCACAGTACTCAGTTGTATTTGCATTTTTGTCTAATATTTTTTTATGGGAAAATTATCTTTTAAAGGGGTTGTAAAGTTTTGTCTTTTATTTTCTAAATTGGTTCCTTTAAGCTAGTGCATTGTTGGTTCACTTACCTTTTCCTTTGATTTCCCTTCTAAATCTTTTTTTTCTTTGTTTGAATTTCTCACTTCCTGTTTCTCCTCAGTAAGCTTTCCACCATCATCCGAGCGGTGGAAAGTCATTTAGAACAGCTTACTGAACACCTTACTGAAGAGGAACAGGAAGTGAGAAATTCAGACAAAGAAAACAAAGAAAAAAACATTTAGAAGGGAAATTGAAGAAAAAGGTAAGTGAACCAACAATGCACTAGCTTAAAGGAACCTATTTAGAAAATAAAAAACAAACCTTTATAACCCCTTTAGGCCTCGTACACACGATAGGTTAACCAGAGGACAACGGTCTGATGGACCGTTTTCATCGGTCAAAACCGATCGTGTGTGGGCCCCATAGGTTATTTAACCATTGGATAAAAAAAAGCCAACTTGCGTTAAATTTAACTGATGGATTCCTAACCGATAGGAAAAAAACGATCGTTAGTAGGCACAACCATCGGTTAAAAATCAACGCATGCTCAGAATCAAGTCGACGCATGCTTGGTAGCATTGGACTTTTTTTTCAGCACGTTGTTGTGTTTTACGTCACCGTGTTCTGACACGGTGTGTTGGCGCGATGGACCATCAGTCAGCTTCATCGGTTAACCGATGACAACGGTCCATCAGACCGTTCTCATCGGATGGACTGATCGTGTGTACGAGGCTTTAAGCATTAATATGAATTTTGACCTCTTGTTTGATATGTGCTTTACAACATTGCACTAAATTCAACATTTTATTTTTATAGAATTTAACTAACTCACTAATACAACAGTTCTAGTGTTTCAGGTACTAGGAGTGGCTTTAAAATAGCTAAGTTATTAAACCTGGTAAAATCAGCATATAATTAGCTCATGTTATTCAACCTTTTTCTGAGTCATGTACACAAATATATAATTATACATAAACTTATAATTGATCTACTGCTATATTGTGAAGAGCACAAGTTCTTCCAGAAGGTTCCATGGTGTAATGGTTAGCACTCTGGACTTTGAATCCAGCAATCTGAGTTCGAATCTCGGTGGAACCTTTGTTTTCAACCTAAATGTAAACCCTCCTTACATATTCCTTTATTTTACGGACTTTCAGGATAGATGAAGATCTGCTGTTCAGTGAAAGTTACAATGTAGCATTGTAAGAAAGAAAACGAGGGTTGAACCCGAGCCTTAAAGTAGTATTAAACCCTTAGCGTTTTAAGGATTAAATATCAAAGAGAAAAAAAAATCTAACAAATACAGCTGCCAATGATAGACCTGAACACAGAGGAACCCTTGTGAGAACCTTTAGGAATCACAAAAAGGGAATGCAATTTACAGACTGGCACCACATTCATAAGTGGAGGGTAGTCACTAAGGATGAGTAGCATTTGCCAAGAGAAAAGCAAAATAATGTTCTCACTAAGTGCCGGTTCACACTACAGCGACATGAAAGTCAGCATGACTTTGCCAGGCAACTTGAGGCAACTTCAAGGCAACTTCGAGGCAACTTCAAGCCGCCTTCAGAACAGGCAACTTTGCCAGTGGCCAATCAAACAATAATCAGCTCTGTGGGAGAGAGGGGTTTGCCTGAGAAAACTATTCTCTCTTCCTGTAAAGTTGCTTCAGTTAAGACAGCGATCTGACATTGGAGGCAACTTCCATTGAAATCAATGGGTACAAGTTGCCTACAAGTTGCCTAGAAGTCGCCTTGAAGTAGTACAGGAACCTTTCCTGAAGTCGGAGCGACTTCAGTAGTGTACATTAACCTCCCTGGCGGTATGATTATTTCAGATTTTAGGTGCTGGAAGCGGTACCATTATTTTGCATGGAAATTTGGCGTTTTATATTGTAGGCCTGTAATTCTTAGGAATAACTCAATTAAATCTGTCCAAACCAGAGTCTAGTAGACATCCCGGTATAATAAAATTTGAAACACAAAATACTAAATTATAATATAATAAATAAATATAAATAATTATAATAATAATAAACATCACGTGATCAGACCCGGAAATTACGGGCTGCACGTTCTGGAAGCCGGCCGGCTCGTTTTTCTAATGTTCCTTGATTTTATGGATGATGTAAGTGTACATCTGTTTTTATTCTATTAAACACCTTATGGTTTTACACTATGCGAGTCCCTCTTCTCTCTATATATACCTCAGATTGTGGCATTGCTTGAGGAAATCCCACTGGTGTGACCCGCTCGGATCTGGTGCTAGAACTAGAGGAGTCCATGTGTATATGCTGTTTTTGATCTCAATTCTTCCGGTAAGAGTCAGTGTTTACTGTGGTGGAGGTGCTCCTGTCCTCACTTTGTTCGGATCGTTTGTGGATCTGTTTCTCACTGAGGCTATCATCGATCGCTATCATATGTTTATGATTGGATCTTTTTTACATTGATTTTTGTTTTTTATTGGTGCTATTCACTTATCACTGTTATTTGTATATTCTACTGTGGTCATCAGGATCTGCCTTTGTTGCAGTGGTTAATTCACAGTGGTTTACACCCTATTGGTCACATTACTATTGGGTCTTTAAATTAGTGGATAAACTGACATATTCGGGAGTGGTTTTATATGGTAAAAGTTTTTCCCTGATGTCTTTGTTTTCTTTATCAATGGTAGCCAGACGGGCTCGCTTTTTTCCCCAATAAAAATGAAATAAAGGAAATCCCTGCCTCATTAAAATATTGAAACCATAGATCCAGTTCCAGGTCGCCCTGTTGTGGATGTACGTCCCATCTCAATCCTCTCGGGACCATGCTTTCCTTCGTGTATTGTTCAAGGAATGCACTATCCCATTCGAGGTGTAGTTCTGTGGTCATAAGGTTTTTCAACCTCATGAACAGACCTCCCATTTCGGAATCAGAACTAATAGAAACAAACACACCTTCTGTGGTAAAAGTGCGATTAGTGCGATAGTCAAAAACATCCATGTTAGGATATAGAAAGTGTTAAAGGCAGCAATAAAAAACAGTCAAAACAACTAGAAAAATCTTATCTTCTCTTTCCTTATGTATATATGTATGATTAATGTTATTTTTTGTCTACATCATGTAGTGATCTGAATCACAATCTGCTCCTAAGCTATGCAATTCCTGGAATGCTGACTTTTATCTCCTGTTATTATGTGATCTCTATGATTTCTTCTCACCCCATCCCTTAATCTTCATGCCTTTTTATGTTTATCATCAATCCATGGGAATTATGTGCTATTGATCGCCAGCTCCATCTTCATTGTAAAATCAATTGCTCTCTCGTCATTATTACTTTCTGCATGCAGATGTTATTTCCCTGTTGCTAATCTATATTCATGCTCTTTTCCGACTTTTGAATTTTAAACACCTACCCTATTTTAATAATATACTTTGGAAATGGCGAAAAATAACTTATATCTTCCTCCTGATGTTCCTGAACATTAAAGTTGTTGTAAAACCCTAAACAGGAACAAAGCCTATACCGTGTCTCAATGCAAAGCACATGGTCTGATTTCTGTTTTCTCTATCATTCCTCTGCCATCTGAATGACTCCCTTCAAAGGGCTCTTTCACACGTCCGTTCCGTTCGTCCGTTTTTTGGACGTCCGTTAACGGACCGCAATGCTTCCCTATGGGTTAACGTCCGTTAGCGGATGAGCATCCGCTAACGTCCGTTAGCATCCGTCTGCGTTAAGTTCCGTTTTTTGGGACGGAAGAAAACCCTATTTTTCTTCCGTCAAAAAAACGGAACGGACGAAAAACGGATGATCCGTTTGCCATCCGATCCACTAACACCGTGTGCGGTGTTTGGTATGAATCCTGAGGGGGAAGTCCCCGCCGGATTTTAAATAAAAATCCGGCATGGGTTCCCCCCTCGGGAGCATACCGGGCCCTTAGGTCTGGTATGGGTTGTAAGGAGACCCCCCCTACGCCGAAAAAACGGCGTAGGGGGTCCCCCTACAATCCATACCAGACCCGTATTCAAAGCACGCTACCCGGCCGGCCAGGAAAGGAGTGGGGACGAGCGAGCGCCCCCCCTCCTGAGCCGTACCGGGCTGCATGCCCTCAACATGGGGGGGTTGGGTGCTCTGGGGCAGGGGGGCGCACTGCGGCCCCCCCACCCCAGAGCACCCTGTCCCCATGTTGATGAGGACAGGGCCCCTTCCCGACAACCCTGGCCGTTGGTTGTCGGGGTATGCGGGCGGGAGGCTTATCGGAATCTGGGAGCTCCCTTTAATAAGGGGGCCCCCAGATACCGGCCCCCCCACCCTAAGTGAATGGATATGGGGTACATCGTACCCCTACCCATTCACCTGGAGGCAAAAAGTTAAAGTTAATAAACACGACACAAGGGTTTTTAAAATAATTTATTAGTCTGCTCCGGAGGCCCCCCCTGTCTTCTTTATTAGCTCTTTCACCAGGGGGGGCTTCTTCTTTGACGTCTTCGGGTGGGGGCCGCTCTTCTTCGCCGCCGTCTGGTTCTCTTCCACCGCCGGGGGGGGTCGCTTTTATAAAAACGCCCCCCCCGGCGGGTTTCCTCCGACGTCTTCGGCGGGGGGGGTGGTGTGCTTCTTCTTCCGCTATCCGTGGGTCTTCTCCGCTCTCCGGGGGTCTTCTTCTATGTTTGCCGCTCTCCGCTGTTGACTCGGCGCACCCCGGTTCTTCCTCCCGCTGTCCGGTGCCTTCTCCTTCAGCGCTGAACGTCTTCTTCTTCCGTGCTGTGACGTCATCTTCTTCTTCTTCTCTTCTCCCGATGTTGACACGTCGCCTCTTCTCGCTGCAATGACGGGTGCGCGGCTTGCATCTTACTTATATAGGCCTCACAGTCCCATCATGCTCCGTACCTACCCATGTGATACCTACCCACGTGGGTAGGTACCGGAGCATGATGGGACTGTGAAGCCTATATAACTCAGATGCAAGCCGCGCACCTGTCATTGCAGCGAGAAGAGGCGACGTGTCAACATCGGGAGAAGAGAAGAAGAAGAAGACGACGTCACAGCACGGAAGAAGAAGAAATTCAGCGCTGAAGGAGAAGGCACCGGACAGCGGGAGGAAGAACCGGGGTGCGCCGAGTCAACAGCGGAGAGCGGCAAACATAGAAGAAGACCCCCGGAGAGCGGAGAAGACCCCATATCCATTCACTTAGGGTGGGGGGGGCCGGTATCTGGGGGCCCCCTTATTAAAGGGAGCTCCCAGATTCCGATAAGCCTCCCGCCCGCATACCCCGACAACCAACGGCCAGGGTTGTCGGGAAGGGGCCCTGTCCTCATCAACATGGGGACAGGGTGCTCTGGGGTGGGGGGGCCGCAGTGCGCCCCCCTGCCCCAGAGCACCCAACCACCCCCATGTTGAGGGCATGCAGCCCGGTACGGCTCAGGAGGGGGGGGGGGGCGCTCGCTCGTCCCCACTCCTTTCCTGGCCGGCCGGGTAGCGTGCTTTGGATACGGGTCTGGTATGGATTGTAGGGGGACCCCCTACGCCGTTTTTTCGGCGTAGGGGGGTCTCCTTACAACCCATACCAGACCTAAGGGCCCGGTATGCTCCTGAGGGGGGGAACCCATGCCGGATTTTTATTTAAAATCCGGCGGGGACTTTCCCCTCAGGATTCATACCAAACGCCGCACACGTGTAGAATTGGCGGGAATCCAAGTCGGATCTCCCGTCGCTTCTATGACGTGCTTGCTGGAATGTGCTTTTACTATTCCAGCGAGTGCGACATGTCGGCACCCTGTCGCCGAGAATCAGCGCGATGCCGTCGTGCTAAAAACACATTCTCGGCGGCAGGCACTGTATGTAAAAAGCCCCCCCCAAAAAAAAAAAAAAAAAACGGATGGAAAAACTGATGAAAAACTGACAAAAAACGGATGGAAAACTGATGGAAAAACGGATCAACTGATGAAAAAAAAACTGATCTAAAAAACTGAACTGACGTGTGAAAGAGCCCTAACAGGTCATGCAAAAACGACAGAATCTCCCCATTAAACCTCCAGCACACAGCCAATGATTGACAGCCTCAGCTCTGCATATTTCCCTATGTGACTGGGTAGAGAGGGGGGTGCCCATTCCCTTCACTCAGGTTTCAAAATACAGTCAGCTCTCCTCTCTGTTCTGTGTGTGAGATGCCCTGCCTGTTGCAGCTGAGAAATAGCCTTTGATCTGTGTGTTTTTAAGCTCGTTTAGCTGTACTTCTCCTGTGGATCACATGGAAAAATGCTGTTGGCTGACATCACAGAGCCAGTGCAAGCTCAGGACAGATTGCAACCATATGGTCGGGATCCGCCCACATGCCAGCACCTCGACCTGCTGAGAGCCTGAGCCAGCCACTTCAGCCCTCTCCACAGCCCAGTGCTCCAGTGAGCACTGGCAGTCACCAGCTTTCTGCTTAGGGACCTCTGAGAACCGAGCGATCGGCTGTGTTTGATCGCTCGGTTCTCAGCCTTAGAGCTGGCGGGGGACTGATACTGTATCAACCTAGGTAAGTATGATTCTAAAATGCAAAAAAATTCCCATACAACTTTTGTTGGAGGATTTGTTTCATCTCTGTGTATAACCTGAGGCCAGTCACTTCAGTGGGTATATGTTAGGGTTCACAACCACTTTAATATTAATATTCCTTATTATTGTATTCAATACACACACATACAAATATATAGGCCCGAATTCACGTAGCACTTACGCCGACGTATCTCGAGATACGGCGCGTAAGTGTCAATGTGCACCGTCATATCTATGCGCCGTACCCATAGAACTAGATACGCCTGAAATTAGGCTTCATCCGACCGACGTAAGTTTCCTACGCTGTCGTATCTTTGGTGCATATTTACGCTGGCCGCAAGGGGCACTTCCATTGATTTACGATTTGAATATGCAAATGAAGGAAATACGCTGATTCACGAACGTACTTGCACCCGGCGCATTCATATACGCGGTTTACGTAAGTCTTACGTCCGGCATAAAGTTAAGCCTCATAAAGCAGGGGTTAGTCATGTTAAGGTATGGACCAGGGAACAGCCGTCGTATTTTACGTCGTTTACATAGTAGTACGTGAATAGGGCTGGGCGTAGGTTACGTCACGTCGTAGGCAGTGATTCGACGTATCTTATGGAGTATTTTCAACGTGATTCTGAGCATGTGCACTGGGAAGCGTCCACGGGATGGCGCATGCACCGTTCGTTCGGCCCATCATTTGCATGGGGTCACTGTTCATTTAAATGTATCACGCCCACTTCCACCTACTTTGAATTAGGCGGGCTTACGCCGACGACTTTACGTTACGCCGGCGCAACGTTGGGAGCAAGTGCTTTGTGAATTAGGTGCTTGGCTCTCTGCTTTACGTCGGTGTAGCGCATATGAGATGCGCTACGCCCGCCTAAAAATGCGCCGATGTCTCTGAATCCGGCCCATATTATTTAGTGTAGTAAAAGTAATTTTAAAATCTGAATGTAACATGTTTGTTATTTTTACCCTTTTTTTTGTTTCTTCAGATGCTCAACTCAACTTGTATATAGGTTCCACCTTATTTATTGTACTTTATCTGTTGTTTATCTGTTGATTATTTATTGATGCATAACACATTCATATGAGGAGATTAAATGTTTTCAAGATTTCTTTGAAGTGGAGAAGGATAATTCTTACTAAAAAAATACCTCACGATATAGGCCATTGCACATTCTTGCCAAAAGCAGTCTTCAAATGTAGTGCCCCATGCAATTTTCATTTAACACGGTTTATTTAAAAGCAAATATCATATGCAAGCAGTACAGTGCAGTTGATTTTTAAGGTTTACATACACATCACAGCAAGCTTGCTTACAAACCAGACATTCATTTTTAAACTCGTTAGAATCGTTAGCTGTCTGAAAGTCTAATGGAAAAGAAATAATGGGGTAAAAAGCTGCTGCCTTTTCTAGCAACACAAAAAAACAGATTGTATGAAATGGTTGACCAAGGTGAACGAATGCCCCGTAAACACGATCGGAATTTCCGATGGCTTAAAATCCAATGGAATTTTTTGTCGGAATTCCGTTTAAACTGTCTTGCATACACATGTCAGACCAAATTCCGACCGTCCAAAACACGGTGACGTAAAACACTACGACAAGCCAAGAAAAATTAAGTTCAATGCTTCCGAGCATCGTCAATGCACACAGACAATAGGAATTTCGCATCGTTTTTTTTTCCATCGGAAAAAAATAAAACATGTTCTATTTCTAAACACAGATGGAAAAAAGTCTGATGGGGCCCACACACGATCGGAATTTCCATTGGACTTTTTTCATCGGAAATTCCGATCGTGTGTACGCGGCATTAGTGTACTTTTCAGGGACATCACTGGGATTATGAAAAACCCTGGGGCACACTGAGGAAAATAATTCTGCTGCATGGGTAACAAATGAAACCAAGCAAGAGAAGGGAAAAAAAGGACGCCAATTTTGTTTGGGAGCCACGTCGCACGACCGCGCAATTGTCAGTTAAAGCGACACAGTGCCGAATCGCAATAAGAACCTGGATAATGGTCCGGGGCTTAAGTGATTAAAAGAACAAAATTCACACTGTACCTAGAAACACAATCTCAAATACGTTGCATATAAGGTGTGAAGCACATTCTTTTATACATTCTTTGCTCCTCCCATGAACTTCCTAATTAAAGGCATGTCTCCGCACTTTCTGTTTCCCAGATGATTGTGCTCTCTCCTTACAGAATCTTGCTCTCGTCATCCTTGCTGCCATCCATATTGTGCTACAATGCGTTATCGACCCTTGGCTTGCTCCTCGACTATGCTTCTGCCTGAAACCCAACATGCAACTACTCGTTATTGACATTTAGCTTGTTTTACTGACTGTGCTTCTGCTTGATCCTTATCTGCTAATCTGCTTCTGCACCCTGTTTTACTCATCCACTGTTGGGGTGATCCTGAGGACCGCAACCTGGTACTAACACACAGCCAAATCCATCTCCACGGTTAGTACTTGGACTCTGCAACTCAGGTGAGCCCACACCATCTGCCAGGGCAGGGTTTCTCAACTCCAGTCCTCAAGGCGCCCCAACAGGTCATGTTTTCAGGTTTTCCCTCAGATAAAATGGCTGTGGTAATTACTAGGGCAGTGAAACTGATCAAATCACCTGTGAAAAATAATGGAAAGACTGAAAACATGACCTGTTGGGGCGCCTTGAGGACTGGAGTTGAGAAACACTGCGCCAGGGTCACTACCTGTGTTACCTATCCTGCTGGTTGGTGGTAGTCCCGCTACTGCTATAGCTACTGGTTTAAAGCCTGACCCCTGATCGTGACACTTTGTGATAAAAACAAAAACCACGTTCAACTGCTCAGCACCCCAAAAAGGAAATATGTGTCCCAAACCAAAATAAAATTTATTTCCTCATCAATGCAGAGAAGACATTGCAGGATCTGGCGGCAGAGGAGATCTAGAGTTTTCCTCCTGTGAAGTCTGGAGATTATATGACCATCACATTGCCTCCACCTCCCTTTCTAATAGAATAGAGAAAGAAAAATAAGATTCTAGAAGTCACCAGAGAGATCATTGAGGAGAGGTCCCTTGCAATGAGCAATTCAATTTGGTGGAAAGTGCAGTTTAAATGTTGGATGACCAGGGTGATTCAAGGCGCATCTTATCCAGAATTGTGGTGAGTGCATCCCCAAAAGGGGAGAACCCCCCACGTGGTGAAATGTTTTGGTGGAACGTGCACTGATTAAAGATCTGGAAAAATTGGAGAAGCAACCGCGCTAGTGTATAAAGTGATAAAAAGTAACTGCTACTGAGTGACAATCAAATGTGATAAAGTGAAGCTGCACCTTACTGAATATATACAAACAGTGAAAACATATGGAAAAAAACAAGATGCGCTACACATAATACAATGTAAATAAGTGTCCAAAAACTAATGAAATAAATCATCCGTGAATAATTGTGAAATATACATGAACAGCAAATATTCGGAGAAAAATCCTTAGTGGAAACAAAAAAGTCCTTTCACCAGTGATTATGAAAAGCAAAGTCCATATTGGTAAGTGACAATCCAAAAAGAAAAGACCTCCACCAAACGAGTATTGAATCTGCTTACCAGATTCCCGGTGGTCTCTTAATTAAAAGAAGACCCCAGGTAGCATGAAGATTGTAAACTCTGCAGAGTCAAAGCTTGAAGGACAATCAGACAAACGATCTCGGTTGCACTCCAGTGTTAGGGGATACGGTGACCATACCACATAGAAAACATAGGAGGCCACAATAGTGTAAATCCGTAAAGAAATACTTTATTAAAAGTTAGTAACAAAAACACACTTACAATTTAGCAGTGTTTGACAGGCTTATCAAGTGAAGCTCCGGCCGGAAGCAGACCAAACAGCCCATCAAATGGTGTGGGAAATATGCAGACGACGGAGGGTGATACCGATGTGAAAGCACGTTCCGCCCGACCTGGTTTCGCGACAAATCGCTTCCTCTGGGGCACGGGCAACACACCGGATCACCCCCCTTAAAATAGCAAAAGGACGCCAGTGTGGGAGGAGCCAACGTCACCTGCCGCGCCTGCGCATGACCGGATGGTCCAAGCCTCGTTGTGGGACAAACCAGCACTACTGCGCATGCGCCGGCGGGACGTATATCAGCAAACGCTTATGTTAGCGCTAGCGAGCTCCTATAATATATAATTGCGGCGTGAACATAAAAAAGAAGACTCCCGCAGCATGACAACAAACAGCTGCGGGACAACGTAAGCTAAAACGTCTATACTGAGAAGCGGGGATCACTTCCGCGTCACGTGAGCACACACGACCACGTGATACGTCGGCGGCGTGATGACGCGACTAAACGGAGGAGCCCCACGTCCCAGATGCAGATTAAAAACAGACAATCTGTATAAGGAATGACAGCCAAGCCTCGTTTTGGTGAACACCAAGAGAGCTGATCAGCTGGTCATGTCCCAACCAACCGAGCAGCTCCATTAACAAAGGCTGGGCAAACAATCCAGAAAACGGAAACAGCAAGAGGACCGGTGGTTATAGCACAACCTAGTCACTGTTCTCATCTGCTGTAGCCGGCATAAATACATTTATTAAAGGAATAAAACAAAATAAAATATAATAAAACGACTAAGTCGGCATAACTGCACACTATAAAATGTAAAAATTGACAATGACCCCTAAGTAAAATAAAAACCTAAAAAAAGGGGGGTATGTAAAAAACTACGTCCCAATGTGAATGTTAAGCTGGGAAACGAATCTTAATCACGACGTGTAGGTGACTAGTATATTGTACTTTCACTCAGTAAGGGTCCTAATGATGAACACATACAGGTGTACAAAACCACATAATGGGAAGAGCCAACAAATCCAGGGTACAGACCATAATCCCCTTATTCAGGACATGATTGAAACGCTGTTCAGAGAAACCATATACACTTACATAATACATGATATGATGATAATATCAGATTAAAGAAGAAGACACATGGTGACATAATGTAAACTGGGTGAATAAATCTAAGAGTTGTTTATAAAAGCGTTAATATCTGTGTCGATATTCAACCCAAATGGCGTGTAGGTTTTGACTCTATGTATCCATGCCATTTCTTGCTTAGATATTTCACGAACAAGGTTGCTGCCTCTCCAATGCGGGCGGTATTTGTCAATCCCGACAAACAACGTGTTGGAGGGATCTCTATTGTGTTTTAAATCAAAATGTCTGGAAACTGAGTGTGGCAGGATTTGATAAACACTCAGTTTCCAGACATTTTGATTTAAAACACAATAGAGATCCCTCCAACACGTTGTTTGTCGGGATTGACAAATACCGCCCGCATTGGAGAGGCAGCAACCTTGTTCGTGAAATATCTAAGCAAGAAATGGCATGGATACATAGAGTCAAAACCTACACGCCATTTGGGTTGAATATCGACACAGATATTAACGCTTTTATAAACAACTCTTAGATTTATTCACCCAGTTTACATTATGTCACCATGTGTCTTCTTCTTTAATCTGATATTATCATCATATCATGTATTATGTAAGTGTATATGGTTTCTCTGAACAGCGTTTCAATCATGTCCTGAATAAGGGGATTATGGTCTGTACCCTGGATTTGTTGGCTCTTCCCATTATGTGGTTTTGTACACCTGTATGTGTTCATCATTAGGACCCTTACTGAGTGAAAGTACAATATACTAGTCACCTACACGTCGTGATTAAGATTCGTTTCCCAGCTTAACATTCACATTGGGACGTAGTTTTTTACATACCCCCCTTTTTTTAGGTTTTTATTTTACTTAGGGGTCATTGTCAATTTTTACATTTTATAGTGTGCAGTTATGCCGACTTAGTCGTTTTATTATATTTTATTTTGTTTTATTCCTTTAATAAATGTATTTATGCCGGCTACAGCAGATGAGAACAGTGACTAGGTTGTGCTATAACCACCGGTCCTCTTGCTGTTTCCGTTTTCTGGATTGTTTGCCCAGCCTTTGTTAATGGAGCTGCTCGGTTGGTTGGGACATGACCAGCTGATCAGCTCTCTTGGTGTTCACCAAAACGAGGCTTGGCTGTCATTCCTTATACAGATTGTCTGTTTTTAATCTGCATCTGGGACGTGGGGCTCCTCCGTTTAGTCGCGTCATCACGCCGCCGACGTATCACGTGGTCGTGTGTGCTCACGTGACGCGGAAGTGATCCCCGCTTCTCAGTATAGACGTTTTAGCTTACGTTGTCCCGCAGCTGTTTGTTGTCATGCTGCGGGAGTCTTCTTTTTTATGTTCACGCCGCAATTATATATTATAGGAGCTCGCTAGCGCTAACATAAGCGTTTGCTGATATACGTCCCGCCGGCGCATGCGCAGTAGTGCTGGTTTGTCCCACAACGAGGCTTGGACCATCCGGTCATGCGCAGGCGCGGCAGGTGACGTTGGCTCCTCCCACACTGGCGTCCTTTTGCTATTTTAAGGGGGGTGATCCGGTGTGTTGCCCGTGCCCCAGAGGAAGCGATTTGTCGCGAAACCAGGTCGGGCGGAACGTGCTTTCACATCGGTATCACCCTCCGTCGTCTGCATATTTCCCACACCATTTGATGGGCTGTTTGGTCTGCTTCCGGCCGGAGCTTCACTTGATAAGCCTGTCAAACACTGCTAAATTGTAAGTGTGTTTTTGTTACTAACTTTTAATAAAGTATTTCTTTACGGATTTACACTATTGTGGCCTCCTATGTTTTCTATGTGGTATGGTCACCGTATCCCCTAACACTGGAGTGCAACCGAGATCGTTTGTCTGATTGTCCTTCAAGCTTTGACTCTGCAGAGTTTACAATCTTCATGCTACCTGGGGTCTTCTTTTAATTAAGAGACCACCGGGAATCTGGTAAGCAGATTCAATACTCGTTTGGTGGAGGTCTTTTCTTTTTGGATTGTCACTTACCAATATGGACTTTGCTTTTCATAATCACTGGTGAAAGGACTTTTTTGTTTCCACTAAGGATTTTTCTCCGAATATTTGCTGTTCATGTATATTTCACAATTATTCACGGATGATTTATTTCATTAGTTTTTGGACACTTATTTACATTGTATTATGTGTAGCGCATCTTGTTTTTTTCCACTGATTAAAGATCGATCACATTTCCAATCACATTAGTCCTCTGCATCACTGCTTTTTCCTGTATGAACGTTATACGGAAGTTGGTCAAACTGTGGTTTGACTGAAGCCCTGCTACAATATAACTGTGGACTCTATGAACTCTGAGTGTTTTTAGTGTTGTTTTATATTCATATTGTGAGCTTTTAACCACTTCAATACCAGGCTTTTATACCCACCTCAATACCGGGCCTATTCTGGCACTTCTCTCCTACATGTACAAATCATCATTCTTTTGCTAGAAAATTACGCAGAACCCCCAAATATTATATATGTTTTTTTTAGCAGACACACTAGGGAATAAAACGACGGTCATTGCAACGTTTTATCTTGCACAGTAGTTGCGCAATAATTTTTCAAACGCCTTTTTTTTGGAAAAAAATTTTTCATGAATTAAAAAAATAACAAAAACAGTAAAGTTAGCCCAATTTTTTTGTAAAGTATGAGGCCGCATACACACGATCAGTCCATCCAATGAGAACGGTCCGAAGGACCATTGTCATCGGTTAACCGATGAAGCTGAAAAAGGGGAGGGTAAGGGCAAGAAGAATAGTGGCTGAAGCTAGACTTAGGAACATGCCCACCCAAAGATATGTGGACTATCTTGTTACTGATACAAGGAAATAAGAGTAGTTGCATTAAAAAGATTTATTACATAATAAGAAATACAAAACAATCATACAGATCAAGGTTTTGGCAAAGTCTCGACTAGTTTCGTGTGTGTACCGCTTCTTCAGGAGAGCCAATCTATAAAATACATAACAATGTAAAAACATATAAAAAACAATTCAGCAGAGAAAATGTTCCTGAGTCTAGCTACTATTCTTCTTGCCCTTACCCTCCCCTTTTTCATATTAACTTGGATGATGGTACGTTCTTATCAACATTACCTTGTATTATCTGAGGCTATACTCCCCCTTTTGTTCATAACCGATGAAGCTGACTGATGGTCTGATGCGCCTACACACCATCGGTTAATTAACCGATCGTGTCAGAACGCGGTGACGTAAAACACAACGACGTGCTGAAAAAAACGAAGTTCAATGCTTCCAAGCATGCGTCGACTTGATTCTGAGCATGCGCAGGTTTTTAACCAATGCTTTTGCATACTAACGATCGGTTTTGACCCATCGGTTAGGCGTCCATCGGTCAAATTTTAAAGCAAGTTCTCATTTTTTGGACCGAAGCATAACTGACCGATGGAGCCCACACACGATCGGTTTGGACCGATGAAAATTAACCTTCAGTCCGTTTTCATCGGTTTTGACCGATCATGTGTATGTGGCCTAAAAGATTATGTTACACCGAGTAAATAGATACCTAACATGTCACGCTTTAAAATTGCGCACACTTATGGAATGGCGCCAAACTTCGGTACTTAAAAATCTCCATAGGCAACGCTTTGAAATTTTTTTACAGGTTACCAGTTTAGATTTACAGAGGAGATCTAGTGCTAGAATTGTTGCTAGCACTCTAACCCACGCGGCGATACCTAACATATATGGTTTAAACGGCGTTTACATATGTCGGCGGGACTTACGTGTGCGTTCGCTTCTGCGCGCGAGCTACCGGGGCATTTTTTTTTTTATTCTTTTTTTTTTTTACTCATTTATTTTTTTACACTTTTTTTTATTTATTTTTTCACTTTTATTACTATTACAAGGAATGTAAACATCCCTTGTAATAGGAAATGTGTGTGACAGGTCCTCTTTATGGAGAGATGCGGGATCAATAAGACCCCACATTTCTCCTCCGGGCTGGAAAGCATGAGATCGGTGAAAAAATCGCGGTTTTGTTTACTTACGGGTACCCGGGCCTGACGTCATCACATCGCGCCCGGGCCGCCAACGATCATAGAGATGACTGGTGACCATCTGGTCACCAGTCATCTCTATGCTTCCTGCCTGCGCCAGACGATTCTTTCTCTGGGCCCCCAATGGCACGGGAGAGCCCGGAGAAGCACCGGATGGTGGCGGAAGGGGGGGATGTCCCCTCCCACCGCCTATAAGAACGATCAAGCGGCAGAACCGCCACTATGATCATTCTTATGTTGCACAGAATCGCCGGCAGAAGAGAAGGATATCTGAATGATGCCTCTAGCTGCAGGCATCACTCAGATATCCCCCCACAAAGCCCAGGACGTCATATGATATCCACCCAGGATGGGAGATCCCATCTGTGGACGTCAAATGACTATGGGCCGGTATTGAAGTGGTTAAGTAGCCGCTGTATATTTGTAAGCTATATTGCACTATTTGTTATTTTTTTTTGCTCGCAAGCCTGAATTGCTGTTTCCTGAGCGCTGAGCGGTGCTTTTTTAGGTAGGTCGGTATAAGCATCCTGGTTTACAATGCATGCTCACACCTGATGAAGCCATGATTTTGTGGTGAAACGTGGTGAGTGAAAATGTTTTACTTTTGAGTTTATTGCTCCTGTTTTGTTATGATGGATTTAGGATAATTTGATGATTAGTAGGATCACACAGGGCATTAGGAGCGTGCATGAGAGATTGAGACAATTTGTCAGGAAGGATAGATGGCTATCAGCCATATATGATAGAGATAGGATTTTCATCTTTATATGAGAAGCATGTATTTGTTAGAAAAATCATAGAATACTGAGGAATTACCCTCTGTGAGCGAGTGAAAAAACTAAAAGATTTGTCTTTTCGTTCACAGAAGGGAAACATTAAGGCTCTGTTTCCACTACTGTGAGTTGTTGTGCGACTTGACACATGTGAAGTCGCATGACAAGTCAAAACCTATGTATTTCAATGGTCCCCACTCTAATTGGTGCGACTCAAGTCGCAGCGACTCCAAAAAAGGTTCTTGCACTACTTTGTTCCGACTTCTGTGTGACTTGTTCTCACATGATTTTCACCAGTTGCATCAAAAATCACATTGCAAAGTTGCATTGTAAATCGCACGCCTTTGGGGTTGCAATAGTGGAAACAGAGCCTAGACGTTTTTTTTATGATCTTTGGGACTAATCATGTACACATTGAGAGTATATGAAGGCCACTCTTGATTTAGTATAGTGGTGATCCTATGTTCACCTCCCAAAATAGTAAATCATTTTAAACGAAATATGTAAAAATACATTCCACACTTTTCATAAGATAATTTAATAAGGGGGTGCTGATGGGATATGGACATGCATAGAGGAATGTGTGTCACACCTTATATAGGTAGCATGTGATAACGAATGGTGGTTGTGGCCAGGTCACAAGCAACAGTGGGGTGACTTAAAGCTGATGTGAAGGGGCAGGAGTCTATACCCGGAAGTGGTGCAAACACCTGTATTATACAGGTATCTGCACCCCCTCCCCCCTGAAAGGTGCCAAATGTGACACCGGAGGGAAGGAGGGTTCCTGAAAAGTGGAGGTTCACTTTTGGGTGAACCTCCTCTTTAAAGAAAAATAGTTTAATGAGCCTACTCACTGGACAAGGGGAAACTGAATTAGCTACCAGGAGCCTTATCCCAACCAGCAAAATTAAAAGTGTATTTTCTACTTTTACAGATAAATTGGTATAAAAACTACATTATATTTGTTATATGTTCCTATTCACATAGCATAGCAAAAATATTTAAAAATTGCAGCTTACCTTTTTGAGATGCTCTTTTCTGATAACGCCAGGATTGGAAAATTGTGCTTAGTTATTTGTTCATAAGGGGGGCTAGGGAGTAGTGTTTGCCATAATTAATGCTTACTTTACTGTGCTAGAAGATCTCATTATCAGTTGTAAACCAGATTTGAACACTGTCTTTCCTAACAAAGGATTAAAGACTTAGAAACTAGGCTTCTTCGTTGTATATTACTGAGAATAAACTCTGTTTGTTGTAAGCCTCTCTATTGGGCCTTTCACTGAACTTTTTTAGAAAGTCAGTCATGAAATCAGTGCCCTGATTATCAGTGTATATTGTCCCCTGTAACTGGAAAGTCAGATATTGGCTTTCCTTTCCTGACACACTGACAGAGCTGAGGAAATGAAACACTGATAACCGGTATTCGTTTGCATGTGATCAGCTGTAATTGGACACAGCTGATCACATGGTAAAAAGCCTATGTCATTGGTTCTTTACCCTGAGGGACACAGCTCACCACTGATCGCTGTGCTGTGTTCCCCCGGGGGCACGCACAAGCAGTGCTATGTGAAGGACGTCATATGGTGTCCAGTCAGAACGATAAAGCACCCATCTGGTCGTTAATCTGCTATGGCTTGGCAGGAAGTTGATAATTACTAACCCAACAGAAAAATATGGGGTTTGATTTACTAGAGGCAAATAGACAAATTTTGCAAGGGAATTTTTCCCAAAGCATAGTGAATGAGGTGAAGCTCTGCCGACTTCCATCATTCAATCTTATGCCGCATACACACCATCACTTTATGTGATGAAAAAAAACGACATTTTCTGTGAAGTAAAAAATGACCTTTTTGAAACTTCAATTTTCAAAGACGAAGTTGCCTACACACCATCGTTTTTCTCACAATGTTCTAGCAAAGCGAGGTTACGTTCACCACGTTTTTCCATTGAAGCTCGCTTCATAACTAGCTTCTGGGCATGCGCGGGTTTAAAAACGTCATTTTAAACTACGTTTTTTGCTACACACGGTCAATTTCTGTGAAGTAAAAAACGACGTTTTGAAAAACGACACATAAAAGCATGCTTCAATTTTTTTTTTGTCGTTTTTCAGAAGACATAAAACAAAGTTTTCCCCCACACACGGTCATTTAAAGTGACGTTTTTAAAAACGTCGTTTTTTTTCTTCACATAAAGTAATGGTGTGTACGCGGCATTAGGAAAATCCCCTTGCAAAGTGCAACTTTCCTTACAACGTGAAAAGCCCTTTAATAAATCAACGCCAAATGCCCCGTACACACCATCACTTTATGTGATGAAAAAAAACGACACTTTCTGTGAAGTAAAAAATGACGTTTTTGAAACTTCAATTTTCAAAGACGAAGTTGCATACACACCATCGTTTTCTCACAATGATCTTGCAAAGTCAGGTTACGTTCCACCACGTTTTACCATTGAAGCTAGCTTCTGGGCATGCGTGGATGAAAAAACGTCTTAGAAAACGACGTTTTTTGCTACACACGGTCAATTTCTGTGAGGTAAAAAGTGCACTTTTGAAAAACGACACATAAAATTGAAGCATGCTTCAATTTTTTTCTGTCGTTTTTTAGAAGACATAAAACGACGTTTTTGCCCACACACGGTCAATTAAATTGACGTTTTTGAAAATGACGTTTTTTTCCATCGCAGAAAGTGATGGTGTGTACGCGGCATTAGTCTTGAAAACATCTACAAGTATTAAGCCCCATACACACCATCAGATTATCTGCAGATTTTTGTCTTCAGATTTACCAAAACCATATAATATGAGGTCAAACCTTGATGCCGCGTACACACCATCGCTTTCTGCGATGGAAAAAAACGTCATTTTCAAAAACGTCAATTTAATTGACCGTGTGTGGGCAAAAACGTCGTTTTATGTCTTCTAAAAAACGACAGAAAAAAATTGAAGCATGCTTCAATTTTATGTGTCGTTTTTGGCCGACGTCGTTTTCTGTGTTCTAAACATTGACCGTGTGTACGTAAAAACGTCGATTTAAGCCCGCGCATGCTCAGAAGCAAGTTAGGAGACGGCAGCGCTCATTCATGTAAAACGACTGTTCAGAATGGAATCAGCACATTCGTTAAGGTGTTTTTCAGCTTATAGACAAGAAAATAAAGCGCTTCTTTAACCCCTGCTTTTAACTGCTACCCAGAAATGGACGTTTGTTGCGGCTGATCTTGTTGCATAGTTATGACAAGCTTTTAATTAGTTTCTTTCTTGTTTGATAATGTTTATGTTTGTGTTCTGTTATTTAGTTGTATCTTCCATCTTAAACATTTTAAATATATATATTGGTCCACCTAATTTTTTTTTTTTTAATTTTTGTCACCAATTTGATTAGTAATCTCTATTTTGTTTTTATTTAGGAGTGTGTGAAGTGTCTGCAACAACCTAATTTTTTAGTTAACTCACCCACAAGCATGTTTTTTGACCTTGTTAATGTTTGCATTATTTATTTTGTAATGGGTCTGCCCATTCAATACTGATCTCTCAAATCTACAATAAAGAAACATGTTGAAATTTGGCGGAAAAATTAACATTTATTTTAGTCTTCCTAAAAATTTCAAACAAAAAAGGTGGCAACCCAAAAACACAACATAATAAAAACAAAGATGCCAAGGTAGGCAGCACTTTAGAGCATGCTTGATTTTTTATGGAAACAAGGGTCCCCGAAGCCACAAATACAGCCTGTGAGTCCACATAAAAATTCCATCAGAGGCACCGTATTATTTCTTGGCCTTTTTCTTCCCAGCAGCCTTCCCTGCAGTCTTCCCTGCAGCCTTCCCGGTAGCCCGAGTCCTTGGGGGCTGGGTTCCTGGAGGAGATGAGGTGGCAGGAGCCAGAGCAGCCTCATGAGGTGGAGGAGCAGGAGCAGGTGCAGGAGCAGGAGCAGGAGCAGGAGCAGGAGCAGGAGGAGCAGCAAGGACAGGAGGAGCAATCCGCACAATGTGGGTGTCGTCATCGAGCTGCCCCAGGGATGCCATGGTTATGGCTTGGAAGATGAGGAGTTCGCAGCGCACACGCTGGCTCTGCTCCAGATTGTACATCTTGGCTGCAATGAGCGCTGCGAACCCCTCAACTTCACTGGGTGGCTCTCGGATGGCTGCAGTAGCTTGGCGAAGCAGGCCCTGGGTCTCCTCCTCCATTTGTCGCATACTCCTGAGCCGTTTATTGGGATTGCGGAATGGAGGGATCCGGGAGATGGTATCCCGCCGGCGTGCCTCCTGGGTCCCACTGGGGCCTGCCACCTCCTGGCTCCCAGTGGGCTCTGCCACCTCCTGCCTTGCAGTTGGCCCTGGCTCCTCCTGGCTCCCTGTGGGCCCTGTCTCTTCCTGGCTCCCTGTGGGCCCTGGCTCTTCCTGGCTCCCTGTGGGCCCTGGCTCTTCCTGGCTTGGGTCTGCCTGTGTATCAAAAAAAGGAACATATGTTATTTGTGTTTGTCATTAATCACACACATTTTTACAATCATGAGTGATGCAAATTGAATGTCAATATATATTACACACAGGGTCGCCATCCTTAATTATGTGGCCCCTTAAACACCTTCAGACATGGTCCCCCTGGAATTATGTGGGTTGTTGCATGCCTAATTTAGTAAATAAGTGGCCTTTTCCCCAAAAATTAATTTATTCAATTTAGTGTCAACTAGATAGTACTCAAAAAGGGTGTCTTCCATCTGGGACCCCTTGCAGGTGTATTGCGTTACTCCCCCCTACTGGCCTATCTGAAAATGCCACCCACTCCTTCCTAAACATTATTAATTTGCCCATTTTGACCCCATCATGTTTTCCCACTACTGACTATTGATCCTATCCCTAAACTTACGAGATTCACATAGAATTTAGAACAATAGTAACATACATTTACCATTATTACTATACTTGTCATATACTAACTAAATTCATACAAAAAACACATACCATTCTCCATGGCTCACAATTGGGGTCCTCCAGGAACTCTTCCTCTTCCTCCGAGCTTGCCTGCTCTTGTCTGCAGGGAACACTGGAGGATTGGCTGCTGGGAAGCTGGGAGCTACCTCTTGGGGGAAGGGTAGACATGGATGTCCTGGTCTCAATGTGGTCGTCCAGGAACTGCAGCTGACTATAGTACCACAGGGTTGGTTTGTATATGGAGTCAGCTGCAGCCCCAGACCTCATTGAGGCCAGGACTTGGACCCGTTGGGCCCTGTAGGTGCCCCTGATGGAATTGATTTTGCTTTTCACAGTGGCTGTTGTGGCGTTGGGGACCCTTGTTTTCACAAAAACAAGCATGCTCTGTCTAGCTTTCTCCCTGGCATCTTTGTTTTTATTTATTGTGCTTTTGGTTTGCCACAGAACTGGATGTTCCTTCCATTTTTGGATGAATTCTGTCAGGAAGTCCGCATCCTTGAAGGCATCCATTCTTTCTGCACATGAAACAGAAGCCAAAACATAATGTAATTAAAGGCACTAGCTTACTTCCCCTAACTAGCCCACAAACTCATTCCCTATTCACTATAATAAAGTCGGAATAAAAAACTTACGTCTCGTCGTTAGGAAAGATCGTGATTTACGCCTTCTTCCACAGACTATGCACGCCGTTTACAAACACGTCCCATCCCTTTTACACTACGCACGCGTGACGCTCCGCACGACACCCCGCCCCTGACGTTCGGTATCGTCCTTTCCACGCCCCTTCTCTGTCGTTTGGTGAGTGAGAAAAGATGGACAACATGGAGGTGTATTCTAGCTCAAGCCAGGAGGCAGGCCAGGCCCAACCACGCCGCAGATTCCGCTGCAGAGCCTCCAACATGAGCTTTAATGAAATGGTGGAGATGGTCACCATATTGAGGAGGGAGGACTATGATGCCAAGCATGGCCCCTACATGCATCCCAATAAAGTAAAAGCCCAAATTATGGAGAAGGTCATCCGTAGGCTCCAGCGGAAGTTTGGGAAAACCAGGAGCAGAGAGCACCTGCGCAAAAGGTGGTCGGATTTAAAAAAAAGGGAACCCCACCAACTTTACAGAATTAATAGGGTGATTCGAAGAAGAAGTAAGTTTTTTCCATGTGTATTTAATTATTTTGGTGTGTTCTTTGTGCCATTTTTTTTTTTTGGCCAGGTTGACCATAAAATGAATATTATGAATGTGGACGCATGATGCAGTCGTCGTAGTCGTCGTTCATTCGGTGACTTTCAATAATCCAAGACCATATTAATGAGAAATGGCATCATGCCTAGTTTGCATGTGCAAAGGGGAGTTGAAGCACTGTATCTGAACAAAAATCGTAAATTTAGGAATTGTGGGCGAATGAACGACGACTCCTATGACCAATTAGTCGACACAAATATGAAAGTTGTGACATTTTTGGGGCTTAAAAAAAAGGTGTATTCAATTCTGGAATAGATGGAAATGTGTTTCAGCTTATTTTAGAAGAAACGTAAATACCTTGAGATTCACAAAAAGGAGCGTTTGCTACTCCTTTTTTTATTGAACATGTGTACTCAGTAGCACAATTGTTTGTCACAATCACAACCTATGTTGGGTCACACACAGGGGTGAGCAGATCCAGGGGAGACTTGTTTAGCTTACATATCTAAAATTAAAAATTGGGTTAACAGATTTGACATTACTTTGTGAATGGATTAAATACTGGTCTATTTTCTTGATAATTGTTTAAAAATCAACAATAGTGACCTTTTGTTTATCATTTATTAATTTTTGGGTGTCATTTCATGCCGCTCGTAATGGTTGAACCTCATGTTTTCCCTTTCTTCAATCTTGTAGGGCACAATGAAGCAGAAAGGCAGGAGGCACAAGCCAATCAAGCCACACCCCCGAGGGATGTAGAGGAAGAGGAACCTGCCTCAACATCCGGTAAAGTAACATCTACCACATTTTCTGTGAATATAGATATAGGCATACAATCTTTTAACACATGTTTTGGTTCCACATTTCAGGAGGAAATCGGGCTGGTCAGGGACTGGACACGTATAGTGCCCAGCTCCTCATCGGCGAGGTTCTCACCTGCAGGGCCCAAGTCGAGGACATACGTCTGGCCTGCCGTGAAATACGCCACAAAGCAAAGACGCTGGAACGGCAGCTTAAAAATTTTATTAATGTTTTGGGGAGGGTTTAATTGTTTGTGTATTTCCTTTTTTCCTTGAATTTGAAAAAAAAAACAAAAAAAAAAATAACTAAATTATATTTTGTACTAATCAAAAAAAACAAAAAAAAAAATAACTAAATTATATTTTGTACTAATCAAAAAAGACCAAAAAAAAAATAAAAAAATTATATTTTGTACTAATCAAAAAAGACCAAAAAAAAAAAAAAAATTATATTTTGTACTAATCAAAAAAGACCCAAAAAAATAAAAAAATTATATTTTGTACTAATCAAAAAAGACCAAAAAAAAATAAATAAATTATATTTTGTACTAATCAAAAAAGACCAAAAAAAAAAAAAAAAAAATTATATTTTGTACTAATCAAAAAAGAACAAAAAAAAAAAAAAAAATTATATTTTGTACTAATCAAAAAAGACCAAAAAAAAAATAAAAAAATGATTTGTTGTACTAATCAAAAATAAAAAAGTAACCAATAAATAACATTTTGGACTCCAAACAATTTGTGTGTAGTTATTGGTATCAATGCAGACTCATTCAATTACTCAGGCATATTTGTAGAGTTATTAAGATTTAACACTCATGGGAATTTATGACATCCCAAACACATGGCTGGATGAGAACCTAGGAAAAAGAAACATTACCCCCCAAAACTTACAAATAACTAAAATCAAACAAATAAACACTGTTTCATCAAACAAAAAGTAAATTTAATTATTTATTCAAGATCAGGCATTGCAATGGCCCCCCTCCCCATAAAATAGTCCACATATGATTGACGCACTGCACGTGCGGTTTGGGGGGCCAAGCCTCTATGGCTAGCCTGATGTCCCGGCTCCGGAGCCACAAGATCAGCCTCATCAGGCAATACCGTCAGGTAAGTTTGAGAATTTCGTTTCAAAAAATTGTGCAAAATGCAACAAGATAGGATGATGTAATTCCACTTGTATTCCGCCAGGTTTATTGCTGTTAAAAACAATCTGAATCGGCTGGCCATGATTCCAAAGGCATTCTCTACCACACGTCTTGCTCTGGCCAGCCGATAATTAAAAACCCTCCTCTCATGGGTGAGGGTGCGTACGGGAAATGGCCTCATGAGGTGGGGACCCAAACCAAAAGCCTCATCTGCTACAAACACGAAGGGCAGACCCTCTTCGTTCTCCTCCGCAGGTGGCAATCCTAGGTCCTCCAACCGAAGCCGTTGGGCGAACTCCGTCTCCGCAAACACACCGCCGTCCGACATCCGGCCATTTTTCCCAACATCCACGTACAAGAACTCGTAATTTGCAGAGACCACCGCCATCAAAACAACGCTGTGGAACCCCTTGTAATTGAAGAAATGGGATCCACTATGGGGTGGGGGCACAATGCGGATGTGCTTGCCATCAATGGCTCCTCCGCAGTTCGGAAAGTTCCAACGCTGGGAGAAGTCCGCTGCCACAGTCTGCCATTCCTGTGGCGTGGTGGGGAACTGGATAGAAAGAAAATAAAAAATACATTAAAACAAAGATTTTGAACAGAATATAGCTAAAATTACAAGGGATCCCACCAACAATTCCACAAAAAAGGTTAGTATTAAAAAATAACATGTGAACACTTAAGCATATTAATCACCCCCCTCTGATGTTGAAAAAATATATTTAGGGGGAGTGGGGCTCAACATGAGTTTCTCACATGAGAAACAACCCCCCAAAAAAAATCTAACTAAGAAAAATAATTATTAGTATGTAGTTCAAAAATCTAGGGGGGGGGGGGGGGTTTGGACAATGGAGGCCACAAATAAACGGGGATATAGGGACACACAAAATGCAGCACTACAATGGAGGCCACAAATAAACGGGGATATAGGGACTATGCTAGGTGGGTTTGGCCACAACATAGAATGATGGACAGGTTGGCTAAATTAAATAAACATGTAGGGCTTTACTAATTGTGTAGAACAGCATACATAGAGACAAAGTGAGCATTCTGAGCATATTAGAATTTTTTTTTTTTTTTTGGGACATAGTTTGACCATTGAAAGAACACCACTTACCTTAACATAGTCCTCCTGAAGAACCTGAATGATGGCCGAACAGGTCTCAGGGATTATGAGGCCCAGAGCCTGGGGGGAGATGCCCGTCGAGAACTTCAAGTCCTGCAGACTTCTCCCTGTTGCAAGGTAGCGCAACGTAGCAACTAGCCTCTGCTCAGCAGTGATGGCTTCCCGCATAACGGTGTCCTGCCTGGTGATATATGGCGACACCAAAGCCAAAAGCTGCTGAAATACGGGGTCAGACATCCTAAGAAAATTCCTGAAATCATCAGGGTTATTTTCTCGGATCTCCCGCAGCAGAGGCATATGAGAGAACTGGTCCCTGCGTAGCAACCAGTTCTTGGTCCACAACCTCCTCCTCACCCTGTTCATGGACCGTCGCTGGGATGCAGCACACATCCTAACAACAAGCACAGCACGATCTCGGCGACGAGTTCGTACCCGCAACATGGCTAGAAAATGGTCGTCAAATCAGATCAGACTAAAAATTACGCCCTGAAGTAAAGAATGGCCTTTGAAGAACGACCTGCTAAACAGCACCGTGCACACAAAACGTAATGCCTAAACAAATACGTCCTTAGTACAAGCACTGTATCACAGATCCGACAACAAATAGACAAACTGTACGACAGAAAACGAAATTTAAAGCACAGTCACTGAAAATCACGAATCGTATCTCACCAAACTTTTACTAACACGCAGCAACACGATATCAGCAAAAGAGGCCGTCTTCCGCATGGAAACGACCCTTTATAGTGACGTCGTGCGTGATTGACGGAACTGCGCTGTGCTAGAGCGTTGTGAAAATGCGATGGTGTGTATGCTACGTCGTTGTTCAAATTGAAGTTTGAAAAATGACGTTTTTTTAAAGCACATAAAGCGTCGCATTTTTCCATCGCAGAAAGCGATGGTGTGTACGCGGCATGAGAGTTTCAATTTGTATGCAATCAGGCAGGCCCTTGTACTACATGGTTTTGGTAAATCTGAAGACAAAAATCTGCAGATAATCTGATGGTGTGTATGGGGCTTAAAGCGGGGGTTCACCCTTAGAGGGCACTTTTTCCCCTTAGATTCCTGCTCGTTTTCTCTAGGGGAATCGGCTATTTGTTTTAAAATATGTGCAGTACTTACCCGTTTACGAGATGCATCCTCTCCGTCGCTTCCGGGTATGGGCTGCGGGAATGGGCGTTCCTTCTTGATTGACAGTCTTCCGAGAGGCTTCCGACGGTCGCATCCATCGCGTCACGATTTTCCGAAAGAAGCCGAACGTTGGTGCGCAGGCGGAGTATAGAGCCGCACCGACGTTCGGCTTCTTTCGGCTACGAGTGACGCGATGGATGCGACCGTCGGAAGCCTCTCGGAAGACTGTCAATCAAGAAGGAACGCCCGCTTCCGAAGACCCATACCCGGAAGCGACGGAAGAAGATGCATCTCGAAAACGGGTAAGTACTGCTCATATTTTAATACAAATAGCCGATTCCCCTAGACCGAACGAGCAGGAATCTAAGGGGAGAAAAAAAAAAATTTTATAAATGGGTGAACTCCCGCTTTAAGAATAATTTTTTATAACAACAAAAAAAAATCTTTACCTTTCAGAATATTCAAAAACAGTGAAAACAGTATACATTCCGTATGGAACTAAATCCACTGTTCTTGCCATAATGTCCGCTGCACATTATAGCGCACTCACCCTCTAGTGTGCCCTCCTCAAGTGATACAGGGTTCACAATTCCTTGGTCATTCTGTCTGCAGCCACTGACTTGTAGAAATTGTACCTTCTAGCATTTTTATCTTAGTTTTGCTTTGAATGGAATAAGTAATGAAGAACCAAGGATCACTACTTATCATTAGCGAAGTATGGAGGTTACTGTTACTAACTTTCTGTTCCAAATGTCACTTTATGTACTGATTTACCTCCTCAGACCCAGTCTGTCTGGGTAGTATGGTCACCTACTGACTTGGTATCATCCACAGGCAGCTTAACCACTTAAGGACCGGACCAATATGCTGCTACATGATCCAAGGGGTTTTTACAATTCGGCACTGCGTCGTTTAAACAGACAATTGCGCGGTCGTGCGACATGGCTCCCAAACAAAATTGGCGTCCTTTTTTCCCCACAAATAGAGCTTTTTTTTTGTGGTATTTGATCACCTCTGCGGTTTTTATTTTTTGCGCTATAAACAAAAATAGAGCGAAAATTTTGAAAAAAATGCAATATTTTTTACTTTTTGCTGTAATAAATATCCCCCAAAAACATATATAAAATATATTTTTTCCTCAGTTTAGGCCGATACGTATTCTTCTACCTATTTTTGGTAAAAAAAAATCGCAATAAGCATTTATTGGTTGGTTTGCGCAAAATTTATAGCGTTTACAAAATAGGGGATAGTTTTATTGCATTTTTATGAATTTTTTTTTTTTTACTACTAATGGCCGCGATCAGCGATTTTTTCCGTGACTGCGACATTATGGCGGACACTTCGGACAATTTTGACACATTTTTGGGACCATTGTCATTTTCACAGCAAAAAATGCATTTAAATTGCATTCTTTATTGTGAAAATGACAGTTGCAGTTTGGGAGTTGACCACAGGGGGCGCTGTAGGATTTAGTGTGTGTTTACAACTGGAGGGGGGTGTGGCTGTAGGAATGACGTCATCGATCGAGTCTCCCTATATAAGGGATCACTCGATCGATGCAGCGCCATAGTGAAGCACGGGGAAGCCATGTTTACATACGGCTCTCCCCGTTCTTCAGCTCCGGGGAGCGATCGCGACGGAGCGGCTATAAACAAATAGCTGCGCCGTCGTCCCGGATCGCTCCCCGAGGGAACACGACCGACCCACGTCTAGGCAGGCACGTACAGGTACGTTGATGTGCCTGTCCGTGCCATTCTGCCGACGTATATCTACATGCGGCGGTCGGGAAGTGGTTAAAGGGGTTGTAAAGGTTTGTCATTTATCTTCTAAATTGGTTTCTTTAAGCTAGTGCATTGTTGGTTCACTTACCTTTTCCTTTGATTTCCCTTCTAAATGTTTTTTTTTGTTGTTTGAATTTCTCACTTCCTGTTTCTCCTCAGTAAGCTTTCCACCATCATCCGAGCGGTGGAAAGTCAGTCAGAACAGCTTACTGAACAGCTTACTGAGGGGAAACAGGAAGTGAGAAATTCAGACAAAGAAAACAAAGAAAAAAAAACATTTAGAAGGGATATTGAAGGAAAAGGTAAGTGAACCAACAATGCACGAGCTTAAAGGAACCTATTTAGAAAATAAAAGACGAACCTTTACAACCCCTTTAACTCTTCAGTATGACACAGAAGTTGAACCTAATGCAATTTTACTTCAGATAGTTGCAGCACAGATGATTTTTTTTATAGTCTTCAGAAGTGTAAGAAGACAATGACTTTGCATAGCTGTCCTTGTGCAACAAACTAACACTGAGTGAAATAATATAGAATAAACAGAGAAGGACTAGCTAGGAGTGAACCAACTAGCTTTAAAAACGAGGGAATGACAGAGGGGAATACCAAACCACTCCAGTAAACAATTTCTAGTGGCCTAAAACCGCCTCTAGATGTCAGCATACTATAACAATAGTAACTTGGTGCAGTTCAATACAATGCAGAAAAATACATGAGGTGGGACAGTCGACAGTGTCCGGTCTGTTTTCTTACTCACTCCATCTCTTTCTAAGCCACAGCACTCCATATCTTTCTAAGCCCAGCACTATTCACTTTCTTTATTTCTAAATTTAGCGACAGCGACATTAAAGGTTGAACAATGAGTTTGATATGGTAATGGATGACTGTCATTGCCTATAAGGTGAAAACAAAAATGCATAAATTATAAGGCTTAGCAAACTACTAATTATACATCAGACAGGAGGCTCATATCTTATGCATTATCTTTCTTTAATAATGCCCATAGCAGAAATACAGTAAACATTTATTGTAACTTAAAAAATTCAAAGAACTACCCTTCCCAGCAGTCCCTGGCCAGTGTAGCCCCTCCCAGACCGTAGCCTATATAAGGGACTGTCTGAGGTAACCTATTCCTCTTTCTTTCTGCTCATAGCCAGAACTCAGATAAGTACATTACTCTATGTTTATAATTTTTATGTAGGCTTGCTTGTTATTTGGTTATCAGCAGCCTTTTTAATTTGTGTAGATCCTAATGTCACATCGTCTTTCCACAGGGTGCTGGGGATCCCCCCCTCCCACCCCAGCTTTTATTACAGCTACGGAGGTTTTTCCCTCCTCCGCTATTCCCTTCAACTTCCACCTGTATCTGTATATACCCTCTGATCCCCTCAGACCTTCATCTGTGTGTTGTTCTATCAACCTTCTTCTCCTTCTCCTCAGAGCGTCTCATCTCTGAGGGGGGCGTAGCGGTGAGGATCTCCCTGCACCAATCGCGCTATTGTCGTGAATCGACGGCGCCATTGCTGCGGACCTGTCCTGGGGACCCCATCCTCCGTGTGCTAGGCCGTCTCTCCCCATCGCCGCCACGCCAGGGTGCGGGCGGCTGTATGGTTGGAACTCTGTGTAGATCTCACTGATCTATGCGAATCACGTTAGGCCGTAGTCTCGCGAGACTACGGCCCCGAGCCTCACGTCTCGCTCCCCTTGTGGTGGGGAATATCTCCCCTCACCTAACTTCTGTCACTCACACCTAGCTGGTGGGGAATTCCTCCCCTCCCCTGCTTCTGTCACTCCTTCACCTTCAGTTACATTAACATCAGTTCTTGTTCTGGGAATTTATTCCCCTGTAGTCTATTCTACATATAATGAATATATTAATACATGTAAATAAATAATAAATTTAAATAATTATACGAATGAATAAATTAATGACTTATTAAATAAATATAAATAAATCAATGAACATAAATGTCTATAAATAAATAATTTATACAATCTATATGATTGAATAAATAAATAAATATATAAATATATATATAATAAACAAATTTAAAATATAAACTATTAAACTATACTTTATATATAATTGAATAATTAAATACATATATATATATATATAAATAAATAAACAAATTATAACAATAATTGAATGAATTATAGAAATTACTATACAAGTTATAGTACATAACTTCCGTATCTTCCTGTGCTGCACGGCCGTGCTGTCCGCAGACAGCTGACTCTTCTCCTGTGGCTGGCGACAGATCCTTTACTCCCTACTGGTGCCACTGAAGTGGTGGACGCAGCCCTGGAAGGCCCTACCTACCTCAGTGCTGCACTGGTTCCTGAACTGGTCGGTAGGTCCGTCCAGACTACCAGGGCATCGGTTGTTCCAACCCACATGCACCCCTATGTCCGGATCTCCCGGCAAGGATATAACGCCCCTGAGTAGGGCATGGCGTCCCGTATGCGCCGTCACATTAATGTGGCCTCCGTCTCCCCAACTGGGGAAGTAAATAACATACCCCAGGCAGTACCCTCCCAGGACTGCCGACCCTCTGACTCCCCGGCAGGGGAAGTACATAACATGCCCCAGGCAGTACCTTCCCAGGACTGCTGACCCACGGACTCCCCGG
The DNA here is from genome assembly GCF_905171775.1 of Rana temporaria. Lineage (NCBI taxonomy): Eukaryota > Metazoa > Chordata > Amphibia > Anura > Ranidae > Rana > Rana temporaria. The sequence continues at coordinate 287,063,295 of NC_053489.1, read as the reverse complement.
CAGGGGAAGTAAATAACATGCCCCAGGCAGTACCCTCCCGGGCCTGCCGACCCACTGCCTTCCCAGACTCCAATCGACCCCCGAGCCTCGGGGAGATGCACATGCAGAGGCAGCGATCCGCTAGACGGACTGAGCCAGACTCCTCGTGGACTCTTCCAGAGTCGTCCGCGGAGTACGAGGCGGCTAACACCTTTGAGTCTGAGGATGAAAATGATGATGATAATGATGATGATTATGTGAGCAGTGGGCACATGGCGCTCCATGACGACGCCAACCCTAGGTCCCAGGGTAAAACCTTATTGGACTCTTGTGGAGTACCATTTTCGATCAGGAGGTGATTGGCCACCCACACTCCGGTGACTGGGCACCTCTACCTGAGGTGATCCAATAGATCGAATGCTGGACCCGGAGATCGATCGGTACGCTAACCGGACAAGTTGAGGGTGGAATACTCACCCTTCCATTACCAAATACGGTGGTGCTCACTCCAGAGGTGGATCCCATAATCATTCAGTATTCCAGGAAGGGAATAGAGAGGGCCTTTGGGACCTCACAGTACTGGGTCTTAGATCTCTGGACCTATCACCTAACCCTACGCCTTAGTGAGCAGGCTACCGCCTCTGTAAGCCGGTTGACCTAGCACAATGGGATCACGTTAATTGATGATATCTTTAAGACGGTAGGACAAATGGAGTTATATTACCAGGCGTATACCTGGTTCACCATCCTATTCGGTTTTTCAAACCTAAACACCGTCCTAATGGACAACAGGTTGCTAGACCTTGGACCAAACAGCCGATAGTAGAGATGGACCCGCTCTCTTTGAACTTCCTCAACAACATCTTCCCGATCAGGAAGAAGAAAGGCGGTTTTTCGTCCGGTGGGAGCTTGAGAAATCTCACCAACTTACTGCCCTGTGGAACAAGGGTGAGGTTGAACATCTACTTGAACGACCTACTTCTAATGGCTGGTTCCCCTCGCCTAGCGAGCGAACACGCCTCCTGGATGGTCGGATCGCTTCGCGATCTGGGACTCCTCATAGATCACGAACACCTATTATCTCCCCATTTCAGGAGATAGAGTTTTTGGGGTTCTTGGTGGACACCAACCGAGCGACCCTTCGGCTACCCATACCCAATTAGCCGCCATCCGCAAAGACATCAGTATCATGCTGGGCAGCAGCGGGTGTCCTTACGCGGACTGACTCGCTTAGTCGGCCTGTTCCCGGTGTCAATCCAGGCCACTCTCCAGCCCCTCTTCACTGTCGAACCCTCCAGAGACTCGAGACTCTACATCTTCGCTAGGGGCTTCGCTATACAAACTACGTGAAGCCATGGTGGACCTACGGTAGTGGTTACGTCATGCCGTCAAACGGAACGGCGAGACATTTTCAACTCCTCACCGGATTTCGTCATAGGGTCGGATACCAGCCGCCTCGGCTGGGGTGCTCGGTGCAGTCCCTCGTCCTCCGGTAGGACGTGGTCCGCAGAGAACCCTCGGCTGCACATCAACACGTGCACCCCTGACGGCCTTTTTTGCCATCGGAAGTCTGTTGCCACGCACGTCCATCTGCTGTGTGCTATTGCGTTCGGACAACGTACCCGCAGTCCGGTACGTCGATCGCTTGGTGGGCCCCTGATCCAGAATCCTAGCGGATCTAGTAAGACTTCGGGCACTTCTGCCTGGAATGCAACATCGTCCCGATTGCGGGATATGCCACAGACTATCCCTATAGGGTGGCAGATTGGATTCTCGTTACCTGACCGATTCCAACGATTGGCGACCGCTCCGGTCAGGGTCCCTGATCCTCGCTCACTTCGCGGATCCTTCTCTATGGACCTGTTCGTTCCCCGTATCAACCACCAGTTTCCGCGCTCTTACAACCGGAGGCCGGATCCGGAGGCGCACCATGTGGACGCCCTCCACCAAACGTGGTCACAGGGGACACATTACGCGTTCCCCTGTTCCCGGTGACCCTTAGCGAGCCGGAGGGCATCAGTCGTGCGGTTCACTCCGTGGTGGCCGACGCAGCCATGGTTTCCCCTCCTTCTGAGGATGACGGTGGAACTCCCCAGGTTGTTTCCTCATTCCCCCCACCTCCTCGCTGGTCCGAACGGGGATCTGCACCCTCTACTCACGAAGAACATCCTACCTCTCCTCACATGGTTAGTATCGGGGTTCCGGTCGTAGACTACGACCTTTCGGGAACAGCTAGGGATTCCCTGCCTTGGACTGGGCCCCGGGACAAGATCGGCATCTCGATCTACCTGGGGACTCTGGGTTACTTGGTGTGATCAACGACGGGTCGACCCCGTTCAAGCGCCAGGGTCTGTAATAGCCAATTATCGGGCGGACTCTTTGGATCCGTTGGTGTGTCAATTTTGAAGGCGTTAAGTTTAAATCGCCCAATGTACCAGCACACTTGGGATTTTTCCAAGGTCATGATGATGTTCTCGGGCTGGGGGATGTTGACACTCTGTTTTGAGGTTACTGTCTTTCGAGCTTACTGTCTTCTTGTGTCTGATTTCCATCATCGTGGGTCAGACGTCAAGGCTTTGGACATATCCAGGCGTCATTCCTCGCCTCAGAGACTCAAGTCTTTTTCCGTCGTGCGTTGGACCAGACGGTACTTCGATCGGTTTTCTACCCGTTCTTCCCCGCACATCCACAACTGTATGTGGTCCGCTGTCTACAGACTTATATGTCCTTGACAGCCTCGCTGCGATCTTCGCAAGTCTTTCAACTCCTCGTTTCCTACGTTAATCCTCTCTTCCCGGTTTCCTCTGTGACTTACTATAGCGGCGGACTGTTGTCAGCGACCGCTTTTCCGCCAATCCCGCTTTGAACAGGAGTTACACATATCTATGTCAGTGTTGTGGATTATTTTGATTGTTATTGGTCATATGCATTGTTATAGCTTTGAACTTGCATAAGATATGAGCCTCCTGTCTGATGTATAATTCGAGATTTTCCTAGCTTGTGACGGAAAATATTAATTATATGAAGACAGGAGGCGAGTATCTTCCCTCCCAACCCAACCCTGTCACGAGGTTGTCTCTCTCTCGTTCTAGACTGATGAACCACGCACCCTGCAAGTCGGAGGCTGGTACGCCCCGGGAGTTCGTTTTCACTATCCCCGTTGGGATTGCTGTCCGTTTCGATCCATGGGTTTAGTTCACCGCAGATGGAGGTTCCTACTGTGTTCCAGATCCGGAGTCGGGATACCGTTGACTGAATCCGTTGGTCCATGTTCCGGAGGACAACTGACCGGTCGGCTCCGAATGGTTTGGGTTTCCTATAGTCCCCGTTGGGATGAAGCTGGTCCGGATGAAGTTGGTCCGTGTTGGCCTTGTCCTTCGTTTCCTCCAGATTCGGATGTTGTGTTCCGGTCGGAAGGTTCCCGGCAGCCGCAGAGATGTCTAATTGGACTTTCGGTTCCTGTTTACACTAATTTGCATGAAGAAAGAGGAATAGGTTACCTCAGACAGTCCCTTATATAGGCTACGGTCTGGGAGGGGCTACACTGGCCAGGGACTGCTGGGAAGGGTAGTTCTTTGAATTTTTTAAGTTACAATAAATGTTTACTGTATTTCTGCTATGGGCATTATTAAAGAAAGATAATGCATAAGATACTCGCCTCCTGTCTTCATATAATTAATATTTTCCATCACAAGCTAGGAAAATCTCGAATTTCTAGAAAGAAGTTAATACGTGAAAGTTTTTCGATTGCAAAACCAGCATACAATAATTTGCATTTTATGACCTGACAATGCAGAAAAGGCAAAATATATTTCCATTTGAAAGCTATTTTAACTTTTAAGTGGTGTAGAATGTGTGAGTTTTTTAATTATTTTGAGAGTAAATTAGCATATTTATGAAATAACAAAGCTTGTATTTTGTTGCAGCAATGGCATGCTTTCTTCCTTACTGTTCCATTTTTTAAAACGTAAAACTAGTAAGACGGGCATAGGCATTGGGAAAATGTCCTTGAATCTGTGAAGTCCCTGGGGATTAACACCTTCTATCCAAAATGGGCCCTAGCAAGTGTGTGTCTATATACAATAAGTAGGACACAGACCCAAAGCAGTAAAACCCTTCAGGGGCTGTGGTGGACATGCATGATCTATGCCAGGGGTAGGCAACCTTTGAGAGGCAGAGATCTACCTGAACAACACAGGAGAGATCAAAGATCACTGGGGTGTGGCGCCTTTTATTTTATTTTTATAGAAGTTAATGTTAATTAGCATGCCCCCAATAAAAAGACAGCACAAAGAAAGCTTGGAAAAATCTAACAAAACCAGAAAACTAATGTCATAGTAAAAATATATACTTAGCCTACCTTGGCTTCAGCAAAAAACTCTGCATTCACTTATATTCACAATTTTTTCATGTCTGGGGAGTAATTGGTCACCCCCAAAAGTCTGATGCAGGAATCCATTAAGAAGGCAGAACAACTGGTACTGCAGGCTGACTTGCATAACTAGCTTCAGGCTGGGTTCACATATATGCAAACTGGATGCGTATTTCCAATCCAATTCGCATGGCAGGTGAGTGTAACCAGCTCTCAATGTTCACACAGGGCTGCAGGGCCGGCATCATCAGGAATGAATTATGGGGCCCCTTACACAGCTTCAGGCATGGGCCCCCTGGAGCAGAGAACCGGGGGGGGGGGGTGCTGCCACCTGAAATTGAGAAGCAGGGGGGGGCCCTTTACAAAGAAATAAAGAAAAATATATATAAAAAAAAGGGGGGTAGCCATCCGGGGCCTTGGGGACCTCTGGGCCCTTTAATAAAAAGAAAAAAAAGAAATATATATATATATATATTTTTTTTTTTAAAGGGGGGTTGCCATCTGGGGCCCTGGGGACCTCTGGACCCTATATATATATATATATATAGGGCCCTTTAATGAAAAAATTTAAATAAACCTCTGGGCCCTTTAATAAAAAATAAATAAAAACAAATATATATATATATAAAAAAAGGAGTTTCCATCCTCTGGGCCCTTTAAAATTTATATATATATATATATACATATACATATATAAACAAAAAAAAGAAAATAAACATTTATAAAAAAAAAAGGGGGTTTGCCACATGGGGCCCTGGGGACCTCTGAGCCCTTTAATAAAAAAATGATATATATATATATATATATATATATATATATATATATATATATATATATATATATATATATATATATATATAAAGAACTAGAAAGAAAAAAAAAGAAAGAAAATAATATAAAAAAAAAAAAAAATTATAAAAAAAAAGGGGGGTTGCCATCCGGGGCCCTGGGGACCTCTAATAAAAAAAAAAATATTATATATATATATATATATATATATATATATGTAAAAAATATATAAAAAAATATATTTTTTTTATAAAAAAAGGGGGTTGTCATCCGGGGCCCTGGGGACCAGTGTCCTGATTATCAGTGCAGTCCCAATAGTGCTGCCTATCAGAGCCCACCAGTGCTGCCAATCAGTGCCTATCAGTGCTGCCAGTCAGTGCTCATCAGTGCTGCCAGTCAGTGCTCATCAGTGCTGCCAGTCAGTGCTCATCAGTGCTGCCAGTCAGTGCCATTTATCAGTGTCGCCTACCAGTGCCTATCCATGCCCATCAATGCCACCTATCAGTGCTTGTCAGTGCCCCCTATCAGTGCAGCCTCATCTGTGCCTCCTTATCAGTGCCCATCAGTGCAGCCTATCAGTGCCTCCTTATCAGTGCCCATCAGTGCAGCCCCATCAGTGCACATCAGTGAAGGAGAAAAATTACCTGTTTGCAAAATTTATTAACAAACTGTCAAAAACGTTTATTTAGCAAAAAATTAAAAACCCAGTGGTGATTACCGTATTTATCGGCGTATACCGCACACTTTTTTCCCCATAAAATCAGGGGAAAATCGTGGGTGCGCGATTAACGCCGATAGCATACCTCGGAGGGGAAGGAGGGGGACGAGCGCCCGCCGGAAATCACTGAGCCGTCATCTCCTCTCGGCTCTCACTCGGCTGTCACGTCACACACGCACAGTCCCGCCTCCGCCACCAGCATTGGACCAGTGTTCTGTCTGTCACAGGAGATGGTCCAATGCCGATGGCGGAGGCGGGACTGTGCATGTGTGACGTGACAGCCGAGTGAGAGGAGATGACGGCTCTGTGATTTTTCCGGCGGGCGCTCATCACACTCTGAGGTATGTGAGAGCCGCTTGACCTCTTCGATATCACTCGAATTATTCCCCCTTATCTAAGAAACTTGAGGTTGATCTCCAAATGTGGTCAGTATATGATCTGTCCTCAATTGGCAGGGTTATTTCTATTAAATTGATGTTGCTACCTAGAGTTTTGTATTATTTTCGCTCATTACCTATCGATTTGAATTGGGCAGACTTATTGAAGCTACAAGCTAAACGTATTCGTTTTTTCCAGAAAATTCTCTCTTAAAATTGGGGTGCTCGTTATACGCCGGCGCGCGTTATATGCCGATAAATACGGTAAATATCACCCAAAAAATAAATAAAATGGAAAATGGAACAGGAGATTTTAAAGGTGCCTAAAAAAATTCATGTATAATATAAAACTACAAATTTTATTAAATAGATTTGATAAAAAATATATAACAATCTTCTTCAGAAAACAATGTGATCAGATCAAAACATATCTACTGTACAAAAACATATTTCTCGACATGTTTCGCTAAAGTATATAGCTTCCCCACTTATCCTTGGCTGATTTACCTAATAAACCACCAAACTAAAACTCTAATTGTGTGAACAAAATGATAAAAATGTCATATGTGTACAGCGTGGTATGACCTTGCAATTATCATTCAAAGTGTGACAGCAACGAAAGCTGAAAATTGGCCTGGGCAGGAAGGGGGTATTAAATATGATGCATTCATTTATAAAAAAAAATAAAATAACATTTTCCAACAAATAAGTGTAAAATATAGTGTGACTCTTGTACCAGTGGCGGCTGGTGCTCAAATTTTCTTGGGGGGCGCAAACAAGCTGAAAAAAACCTCCATCAATTGCAGCCACTGTGCCATCAAATGCAGCCACTGTGCACATCAAACGCAGCCACTGTGCCATCAAACGCAGCCACTGTGCCCATTAAATGCAGCCACTCTGCCCATCAACCGCAGCCACTGTACCCATCAAACGTAGCCACTGTGCCATCAAACGCAGCTACTGTGCCCATCAATTGCTGCCACTGTGCCCATCAATTGCTGCCAGTGTGCCCATCAATTGCTGCCAGTGTGCCCATAAATTGCTGCCACTGTGCCCATAAATTGCTGCCACTGTGCCCATAAATTGCTGCTACTGTGCCCATCAATTGTTGCCAGTGTGCTCATCAATTGGCGATACTGTGCCCATCAATTGCTGCCAGTGTGCCCATCAAGTGGCGCTACTGTGCCCATCAATTGCTGCCAGTGTGCTCATCACTTGCCACTACTGTGCCCATCAATTGCTGCCAGTGTACCCATCAATTGCTGACACTGTGCCCATCAAATGCTGCCAGTGTGCATCCCCCGCCCACCCGGCACATACTTGTCTCGGTGGGGCACGGCGACGATGTCCTCTGCGCTCCTCAATGTCTTCTCCTGTCCTCTGCTATGATTGGACGCCTGATAGGCGTCCAATCACAGCGCCTGACGTTTCAGCAAATCAGGTAACAGACCCGAGCACCTGATTGGCTGAAAGGTGGTTCAGTGTTAAGAAAACTAATATGTATTCGCTTTCCAAACACAACGCTGAGTGAACTGCGAGTGCCGAGCATGGCGCCCGCTGTTACCCTTTTTGGACGCCTATTAGAGCCTACGCCAAAAAGGGGCCAGGCACCTGAATAGAGCGTGGCAGCGACAACCATAGATAGATTCATGCAATGCATGAATCTATCTATGGTAATAGACAGGTGGCAGGCGAGAGGGGGCGGCGCCCGTGCGCCCTTTATGGACGCGCTGCCACTGCGCTTGTACTGAAGTTTGGAGACCCCTTAAGTAAATAATGCTAATTTTACTACAGACAATAAATGCATGCATAAAAAAAAAAAAAAAGCATGTCACGGAAAAGGTGACAACAATGGTGTGTGATTCCCTCTTACAGAAGGAAAGTGTCCTATGACATACATGGCAGAATGTTGTGTGCTGCTACTGCATATACAGTATGTGGGTCTGCTCCTCCGTGCTGCATTCGATGCACCCTTGCTGTTCTGGCGATAATCATGTTGTCTTTACAAGGCTTCCTGGTAATTGTCAGGGAAATCGATAACCATGTGACAACATGAATCTATCAGGGACTACATCTCCAGCACTGGCGGCGGAGGGATCCGAGAACACACATCCTGCTTAGCGTCTCTGTCACCATGGAGACTAGGGGAAGTGCCCGTGTTTCTGCTTCTCTGCCCCCCCTGAAAACGAAACAATCGGGTCACCTGCTCGCTTTTCTTGCTCTCTGCTTTTAGCAGTTATACAGAGGGTTCTAGAGAGCTCTGTGTAGGAGGAAGCAGTGCGGATGAACACGTGTGAAGTGTCTTGTCCCCGACATACCTGTGGAGCTGCTGACAAGTTTGTGGACAGCCATGGCCATGTATATGATGGACAGTGCAATCAGGGGGGATATGCTGGAGAAGAAAGGCTCGCTGTTCCTGCGTTCAAACCACATGCACTTAGAGTGACCACGTGTCCCGGTCTACCCGGGATCGTCCCGTAATGTACATATTTGTCCCTGGTCCCGGACACCTTCATTGCGGGACAATACAGTGTCCCGCAATAGAAACTGACAGTCTGGGAACAGGGGAGGACCGAGCCGCCATAGTTCTGGCTCTGGCTCTGCTTCCACCTGATCACTGGTTGCTATAGCCGCTTGGCGTCTGGCAACCAGTGACGTCACTGCCCACGTTGAAAGCAGAGGAGGATTTCACTTCTACCTCCTCCTCTGCGCTAGTGCTGCTGGGGAGTCACTGCTGGTTCTCTCACCTCCGCTCCAGTCACTGGCTTGCTGCTTCTGTGAGGTGTTTCTGTTCCCACAGCTGAGAGGCATCTCTCCCTCTCACTTCCTCCCCCCTCCTGCCCTGCCCACCTCACACTAACACACAGATTGAAGCCCCCCTTCTCCTTGGCTCGGATGTCAGGAGGGAAGGAGGGGGAGGAGAATGGACACTCAGGAGGACGGGACATGCTGATCTGAGGTTAGTACACAAAATCTTAATGCTTGGCACTAGCAGGAGAAGGAGACACAGAGACAGGGGGCAAGTTGTCAAAAAATAATACTTGCAGTGATTTTGGGAGATAAGAGCATGCTGTATGTGATAGGGGGGCACTTTAGGAGGGGAGATAAATTGTTTTTTATTCACCCCCCCCCCCCTTCCAGAACAATTTCTCTCCCCTCCCAAAGTGTGCCCCCCCTAGCACATACAGCATGCTCTTATCTCCCAAAATCACTGCCAGTATTCTTCTTTGACAACTTGCCCCCTTCCCCATCTTCAAAGACAAGCTGTCTGCTATTGAGGGGGGAAACGTTGCTAGACATTCAGGGCAATTGCTCCAGGTGCCAATGCCCCCCTGTCAGGCAAGTTAGTGAAGCCAAGTGCCTGACCTTTTTCAGCAATGGGCTCCAAGACTCAGGACTGGTTCACACCACAAATCACATAGGAACATGCTCTGCGTTCCTTTGCAATTCACGTGCCTTCCAGATTCTGTGCGATTTCAGCCCTTTCATTTGAATGGGCTAAAACCCATCGGTCTGCACCAAGAGCTGTGCATGCGCTACTTTACAAAACGCACAGCAACTGGATCGCATGGTACTGCTGATCATACAAACACTACATTTGCTACCTGCATTTGGGTAGTCATTAACCCCTTTGTACCAGCCACACACAAATATGCGGCTTCTCTGTGCCTGGTTCTTGGCACAGAGAGGTCACATATTTAAATGAATTGCGATCAGTAGCGCTGTGCCGAGAGCGCACTCCCTGAGCACCCCCTTCACAGTTACCGGCGTCTAAGTGAAAGCTTGCGATCGCTGCAATCGATCAGGAGTTTTTGAATCGTGTGTGCCAGGAGGTAAAGAGGTTAAGTTGACACCCACAACAGATCGCTATGGGACACAAAACGCAGGATTCCCTCACAGCATTCTGGTATAAACAGACCCTTAGTCCGGATACACAGGATTTCATTTGTATCTCAGAAAGCTCCCACCAAAATCTTGCACATGGGCCCGCTGATTTCATACGCCCCTGCCCCAAAAATCGGCAAAAAATATGTCAAAAATCATCTTTTTGTGGGGGGGGGGGGGGGGGGGTGTCCCTGAATGGCAGTTTGGAAATGTGGTCACCCTACATGCACTATGACAAGCGCGCCATGGTGTCTGGCTGGTAAGATTAACCTCCTGGGATGACTGGATCTGAAGGGTTAATGGATCCAGGTCATGGTATAGTATGATCATGATGATGATTTGGTTGGATTCAAGTGGGATCTGAATAAAATAAAGTGATGATTTGCAATGTATAGAGAACATATAGAAGTTATCTGTGCCTACACAGTACCCTTTCATATCTCCCAGCTTTTTGACATGGGAATGAGGGACACCTATTGGCAAAAGTATGCAGGCATAGGACACACCCCTTGCCACGCCCCCTTAAAGAAGAATATTATTATATTGGCTTTTGGAATTTACAAATGCAGCAATTTAGATATCAGATGAAAGGTTTAGCACTGGGAAACACTTTTTGATAGATAAAAAGTGCATTTTATATAGATCTATAGATCAGAGCAAAATGAGGGACAAATGGGGGGGAATGAGGGACAGAGGGACATTGCTTCAAATCAGGGACTCTGCTGCCAAGGAGACACAAAAGAGTTTAAAGGGGTTATAAAGGTAATTTTTTCCCCCCATAAATAGCTTCCTTTACCTTAGTGCAGTCCTCCTTCACTTACCTCATCCTTCCATTTTGCTTTTAAATGTCCTTATTTCTCCTGAGAAATCCTCACTTGTTCTTCTGTCTGTAACTCCACACCGTAATGCAAGACTTTCTCCCTGGTGTGGAGTGTCATGCTCGCCCCCTCCCTTGGACTACAGGAGAGTCAGGACGCCCACTAACACACAGCTCCTTTCTCTATCTGCAATGTAGAGAGCGTCCTGACTCTCCTGTAGTCCAAGGGAGGGGGCAAGCATGACACTCCACACCAGGGAGAAAGCCTTGCATTACTGTCTGAAGTTACAGACAGAAGAACAGGAAGTGAGGATTTCTCAGAAGAAATAAGGACATTTAAAAGCAAAATGGAAGGATGAGGTAAGTGAAGGAGGACTGCACTAAGGTAAAGGAAGCTATTTAGGAACATTTTTTTTTTTAAACTTTACAACCTCTTTAAGGCTGGGTTCACATATGAACCGCATGCGGCTTACAGCAGGGGTCTGGTGTGTGCTGGTTCACCTTTTAAGTCCAATTTCAGCCTAAATTTTGGGCTGAGTTCTGAAGTATTTTTCTTTAAGTTGCAACGGACCCGCTGCAGAGATATGTGAACCGGCTCCATAGAGAGCGGGTCAGAATCTCCTGCTATTACAAATTAGATGATAATGATAATGATCACTAGGACAGGCATGTCCAAAGTCCGGCCCGCAGGCCAATTGCATTCCGGTTTTGAACGGCCCGCCTGGTCATTTTGACATGTATGTCTTTTGTGGCCCCCAACGAATCCCTGAGCGCCGGGGGCCACAAAAGAAATACATGCTGGCTGCCTTGGAGGAGGAAGGACGAGCGCTGTGCATACAGGAGTACTTCCTGTTTACACGGCAGCCTATGTAAAAGGAAGTCCAGTCTCCTGTACTGCCATTGGACGACTGTTCTGTTCATCACAGGAGGCGGGACTTTCGATTAAAGAGGCCACCGATAAAATAGGAAAGTCTCCTATATGTCTGTTGGCACTTGTCCCGCCCCCTCCTTGTCTCCTCCAATGCTGTAGATGAATGAATCAGGCTGCAATGGTGAGTCTGCATTCAGGGCAAGGGGGGGTGCTGCATGCATGGCAAGGGGGTGCTGCATGCATGGCAAGGGGGGTGTTGCATTCAGGGCAAGGGGGGTGTTGCATTCAGGGCAAGGGGGGTGTTGCATTCATGGCAAGGGGGGTGTTGCATTCATGGCAAAGAAGGTGCTGTATTCAGGACAATGGGGGTGCTGCATTCAGGACAACGGGGGTGCTGCATTCATGTCAAGGGGGTGCTGCATTCAGGGCAAGGGGGTGTTGCATTTATGGCACTTGTGAGGCTGTATTGATGGGCAGTGACCCTTATTTTGTTTCACAGTTCTTTATTTAAAAATGTAAGATTTTTTTAAAGTGAAGGTGCATGTTATACGCTGATTAAATCTGATATATCCAAATAATACGCCTGAGCTCATCTCTTCACCACACATAGCCACAAAGGTAAGAGAATTCTTGTTGGGCCGTGTATTAGTGATCAGAGGAACACACTTAGACCACATTTTTAATGGTTCAAAAAATCTCAGGCAAAATGGTCGGCCCTCACGCATGTTCACTTCATCAATTCTGTCCCTCTTTGAAAAAAGTTTGGACACCCCTGCACTAGGACAAATAGAGAGCGCAAATCTCCCTAAAGGGGACACAAACAGCATTTAAATACCAGACAGTTTCTAATCCTTAAAAAAAATGTTTGACTTTTGTTATACTTTTAATGCTCATTATAGGGACCAGAGTCTACAAAAGTTTCAGTAGGAAGGACGCATTGTGTATTTTGCGAATATTTGTGGGCCAAAAAAAATTCCCATCAGGGTAGCTCTTACATCAGAGTTTAAATCACAGTCCCCCTGTATCAGGGCCCCCATCAAAGTACCCATTTTACATTAAGGCCCCCATTACAATCCCCCCTTACATCAGGGTCCCCATCAGAGTCTGCCCTTACATCAGGGTCCCCATCAGAGTCTCCCCTTACATCAGGGTTCTTAATCAGAGGCTGTCCTTACATCAGGGCCCCATTACAATCCCCACTTACATCAGGGTCCTCGTCAGAGTCTCCCCTTACATCAGGGTCCTCGTCAGAGTCTCCCCTTACATCAGGGTCCTCGTCAGAGTCTCCCCTTACATCAGGGTCCTCGTCAGAGTCTCCCCTTACATCAGGGTCCTCGTCAGAGTCTCCCCTTACATCAGGGTCCTCGTCAGAAGTGCAAAAACATTACTATGCTGCAGGCTCGGACTGACCATAGGGCACACCAGGCATTTTCCCAGTGGGAAGGGCCACCAAGCCGCATGTCCTGGCAGGAGCGGCCTGTTGGTGACCGGGCCACGGAGCGGGAGGGAGGTGGGCAATGACCGCAGTCTGGACAGGGCTGATGCAGGCTGCGATCACCACTCGTCTCCTGCTGTGTGATCATGCCTGTGTCTCCTCTCCCGGTGTAGCATGAAGATATGTATCCTCTGATGCAACTGCGCTTGCACCATATTCAGGCAAAACAAGCCAAGCGCAGAAATACACCCGAAGAGGTAACTGAACTTATTTAACTCCTTACATGCCGAATGGTTGGCGGGACAAAGGCATGATCACCTAACTCTTTACATGCCAAATGTTTGGCAGGGACACAGGCACAACACACGCTCAGGCACATTGACAGCCAAGCGAGGACACAGTCACGAGTCATCATTATTAACAGTGGGCATACATGGGGGATACAGGGTTTTGCAGCGGCTGTAGCATTGATATCTGGTGGTGGTGGTGGTAGGGATTGGGAACCTGTCAGTGGAAGGAGAGGGTGAGGTTGGGGGTCTGTCAGTGGAGGGCGGGGTGCTAGTTGGTGAGGTGGGTGGAAGGGACTTCCGGAGCCTGCTGCAATGAGTTTGTGTTCCCATCACATACCCGGCAGAGTAACTGGTGGGTACCGAAAAGCTCCCAATGCATACTTGCGATCAGGAGCTTTCCGATCATGTGACCGATGTGAATGCCAATCAAAGTGGTCTCATGATTGGAATGCCTGCCTCTGCCTCCCATCATTTGGATCCTCTTAAAGGGCCGGGAGGTGGTGGTGGGAAGGGGTTAAACCCAGAGGCCCAGATTCACGTAGAACCGGGCAAATCTGCGGCGGCGTAACGTATGACATTTACGTTACACCGCCGCAAGTTTTACGGGCAAGTGCTTGATTCACAAAGCACTTGCCTGTAAAGTTGCGGCGGCGTAGCGTAAATCCCCCGGCGCAAGCCCGCCTAATTCAAATGATCCGGGTAGGGGGTGTGGATCATTTAAATTAGGCGCGTTCCCGCGCCGAACGTACTGCGCATGTGCCGTCCCTAAAATTTCCAGACGTGCATTGCGCTAAATGGCGTCGCAAGGACGTCATTGGTTTCGACGTGAACGTAAATGGCGTCCAGCCCCATTCACGGACGAGTTACGCAAACAACGTAAAATTTAAAAATTTTGACGCGGGAACAACGTCCAACATTGGCTGCGCCTCCTAATAGCAGGAGCAACGTTACGACTTACGCAAACGAAGTAAAAAACTACCGCCGGGCTCACGTACGTTTGTGAATCGGCGTAAGTAGGTAATTTGCATACTCTACGCTGAAAACTACGGGAGCGCCACCTAGCGGCCAGCGTGAGAATGCACCCTAAGATACGACGGCGTAAGAGACTTATGCCAGTCGTATCTTAGGCTAATGTCGGCGTATCTAGCTTTCTGAATACAGAAAGTAGATACGCCGGCGCAGATTTGAATTTACGCGGCGTATCTATGGATACGCCGGCGTAAATTCTATCTGAATCTACCCCAGAATGTATTGTATTTCCCTAGGCTCCTGTAGATGAAGCAATGTGCTTTCAATCTAACAGACTGAGGGCAGAGCTTTTTACTCATAGGGCAATCAGCTTTACCAAAGTCACTATAAAAGCAACAAGGCTGTTTTCACTGTAGAAAGAAGAGAAAGAAGAGTGTTGTCACTCTATGAAGGGAAACCTATACAATAGTTCTGCTGGTAAGATCAACAGGAACTTACAAAGTGTTCTGGGGTGTACTTTGAAACACATAGAGCCTTTTCTTCTTACGGTTATTGGTTGTCTACTTCACATAATTTTATAGTTTGATATTTATTTCTACTTTATAAGCAACCCTATGGTGGTGCAAATTGATGATGCACGCCCATGCCCTTTTTACCTGCATGCAATGAAAAAGGCAGCTGGGTTCTAAATTGACTAAATTGCATCAAGTTTGTAATATTGCGTTCTAAATATTTAGAGTGCTTCTAAGTATGTTTGATGTTTTGCTGTTATATTCAGTAGTGCACAACCCTTTTATCACTGGTACCAACCAAGTCTTACCATTCCTTTTGCTTGTATGGTATCAAAAGCCTGTGTAGCTAAACATCAACAATTACATAAATAAATGTGAATTACTAATACATTTCAGTTATACGTATTTTTAATTTTTGTTTCCATTTGATTTCTTTTATTCTACTAGGCATCAACGTCGTGAAGCTGAACCTATAGACTATGATGTTAGTAAAGTTCCTTTGGGCGAGAAGAATTTATGCCATTCTTCATATAAGAGATTTGGAAATTCAGATTCAGGAGTGAGTAGAAATTGGACTTCATACAGCACAGTGCACATTTTTAAATTTCAGCAAATCTCTGTTATAATTCAAGCCTTATAAAAGAAGCCTGCAGAAAATGATTTCTCTTTTTTTAATACCGTATTGCTTTATTGGGTGCTTAAAGAAAAATCCAATGACATTTCAAGCATACAAACAACAATGTAACAAATTAGTATTACATTTTGTGTAAAGGACTGTACTTGTTCTACATGGCCTCCTATATAGAATTGTAGATATTTAGTAGTTCTACTTATGCACAGAAACTCTTATCATAAAGAAAGGGGGTCGGGAAGCATTACACCGTAAAATGGTTAATAAAAGGAACAAAGGGGGGGGGGGAAAAGAGAAACAAAAATAATAGATTAGAAAAGAGTAGAATATAATATTTTGCTTATTTTGGCTCTTTGAAACTTCTGTTGAAGTAGAACTCATGCTAAAGCCATGTTTTGTTTGGACAGAGTTGGTTATCTGTTTGCTTTCTTGTTAAAATTTCCCTTCAGTTTCTGTCCTCTGATGGCGGTAGCGTTCCCAATTGTCTGCAGCTTGGCCTGTAAAAAATATAGAAGATAAAGTTGGCAACCAGGTAAGGATGAATAAAATTTCTTCTTTGTTCGTCCAAGGAGAACACATGTTCCAAACTGAGCCAACACTTATGCCCTGTACACACGATAGGTTAGTCTGATGAAAACGGTCGGATGGATTTTTCCATCAGATATCCGATGAAGCTGACTGATGATCAGTCGTGCCTACACACCATCAGTTAAAAAAACGATCGTGTCAGAACGCGGTGACGTAAAACACAACGACGTGCTGAAAAAAAATGAAGTTCAATGCTTCCGAGCATGCGTTGACTTGATTCTGAGAATGCGTGGATTTTTAACCGATGGACGTACCCACAGACGATCGTTTTTTTTTTTATAGGTTTTTTATCCATCAGATAATTTTAAAACAAGTTCCTATTCTTTTAACCTATGGATGGATAAATAACCGATGGGGCCCACACACGATCAGTTTGGTCTGATGAAAACGGTCCGTTTTCATCAGACTAACCTATCGTGTGTACAGGGCATAACACGTTTCAGCCTATCAAGGCCTTACTCACAGTAAGGCCTTGATAGGCTGAAACGCATTAGCGTTGGCTCTCTTTGGAACATATATACTTCTTAGGCAAAATAAAGAGAAATTGTATTCCTTCTCACCTGGCCGCCATCTTTATCTTCATGGAAGGACTCTTGTGTTGCAGAGTGGAGACCGCAAGTCAGGCACGGTGAGTGAAAACAGAGAGCTGATGCTGGCCCTGTTTGCATGATTGGGTTGCAGTGCCATTATCTTGCATGTGTGTTTAGTAAAAATGTAGTGTTGGGCTTCCCGCGCCTGTAATGATGTCCCACATACTTGAATGAGATATACCCGCATTGCAGGAGTACCATCCCATTAAAGTCTATAGGATGTTAGTCTGCAGGTGTGGGTTTCTATATACAAGGCTTTCTCATTTCACGCCAAAGTCCAAAGTGGCCTCCCAATGACCCCTGGGATTTTTATTACTCCCACTGACGGACACAAGGGCATTTTTTACTCCTTCTAACCACTGATGCCAAGGCAATTTTGTACTCTTTCTAGGGCTCAATCTCTCCCCACTGACCACTGATGCAGGGGCATTTTGTACTCTTAGGCCCTGTACACACGATCAGTCCAAACTGATGAAAACGGACTGAAGTTCAGTTTCATCGGTTAACCGATGAAGCTGTCTGATGTGCCTACACACCATCAGTTCAAAAACCGATCAAGGCCAACACGGTGACGTAAAACACAACGACGTGCAGAGAAAAATGAAGTTCAATGCTTCCAAGCATGCGTCAACTTGATTCTGAGCATGCCCGGGTTTGGAACCGATGCTTTTGCGTACTAACCATCGGTTTTGACCTATCGGTCAGGCGTCCATCGGTCCATTTTTAAAGCAAGTTCTCTGTTTTTGGACCGAAGGACAACAGACCGATGGGGCCTACACACGGTCGGTTTGGACTGATGAAACTGAACTTCAGTCCATTTTCATCAGTTTGGACTGATCGTGTGTACAGGGCCTTACTGATCTTTGAAGAAAGGGCATTTTTTTACTCCCACTGATGCAGGGGCATTTTACCTATGACCCCATGGTATTTTATTATTCTAAACTTACCTCTTATGCCAGGTCATTTCTCCTACTTCTCACAGCCCAGCCCACCTAACAGTCTGGACAGTGAACTGACCCTTTGTGTAAAAATGTTGATGTCCCCCAGATTAGCATTACCAAATCAAGTACTGCGTGCTTCCCATGCAACAACTGCTGCCCCAGTTTCCCAGTCTAGGTAAAAGGTTACAGTTCCTCTTTGTGGGCATGCTAAGTTTTAATTGAACATCTTGGCACTGGTACTCAGGGGATGCAGCCCAGCTGCAGAAAGCCTTTGGGTTACATCCAAGCATTATGATAGTATACCTTGTCACCCTATATACAAAATCTCCTTGTTGCAGATAACCTGGTGTTTGAGAACTCCTCCTCCATAGCCTTTCAAAAATGGAGTCCAGGTATGAAACAGAACTAAACAGAATCCCTGTGAGTAAGTAGCTCAACCTGGCTTTATCTGGACCATAAAAACATCCTACTAAACATGGACAATGGCAATATGATTACATTATATACATTATATTATTATACTTTATCTAAAAACCATAATAATTGTCATCATAACAATAAATTACTAAAATAAAGAATTTCACAGATTTATTGCATTTCAGCCATTGAATAAATGTTATCTGCTTAACATACAGGCAAAATATAAAGACATCATTTGTAACCTTTTTCTGTTTTTTTTTTCTTTATTGTCTCATGTTAACACTAGGGGGCGTACTAACACTTGATGCTAAAGAGGGCTGTGGTTACTCAGCTCCACATTTATTTTTAGGAGAGTTGGAACAAAGAATTGTCCTGTAAAATATTTAATAAATGTGCTAGGAAATATTTGGAACTGGCTAATTTTACAGTTTACTGCAAGTGATTGAAAACATTCAGATGTTGCATATTATTACAAGAGATGAACATGTGCTATAAAGGGTTCTAAAATATTTTGAAATGTGTCTAAGCTTTTGTGTACCAAAAAAATTAGCATTTTCTATGTTTTAGCAAAGATATAATCTGCCTCCAAAATGTGTTAAAGTGTATATATATATAAAAAATTAACAGTGAACTTCTCTTATTGGCCTGCCAAAATGCAGTTGGATGTGTTTTTGTTATATCTGATCAAAAATATATACTTGGTGATCGCTCCAGAAATCAATTGCTGTCCTGTGTCCTGTGCACTCTGCAGTCTTATCTCGAGCATTTGTATGTTCCTGTCAAGGTAAGGTTATACATATGTGAACTACAGAACGCCCTCTATGTTGCGAAAATTAGAGCAGCAGGTTTTCTGTAGTCCTAACACACTACCTGCCATTTGGTGACATTGCCGTTTCTTCATAAATCTAGTGCAGTGAGTAAGCATTGTCACCCTAGAAATGGAAGTGTGTTACTGACAAGATCACTAGGTGTAAATAAAGGAAAAAAAGCCTGAAAAAAAGGAAAACTAATACAGCCACCACAACCAAAGACTGATAAGCTGCAATATATAACATTTTTGTTCTTGGGTTTAGATATTTTTTTTCTTACAATTTTCAGATATTAGTTATGAGAGATGTGCAAAAAGGAATACAATAAGAAAATAAATAAAAATTGTATAGGCCAAGTGTAGTCAAAAATACACATTACTTACTATGAATGTGATGTGTTCCTTGTGCTGCAGGTCGCCTGCTTTAGTTGAAATTTTCCAACACCACACAACCCCCCCGGAAGCACAATATTTTAGTGCAGTGGGGGTTAGTAGAGATGAGGAACCTGTCATATGCACTCATCAAGAGTACTGACTATGCCCACCCTTTCTGTACCCCTCTATTCATAGAAGCTTTACTATGATTGAAATTGAGGAGGCAGACCTTTCATTCATCTGTCCATTCCCCATGCTATTGTGTTATTTTCCTTCCTTGTTATTTAGTGAA
Organism: Rana temporaria; assembly: GCF_905171775.1. Taxonomy (NCBI): domain Eukaryota; kingdom Metazoa; phylum Chordata; class Amphibia; order Anura; family Ranidae; genus Rana; species Rana temporaria. The sequence continues at coordinate 287,043,636 of NC_053489.1, read as the reverse complement.
TAACAATTTAATGGTACTTAATGGGGCACTTCTTTTATTTTTACTTCTAAATCTTAGATTATGAGCTTGCAAGAGCAGGGCCCTCCTAACCCTCTTGTATTGAATTTTATTGTTGCTTTTTTGTCTCCTTCATATTGTAAAGCGCTGCACAAACTGTTGGCACTATATAAACCCTGTATATTAATATAATAATAATATTAAATCAGTCCCTGGGTATGAGATGACAAATGTCCACTCTTGCTGACCTCATATTTACATTGAATTAGAATTTTATGGTACTTAACCACTTAAGCCCCGGACCAATATGCTGGCTAAAGACCCAAGGTGTTTTTACAGTTCGGGACTGCGTCGCTTTAACAGACAATTGCGCGGTCGTGCGACGTGGCTCCCAAATAAAATTGGCGTCCTTTTTTCCCCACAAATAGAGCTTTCTTTTGGTGGTATTTGATCACATCTGCGGTTTTTAGTTTTTGCGCTATAAACAAAAATAAAGCGACAATTTTGAAAAAAATTCAATATTTTTTACTTTTTGCTGTAATAAATATCCCCCAAAAACATATATAATTTCTTTTTTCCTCAGTTTAGGCCGACACGTATTCTTCTACCTATTTTTGGTAAAAAAAATCGCAATAATCGTTTATCGGTTGGTTTGTGCAAAATTTATAGCGTTTACAAAATAGGGGATAGTTTTATTGCATTTTTATTTTTTTTACTACTAATGGCGGCGATCAGCGATTTTTTTCGTGACTGCGACATTATGGCGGACACTTCGGACAATTTCGACACAAAATTCTCTAAATTAGCCCATGGGTATGAGATGATAGCTGCCATTTGCATGTTAGGCATGATTAAGCACTGATCCAGTGTGAAACGCGTAGGGCTGTTTTCCCTATTTTTGCTGCCTTTTGTAGTGCATTTTACCATTGATTTTACAATAAAGACAACTCAAGAGTTTTTTTGGAGTGCGGCTGTCAATTCTTCCGAAGTTTTCATCATTTGCCCACTCTTGCTGATCTCATATTTACGCTGAATAAGATTTTTTATGGTACTTAAAATGGTTGTAAAGTCAGAAGTTTTTCATCTTAATTCATTCAATGCATTAAAGCGGTTGTAAACCCGCATATACATTTTTTTTTTTTTTTAACCCTGGAAGGCAAAAGCCATAATGAGCTAGTATGCACAGCATATTAGCTCATTATGAAATACTTACCTCGGAACGAGGTAGGGAACTTACCTGGTCCACGCCGAACCGAGGGTGTCTTCCGGGTATCGCCGCTCCAGCACTGTGATTGACGTCACTCCCGCGCATGCGCGTGGGAGATTTCAATCCAGCATGGGTCGGCGGGGCCGGCCCTTCAGCCGAGGATCCCCCCTGCGCATGCGCCGCTGCAATCAGCGGCGCATTGCGGGGGGGGAATATCTCCTAAACCATACAGGTTTAGGAGATATTCTTTATACCTACAAGTATGCCTTATTATAGGCTTACCTGTAGGCAAAAGTCAAAAAAGTGGGATTACAACCACTTTAAGATAAAAAGCCTTCTGTGTGAAGCAGCCTCCCTAATACTTACCTGAACCCCCTCTCTATACAGCAATGTTGTTTGCATTGTCTCGGCTGCCCGGGACTCCCCTCCTCATTGGCTAAAACAGCAGCGTGGTGCCATTGGTTTAAATATAACATGTTTATTATATTTAACAAAAAAAATAAAAACAAGAATTTACAATCACCTTAAGGGGTACTGCTTTTATTTTTACCTCTAAATCAGCGTCTCTAGGTATGATATGGCAGTTGCCTGCTCTTGCTGAACTCATATCTACAGGAAACCGTCCACCAGCTGAAAGCTTTCAGCTCGGGGCAAAGGAAAAATTGGTTAGTTTAGTTTAAAATATTTGTTCTAATTGCAAGAAGTCCAGTGTGTATGCCACAACAGCATACCTCATTGGGTCACTACTTGTGTTAAAAGGATAAGAAATAATTTGAAAGGAGCTTCTAAGGTCCAGAAACAAGACGCTGTAAAAATGTATGTACAGTGTTGGAGGTGGTACTGGACCCTTTACTACTTATATTCCCATTTCCGCCTAGTGTATATGACACTTCTGTAATGTTAGGATGTTCCTTCATATGAATTGGTTCAGTGTTGGTTTCCCTAAGAGCCCTTTCACACTGGAAACGCCTATAGCGGAGTGTTAAAATAGCGGTAAAACACCACGATTTTACTACGATTTTACAGCGTTTTCAATTCATTTCAATGGAGAGGGGCGTTTTTGGAATGTTTTTTTCAGCGCTCAAAAGCTGCTCCAAAGATGCTGCTTGCAGGACTTTTCTCAACGCTCCTCCAGCGCAACGCCTCAGTGTGAAAGGGTCCATTGAGATGCATGTGGAGCGTTTTATGAGCGTTTTAATAGCAATATTTTTACCGCAAAAAATGCAGCAAAAACACACCAGTGTGAAAGGGCTCTTAAGCATAAACAAACCAGTATATCATTTTGCCTGATAGTGAAAAAGTCCCGTTCCCAAATGACATACAAAGTCATGGAAATTTTTTTTTTCCAAATCCATATTTTGTTTTGCCAGTGATTGGGTTTAGTCAAAATTTCAGTTACATTTTTATTTTTTTTTGCTAAAGTTTTTTATCGGTGCGATATTGGTAAAATTTTTCTTCACAGAGCCAAAGACCATTAAACCATTAAACCATTAAATAAATTGAATGAATACAATTGAATGAATATATTATACAGTGCAACATTCCAAGCAGTTTGGTTGCATGCAGTAACACAATGCAGCTCATCATTCTTATTTTTATATAGCTCAAGTTTACTCCATATGTGTTTTTATTCAGGACTGGAACACTACAACACATCAACATTTATCCCAGATTCAGTTAAAAGATGAATATCAAGTCAAAGAAGTCCCTAAGAAAATGATCAACGAGGACAACATCGGTATTCTAGATATTAAGAGGTAACCTTTTATTTTATGCTTTAAATTAGAATGCTGTATACATCAGATATTTATATTAGACATGCTATGAATACGTACAGTATGGGTTTGATTTACTAAACCTGGAAAGTGCAAAATCTGGTGCAGCTGTGCAAGGTAGCCAATCAGATTTTAAATGTAGCTTGTTCAATTAGGCTATGATGAAAAAAAATGAGCTGAAATGCCTATCTGTATAAGGAACTTTTTTTTTTAACATTTTGGAAAGAAAATGGTAATAGTTAGAACTAGGGTTGTCCCGATACCACTTTTTGAGACCGAGTACAAGTACCGATACTTTTTTCCAAGTACTCGCCGATACCGATTACCGATACTTTTTTTTTTTAATGTCATGTAACCGTGGCAGTATTTTTTTTTACAATTTTTTTTTTTAACAGTTCTTTCTTCTTCTTCTTTTTTTAGGGGGGGAGGGTGGATTGTCGGTGCATTTTTTTATTTTTATTTACATTTTTATTATTGTTAAAAAAAAAAAAAAAAAAATATATATATATATATATATATATATATATATATATATATATATATATATATATATATATATATATATATATATATATATATATATAAAATTGCAATTGTTTTTTCTTTTTTATCAGCCCTGGGGGGTCTTTGGTGAGATATCAGCGGTCTTAACAGACCCCTGACATCTCCCCTGTGAGACAGAGAAAGGGACTAAAGACACAGATTTCCCATTCCCCAGTCCCTTTTTCTGCAGCCTCAGCTAAAATGAATGGAGAGAAGCTCCTCTCCATTCATAAACTGAAGCATCGTAAACACAGGTTACGATGTTTCAGTTATGTGAATGGACAGAGTCAGTGATCACTGACTGTTCATTCGGAAAAGGTAGGAGCCAGATTTAGCATTTACAAGTACCTGGGGAAATGCTCGGTATCGGTACAGATACCGATACTAGTATCGGTATCGGGACATCCCTAGTTAGAACCCCTATCAAGTTCTTTTCATGTTGTATGTGTCCTATTTTAAGATTTCCCAACACTGTCCAAATCTCTCCAAAATAAAGGGAAAGCCCATCTAAGCTGTAATTGGAACTGATTTAGCTCAGAAGACTTCCCCCACACCTCCGGTTCTAGAAACAACTGTACCATTTTTGATTTCCCAGCACTTCCTCTCTGGGTCATCTGGGCTAATAGATCTTCCCAGCAGGGGCAAGACTTCCAACTTTTCCCCTCTAGTCAAAACAAAACAAAAAAAATCTGAATACACTTTATTCATGAATTGTCACCTGTCTGGGTGTGTAAATCACAGAAATACAAATCCTTTGATAGATATATACAGTATACGATTATGCATGAGGATGTTGATTGGATTCTGTTGGTTAGTGCACAATTGTCCATGTTTCTTAAATTGTTTATCCAGTAAATCTGTCTGTAGAGAGCTGCAAATATATATTGGAGGATATAGAAATATCACTAAGATAGAGGTTCAGGGAAAATCAGAGGACTTTGTGAGCAAGACTGGAAGAAGGTGTGTGTCCGTAGCTCACATTCTAGGCTACACCTAAGCACTGTAATTTTTGCCGATGACTTTATCCACATGATAGTGCACAATGCATGCGTGACCTGTGTTTCAGCATTCTGCAGTTTCGCTTTCCCATTAATCTGTACACTAAAGAAGAACATACTGAAACATCATCATAACACACATAATTGTTCCTTTTCAGGTCAACTGGATGTCCAGAAAAGGGATTTGGAGCTGTTTTGCCACGCCATAATAAAGATCATATGAAAATGTAAGTTTACAGAATGTGTCGAAATTGTTAAAATTCCAAAATGTATTTTGTTTCTTGTATATTAAGGGACACAGTAAATCTGTAACCGTCAGAAACTGGGCACTGATCAAAACTGTTGGTCAGCCCAGAGCAACCCCTCAGTTGCATGCTTCCTAGGAGCATGGACTTCTTTCTCTATTGAAAGACCTAGCCTTTTTTTCTCTAAACTGTTGCTGGACTTGGACGCTTGCAACTATTCGGCATGGTGATCCTTAGCCTAAATTTTGAAGGTCGCAAGGACGTATCTTGCTTTTCCAGCTCTGATAAGCTGTTTATTTCCCCCAAGTGTTTATTACCCTTGTATCCATTTGATGAGGATTTGGCGCAGAAGTGGCCATTTCCCAGCGTTTTGTCTTAAAATGGAACTACACCCATCGATTTAAAAAGTCTTCCTTGGCATGAAGGCATAGCCCCATCTTTAAGAATAGAGGGACGTTTGTTAACCTTAGAAAATGCTGGAACAATTTGCATCTCCAACACTTGTGTACAAGGGGTGGTATCCCAGGGCTACTAACTGGAATTTTGCTCCCTGTTCCTTAGTTTTTCACCTCTTAACTTCCTGTGTTACCATGCAAATGAGCAGATCTTCATTAAGGCTTTTCGAGTCTTCTGGATCTTTGCCTCAGTTGCTGTGGTAGAACAGTTTCAGGGTTTTACTCCAACCTGTTCACTATTTATAAACCCAAAGAGGGGCTTGTATGCCATGCTGGATCCTAAAGCTCTGAATGTCTTAATTTGAAGCCAGTAGTTCTGCATGGAATACACCAAATATGTTATCACCTCCCTTCACCAGCGACTTCTGAGGACATCAAGGACGCAAATCTGCATGTCTTCATCCAGCGCATCAATGTTTCCCTAAATTTTGCTGTGGGCCCCCTACACTGCCAGCTCATGGCTTTTCCCTTCGGCCTCTCATCTGCACTTTCTGTGTTCACCAAGATGCTGGCTCCTGTATTAGCCCTGGTGCACTCTTGTGGCATACTCATTGTGTAATACCTAAAGCTGAAGTTCAGTTATGTGTAATGGTGTGTATCCAGTGGCGGACTGACAACTCATGGGGTCTCCGGGCAATAGGAGATTATGGGGCCCCGGGGGAATAGGAGATTATGGGGCCACACAGTATATATACACACACATACAGTATACATACACAGTATACACACACAGTATACATACACACAGAATACACATACACACATGAACAAGGTACTGGAGAGGCGGGGCAGCTATAATCTTGGGATTTTTTTTTAAAAAAACACAGATTTTTACATACTGTCCCTGGTTTTACTGAGGCTGGTAACCCTGATGGGGCCCCGTAGTGGCATGGGGCCCTCGGGCAGTGCCTGAGTGCCCGAATGGTCAGTCCGCCCCTGTGTGTATCTCTTTACTTGAATAGAGATGCTTCTGCTAAAAATCCTTCCTGCTATGCCTCTTCAAATCACTGGATACTGTCCTAAGTGGCTGCCTTCTAGTGCTGTGAGAGTTGACTGCATCAGATGTTACTGTGAAATCAGCTGCCTGTCTGTACAGAGGTAAGGGCAGAGAGCTCTGGGCAGAGTTTGCAGGAGCCGGACATTGCAGTGTATTTTTTTTTTTTTTTTCAGAAAGGTGATTTTTGCCTTTAAAGTGGAACTTGCATATAATGTTGACACCTGGTAGCATGGCCACTTGAATGAATTATTTTGAAGTTTGAGATGAAATCGAGAAATAATAGGTAATGTACCTGTTTTTAGACTGATATATATTTTCAGTTAACATTCCCAATGCTACTTTAGAGCTAAGAAAATTGTAACATTAAATTTTCAGATTACCTTGTAATCTTTACATTGTACCTTTACATTGTAATGTAATGCGTAAACTGTTGGCGCTGTAAAAATGAATAATGATAATAATACCTAAGATGCCATAAGAATGAATGCAAACACTCTGAAAATGGAAGTGAAAATAGAGCATGCATGCACACTTGCAAAACTATGGCCCGGATTCACAAAGCACTTGCGCCGACGTATCTCAAGATACGCCGCGTAAGTGCAAATATGCGCCGTCGTATCTGTGCGCCGGACCCACAAACTAAGATACGCCTAAAAATAGGCTTCATCCCGCCGGCTTAACTTTCCTACGCTGGCGTAGCGTGGGCGCATATTTAGGCTAGACGCATGGTGGCGCTTCCATTGATCAGCCATTCAAATATGCAAATGAGGAAAATACGGCGATTCAAGAACGTACGTGCGTCCGACGCAGGCTACGAGTGGTGCGTGTAAGTTGTACGTCCGGCGTAAAGTTAAGCCCCATAAAGGAGGTGTAACCCAGCAGCAGACATGCAAAGGTCTGCACCAAGGAATACAAGCCGGCGTATTTTACGTAGTTTACGTTGGACATGAGTCATGAGTCTGGCTGGGCGTAGGCAGTGATCCGGCGTATCTTAGGCAGTTGTTCCAACGTGGTTGTGAGCATGCGCAGGGGGATGCGTTCACGGCACGACGCATGCGCAGTTCTTTAAACGTACTTGTCTGGCGCTCGGACCATCATTTGCATGGATTTGCATGGGTCAAGCCCACTTCCACCTACACCGGCCTGCGCCTTCAAAATCTACGCCACGCTGACGCAGCATGGGGAGCAATAGCTTGCTGAATGCAGTGCTTGCCTCTCTGCGCTGCGTCGGCGGGGAGGGGAGGGGGGTGACTGGGGGAGGTGACCGATGCTGTGTCCCTATGTACAAGAGACACAGATCGGTCTCCTCTCCTCTGACAGCACGTGGAGCTCTGTTTCTACACACAGAGCTCCACGTCCCTGCTGTGTTCCCGACGATCGCGTGTACCCGGCGAACATCGCGGCCGCCAGGTACACGCATCGGCTCCCCAGCGATGCGCCGGGACAGTGTTTACCCGCTGCGCGTCCCCCAGAGGCGCGCGCGGGTAATGCTTTTAAATGACGTCCAGTTGGCACCTGAGAGCCGCGCTGTTGACGTCTTTTGTCAATAGCGCGGGTCTCAAGTGGTTATGGTGCCCAGGGAACTCTGGGATGGAATTCCCTGTGACATCATTGCCAATATTTGGACTTGCACAATTTTTTTTTTTTTTTTTAAAGTGTATTTTGTGCGTGTACTCGAGAGAGGAGCCGGACTGCAGGTGTTGGGAGTAGGCAGGCCTCCCCCAGAGGCAATCTGCCACCTTTCTCCATGCCCCGGGTGGCAATGGTGGGTGTGTGAGGGGGTCCTCCCACACAGCCCGCCCTACCTGCTCCGCTTTGAAGCCCAACGGGGCAGCGGGACTCCCTATAAGGGAGTGAGAGGATCTAGCCCGCTTAACCAGCCCCGTTAGTCCTTTGCCTCTCTTTTTAGAGACCGCGTGGTCAAAGTGCGTGCATGTTAACCCAATTTTGAGTGTGTGTAAGTGTGGTGGTTTTTGTGGGAGGGGGGTGGGCATACTAAGCGCAGGCTTACCTCGCATAGCACACCCACCAGGAGCCGGGCTGAGACCACCAAACTCAATTCACATGTAGCTGAGACCGGGATCCGAACCCCTAGCTGCAGAGGTGAATGGCTTGTCAGCGCAGTGCCAATCGCGTTGAGCCACCGCAGCTGCCCCGGACTTGCACAATTAATCTAAAAAATGTATATACTCTAGTTCTCCTTTAAATTGTTTAATCTATGTTAGAAAAACAGATATTGGCTACATTGAGCTGTAGAAACCATACTACATTACCTTGTGCGGCAGACTATGGAGAAATGGTCTACCTTTGTAACACATTTTTCTGTATTCTCATCTGGCTTTCCCATGGCTGTCAGTTTTCTTGGAAAACAAACTGGCCTTTCTATCTTTTTTCCTATCTCTTGAATAACATCAAATGCCAGTAGAAATTGGATTTGATGTTGCCATGTAGCAAAAGTGACAACTACAGAGCTTGCCATAATTAAAGTGTCACGAAACCCACATCATAAAAAAAACTATCAATAAATGCTGCATTGCATGCTTTTCATACTCGGTCACTATGAGTTCTGTTTTCTGTATTCTGCAAAAACCTAGTTGATCCTGCATTTCTCTATCTCCCTCTTCTGTCCATGTCCCCAATGTAGCTAGGGATTTTGCTGAGCAGTTTTGGCAGCTCTGCACATGCTCAGTTATCAATGTGTTTCTATGCTGAGCATTTCCTACCTATTACATCTGAGTAGCCCATGTGACTAAAGAGTCACACATGTGGGTGTATACAGTAAATGACAGCCCACTCCCTACCTCCTCCTTTCATGCCCACTAACCAGCTAAACACATGGGGAGCAGAATATTACCTTTTCTAAGACACAAACTGGAGGGGCGTGACACAACCTGTGACTGGCAGAAATCCACCCACACCATGTTATTGTCAAAAAATAATAAAGATTTGATTTCAAATACATATTTGTATGACAATTTAAAACCATTTATTGATATTAATTATTTTTACTCTGTTCCAAAAGGCTGTGTTTTTTTTTTTTTTTTATAATGTGACCAGCAGCAGAGGACTAAACGTTCCCCTGCTTATGTTTCCCTGCAGACAGACTGGGAAAGAACTGGGTCATGTAACAGTAGTCTATCGATTAGGAAAAGGGTACTTTGATTTTTTTTTTTTATTTAAAATAATTACAGTGCCAACATCCATATACAGAAAGGATCATGTAAATTAAACTGTGTGTTTAGTATCACTTTAATGTTCCATTCAAATGGATTATTATAGTTAATTCTGTGCAGACAAACCCACAAAAACTGCATTTTCTTGTGGCCTACAATACAGTTTTTAAATGCATACCAGTTACAGAAATAACATCAATTATTACTGCATTGTGTAGAGAAATCAAACAATTGGTCTAATGATTAAAATGTTAGACTTGCCTTTGCCATAAATGATGAGTACACTGATCATTTACTGTGAGAATATAATTAGCAGTTAAAGTAACAAATGAATTCCCGACCTAATAAATGTACCAGCTACCAATGATCTCACAATTCATACTGACATTTTAATGTATTAATAACAATAACACTGTTATTAAATGGGTGATGTAGTGTCAGGGTAACGAAGTGTAACATTAACTACTGCATGTGTTTTTGTTTTTGTATTTTTTTTAATCTGTTGTTAAAGTAAAAATTGTTTTACTAGAGCATGTCTTTTTTTTTTTTTTGCATAAAGTCCAACTCCAGCTGAAAACAGTGGGAAAAATAACTATTAGATCCTCTGCAGATTTTGTAAGTTTGCCCACTTACAAAGAAACGATGGGCCTGATTCATGAAAAATTGTGGCGGCGTAACGTATCCCCTTTACGTTACTCCGCCGCAAGTTTTCGTCGTAAGTGCTTGATTCACAAAGCACTTACGTGTTAACTTGCGGCGGTGTAACGTAAATCTCACCGGCGCAAGCCCGCCTAATTCAAATGGGGCGTGTGTCATTTAAATTAGGCGCGCTCCTGCACCGAACGTTCTGCGCATGCTCCGTGTGAAAATTTCCCGCCGTGCTTTGCGCAAAATGACGTCGCCCCGACGTAATGTTTTGAACGGCGACGTGTGTTACGTCGTTTCGTATTCCCGGATGTCTTACGCAAAAAAAAAAAATACATTTGAAATTCGACGCGGGAACGACGGCCATACTTTAACATGGCTGGTCGAAATGTAAGCCATGAAAAAGCAGGCTTATGTTTGCGACGGGAAAAACCGACTAGCGACGACGTATCGAACGCACGTACCTTCGTGGATCGCCGTAAACAGCTAATTTGCATACCCGACGCTGGTAAACGACGCAAACTCCACCCAGCGGCCGCCGGAAAATTACACCTACGATCCGAAGGCGTACGAAGCCGTACGCCTGTCGGATCTTTGCCAAAAGCCGCCATATCTTGTTTGTGAATTACAAATTAAGATACAACGCGGCAAATTTTGAAGTACGCCGGAGTATCAGCAGATACTCCGGCGTACTTATTCTGTGAATCTGGCCCGAAGGGTCTATTATTTATACCATAGATGTATTTAAAATATTGACAGAATATCAACCAAAAATCCAGAAAAAAACACACAAAACAAATGCTATAAATTAAGTTGCAGTTCAGTGAGTAAAATAAGTATTTGATCCCCAAACAAAACATGACTTAGTACTTGGTGGAGAAACCCTTGTTGGAATGCACAGAGGTTAGATGGTTTCTTGTAGTTAGTGTCCAGGTTTTCACACATCTCAGGAGGGATTTTGGTCCACTCTTCTTTACAGATCTTCTCTAAATCCTTAAGGTTTCTTGGCTGTCCCTTGGCATCTCAAAATTTCAGCTTCCTCCATACTTTTTCTATAGGATTAAGGTCTGGAGACTGACTAGGCCACTCCATGACCTTAATGTGCTTCTTCTTGAGCCACTACTTTGTTGCCATGGTGGTATGTTTTGGGTCATTGTCATGCTGGAAGACCCATCTTTAGTGTTCTGGCTGAGGGAAGAAGGTTCTCATCCAAGATATTACAATACATGGCCCCGTCCATTGGCCCCTTAATGCTGCAAATTCGGCCTGTACCTGTAGCAGAGAAACAGTCCCAAAGCACCATGTGTCCATCTCCTTGCTTGACTATAGAGATGGTGTTCTTAGGGTCATAGTCTGCATTTTTCTTCCTCAAAACACGGCGAGTCCAATGCCAAATAGCTCAATTTTGGTCTCATCTGACCACAACACTTTCTCCCAATCATTGTCTGAATCGTTTAGATGTTCATTGGCATGACTGTACATGTGCCTTCTTGAGTAGGGGGACTTTCAGCATGACAATGACCCAAAACATACCACCAAGGCAACAAGGGAGTGGCTCACGAAGAAGCACATTAAGGTCATGGAGTCGCCTAGCCAGTCTCCAGATCTTAATCCTATAGACAATTTATGGAGGAAGCTGAAACTTCGAGATGCCAAATGACAGCCAAGAAACATTAAGGATTTAGAGAAGATCTGTAGAGAAGAGTGGACCAAAATCCCTTCTGAGATGTGTGAAAACCTGGTAACTAACTATAAGAAACGTCTTACCTCTGTGCTTGCCAACAAGGATTTCTCCACCAAGTACCAAGTCATGTTTTGCTTCGGGATGAAATACTTATTTTACTCACTGAACTGCAACTCAAATGGTTAAGGTTTTTACTGCTGCTTTGCCCTCACTGGGGATATTCCTCTCCTTTTTATTTTTGCCTGTGACACCCTGATGTCACCTACAGTAAATTACTGTTGTTATGAACTATCACTTCCTTAATAAATAAAAAATGAAAACCGTTGGTATTAATAAATTAGGCTGAATGATCTTCTGAATACTGTATAGATAAGTGACTGGGTACACAATACATATGGAAAGCAAACTCATGTTCAGGGATGGCGGTTGCGTTTTGTCTGTCTAGACTGCATGTCAGTCTCATGTCTGAAGTATATATTTCTGATGACAGCTCTCCTTTCTGTCACCTCTCATCTGAGTTATATGGTAACTACTGAATAATACATTTACTGGCTCATAAAGTAGTGAGCACCGTGGATGACATTGATTCCTCTGTTTACTGAGCATGCTATAATTTACAGCAGAGCCCCAGGAATTGATAACCCTTACACTAGCCACTGCTTAAAGTCCTCCCTTTTCTCTCATTGTACCTGTACGGAAACAAGTGTGATTCTCTCGACTCTCTCAAAACTCAACTAACAATTTGACTTTATTTAAAAATACTAGTGATGTTATAAAGGCTTAAATATATGTTATACACTGCTCAAAAAAAATTAAAGGAACACTTTGAAAACATATCAGATCTCAACAGGCAAAAATCTCATGCTGGATATCTATACTGATATGGACTGGGTAATGTGTTCGGAATGAAAGGATGGCACATCATTTGATGGAAATGAAAATTATCCACCTACAGAGGGCTGAATTCAAAGACACCCCGAAAACCAAAGTGAGAAAATTATGCAGCAAGCTAGTCCATTTTGCTGAAATTTCATTGCAACAACTCAAAATGGTCCTCCGTAGTTTGTATGGCTCCTAAGTGCTTGTATGCATGCCTGACAACATCAGAGCATGCTCCTAATGAGACGATGGATGGTGTCCTGGGGTATTTCCTCCCAGATCTGGACCAGAGCCTCACTGAGCTCCTGAACAGACTGAGGTGCAACCTGGCGGCACCGGATGGACCGAAACATAATGTCCCAGAGGTGTTCTTTTGGATTTAGGTCAGGTGAGTGTGGGGGCTATTCAATGGTATCAATTTCTTCATCCTCCAGGAACTGGCTGCATGCTCTCGCCACATGAGGCCGGGCATTGTTGTGCACCAGGAGGAACCCAGGACCCACTGCACCAGCGTAGGGTCTGACAATGGGTCCAAGGATTTCATCCCAATACCTAATGGCAGTCAGGTTGCCATTGTGTAGCCTGTAGAGGTCTGTGCATCCCTCCATGGATATGCCTTCCCAGACCATCACTGACCCACCACCAAACCGGTCATGCTGAATGATGTTACAGGCAGCATAAAGGTCTCCACTGCTTCTCCAGACCCTTTCATGTCTGTCACATATATGCTCAGGGTGAACCTGCCCTCATCTGTGAAAAGCATGGGGCACCAGTGGCGGACCTACCAATTCTGGTGTTCAATGGAAAATGCCAATCGAGCCCCACAGTGTCCGGCAGTGAGCACAGAGCACACTAGAGGACGTCGGGCCCTCAGGTCACCCCCATGAAGTCTGTTTCTGATTGTTTGGTCAGAGACATTCACACCAGTGGCCTGGTGGAGGTAAATTTGTAGGGCTCTGGCAGTGCTCATCCTGTTCCTCCTTGCACAAAAGGAGCAGATACCGGCCCTGCTGATGGGTTAAGGACCTTCTACGGCTCGGTCCAGCTCTCCTAGAGTAACTGCCTGTCTCCTGGAATCTCCTCCATGCTCTTAAAACTGTGCTGGGAGACACGGCAAACTTTCTGGCAATAACACATATTGATGTGCCATCCTGGAGGAGTTGGACTGCCTGTGCAACCTTTATAGGGTCCAAGTATCACCTTGTGCTACCAGTAGTGACACTGACCCTAGCCAATTGCAAAACTAGTAAAAAACAGTCAGAAAAGATGAGTAGGGAAAAAAATGTCAGACACCTTCACCTGAAAAAACATTCCTGTTTTGTAGGTCGTCTCATTGTTGCCCATCTAGTACACCTGTTAATTGAAATTAACAGCAAAGCAGCTAAACTGATTAACAACCCCCTCTGTATACACCCCTCCCCATCTGCTACTTAACTGACCAGATCAATATCCCAGGAGTTCTGATTCAAAAGTGTTCCTTTCATTTTTTTGGAGCAGTGTATAAAGGGGAATTCAAAGTTAATCTCTTTCATCACATAACTCAAACTGTGCAAGATAACAGGGCCTTTTTTTGCTAATTTAAAAAATGGTCCGGCAGGATATAAAGTCGGTTTCTATTATTTCTGTATTTTTCCAAAGGAGCAGAGTGTTCTACCATGGTATACCATCAACACAAGGAAGAAACTTTGCATTATTACATTTTATTTGCAAACTGAAAAGTGAAACATTTAAGACTTATGCCGCATACACACAATCTGATTTTCTATCGGAAAGGTTTGGATGGTTTTTCCGCCGGAATTCCGCTCAAGCTTGGCTTGCATACACACGGTCACACAAAAGTTCTCTGAACTTCCGTCCTTTAAGAACGCGGTGACGTACAACACTACGACAAAATAAGTTCAATGCTTCCTAACATGCGTCAAATTGTTTATGAGCATGCTTTAGAATTTTGTGCGTCGGAATTGCTACAGACAATCGGATTTTCCCATAGTAATTTTTTCCGTCGGAAAATTTGAGAACCAGCTCTCAATCTTTTGTTGGCGGAAATTCCAACAGCAAAAGTTTGATGGAGCGTACACACGGTCGGAATTTCCGTTCAAAAGCTCACATCTGACTTTTGCTGTCGGAATTTCCGATCATGTGTACCGGGCATTCGGCTCGGTTCACACTGCTGCGACTTGGGATCCGACTTGTTAGACACCAAGTCGTGTGATGTGAAAAATCCCATGTTAGTCAATGAGAGCTGTCCTAAATAGCACTACTGAAATTGTTCCGACTTCAGAAAAGGCTCCTGTACTACTTCAAGCTGACTTGTATCCAACGTCTATTCTCTTCTATTCTATACTTCTATCAAAGTAGTACTTAAGTCGCCGGGAAGTTGTCTGGCAAAGTCGCACCGCAAGTGGCCCAACTTTTAGGTCGCTGCAGTGTGAGCCGAGCCTTATGCTGGCCATACACTCCACGAAAAATCGTCCGAACGAACTTTCGAAAAACGAAAGTTCGTTCGTGAGCGCAAACGATAGTGCCATCATGTAATGAGCGATAAATCGTTCAGTGGACATAAAAAAAAAAAATGGTTCGTTTTTTTTTTTACATATACCTAGTGCAGAAAGTTCGGACGGGAAACACATTAACCTTCCGATTTATCGTTCGTTCGGCAGAAAATTTCCAAACTTGTCCTTCGTTTTTTTTGCTCAAAAACGTCCAAACGATTATCGATTCTGTGCCCATTAACTGGCCGAAAAACGAAAGATCTTTCTTAACGACCGAATGTCGGCCGAATTTTCGTATAGTGTATGGCCAGCATTAGACTGCTTCCAGTGTTAATTTTGTCGACTAAAACGTTTTAGTCGACTAAATGAATACTATTTTAGTCGACTAAAATACAACTAAAACAACTGAGATGACTAAAATATGATTAAAATTAAAATGCCATTTTAGTCAAAAGACTAAAATGGGACTAAAACTAAAATACCATTTTAGTCAAAAGAGTAAAGCCATACACGGTCAAATTTCAAACAAATTTTTTTTTCAACGTTATTTTTTTTTTGTGATCCGATGATGCCACCATTGATTTTCGAAATTCGGCCGACAAAACCTTCATGTTGCCGGGAATATTCGTTTCTCTCCGGGAATATTATTTTCTTGCACATGCGCATTTTTTTTTCTATTACATTTCTGGCACGATTTTCCCATCATTGATCAGAAAATCTTTAGTTTTTCAAAAAAATTACAAAATGTCGGATTTCTCAAATTTGTTTGCTGCACGAAAATCGTCTGTTGCTGCAGCCCACTAATGGTGCGAAATACGTACGAAAATTCTTTGATACGATTTTCGAAAGAAAATTCTTTCAAAATTCGAACCGTGTATGGCCGCCTTAAGACTAAAAATAAATTGAAATTAACACTGGTCTATAGTGCATGTTCATACCTCAATACCATAAATAACAAATTCGATTTTTTTTCAAGTATATAATGAGTTTGGAAATTGTAGAGAAATGTTAACTAATGCATTACAATTTGATTTTAGACGACTAAAATTAGTTTTAGTCGACTAAAATGTACTGGAGATTTAGTCAACTAAAGATGACTAAAACAATTGCAGAAGACTAGCATGGGACTAAAACTAAAATGCCATTTTAATCCTAAGACTAATGCCGCGTACACATGATCATTTTTCGACATGTAAACAACTTTTTTTTTATTTATTTAAAACGATTGTGTGTGGGCTTCACATCATTTTTCGGGGTTCTGAAAAAGGACAAAAAAAAATTCGAACAGGCTGCATTTTTTAACGACATTTTAAACGATGTCGTTTTTCGGGTTGTAAAAAATGATCGTGTGTGGGCTAAAACGACGTGAAAAACCTGCGCATGCTCAGAAGCAAGTTATGAGACGGGAGCGCTCGTTCTGGTAAAACTACCGTTCGTAATGGAGTAAGCACATTCATCACGCTGTAACAGATAGAAAAGCGTGAATCGTCTTTTACTAACACAAAATCATCTAAAGCAGCCCAAAGGGTGGCGTCATCCGAATGGAACTTCCCCTTTATAGTGCCGTCGTACGTGTTTGCTAGAGCATTTTTTTTTAACGATCGTGTGTGGGCAACGTCGGTTTATTGATGAAGTTGGAAAAAACGTTGTTTTTTATAGAGGCTGAAAAACTTAGTTTTTTTACAAGCCGAAAAATGATCGTGTGTACGCAGCATAAGACTAAAACTAAATCAAATATTTACACTGACTGCTTCATCAGGGCACAAATTGCAAAATAGTAAAAGTCAGTTAGTTGTACCATGACTAAAGCCAGTTTTATCAAGAATATGAAATTATGTACATTTTTTTTTCTTTATAGATATAAACATGTATTTAAATGTTGATTGTAATTATTTAGCTGTTTGCTCTACTTTGTAGACATCTGGACACGACATATGCTACAGACTATGTGGCCCCTTATCCTGGCACAGCAACTTTAGTAAGTATTTCTTTTGGTTTACATCTCTATTTATTTTAGTTTGAAATATTAGTAAAACTAGAGTTTTTTGATTTGTTTTACTTTATGTAAGCAACTATAGGACCAACATGACCAAAGGTTCAAATCGCCCAATAATGTTATTTCATTTGTGGGTTGAGCTACTTGCTGAATTCTTGTACCTTTTGGATTCTTCAGCGATGGGACCTCTCTGCAATAGTATTACCTTTGGATACCTATGTCCACACTTCCATTTTTTGCAAACACTGACACAAGACTCCTATAAACATAAGATTTCTTTGGGGTTTATTTACTAAATGAGTAGATGCTGCCCACTTTGCAAATTAATTGTTAATGATTGGAGTGACGTTGTGTTTTTTATACAATGGTAATGCTTATAGCTGAAATCCATTTAATAAAAAAATACCATTGCGTCTCGGTTCCCATCTATGTGGCTGCGCTTGATGCGTTTTTAATGCCCGTTTTCAGTGCATTTTGCATTTTTAGACCAGCATTTTTGCATTCAGTTTTCTTGTATTTTGTGTTTTACAGGTTTTTTTTTTCTTTAAATGCTCTGGGCCTCTTCCCGACAACCCTAGCCGGTGGTTGTCGGGGGTCTGTCGGTGGGGGGCTTATCAGAATCTGGATGCGCCCTTTAAGAAGGGGGCCCACAGATCCCAGCCCACCCCTATGTAAATGGATATCGGGTACATCGTACCCCTACCCATTCATCAAAAAAAGCAGTGAAATGTAATAAAAACACAATAGCCAGTTTTTGATAATTCCTTTATCAATAGCTCTGTCTTCTCTAGCCGTCTCCTCCTGTCATCTCCTCCTTGTGCTGTCTCTTCTGGCTGTCTTCTCCTTCCCACCGTCTCTTCCCGCTGTTTTCTCCACGAGCTGTCTCTTCCCGCCGCCGCCATCTCTTCCCGCTCTTGTCTTTCCTCGCCGCCAGTTACCTGCTAAAAAATAAATAAAAAAAGCCGCTCTTGTTCTGTTGATGTCTTCATCTGTTTTGTTGCCGCCCCCTCTCTGCCGACTCTTATATAGCCATGGGGCGTGGCCATCTGATTACACCACCTGGAGACCCTGCCCCTTGTCACAAGGGCCCCCTGCTTAACAACCAGCTATATACAGTGGTAAAATAAGAACTGCAGAACACATAAAAAATCACATAAAAAAACACTTGGATTTCTGGTGCATAGGTCCATAGGAAACAACAATAAATGGACTGCGTTTCTGTAAACTGCAAAATTCACAAAAAAAACGCATAGGTGTGAACGTAGGGTTATAGTCCAGCAGTAAAGCAGCTTTGATGCATTATTTACCTTCCATCTGGAGCTCTCCCCTACAGTAATTCTTTCCAAAAAATGTAAAACATCTAATTGATATAATAATTATTTTGTTCAATATATTTTATTGGAAGTGTGTAAGGCCCCTTTCACACTGGGCAGTGGAGGTGCGGTGACGGTATAGCGATTTTTAGCGCCGTTATACCGTCGTATTTACCGCAATATTCGGCCACTAGCGGTGCGGTTTTAACCCCCGCTACCGGCCGAAAAAAGGGTTAATACCGCCCGCAATGCGCCTCTGAAGATGCGGTTTCCCATTGATTTCAATGGGAAGGAGCGGTATAGGAGCGGTAAACACCCCGCTCCTATACCGCTCCAAAGGTGCGGCTACCAGGACTTTTGGAGCGGTCCTGCTAGCATACCGCTTCAGTGTGAAAGCCTTCGGGCTTTCACATTGAAGCCTGCAGGGCACGATTTTTTGAGGCGGTATAGCAGCACTGAAAAACGTGTCCGTGTGAAAGGGGTCTAACAGAGAGGGAAAAAACAGCTCATATAAACAAAGTGCCTCATAGCATTTAGGTTATAAGAAACAGACCGAGATTGATAACAGCTTTGACACAGACCAGAAACAATAGGGTGGGATATCAGAATAACGACCAGGGAATTTCTGAGTCATATCTACACTTGTAAGTCAATATTCCGTATGCCATTAAATTTGGATATTTTCCTGGTTAAATAGATACATTTTAAAGGTTTGAAGACCAACCATCAAATCTGTATATTGAGAGAATTTTGCTGACCATTTTGAGTCATGCCTGAGATCCTCTAGTCGTTTGTAGGATGGATGTTCCTTTAAGTATTACTTAAATTTTTTTTGTGGAAATACTTTTTATAGGTTGTTTTTAACGCATGAATAATATTCCTGCTATGGGGGGTTCAAAAGGGGTTTTAAGCATAACATGGTTAAACTTTACTGCTAGTATTACTATGCCCTCTTTGCATTTTGGCCATGATGATGGAGGGGGGTGGGTATTATTATTCACTTTAGTGGTCTCAGCATTGACACATAAGTGCGGGGTGTTGTCACTATACATGAGCTAGTTCATTGTCTTCATTGCACAACACACACACGCGTTAAAGTGGAACTTCACTCTCTAAATCAGCATTGACTATTTTTACTCCTCATTCTGCTACCATTGATAAATAGATAGGAAAGTATATCATATTTACTTGTTTTAAACTTTTTTTTACATTTCTTCAGTTACTTTTTGGTTTCCATGCCTAGGCTAATTATGACATACATCCCAGGAGTCTTCTGTAGGGGAGGAGGGGAGGAGGGATTTTCTCAGCTATGCACACCCTCTCCTGCTTGCATGCCTGAGCTAATGGCAGGTGGATTCCAGGAGGTAAATGCTACATTAATCATTTGCCCTTGTTTAACAAAATAAATAAAGCATGGAGACATTGATGGACTGGTGAGTTTGCTTTGAATATTATAAATGTATTTAATAGTATTTTTGATTTGTGGTGCTCAGGATAAGTAAAGTTACACTTTAATGGCAAAATGAGGTCAGTGCCTAAAGCTAAATAAGGCACTGATGTCATTATGCTATTAACATGTTTCTGAGCGGTGGAGTTTTTTGTATACTTGCGGGGTTAGAGCGATAGTGTTTACTCATATAAATTGCCAGTCGTTTTTAAATTTTTCTGGTGAAATCCAAGGGAGAATTACCATTATTGCATGGGAATACCAGTTTCAGCAGGGTAGGTAATAATGATTATTGCCGATCATGGATGTCTTTATTATAAATTAGTTCAGGTTGACCTCCCAGCATGTGAGATCCAACTTGGTCTAACTGGTGAGCTACCATCCTACCTTGTTGTGGTGGTCAAATTTGCATGGAAGGAAGACTCACTTCTAGCCCTGCAGTTGTTGAATATTTGAACCAAAGAACATTTTGCAGACTGCTGTTTTTCTATTGTTTATTATTATTCTTAATTCATTGTTTTAGCACAGATGTATTACACATGAATTAAATGTTATATGACAACTAGGCAAAAGAGGGATTGTGTCCAACACAGGGTCTAATGGCCGCATGTTGCCCATTGGCCCTCTGTGAGTGGCCTGCAAACTCTTGGGCACCAATTAGACAGCAGGTTGCTACTTGCTAGGTGCTGGAAAGCTGACTGTGTTTCATCACTGAAAGGCCCCGTACACACGTCCGAGGAACTCAGCGTGCCAAACACATTGAGTTCCTCGTCGAGTTCAGTGTTGAAGCTGCCGAGGATCTCGGCAGGCCGACTTTCCTCATTGAACAACGAGGAAATAGGGAACATGTTCTCTATTTGGCCCGACGAGTTCCTCGTCGGCTTCCTCGCTGAAAAGTGTACACACGACCGAGTTTCTCGGTAGAATCCAGCTCCGATCGAGTTTCTGGCTGAATTCTGCCGAGAAACTCGGTCATGTGTACAGGGCCAAAGACTGTACTGCGGGCAGAGTTATGTAGTCGATGTGTACAATCAGCTGCAGGGTACTGCAGGTCCATGGCTGTGGTCCTTCTGTTTTGGAACCAGTCCCTGAAGACCCCTTAGGAGGTATGTCCATGGTGACAGGTGATGCCTGGACTTTATGGTCCACAATTGTAGACAGGTAAGACAGGGTCACCCTGTATGCTTCTGACTATTACTGTTAATCGTGGATTGATATTTGATGTGTATTCACTACAATGTGGTATAAACTTTTTAAATTTGAATCTAAGGCCCCTTGCACATAGGCCAGATCTGTTTTTGCTCAGCAAGGGATCTGTTCGCAGCAGTCTGCTCTGCTCTATGGGCAGTTGGATGTAAACAGACTGGCTGTCCATTTAAACCCTCCTACACCCAGGGTACTGAGTCTTCCATCTGCACAGGCTTACCCTATATTCCGAATCCTACTCTGTGAGTACCCCACAGTGGAATACCCTTACAGATAGCTATAGTGGAGAAAAAAGCAAAAGGGAGCACTGGAGCAGGAACCGACTGTTTTAGTTCTATTTCAGGTATACAACATGCTTCCTGATAAACAAAAACATAACTTTCTACGTCTACAGAATGTCACAGTCCCTTGGATAAATATTAGCCTTTAAAATACGTATAAAGATTAAAAAATCTTAGCGATTGCCTAAGTTGACCTAGCAAACCCAAATTCCATGAGCAACTATTTTTTTCCAGATCTTTAACCACTTTGTTACCGGGCTTATTTTGTCACTTCTCTCCTTCATGTAAAAATCACAATTTTTTTGCTAGAAAATTAATCAGAACCCCCAAACATTATATATATTTTTTTAGCAGACACCATAGGGAATAAAATGGCGGTCATTGCAACTTTTTTTCTCGCACGGTATTTGCGCAATAATTTTTCAAACGCCTTTTTTTAGGGAAAAAAACTGTTTCATTTATAATAATAAAAAATAACAAAACAGTAAAGTTAGCCCAATTTTTTTATATAATGTGAAAGACGATGTTACGCTGAGTAAATAGATACCTAACATGTCACGCTTTAAAATTGCGCACACTCATGGAATGACGCCAAACTTCGGTACTTAAAAATCTCCATAGGCGACGCTTTAATTTTTTTTACAGGTTACTATTTTTGAGTTACAGAGGAGGTCTAGTGCTAGAATTGTTGCACACGCTCTAACGCACGCGATGATACCTCACATGTGGGGTTTGAACGGTGTTTACATATGTGGGCGGGACTTGCATGCGCGTTCGCTTCTGCACGGGAGCGACCGGGACAGGGGCGTTTTAAATTTTTTTTATTATTATTTTATTATTTTTTACTTCATTTTTTTAGTTTTTTATTTTTACACTTTTTTTGAATGTTTTTTTTTTTTGATCACTTTTATTCCTATTACAAGGAATGTAAACATCCCTTGTAATAGGAATCAGTGTGACAGGTCCTCTTTATGGAGAGATGTGGGGTCAATAAGACCCCACATCTCTCCTACAGGCTTACAAGCATGAAATCGGTGAAAAAAAAATCACAGATTACATGCCGACAGCCGCGATTGCGGCTTTGTTTACTTCCGGGTACCGGGCGTGACGTCATAACGTCGCGCCCGGTCCTCCGACGGTCATAGAGATGACTGTGACCGTCTGGTCACCAGTCATCTCTATGGTACACCAACGAGCGCCGGCCGATTCGCTCTCCGGGCCCCCGATGGCACGGGAGAGCCCGGAGAAGCACCGGATGGCGCCGGGAGGGGGGGGGACGTCCCCTCCCGCTGCCTTAGAAGAACGATCGAGCGGCGGAACCGCCGCTTTGATCGTTCTTCTGGTGCACAGAATCGCCGGCTGAAGATGGCGATATCTGAATGATGCCTGTAGCTGCAGGCATCATTCAGATATCACCGCACAAAGTCCAGGACGTCATTTGACGTCCTACGGGTCTCAAGTGGTTAACTGAAGGCCCATGCTATTCTACATTTCCTTTTAACAAGGTTGTAAAGGTACAATTTTTTCCCTAAATAGCTTCCTTTACCTTAGTGCAGTCCTCCTTCACTTACCTCATTCTTCCATTTTGTTTTTAAATGTCCTTATTTCTTCTGAGAAATCCTCACTTCCTGTTCTTCTGTCTGTAACTCCACACAGTAATACAAGGCTTTCTCCCTGGTGTGAAGTGTCGTGCTCGCCCCCTCCCTTAGACTACAAGAGAGTCAGGACGCTCTCTATGTTGCAGATAGAGAAAGGAGCTGTGTGTTAGTGGGCGTCCTGACTCTCCTGTAGTCCAAGGGAGGGGGGCGAGCACGACACTCCACACCAGGGAGAAAGCCTCACATTACTGTGGAGTTACAGACAGACGCACAGGAAGTGAGGATTTCTCAGAAGAAATAAGGACATTTAAAAGCAAAATGGAAGGATGAGGTAAGTGAAAGAGGACTGCACTAGGGTAAAGGAAGCTATTTAGGGGAAAAAAATTACCTTTACAACCCCTTTAAGCTGATTGAACAACAAGAAGATGTCACCTCTGAGGAGAGATGGTGTGTGATTTTGTCACCTTGCAGAAGAGGTGAATTGGTCGAGGCCTTGGATGTGTCCTCTGTCACCTGTCAAATGCTGTAAAGCAAATAAGCACTTGCTAGATCTTGTAGCTGGTGTTTTCAAAGGTTTTTTTCACCATGCCATATGAGTTTGCTGGAGTAAAGCCCCAGAACTCTTATCTTTTAATGCAGACTGGGAACAACATTGAGCTGACGAGGGGGCAGGTTGAGGGTGCTATGTTCAAGCGTGTGTGTGAGTAAATGTGTTTTTTGGGGGAGGAAAACGCTGTGTTGACTGTGACATCAGTGAGCAGCATTTTGTTTTTTGCTTTGGCCAACTAGGTTAGTCACAATGGCAAAAGGAACAAAAACCTTAGTGATTGTTATGAGCTCAAAAATGTTTCAGCCCATTGTGGTGTTCTCCCAAAATAAGACAACAGGTCAGCAAAACAGCATCATTGGGCTTTTTTTTTTCTCTTGTGCTGATTCATGCCTATATCTGTTTTTTAAATAATTACCGTGAATATATCCATAATACACACACAAAGAGGGATTGTACAGGCTCACTGGACCACACAGGCTGTTGGCAGATATTTTCATATTTTATCTTTTAGGACATACAACCATAAATAATACCTAATATTTTTTTTTCTTTTACAGTTCTTTTATTCTGGAAGCTTTTCAATTTCACTGTTTTCTTTTTAATTCTTTGAACTTTAATAGCAAGGATATTTATATTACCAAGCTGATTTTAACAGTGATTAGCCTGAAAGTTATTTGTTGTTGAAACATGATCATATCTGTGCGTGATGGCTTAACAGATGTTAAAGAGAACCAGTTTCACTCTAATGATTTCATTTGGATGCATCAATTATTAACTACTAACTCTTCCAAAAATGAATTTTCATTTCCGTCCTCCAATCCCAGTTTACCATACTTTGTTCAGCAAATAATAATGCTTCATTATAATTAATGACTGGGCCTCTTTTATAAAATACTATTTTTTGTGCAGCCAAAAGTTTGTTTATTGTTGTGTCTGCCTAGTAATTCCTCTTTTTGATTTGCTTACATAGTGACATGGACGTAAAGTAAGTTCCCAAGAAGAATAGTTACTAAACAAAATATTTTTGCCATGTTTTTTGCCATGTTTTTTTTTTTCAGCGTTAAGAATGTATTCTAAATGGATAATGCTAATATTCAACAATGAGGTTGATCCCCATAAAATATGTAAAGTTCAAGAAATGTTTTAGATTTTTCTTGAACTTGTTTACCCCCTCCTCTGTCCCTCCCGCTGTCCACCCGCTGGCTCTAAAGCCACAAGGCTTTACATTCCTGATTGCCTTACTGAAGAATTCGGCACCTGGAGCTGATGCTTTAAGTTAATTAACCACTTAAGGACCGGACCAATATGCTGCTAAATGACCCAAGGGGTTTTTACAATTCGGCACTGCGTCACTTTAACAGACAATTGCGCGGTCATGCGACGTGGCTCCCAAACAACATTGGCGTCCTTTTTCCCCACAAATAGAGCTTTCTTTTGGTGGTATTTGACCACCTCTGCGGTTTTTATTTTTTGCGCTATAAACAAAAATAGAGCGACAATTTTGAAAAAAATTCAATATTTTTTACTTTTTGTTATAATAAATATCCCCCAAAAACATATATACATTTTTTTCCCCTCAGTTTAGGCCGATACGTATTCTTCTACCTATTTTTGGTAAAAAAAAATCGCAATAATCGTTTATCGATTGGTTTGCGCAAAATTTATAGCATTTACAAAATAGGGGATAGTTTTATTGCATTTTTATTATTTTTATTTTTTTACTACTAATGGTGGCGATCAGCGTTTTTTTTTCGTGACTGCTACATTATGGCGGACACTTCAGACAATTTTGACACATTTTTGGGACAATTGTAATTTTCACAGCAAAAAATGCATTTAAATTGCATTGTTTATTGTGAAAATTAGTTGCAGTTTGGAAGTTAACCACAGGGGGCACTGTAGGAGTTAGGGTTCACCTAGTGTGTGTTTACAACTGTAGGGGGGTGTGGCTGTAGGATTGACATCATCGATCGAGTCTTCCTATAAAAGGGATCACTCGATCGATGCAGCCGCCACAGTGAAGCACGGGGAAGCCGTGTTTACATACGGCTCTCCCCGTTCTTAAGCTCCGGGGAGCGATCGCGACGGATCGGCTATAAACGAATAGCCGCGCCGTCGTCCCGGATCGCTCCCCGCGGGAATCCGACAAAATCTGGGTAAAGGAACTTTCAGGTATTTTTAAATGGTAGTGGTGGTGTTCCCGGAGATCAACCTTGACTCAACTTCATGTAACTGCGTGCCACCTTCTAATACTGTTTGATCTTTTGAATTATCTAAATATGACACCTATTGGAGTAGTTGTCATTTTTGGAAATTTAGTTAAAGAATCCACCAGAGTCTATGGATATGCAGAATTGGTCGCCAATCTACACCAGTACATCAAACAACTATTCAAATCTCTGTTTTTAGTCAGAAATTCCATTTTATGAAGGATGCAAGCATTAAAGATCCTCCTGACCTGATTTATTATTATTATTTTTATACAGGTTTTATATAGCGCCAACAGTTTGCACATCGCTTAACAAAATAAAGGCAGACATTACAGTTACATTACAATTTGGTACAAGAAGAATCAGATGGCCCTGCTCATTAAAGCTTACAATCTAAAAATTCATTATTATTTTTGTATTTATTTCAAGAACCTTTATAGCCAGGGGCGGACTGACCATTGAGTCACTCGGGCACTGCCCGAGGGCCCCATGCCACTAGGGGGCCCAATCAGGGTTGCCAGGCTCAGTAAAACCAGGGACAGTATGTAAAAATCTATGTTTTTTTTTACATCTGTCCCTGATATGTCCAAAACCGACATGCTTTTGATGTCCCGCCTCTGCACTGCCTCCTGGCGTGGTGGCTATCTGTAAGCCCAGGGGCCCCATAATCTTCTATTGCCCGGGGGCCCCATGAGTTGTCATTCTGCCCCTGTTTATAGCACTGTCAATTTACGCAACACTTCACATATATTGTACATTCTTGCCCTCAATGAGCTTACAATCTAAGGTCCCTAACTCACACATGCTAGGGCCAATTTCGACAGGAGCCTATTTCCAGCATGTCTTTGGAGTGTGGAAGGAAACCCACGCAGGCACAGGGAGTACATGCATATGCTAGGCAAGTAGTGCCGTGGCTTGAATTTGAATTGGCTGCCAGGTTGAAGTGATAACCACGTAGCCACTGTGCTGCCCATAAAGTAGCAAATGTATTACAAGGTTGCAGAGTTTAAATAATGCAAAAATATTAAAGAATAAACTTTTGGTTATAATCAGCACAGAGGAGCCTAAAACAGAAGGTGTCTGCATGTCTGATGTCTATCACACATCCAAAAGATAAGGTGTTTATTCCTTAGTTTAGTAAATACCAAAGAAATCCTTCCTTTTGGCTGGTTTACAGCACATATAGAACACTCACCTGCTTATATGTTTAGTTGTCTTGCTAGTGAATTACATTCTGCAGCATTTATTTTTTTAGATGTATATTTTTCATTTTACAGCTAGTAAAACAACTCTGACACAAAGAAAGACAGCAAAAATACAGCTGCATAGAAACATATAACAAACACTGATACAAATAGCCACACAGTATGCATACTTACTGTACCTTCTTTCTCCTCATCATTAAATGTGCAGAAATAATAATTCTGCAGCTTTTGTGGCCTTAAGGGAGTGACACCTCGCCGGACGGTCACGGAGAAGAGGACCGGGTCGTAAGCGCGCCGCCGGCGGTGCGCTCGTGACCCACGGCTGGGATCTTAAAGGGGACGTACATGTACGCCCTTGTGCCCAGCCGTGCCATTTTGTCTACGTATATCGTCGTGCGGTGGTCCTCAAGCGGTTAAAGTATTCATACCCCTTGAAATTTTCCACATTTTGTCATGTTACAAACTAAAATGTAAATGTATTTTATTGGGATTTTATGTGATAGACCAACACAAAGTGGCACATAATTGTGAAGTGGAAGGAAAATGATAAATGGTTTTCAAAATGTTTTACAAATAATATGTGAAAAGTATGGCGTGCATTTGTATTAAGTAAATACTTTGTAGAACCACCTTTCTCTGCAATTACAGCTGCAAGTCTTTTTGGGTATGTTTCTATCAGCTTTGCCCATTCTTCTGTGCAAAATAGCTGATTGTAACATGACAAAATGTGGAAAGTGTCAAGGGGTATGAATACGTTTTCAAGCCACTGTATATAAACAAGAAAAGTAACCAGTTAAATACTGTGTTGTATTCTTTTCAATACATACAAGGCATTCTTTAAATGGATGAGGTGGAAAAGAGGGGCCATCACAATCTGCCCTTGTCCAATCAGAGAATGCCTTGAATCCAATAAAAAGAATATAACACATTTCTGAATGGAGGAGGTGCCAGGCAAGTTACGGCTTTTGTTTTAGTGTACCAGAGGGGAAGTCACTCACCTGCAGCCCCCTGGATGTGTTGTATTGATCATTACAGGTAACCAAGTTGGCCCAATATGAATTTTAAAAATAGGTTATTCCTGAAGTTATTTTTATTTCTTATGAGGCCCCAAAATACTAGTTAAACGTGGTCTCATTTTCACTGACAGACCACTGCAACAGGGTTATAATGTTGTTTGCTTTGCAGTGAAATTATACAGCAGGGTTTGTCACTCTGTGAAAAGGGTAGGCTTAATCTGGCCATACACTGATAAAAATGTGACCAATTCAGCTGGTGACTTCACAATGCAGTTTTACTTCTCTTCAATCTCTTGCAATCTGCGTTATGCAGCATAAACAAATACAACACTGAGAGCACCTCATAAAGCAATGAAGCAGCATCTTTTGGTGGCATCTCCATAAAAGTAAAATATCGTTTTGTTTTTTTAAGAAGGTTTTATTTTGTTTTAGGAAACATAACATACAGTCAAGAGAAATACATTGCATGGCAATAAAGACCCGGTTATCATGATAGATATAAGAGAGTTCCATGCAAAGTTATTAGAGCTATTTCATGGGTTACCCATAGCAAAGAAATGAAGGGACAATATGAAAAAGAGGGTAAAGGAAGGGTAGAGGAGGGAGGGAAATAAATAAAAGAGGGGTGGGATATAGACTGTAGGATAAAGGGTGGGAAGGGGAGGAGAAGGAAAGTTGTTGAAAGTTTGGGTTGGTTTAGTATTGTAGGCCACTGACAGGTAGAGATACAAAGAGAATAAAGGCTTCCCCATCACCTTGGAGGACAGAAGGCACTCTATGGGGTTAGATTAAAGAACAATTGGTTCTGGGAATTGAGTCCTAATATCGTGCCACAGTTGCCAGTAGCGGAGTTCCAGGCATCTAGGCAACGGTATGTTCGCTGCAGGTCCCGGAAGGGCAAGATCCTGCTGTCACACATAACATGTTTTAGAGTGGCAATTCCCCAGGTTAGTCCATACGTATGGGTCAGGAATTGTATATAAGGCTAGGTTCACACCACGATTTTACCATCCGATAAACGGACCGTTAAATCGGATGGAATCGTATGTGACAAAATCGTATGTAATCGTATGTCAAAATTGTCACTAAAAAATCGGATCCTGATTTTAAATAATGTCTGGGAAAAAGAAGATTTTTGAAGTTATGGATATTCAGGGGAACCCCGCCGGCAATTTAAAACAAAAATGACGTGCGGTTCCCGGTAAATATCCATAACCAGACCCTTCAGGTCTGGTATGGATATTCAGGGGAACCCCGCCGTCAATTTAAAACAAAAATGACGTGCGGTTCCCGGTAAATATCCATAACCAGACCCTTCAGGTCTGGTATGGATATTCAGGGGAACCCCGCCGTCAATTTAAAACAAAAATGACGTGCGGTTCCCCCTAAATATCCATAACCAGACCCATTATCCGAGCACGTTGACCTGGCCGGCCGCAGAAAAGAGGGGGGGACAGAGTGCGGCCCCCCCTCTCTCCTGAACCGCACCAGGCCACATGCCCTCAACATGGGGAGGATGTCCCCATGTTGATGGGGACAAGGGTCTCATCCCCACAACCCTTGCCCGGTGGTTGTGGAGGTATGCGGGCGGGAGGTTTATCAGAATCTGGAAGACCCCTTTAACAAAGGGGACCCCCAGATCCTGACCCCCCCCTGTGTGAAATGGTAATGGGGTACACTGTACCTCTACCATTTCACGAAGGAAGTAAAAAGTATTGTAAAAAAAACACACTGACACAAAAGAATAAAGTCCTTTATTAAAAAAAAATAAAAAAAAAATCCAGCGCTGAAAAATCCACTCGTTCCCGGCTTCCAGCGTTGTCCTGATCCTGCGACGGGTGCGGGTGATCTCCCGCGATGAGAAGATCCAGCGTCGGGTGATCTCCGCTCCGGCGATGTGAAGATCTATTCATCCGGCGCAGCAGCATCCCGGACCTCCTCTCACCGCTGGGCACAGCCCAGCGAATGAGCGGCTGAAGCGGTGACATTTCTTATATAGAGGAGGCAGAGCCACCCGTCACGTGACCCTGCCCCCTCTGACGTACCTCTGCTACGTCACTGGGGAAGACCATGAAGAGGAAAGACCTTTCCTCTTCATGGTCTTCCCCAGTGACGTAGCAGAGGTACGTCAGAGGGGGCGGGGTCACGTGACGGGTGGCTCTGCCTCCTCTATATAAGAAATGTCACCGCTTCAGCCGCTCATTCGCTGGGCTGTGCCCAGCGGTGAGAGGAGGTCCGGGATGCTGCTGCGCCGGATGAATAGATCTTCACATCGCCGGAGCGGAGATCACCCGACGCTGGATCTTCTCATCGCGGGAGATCACCCGCACCCGTCGCAGGATCAGGACAACGCTGGAAGCCGGGAACGAGTGGATTTTTCAGCGCTGGATTTTTTTTTTATTTTTTTTTAATAAAGGACTTTATTCTTTTGTGTCAGTGTGTTTTTTTTACAATACTTTTTACTTCCTTCGTGAAATGGTAGAGGTACAGTGTACCCCATTACCATTTCACACAGGGGGGGGGTCAGGATCTGGGGGTCCCCTTTGTTAAAGGGGTCTTCCAGATTCTGATAAACCTCCCGCCCGCATACCTCCACAACCACCGGGCAAGG
This sequence comes from Rana temporaria, assembly GCF_905171775.1. Taxonomy (NCBI): domain Eukaryota; kingdom Metazoa; phylum Chordata; class Amphibia; order Anura; family Ranidae; genus Rana; species Rana temporaria. The sequence continues at coordinate 287,013,113 of NC_053489.1, read as the reverse complement.
GTTGTGGGGATGAGACCCTTGTCCCCATCAACATGGGGACATCCTCCCCATGTTGAGGGCATGTGGCCTGGTGCGGTTCAGGAGAGAGGGGGGGCCGCACTCTGTCCCCCCCTCTTTTCTGCGGCCGGCCAGGTCAACGTGCTCGGATAATGGGTCTGGTTATGGATATTTAGGGGGAACCGCACGTCATTTTTGTTTTAAATTGACGGCGGGGTTCCCCTGAATATCCATACCAGACCTGAAGGGTCTGGTTATGGATATTTACCGGGAACCGCACGTCATTTTTGTTTTAAATTGACGGCGGGGTTCCCCTGAATATCCATACCAGACCTAAAGGGTCTGGTTATTGAATTTGCGGGGACCTCCGTTCGGGTTCCCTCAACCCTAGTAATAAAAAATCGGGTACATTTATCGCACAGTCATCCGATTCAGTACGATTTACATTGACCACAATATAAAAAAAAAACGGACACGATTGTAATACGATTTCAAATCAGGACCAAAAATCGTGGGCAGACACGTTTTTTGATACGATTTTAAATCGTATTAAATCGTATGCGGATCAAATCGGATGCACTTGGGGACCTAAATTAATGAATGGCAGTGAATGGATCCGTTTTGCCATACAGATTTGTACGATTTTAAAGCTAAAATCGTGAGTAAAAAACGGATGACAAAATCGTGGTGTGAATGCACCCTAAGTGAGGGAGCAAAGGGTTTCCCCATAGGGGTGTATGCAGGGATATGTGGGGTGGCTTCCTATAAATAGCCCGGGCTTGATTCCATACCTGTATCGTAACTTTTATGGGACCTGTTACAGATGGGTGAGCCTTAGGTCACCGGTTGCTTAAGGTCGCATAGGATCCAATAAGGGTCGCCTCCAGGGTTACTCTAGGACTCTGTCTAGTCTGGGAGAACCACCACTGCACAGTGACCATCACCACTGCCCAATAGCAAAGTTGGGAGTGCCAGTCCTAAAAAAAAAAAGTAAAAAATGTCAGTCAATGTCACAGACTAATGGGCAGTTACAAATCACTTGCAAGAAGTAATTTTTGCTGTGGGGGCAATATTGGCTGTTGATGCTAAGGATGTACTTACTTTTTTACAGTACATATTACATCTATTGATAGTTTTGATGAATAAATGATTGAAAAGGCACATTTTTTTTGTGTTCTTATTCAAGTATAGCAACTTTATCTGTAGTCATTGTGGAACGCGTTGAAAAAGTAAACAACTGCCAAGGGGTGTACATAATTTTTCACATGACTGTAGATCGAGAATGGATGTCATATTGTTTGTTAGTAACAATCCACTTCCTGCCCTCCCAGCATGTACACATACTGGGCCAGATTCACAAAAGAGATACGACGGCTTATCTCCTGATATGCCGTCGTATCTGAGAGATTTGTTTGTCGTATCTATGCGGCTGATTCATAGAATCAGTTACGCATAGATAGCCCTATCTTGCGGTCGGCGTAGAATATGCAAATGACTAGTTACGCCTATTCACGAACGTCCGCTTTGCCTGTCGCTCTAAATTTACGTAGTTTCCGTAAAGATGCGTCACGTAAAACTAAGGCTGCCCTCTAGGCGGTGTAATCAATGTTAAGTATGGCCGTCGTTCCCGCGTCAAAAATTTTAATTTCACGTCGTTCGCGTAAGTCGTCCGTGAATGGCGCTGGACGCCATTTACGTTAACGTCGAAACTAATGACGTCCTTGCGACGTCATTTAGCGTCATTTAGCGCAATGCACGTCGGTTAATTTTATGGACGTAGCATGCGCAGTATGCTCGGCGCGGGAACGCGCCTAATTTAAATGGTGCCCGCCCCATTTGAATTAGGCAGGCTTGCGCCGAGCAGATTTATGCTACGCCACCGCAAGTTTACAGGTAAGTGCTTTGTGAATCAGGCACTTATGCTGTAAACCTGCGGCGGTGTAACGTAAATGGGATACGTTACGCCGCCGCAGCGTAACGTAATTCTATGTGAATCTGGCCCACTGTGCATACTTGAATTCTCAGGGCTTGCCTTTGTATTTAATTAACAAGACTCACAGCACCAATGCTGGTGGGGAAAATGGAACAGTTGGCTATCAATTGCAAAATGTACTCCCTGGCTGATGGCCTACAGTATTTTGACCAATGATGGTGACCTAGGTATGCCTACTGCAGTTTAAGCTGTCCAAAAGACAGCAATATTATTCTGTTGACAGGAATCTGGCTTTTTACACTTTTTACGTCTGGAATTTCAAAAACGAGATTTACATCAAGCTTCATTCATACTGTATTTTTATTTTGCATTGGGAACAATGCAGCAAGAAGAATAAGACTTTGTTCCAAAAAGTAAATAACTGGATACTCTTCTGGGGAAATCTCTCTATTGAAGTCCCGAAGGGACATAAAAAGCAATTGAATGATATGTTTTTATCAGATTTCAGTTTATGAAATAACAGTGTGTGTACATTTAGAAGCAGAAATGTAATAACAGTAAGTGAGCAAGCAGAGTTTAGGATTTGCCTGTTGTCATGGAGAGTAGTTCTGTTCATAAAAAATGCACTCGGGAATTGGACTATTCATGTCTATTTTTATTGTAAGGATTTCACTTAAAGGCAATTGTTGGTGCTCTAGAGCAGATCCTCAGATCTTCATGTAGCTAAGTTGGTAAATAAGCGATAAATGCAGCATAAAACCCTGAAGGGAGAACATGAGAATAGATTCATGGAAAACTTTGCCTTAACTTTTTTTTTTTTTACTTTCTGTACTTTGTATCCCCTTTTAGTTCTTCAAGCAATGCAGATTTTACGACTGAACTGTGTAATGATTTGTTGGTTAACTGTTAATTTACTCTTTTTTTTTTTTTATGTTTTTTTTTATGAAAATTTACAGAAAGTTGCAGAAGTCCCAAACTACTCTGCAGCCTACAAGAAATGCCATTCCCAGTTTACAGACACAGCAGATTATAGAAGGCATGGTAGAAACACCTTTCAAGATGAAAGTGGCATGTATGCCAATAGTCACATGAAGCGACTGGTGTTCACGCCAACCTGCCTTATAACACCACACCTGTGAAGATAACATGATACACAACATGACCATCCATCTGTTCTCCATTTTCGAATGTTTTACTTAAAAAAACAATCTTAAAACATTGTTTTATGAATGAAGAAACTAACCTGGAAAAATGAAGTAAAATTACAATTTTTTAAGTACATTTTTCTGAGTGTAATGTAAAAGGTGTTATCAAGTAAAAAAAATATAACTGAGGTTTGTTGTGGTCATTTTATGAGAGATGAGAGTTGTGAATTGTTGACATTTTACTCCTAAATGTCACTGAGCGTGTATTCCAAAAAAGCTTTACTGACATAAACATGTAGCTACAATTGCGGTCTTGTGATTCTGAAGATGCTTGTTATATAATGTAAACTCTCTGGCTTCAACAGTGTTCGTCGCTGATCTGGAACAAGTATCCAGATTACTTCTGACTTTACTCTGACTTTCCAGATATGCATATTTGCTTAGGTTCATGGTTTTAATGGCAATCAAACCACTGAGACAACAGAACAACCAGGATATTAGCAAAATAGCAATCAAACCACTTGGACGACATAACAACCAGGATATTCGCAAAATAGCCATCAAACCACTTGGACAACATAACCAGGCTACTAGCATTTTTAGATTGAGGTAATCAATGGCAGCTTCCAGTCTTTAGAACTTAGGGTTGTGTATGAGGTATATGAGGAAATGGCCTTGTACACTTCTAACACTGTGCACATCTAGCACCTATATATAGAGATGTATTCAGCAGCAGTGAATGTCCCACTGAGGACCCATCATGGGGTAAGCATGACTTAACATTAGGTGCTGCCTTATGGTCTCCTTTCGGGAACCTAATGGTCCCTCCAAAGATTCCATAAAATATGAACTTGTATCATAATGGCTGGAGGGCCGCAAGTATATAAACTGCTCACCATGCTGATATTATGCCATATAACATTCAAGAAGGAGGCCCTAATAATGGAGCATCCTCTAAAATTTTGAGTCCATGTTGGGGGTGGGTAAGTGTAGGGGTTGGGGTAAGGGGGAAGCCTATAGAAAACCTTTTCTGAGAGAAATACATAGGTCTCTAGCTTCAATACATCCCAATACATTTAGGATGAAACTAAACATTAAATATTTTCTTAAATTGTTAAAATAACATCCAGGAGGTCACTTTTCTTTAACCATTCCATGTTGGACCTTATTATTTGGAAGAGCGAATCTCCTATGTCTCTTCTGTAGAGCTTTCATAGTAGTAAGTGTCTATGCACGCTGGCTTAAAAATCACTGCTTCTACAGGAGTTTTGTGTTCTGCCTGTAGAAGCAGCTCAATGCTATCCTATTTGTCCATGCACATTAGGGCGATTACAGGCATATTTTGAGCTTATCGTTTAGAATCAGGAAAAAAAAAACCTCTGGCTTGCATTTCTGATTGGAGTTTTCTGGCAAAAAAAACACAATTTCTAAACTCATCTAAACTGTGTACAAAAACACTCTATATGAGCATTTTTTCTGCCAAGGAAACTGACATTTTTTTAAGCCCAGTGTGCATAGAGCCTAAAAAGCAGGCTATAGCATTTTGGGGGACTATCATATCTGAATGGGGAGGTTGTTTATTTCAAATGCTTTCTATCTGGTTTACCAGGCCGGTAATTTTACAAAATAAAAAAAAGTGCAGTTGTTGGGAAGTAGATTGGACAAATCTCCTGTGGGGCTCCCCTTGCACTGCAACGGTTATATGCTTATTTTTGCCTAATGAGCACATAAAAAGCAATAGTACTATTTGTACTAAAATAAAAAATATGCAACATACGTTTGCAAAATGTGACAATGAATTATAGAGTTTGTTCACCAGTGCCAGAAGTCTGCCAAGCAAAATAGGTGAGTTGGAAGCTCTGGTGCATGAGGAGAACTATGATCTAATTGGTATTGCTGAATCTTGGCTTCATTCTTCTCATGACTGGGCTATTTCGTATTTCTGGCTCTGCTCTCTTTCGGAAAGACAGGGTAAAACATAGGGGTGGTGGTGTATGTCTCTATGTGAGAAGTGATCTCAAAGAGAGTGTGAAAGAGAACCTGGTTGATGGAGAGTGTGATGAGTCTGAAGCATTATGGGTGGAACTGTACATGGGTGTGTGTACTACAAAGGTTGTCATTGGAGTTTGTTATAGACATCCCAGTGTTAGTGAGGAGGTGGAGAGTCAACTCCTTGCACAGATAGAAAGGGCTGGGATGGTGATAATAATGGGGGATTTTAACTACCCAGAAATTGACTGGAGTAATGGCACTGCTGGGACAGTTAAAGGGCAAACATTTTTTAAACCTATTACAAGACAATTTTATGGTCCAGTTTATTGAAGCCCCGACTAGGAATGATGCTTTGCTGGACCTGGTAATCTCAAACCATGCATAGCTTATTACCAATATTCATATAAACGAACATCTGGGTAGCAGTGAATATAACATGATTTAATTTAATGTTAGCTGTAAGCAACAAACACATACAGGTAAGATAAAAACACTTCCCTGTAAGAGAGCACATTTTCCAAGGATGAGGGCTGCTCCCCAGGACTAAGACTGGGAGGGAACATTGGTATCGATGGACACAGAACAGAAATGGGAAATCTTTAAAATGACTGTATGTAAACTCACTGAAAAGTATATTCCCATGGCAATACGTTTAAAAGGCTTAATATAAAACCTATGTGGCTCACGACCAAAGTTAAAATAGCTATAAATAATAAAAAAAGAGCATTTAAAAAATATATAAAAATGAAGGAACGCTATCCTCATTTAAATGTTACAAAGAATATAACAGGATATGTAAAAAGGAAATCAAGGATGCAAAAATTCAAAACGAACGACAGATTGCAAAAGATAGTAGGACAAATCCCAAAATATTCTTCAAATATATTAATGGTAAAAAGGTGAAGTCTGAGCATGTAGGCCCCTTACAAAATAATCTAGAGTGGGTGACTGGAGACAAACAGAAGGCAAATGTATTAAATACTTTCTTCAGCTCTGTGTATACAAAGGAGCATGGGGGAGCTCATGTCCATAATAGGGGTGGTAGTGACACAGCCCCAAATGATCCACAATGGTTCAAAAGTGATATGGTCCAGAAATATTTAGACAGAATAAAGGTGGATAAAGCTCCTGGACCAGATGGCATCCACCCACGGATGCTAAAAGAATTGAGCTCTGTAATTAATTTCAAGGCCATTGTTTCAAATTTTTAGGGACGTGTTAATGACTGAAATGGTACCACTGGATTGGTGCAGGACCAATGTGGTGCCCATATTTCAAAAGGGATCAAAGGGCCAGATCCTCAAAAGGGATACGCCTGCGTATCCCTGTTTCTATCTTTGGAACTGATCCACAGAATCAGTTTCCAAGAGATAGACAGAAGATCCAGCATGTGTAAGAGACTTACACTGCCGGATCTTAGGATGCAGTACCGCATCCGCCGCTGGGGGCATTTTGAGTCGAAATGCCGATTCGGGTATGCAAATTAGCACTTACGGAGATCCACAAAGCTTTTCTGCTTTGTTTTTTCTCCGTAAGTATTAGTTTGCCTGCGTAACCTTAGGGCTGCTTTTACAAAGTGTAAACTGTTTACACCTTGTAAAAGTAGACCCTTCTTACCCGCGACGCTGTTATTTATTTTTATTTTTTTTTCCCGCCGTATCTTTTTTTTTTTCGACGCAACTTTTTTTCCCCGGCGCGTTTCACAAAACTCGGCGTAACGTAAAACCGCGCTATGCCCGTCGGGAAAATGACGTCACAAGCATGCGCAGTACGTCCGGCGCGGGAGCGCGCCTAATTTAAATGGGACTCGCCCCCATTTGAATAGGAACGCCTTGCGCCGGCGGAATTTAAGTTACACACCCGAAAATTTCTAGGTAAGTGCTTTGTGGATCGGGCACTTAGGTAGAAATTTTGGGGCACTCTTTACGTCTAGAGGAAAAAAAGATTTAGGGGCAGATCTCTTGATACGCCACGTAATTTCAAATTTTGCGCGTCTTATCTTTGTTTTGTATCTACAAAACAAGATACAACGGCATTTCGGATCGATCCGACAGGCGTATGTCTTAGTACGCCGTCGGATCTTAGATGCAATTTTTCGGCGGCCGCTAGGTGGCATTTCCGTCGTATTCCGCGTCAAGTATGCAAATTAGCTAGTTACGGCGATCCACGAACGTACGTCCGGCCGGCGCATTTTTTTTTACGTCTTTGCATTCGGCTTTTTCCGGCGTTTAGTTAAAGCTACTATATGGTGGCGTACTCAATGTTAAGTATGGCCGTCGTTCCCGGCTCGCATTTTGAATTGTTTACGTCGTTTGCGCAAGTCGTTTGCGATTAGGGATTTGCGTAGAATGACGTCACCGTCGTGAGCATTGGCTTGTTCCGGGTTAATTTTCGAGCATGCGCACTGGGATACCCCCACGGACGGCGCATGCGCATAAAAAAAACGTTGTTTACGTCGGGTCATAACGTATTTACATAAAACACGACCCCATCACAGAGATTTGAATGCCGCGCCATTACGCCGCCAAAGATACACTACGCCGCCGTAACTTACGGCGCAAATTCTTTGAGGATTCGAAAAAAAAAAATTACGGCAGCGTAGTGTATCTTAGATGCCCGGCGGAGAGATGCGCCGCTGTACATGGATCGGGCCCTTACTCTCCAAATACGGAAAGGTTTCTTCACAGTAGGAGCTGTAAAAATGTGGAAAAGACTCCCTGCAGAGTTGGTTCTGGCCAGCTCAGTAGATTGCTATAATAAAGGCCTGAATACTTTCCTAAGTGCACACAATATAACTGGGTACTAACATTTATAGGTAAAGTTGATCCATGGAAAATCTGATTGCCTCTCGGGGTATCGGGAAAGAATTTTTTCCCCTGCTGTAGCAAATTGGATCTCATGCTCTGCTGGTTTTTTTTGCCTCCTCTGGATCAACTGTGGGTAAATAATTGTGTATATGGGATTATATATTTTTTTTGGTTCAACTAGAGGTTGAACTACTGTAGAGGGTATTTTTTCAACCAACCTGACTAACTATGTAACTATGTAAGTGTTCAGCTTTAAACATATTGTATGAGGTGGTCTTCAAAAAGTTTACCCACTTTTTTATATTTAATGAGTTAAAAAAAAGTGTGGAAACTATTTGAAGAACCCTTGTATATCTGAAATGTATATGCTATGCATCAAATATGTTTTGAGCTACAGAGGTAAGCATAATACAAATTATCCATCTCCGTAATTGCCACAGACATGAAAAAAAAAAAAATCATATTCCCAGTAAAAAAAGAAGACTTATACAAAGTTGTGGTAAAACAAATATGAGGTTGCTGTAGGACAGTGTTTTTCTTTGCAAGTTCCAGGATTTCCTAATCATGCAGGTTTATAGGATTTATCATCAGTTTAGTGAAACTACATCCTCTAGAATATGTCATGTGAGGAGAGCTGTGTAAGACTCATACAGACTGAATGAAAACTGTATCTAGCATACACAGAGGGGGACATTCTCTGCAGATGTTTACACATTGGTCACATGCTTTCATATTATGGTCAAAAACATTAATGGTTTGTGTTCCTCATAGCAACCAATAATACTTATTAATGCATTTACAAACCTGCACTATACAAATTGCTTTTTATAAATCCACTAGACATATTTATAGCCAAAAAATGAGGTCAGGGTATTTTCAAATACATTCTTTATCACCATAGTTTTTTGTATTAGCAAGAGTTTTTTTTTTTTTACTGTAACTCTTAGGACTCAAATTACTTCTTCAAGAGTAAGACTTGAGGATCGAAAATCATTAGCCTTTTTACCTGTTGTGGAGCTAGTTTACTCTCCACAAACAACCAGTCAAATGTTGTGATACCATATAAATTGCACTAAAATTTTATTGGTAATTTTGTTTTTTCAAAACTAGACCCTTTATGCTCTATCACTATGTTTTTGTAGAGTATTCTTTATGATGCTGGTTTTGACATACAGTATACATATACATACTGGCCCAGATTCAAGAAGCACTTGCGCCCGCGCAACCATAGGTTGCGCGGCGCAAGGGCTTACTTGCTCCGGTGTAACGAGTGCTCCTGATTCAGGAACCTCGTTACACCGACTGCAGCCTAGGATGTGACAGACATAAGCCTCCTTATGCCTTCACATCCCAGGCTGCATTCTTGCGTTGGCCGCTAGGGGGCGCGGCCATTGTGATCGGCGTATAGTATGCAAATTGCATACTACCACCGATTCACAAAAGTTGCGCTGGCCCTGCGCACGCAAGGTACGGAGTTTCCGTACGGCCACTTTAGCATAAGGCTGCTCCTGCTAATAGCAGGCGCAGCCAATGCTAAAGTATAGCTGCGCTTCCCGCTCGCGACGTTCAAATTTTACGTCGTTTACGTAAGTGAACCGTGAATGGCGCTGGACGCCATTCACGTTCACTTAGAAGCAAATGACGTCCTTGCGACGTCATTTGCCGCAATGCACGTCGGGAAAGTTTCCCGACAGAGCATGCGCTGTTCGCTCGGCGCGGGAACGCGCCGAATTTAAATGATTCCCGCCCCCGGCGGGATCATTTACATTAGGCGCCCTTACGCAGGGCTATTTTGCATATTGCCCGCGCAATTTACGGAGCAACTGCTCCGTGAATCGCGGGCAAAGCGCAATATTTGCGTGGGCGCAGAGAAAAATGTTTGCTCTTTGCCCACGCAAATATTGCGCGATTCTACCTGAATCTGGGCCACTGTATTTAAAGTATATGCATATACAGTGTATATATTTTAATTGGCCCACATTAGCATCCAAAATAATGGGAAGGGTTAGGCTGGTTATCAAAATACTGTCAAATTACCCACCGACAGTCCATGTACATTTGTTCTGTGCCAGTTTACAAACTTTTGTGAAAATGGAGCAAAATCAAATGCTCTTACAGTATTTTCTCTCCTGGTCCAATGCTCTTGAGAATATAATGAACATAAATCATAAGGCAACCGTTCTTACTTGCACATGGAATAAGCACTAGTAGTATGCTGTAGTTTTCAATATTATAGTTCTGTCAATTCTAATAACGATATTACAGTGTTGCAAGTACAGTAGATACATTAGCCACAGCAGTGCTGCAAACTATAATCCCATAATTTGTTGGTAAAGATTGCCTTTGGCAGATAAACAAAAAGTAAATAAACTCACTAACCTGACAATCCATGCAGCTTTCTGATTCTGGGAGCCTGTACAGTCCAACCTGGGCAACTTAATAGCCAGGAGGTTATAGTCTGTGCGACCGGTGACAGACTGTTAGTCTAAGCTGACTGAGATAGTCAGGAGGCCTAAAGCTTTGCATTGTTTTGTGTTCTGTGCAATGGTGATAAACCCTTTGAAGAAAAGATGTGTGTGTGCCCCACTTCGGTGCCATATTTGGCACCTTTCAGGGGGAAGGAGGGCAGGATACCTGTCTTTCACAGGTATCCAGTTCCCACTTCCAGGAGCCTCAGCCACGGGTATTGATGTCACCCCCTGCCGCTGGGTCAGTAGGAGAGAGGAGCAGAGCCTCACGCATGGGCAGTAAGGTTCCCAGCGTGAAGCCGTAAGTCTTCACTGCTGGTTTACCTTACTTGCAATGGAGGCGGCATGCACCCTACAGCTGATGGAAACATCAGCTGTGGTGCCGACATTGCTGGACGCCAGGACATGTAAGTGTCCGATTATTAAAAGACAGCAGCTGCAGTAGGTGCAGCTGCTGGCTTTTAATTTTTGCAGCGGTAGGCGGACCGCCGCTTTAAGGCTAAACTCCCACATATTATGGTGGATGTGGGCAGAATTAGGTGAAATAGATATCCCCTGGCACAACTCCAGGGCATAACCTAATCTGCCTCTGAGCCAAATTTCATAATAGTAAAGCATGCAGACAAGAGGGAAAATTAATTCAGTCTGCAGCCTTTACCATCCCAACAGCAAGAGAAGGAGCTTTATTGAAAATCACAGCTTTATAGACAGAGTGACATAAGCAATCATCTCAAGAAATAAAACAATATAAGAAAGGAAAGCAACATTTGAGTGGTTAGGAGAAAAATAACATAAACACAAAATAATCATTTTATTAACTCCATCACATTCCTTCTGCTTGGAGACTGCTGATCTCTGCTGGATAGTAAGTTCTTTTGTGATAAACTGTTTGCTGTATGGTAAATAGAGCCATTGAAAGACATAGCAGTGTTGATGGGGGAATCCCTCCTTGCGGAGCCATTATGTTCTGACGGCAGGGGAAGCTGAGAGAACACAGTGATTATTGCTAGCGGACCCCCTACCCGGAGGTCCGGAATCACATATATATATACACATGATCCGGTGCACAGCTGCCACCCTGTAGCAGTAAAACTGTTAAAGGAGGATGACAAGAGGTTAAGGAATTAACCCGTATCCAGAAACAACGGACTTTAGGGAAGGTCCACCACATATGAAGAGCAGGGCCCACCTGATCACAACCTCTTAAGCTGCAGGATGACGAGCCCAGGTACATTTTAGAGAGGTGTTCAGGTATTAAGTACCATCTTGCAAGCACCTTATACCCTGCTCAATCAAGGCAACATTGTTGGAAAGCATTTCTGCTATTCATGTCTAAGCTGCTGCTGATCAGCTTATAGTCAAAGGTGTGCTCGCTACAGCAGTAGACAAAATGCTCAAGATGGAAGGGCAGAGAAGTTAAGTTAAGAGGAAATGGCAGAAATCCTATCCATAATCTAGAAAGAGTGCATGTGTGAGTAAAATTATTGAGGGGTCACCGAACCAAAAGTGGGTTTCTGTGGTAAACCCAATTAAGCTTATGAAGCACAGGGATAAATATTAAATTCTGAATACGGAGAGAGACAAGATGTTCCAGAGGGTTCTCATCTGATAAAGGCCTAGATAGGGACCTGGTTGCCTATAGTAAATGTCAGTTGTCAGGACATATGCCTGCATAATATAACGGAGATAACCACTAATTTGTATGCATTTTCTCTGCAGTCCTTGAGTTAGATAAGCAAATACTGTAGTTTCTGACCAGGTTAAGAAAAGAAACACAAAAACAAAGGGGTCTATAATCCTGAATATACTGGGGGTGATAGTGAGATGGATGATTGCTCTTTTTTAGAGAGTAGAGAAGTGTTTGAATAGGCAGGTGGAGTGTTCTGCCCAAGCATCTGCCCTTACTTTGTGAACTGGTCCAAATCATTTGGTGGAGGGGAATTATGGTGTGGGGCTGTTTTTCAGGGGTTGGGCTTGGCCCCTTAGTTCCAGTGAAGGGTATCCTTAAGGCGACAGCATACCAAGATATTTTGGACAATTTAATGCTCCCAACTTTGTGGGAACAGTTTAGGGATGGCCCCTTCCTGTTCCAACTTGACTGCACACCAGTGCACAAAGCAAGGTCCACAAAGACATGGATGAGCAAGTTTGGGGTGAAGGAGCTTGACTGGCCTGCACCTCAACCCGATAGAACCCCTTTGGGAGAAATTAGAGCGAAGACTGCGAGCCAGGCATTCTTGTCCAAATCAGTGCCTGACCTCACAAATGCGTTTCTGGAAGAATGCTCAAGCATTCCCATAGACACACTCCTAAACCCTGTGGACAGCCTTCCCAGAAGAGTTGAAGCTGCTATAGCTGCAAAAAGGTGGGCCAACTCAATATTGAACCCTACGGACTAAGATTGGGATGCCATTAAAGTTCATGTGCGTGTAAAGGCAGGCACCCCAATACTTTTTCGTAATATAGTGTATATATGAACTCTTGTACAGTATTTACATTTCTTTGCACTAGTCACATATAGAGTGATTGCCATGGTCACTGATTTTTGCACTACATTTTAGATGTTTCTTGATCTTTATGTTTATGAAGGACTTTACTTTCATTGTATAAATTAATTAGCACTGCATGTTTTAGGTTTATTTTGTATTCGTTTGTCATTAACAAATTGTGCTAGCAACTTTTTTTGTTTAAGGGCCTAAGTGCAGGGATATTTACTTTTGTCAATTTTGAGTTTGCATTACATTGAAGGATCTGGTGGATACCAGAAGTCTGAACTAAAGCCAATTTTGTGGTTTACATACCTAGTGCGCACACATTTACGGTTCCCGGATAACCCAAGAGAAAGCAAAAGTCTGTATATGCAGACACTTTGTTATGTCATTTTAGCTTGTTATGTTACATTGATAACATCATTGTAATGACAACTTTACCACTCCAGACACTTTTTTGTGAATACACAGCATTGCAATGTCACATCTCTAGACACGAAGCCAAGAAACGCCTCATGCATGCTGAGATCTAAGCTGAAGCAGATCCTAGCTTAATGAAGTTATCTGTATTCTGTACATCAATAAAATTTATGGGCCTGGGTTTCAAGCAATCAAGTGGGCTCACAGAAATTTATATAGAGGGAGAAGCCTTAAGAGTGACTGGTAATTAATTTCATTGTCCCACTGGACATTGATGGATTAGGTTAGCACTTACTTTTCTCCTGTCACACAAATCACACCTAGCTTTATTTGACTTTGACACTGCTGCGAAAACATTGGTCACAGAAACATAACACAGATGATTTGCATTTTTGTAAAGGAACTGTTAAATGAAACTCAAAACCAATATAACGAAAACCGTCTTATATTCGCTTATATAGTAACACAAATGTCAAAATGTATTCTTAAATACTGACAGTATAAATGCTTATAAGTACTGATACTATATCTTTAGATTAGCTTTTTATCATCTTCAACTCTAGATTGAAGGAAGAATGGGTAGAGGGAGTACATCAGGCTTTGTATTGCATAATTCTGTCACATTACACTGGGGTGTTTCTTACAAAAGAGGAATGCCTAAAGATGTCTGCTTCTTCATTGTCCAAACAGTAGGCATGGGTAATAAAGTGATAAAGAAAGCAGGACTTAAAGGAGTTGTAAAGGATTTTTTTTTGCTGAAATGACTGTTTACAGGGTATAGAGACATAATAGTTAACAGATTCCTTTTAAAAATGATTAAAAATAGATAAAAATCAATCATATAATGTACCTGCAGTTTCTAGTTTTGTTTTTGCATGTTGTTTCCTGCTTCTGTGATGTACAGAGCCACAGAGCCAATACAGGGCAGTGATGGTTTGGAAAACGAAACTGATTGGTGCTGAGGTGTTTTAGACACACAGTAATCACACCTCCTTGATTAGTGACCACAGAGAGAAAGCTCCCAGTACTGTGGTTATCAGGAAACAGACAACCAGGAAGTGTGGAGATCAGAGAAGAATTACAGCAACTTGAGAGCAAAAACGAACAATGAGGACATGAAAACAGCACTGCATTAAGGTAAAGGAAGCTATTAAGATAAAAAAAAAAAATCCTTTACAAACCCTTTAAAGTCAGTGCCGGGACAAGGTCATCTATAGCGCAGGGTGAACATGGTAAACCCCCCAAGATGCAGTGCTGGACTGGGACAAAAATGTGGCCCTGGACTTCATCCAGACTGGCCCACTTTGACAGGTCTCTCCCATGGCAGCCGGACAACTCCCGCACCCCTCCCCCGGCCACCCAAGCCCCCTCTCCCCCTTCACTAGCCATTCTACTTTATTAGAGTAGAACGGCTGGTACTGGTACTCTTATAGGCAGTACCAGTGGGGAAGCTAGACATTATTTCACCCGGGGCAAAGAATCAGTTCGGTGCCCCCCCTTATGGGACAAGGTTAGGCAGAAGTGAGAAACTCCCAGGCCATAGCTGTTGAGTCAGCTGTCTGTCCCCTCCCCCATGCTCCTCTGTCGTCCCCCCTGCTCCTCCCCCTGCTTCTCTGTTCCCCCACAGGTGAGCGCTGTGGGCAGGGAGGAGGTGAGCGCTGCGGAAAGGGAGAGACAGAGGAGCATGGGGGGGGGGGGGCGGCGTTCCGCTGTCACTGAAGCCGGCCCACTGAGCCATCGGCCCACCGGGAAACTACCTGTAGTCCCCATGGCCAGTCCATCCCTGCCAAGATGTATGAGCTTTGTCACCCTCATTAATACTCTGTGCTCCAGTAACTCGCTCACTGCTCACGAGATTGCCAATCACTTCAAAAACAAGATTGATGCAATCCGTGGGGACATCTCCACTGCACAGACATCTAACCCACTTAACATACCCTGTACAAATCCACTCTCCGAAGAGGTCGCTAAAGTTTTCTCAGAAGCCCGCATTTCCATCTGTCCCCTGGATCCTGTTCCCTCACATCTACTACAGTGACCCTCTTCTTCTATCTTATGCTCCCTCACTCACATCTTCAATCTCTCCCTCTCTACTGGCACCTTCCCCTCCCCTCTAAAGCATTCCCTAATCACCCCCATACTTAAAAAGCCCTCACTGGACCCCACCAGCCTAAACAACTTAAGACCCATCTCCTTGCTCCCGTTTGCATCAAAACTTTTAGAACGCTTAGTCTACAACTGTTTTAGCACCTACCTCACTGACAACAACCTTCTTGACCCATTACAGTCTGGCTTTTGCTTGCTACACTCCACTGAAACTGCCCTACTGAAACTCACTAATGACCTACTAAGTGCTAAAACCCATGGTCACTACTTCATACTCATACTAGTCGACCTCTCTGCAGCCTTTGATACTGTTGACCATCCACTCCTCCTCAAAAAAATCCACTCTCTTGGCCTTCAAGTCTCTCTTGACTCTCCTCCTACCTATCACAGCGCTCCTTCAGTGTGACCTATAACTCTGTTTCCTTCTTGCCACTTCCTCTTTCTGTAGGGGGTACCTCAAGGTTCTGTCCCGGACCCCTTCTATTTTCCATTTACACCTCCTCTCTTGGTCTGTTAATAAACTCCCATGGCTTCCAGTACCACCTCTATGCTGATGACACACAAATCTATCTCTTTACTCCTCACCTCACTCCTTCAGTCTCCTTTCACATGATAAACTTACTAACTGTCATATCAACATGTATGTCACACCACTTCCTCAAACTCAATCTTTCTAAAACTGAGCTCATAATGTTTCCTCCAGCCTGTTTCCCCCCCCCCCGACTTCTCCATCAAGATCAATGATACAACCATCAGTCCCTCCTCTCATGCCAGGGTACTAGGTATAATCCTAGACTCTGACCTGTCCTTTCAGCCCCAAATCCAATTGCTAACCAACTCGTCCAGACTTCACCTCCAAAACATCTCCAAAACATGCCCCTTTCTAACCATTGACACCACAAAGCAACTTATTCACTCACTTGTTATCTCTCGCCTTTAATATTGTAACTCCCACCTCATTGGCCTACCTCTCTGCAAGCTATCCCCTCTTCAGTCTATCATGAATGTCGCTGTCAGACTCATCCACCTTACCAACCGTTTAGTTTCCGTAACTCCTCTATGCTAATTCCTCCACTGGCTTCCCGCTGCCATTCAAAACTAACAATAACATACAAAGTCATTCACAATTCTGCTACAAGCTACATCACAAATCTTATCTCCAAATATCACCCAAACCATCTTCTTTGCTCCTGCCAAGACCTTCTGCTTTCTAGCTCCCTTGTCTCCTCCTCCCATGCTTGTCACCAGGATTTCTCCAGAGCCTCTCTCATCCCCTAGAATTCACTACCCCAATCTGTCCGGTTATCTTTCACTCTGTCCACGTTTAGGCAATCCCTGAAAACTCATCTCTTCAGGAAGGCCTATCCCACCTCCAGCTAAAAAACAAATGTTCTACTCCCCTCATCATTTCATCCCTCACAAGCCCTACTTATTGTTTCACTAACCCCCTCCTTCTTAGATTGTAAGCTCGCAAAAATATTTTTTGCTGTGACATCCATGTTGTGACCAGTTTTTATTAAAAGGAACACATTTTTATTTTTGGAGTGCGGCCGTCCCGGTTCTTTCTTATACATTTTTGCATATGTGATGATGTTGAAGAGAGGATGATCACACTACCAGTGAAAACAAAACTTGTGGAAGCAAACCTATACTTGCTTTCTTGGGAGGCAGGACAGAAAGGGGGTCAAAGGCACATATTACTAAGTTTTTATGGCTGACTGTTGTTTAGCTTTAAGCACATTTTATGAGATGGGTGAGTGTCATTACCCCAGTTTTACCCCAGGGTGGTTGATACATTGTGCACATGAATGATACTTGCCGTTGTAACAGGAAGTATCACATAAATGCAGAAAATAATACTGAGATCTTGAGATAATTGATTTTGCCGGGAGTTTCTCTATCACCCCTTTCACAATGTCCATGTAACCCTGTGGAAATATAGGAATATGGGAAATATAACACACGTATTAGGCTGTATAGAACTGTGCAGATTGGAATTGATTTTACACAGTAATAGTAAGTTGTAATGTCATGATATTTTTGAGGGACACATTCTAATGTAAAAAAAGGAGATTAGGATGACCTGTGGGACTGGGTTACAAAACTTGCACAACCTGGAGCAAATTGTCTGCAAGTCACATGCAGAGTGGACTGAGTAATACCCACAGGAATTCCTCAATTGAGTAGAGCATGCCACAAGCCATTCCGCCGGTGCAGATGTTCATGCTGGCAGACAGAAGAAAAATGACTTTCAACCTAACAGGAAAATCAGATGCACATCAAGTTATGAAAGAAAGCTACAATTAGAGTGCAACTGAGGAGAGTTAGGCTCCACAGAGAACATATTTTATATACACTGAGGTCTGTGATGAAACTGGTGACGCTTTGATCTCCTAAAAATAACACAACCTGAGCTGACCTGTTTCTATCCTCACTGTCTGTCTCTCCCTTGCAAATTTACTAAAGGGAAGACAAAAATGTATTTAAAGTTAGCATGAAAATTGCCTTTACTGTCTTTGTCTTCTTAACTGCTTGCCGTCTGCCCTACAGCAGTTTTACTGTAATGCCTCGTACACACGATCGCGATTCCTGAAGAGAAAAGTGGAATGTCAGCTTTTTTTGTCGCAAATTCTGACCGTGTGTATGCTCCATTGCACTTTTCCTGTCAGAATTCTGGCCAAGAAAAGATTGAGAGCATGATCTCAATTTTCGTGACAGGAAAAATTCCTGTCGGGAATCTTGTTCGTCTGTATGCAATTAAGACGCACAAAAAAACATGCATGCTCAAAATTAAGCAGAAAAGCCAAACTGCCTATTGAACTTCATTGAACTCGGCTCGTCGTACGTGTTGTATGTCACCACGTTTTTCACGTTCAGAATTTCAGACAACATTCTGACCAGCTTTTGCATACCTGTCTTTTGGGAGTACCGTTTCCCAGGACCCCAAAATGATTTCTACTGGGAGTTTCACCTCTGCAAATTCCCAAATGTTCCAGAAAATTTCTTAACATTGACATGTTTTGACGGCTGCGAAAATGCCTGGTTGCCCTTCACTGGAAGCGACAATCCCTGTCCGCCCAGCAGTGGCGGCTGGTGCTCAAATTTTTTTTGGGGGGCGCAAACAAACAAAAAAAAAACAATTGCAGCCTCACTGTGCCCATCAAACGCAGCTACTGTGCCCATCAATTGCCGCCACTGTGCCCATGAATTGCAGCCACTGCGCCCATCAAATGCAGCCACTGTGCTCATCAATTGTCGCCACTGTGCCCATCAATTGTCGCCACTGTGCCCATCAATTGTCACCACTTTGCCAAGCCACCAATTGTCGCCACTGTGTTATCAATTGTCGCCATTGTGCCATCAATTATCGCCACTGTGTCATGCTATCAAACGCAGCCACTGTGCCATGCCATCAAACGCAGCCACTGTGCCATCAATTGTTGCCACTGGGCCATCAATTGTCGCCACTGTGCCCATCAATTGTCGCCATGCCATCAATTGTCGCCACTGTGTCATGCCATCAATTGTCACCACTGTGCCCATCAATTGCCGCCCCTTAAAAGCTGCCAGTTTGCCCTGTAAAAAGCTGCCAGATTGCCCCCTCAAATACCACCAGATTGCCCCCCATGTCCGACACTTACCATTCTCGGGTTAGCCAGCCTCCCTCCACTGTCCCTCGATGTCTTCTCCCGCCCTCGATGACGCTTCAGCCAATCAGGTTACCGGTAACCAGACAGGGTGAACTTGATTGGCTGAGACGCGTGTCAGTGTTAACCAGGGAATGCACACCCTGTGCTATTTGGAAGCCGATTACAGCCCACAGGCTGTAATCGGGAAGCCTATCAGAGTCGCTGGCTCTGATAGACACTTCCAAAGCCAACCAACTGCTGTTATTCAGATGGCGCTCACCAGGGGGCTGGCCATCTGAATAGTGGGCGGCAGCGGCGCTGGCGACAATACATAGATTCATGCAATGCAATGTTAAGGGAGGAACCGCCCTGAGCTGATGGTCGAGCCCCCCTACTTCACCCACCCCCCCCCCCCCCCCCCCCCCATCCTTCTGTTAGCTGCAGTTTCCTTTCTTTTTCTCTAATTATTTTTTCTCTGTTTTTTTTTTCTCTCTTTCTCTCTCTTTTTTGGATTTTGTTGTGGTTTTCAGCAGATTTTATCTGATGTTTAGCAGTTTCTATGTGAAGCCCGCAGGGACCCCCTGCGGTCTGTTTTGTGAACTATTGTTCTTTGTTATACACTGGCTCTATTGCTGCTATGCTGAAATTTTTGTATCACAGTGCCAAGTTCCGATTAATAAAAAATTGTTATTTGAAAATAAAAATAAAAACTGAAGATAGCCAGGCACGCAGCATTGGTGGAAAAGAGTAAAGAAAAAAATGACAGGTTCTGTACTTCTCTCATGCACGTTTCATAAACAAATTCATCTCTGCATTCATGAATAAATTAATGACTTTTTAAAATGCACTGTAAAAAGTATAAATACCTGAATTTCCCTTTTTATTTAACTCTTACAAACAGCACTCACACTGGGAGAGGGAGAGGCACCACTGGGAAATTTATAATTTGATCTGTTAATAGAAAAGGGGGGAATCCTGTAGTTGATCAGATTACCCCCAAATCACAGATCAAGTTACAGGCAGTTTAATCAGTGAAAGATATTTTATATTTTAGATAGATAGATAGATAGATAGATAGATAGATAGATAGATAGATAGATAGATAGATAGATAGATAGATAGAGTGCCTTGCGAAAGTATTCACCCCCTTGGCTTTTTACCTATTTTGTTACATTACAGCCTTTAGTTCAATGTTTTTTTTTATCTGAATTATATGTGATGGATTAGAACACAATAGTCTAAGTTGGTGAAGTAAAATTTGAAAAATATATACATAGAACAAATTTTCAGAAATAAAAAACTGATAGTTGGCATGTGCGTATGTATTCACCCCCTTTGTTATGAAGCTCATAAAAGCTCCGGTGCAACCAATTACCTTCAGAAGTCACATAATTAATGAAATTATGTCCACATGTGTGTTGTTTACAATAAAATCTATATTTTAAGATTTAATATCATAAAGATATGATAAGAGTTAAATAAGAGTTCTTTTGACCAGATAAAAAAGCTTCAATATAATAAACATTTATTAGAGCTCATACAAAGTCTAATCTAACACAGAGTCCCAAACAAGCAGGAAACCGTAGGTTAAAATACAAACATTTACATGGAGGAATGTAGAGCATATTCCTCTAAAACATTAGATTACAAGCGTGTGCAGTTGCTACATGTAAGCATAAAATGCCTATACCATAGTTACCCTTTAAGACCCATCCTTTTAGGCCATGTCTCCATAAAGTGAGCTGCCTTCACCTCTGCTGTGGAGTATATCTCTCTATGCTGACGTCCCATTGGTTGGCCTAGCTAGGATCCGGATTGGAGGAATCACTACATAAGTCAGCCCCCTTTCATGCAAATCCTGGTGACTATATCTGGCAGCAGATTAAAGTGAATTTTCCCAGGGTTAAACGGGTGGGGCTATCTACATTGCACATCCCAGCACGGGGTCAATCACAGAAAGTGGTTTAACTCAATGACTCAGAAATGTCTAGTACGAACACAAGTACTTTTACGACATATGGACCTTTGATTAAAATTGTTATAGATATACTGTGACCTAATATGAGGCCCTTTACCATTGACACGTGTAACAATTTTAATCAAAGTTCCTTAATACTCATAATGACAAGATAAGAATTAATTTGAAGGCATATGTCGTAAAAGTACTTGTGTTTTTCCTTCTCTAACTTTGCCCACACTAATAAACATAGCCGTCTTTAATGCAGGGCAAAAAGGGGCAGCTGCCCAGGGCCCTGTCAATCTTTAGGGGCCCAATTTAAGCAGAGCTGCCCCTTAAGCCGCGGTCCGCCCGTCGCCTGACTGCACTTTCTGCGCACAGAAGCCGGCACCCGGCCGGGCCTGGCATCGGCGCACTTTGCAGTCTCTGCTGCTGAAAATTTTCTCTAGCAAGGAGCGGGGAGTGGGCGGGGCCTTGAGCTCCACTGATGCTCTGACCCCGCCCCTTGCCGTGAATGGTGTGTGCGCTACACGGCGGGAGGCCTCGGGGAGGTAGGAGTCGGACTGCGCAGTGGAGCCAAAGCAGAGTGCTCCTGTGAGTGAGGCAGCTCAGTCAGCCACTGATCAGAGCGAGCTGAGCTGGCCAGGACTGGACAAGGTAGGTCTTTCTCCTCCCTAGGCTCCTGCTCCCCATATAGGTAGTTAATCTAGACAGTTAGTTAGTAAATCCTGACCAGTCCAGGCTGTGGCTGTGTCCAGAAGGATTTATTTGCATGGCCTGGGCCACCACCAGACCAGACACTGCTTGATGGGCCTACTTTAGGCCTGATTCACATGTATGCAGGTTGGGGGCCACATTTTCAGAGGCACAACATCCTATTCATTTGAATGGGCTGCTATGCCTGCGTTTCCCACAGAAAAAAAAGATGCATGCAGCATTTTAAAATTTCAGTGGCCTTGAAATCCATCCTGCTTTTGCACCATGCGACTTACCGGCAGTTCCTTCACTGGCAAGCATGCTGCATTTTTAGGTATGTGGGCCATGCATTTAAAAACACAGTGCATTTGCGTTAACTGTGTCATGCAAACGCACTGTGTTTTTAAATGCATGGCCCACCTACCTAAAAACAACGCAGCAAGCTTGCCAGTGCAGGAACTGCAGGTAAGTCGCATGGTGCAAAGGCAGGGTGGATTTCAAGGCCACTGAAATTTTAAAATGCTGCATGCAGTGGCGTAGCGTGGGGGGGGGCAGCCGGTACGGCTTCCCCGGGCGCAATATTCAGGGGGGCGCAGTTTTGTCTCTGCAGCCTGTCAACTTCCTTTTTTTTTTTGATAATTCTATGTGTGTGTTTGTTTTTTGAGATGTTGGGGTGGAGAGCTAAATTTCATGGGCGTTTTTTTTTTGTATGTTTGGTATCTTATGATTTTTTAAGTGATGACTACCAATACTGGGATCCAGAAACAAGAACTGTAGAGACGGAAAGTTTAAAAGTTTTGTTTCTTCTCAAAGAGTTGTATATCATTTCAGAGGGCAAAGCCAAAAGTTTCAAATGAAAGATTACACATAAAACCATTATTTTAGGTGTGGCCGAGTCTCATATTCTCAACTGGCCACAAGGGGCCATCTGTTGCCATATGGTTTTTGGGTAATCTAAATTAAATAGAGATATATGTATGTATATAGGTATGTGTATGTATATATATATATATATATATATATATATATATATATATATATATATATATATATATATATATATATATATAAATGTATGTGTGGATATAGGTGTATCTGTGTCTATATATATATATATATATATATATATATATATATATATATATATATATATATATATATATATATATATATATATATATATATATATATATATATATATTGTAATTATGATATATATTTAATTTAGGGGGCTGAAGATATATATATATATAGCTATATATAGTTAATTTAGATTACCCAAAAACCATATGGCAACATGTGTAATCTAAGTGTCACATGATTTGTCATTATATACACACCTTTTTGAAAGGCCCCAAAAAAAACAAATCTTAGATGATCTCTAGGAGCACCATCAAATCTATCATAACCAAATGGAAAGAACATGGCACACCAGCAAAC
Organism: Rana temporaria; assembly: GCF_905171775.1. NCBI lineage: Eukaryota > Metazoa > Chordata > Amphibia > Anura > Ranidae > Rana > Rana temporaria. The sequence goes on along the minus strand of NC_053489.1, from coordinate 286,990,034 downwards.
CTGCCAAGAGATGGCCGCACACCAAAACTCACAGACTGGGCAAGGAGGGTATTAATCAGAGAGGCAGCACAGAGACCTAAGGTAACCCTGGAGAAGCTGCAGAGTTCCACAGCAGAGACTAGAGTATCTGTACATAGGACGACAATAAGCCGTACGCTCCACAGAGTTGGGCTTTATGGCAGAGTGGCCAGAAGAAAGACATCACTTTCAGCAAAAAACAAAATGGCACGTTTTGAGTTTGCAAAAAGGCATGTGGGAGACTCCCAAAATGTATGGAGGAAGGTGCTCTGGTCGGATGAGACTAAAATTTAACTTATTGGCCATAAAAAAAAAAAAAAAAATGTCTGGCGCAAACCCAACACATCACATCACCCAAAGAACGCCATCCCCACAGTGAAACATGGTGGTGGCAGCATCATGCTGTGGGGATGTTTTTCAGCAGTCAGGACTGGGAAACTGGTCAGGGTTTAGGGAAAGATGGAAGGTGCTAAATACAGGGATATTCTTGAGCAAATCCTGTGGCACTCTGTGTGTGATTTGAGGCTAGGACGGAGGTTCACCTTCCAGCAGAACAATGACCCCAAACACACTGCTAAAGCAACTCTTGAGTGGTTTTAGGGGAAACATGTAAATGTGTTGGAATTGCCTAGTCAAAGCCAAGACCTCCAATAGAAAATCTGTGGTCAGACTTAAAGATTTCTGTTCACAAGCGCAAACCATCCAACTTGAAGGAACTGGAGCAGTTTTCCAAGGAGGAATGGTCAAAAATCGCAGTGGTAAGATGTGGCAAGCTCATAGAGACGTATCCAAAGCGACTTGGAGCTGTGATAGCCGCAAAAAGTGGCTCTACAAAGTATTGACTTTAGGGAGGTGAATAGTTATGCACATTGACTTTTTCTGTTATTTTGTCCTATTTGTTGTTTGCTTCACAATTTAAAAAAAAACATCTTCAAAGTTGTGGGCATATTCTGTAACTGAAATGATACAAATCCTCAAACAATCCATGTTAATTCCAGGTTGTGAGGCAACAAAACGTGAAAAATGCCAAGGGGGGCAATACTTTTGCAAGGCACTATAGATAGATAGATAGATAGATAGATAGATATGATTTATTGTTATTCACAATGAAATTACATTTCTACTCCCCATTTTAGTCATGCATCACAATCATCTACTACACATATACCACACACATAATTAAACTATTCCAAAATATAAAAACATCCCTTTGAAAAAGCAAAGCAACAAAAAGTAACACAAATCAATTTGACCACTTTCATTTCATTTCAGTGTTATTAGCTTTAATAGCCCTGGGAAAGAAACTCTTTGACCCTATTTGTCCTTACTTTAATGGTTCTAAAGCGTCTCCCAGACAGCAATAGTTCAAAGAAATGACATCCTGGATAAGTCTGGTCTCTCACTATTTTTCGGCTCTACAAAGGCAGCGAGTCTTCAAGAAAACAAGTTTGCACCCTACAGCTTTCTGCGCTGTCTGAACTTCTCTCTTTAAAGCATTCTTGTCCGCTTGTGTACAACTAGGATACCAAAACAGATTACAATCAATTAGTATACTCTCAATGGCTGAACGATAGAAGGTCTCTAGTACCTCCATTTTCTCAATGGAGGAAAGGGCAGGAGGGAGTATGTCCCTATCAAGGCCATCTATACAGCTGTTCTGCCTGAAGACCAAAAAAGCAAAGCTTGTAACTCTGCAGCGTTAGAAGTTCATAGACAGGAAGAGGACAGGGATCCCTGCAGTGAGGACTTTTGCAGGATAAAAAGGTGCAAGAGCTACTTTTACTTTTACATTTGTCAGGAAATCGATGAGCTGCTTTATGCATATGGTGCAAAAATCTGCACAAACGCACAAAAATACAGCACAATTTTTCTACACAAAATGCTAAATGTGAATGTAACCTTAGGGATCATATTTAGGAAATATTGTTAATGTTGTATCATAGCTTTTAGTTTAATATTTATTTAAGACTGAAGACACTTTTTTAAGCCCCTTACACATGGAGTCGACTCAGTTGGAATCCACCTGCTCAGCAGGGAATCTGTAAAAAAAAAAAAAGCAGTGCAGCGCTACTAACAAAATGATGAAAGTCCAAAAAAAAAAAAAAAAAAAAAAAAAATTAATCAAAATGAAGAGAGGATAAGGGTGACTTCTGGAACCTCAATAGGTGATCGGATGAAGACTCCTTATAAAACAGTCAAGTATCCTTAGATAAAAGTACAAGCCGCTCACCTTAGCAGATGGACCTGTGGGTGAGCAGCAGGTCGAATGCGCTGTCCCTCTTAATAAGGGGGTATTATAAGATGATAACGGTGCCTCCTCGGTCGATCCTTTTCTCCAAACCGACTTTCAGTGGCGGATGGTCATCTGGTATACTCTCATGTAGTTGAATGGCATGAAAAAGTATAAAGTAGACACATAGTGCTCTCCGTATAGTAACCAAAATACAATAAGTTTATTTAAAATAAAATAAAAGTACTCACAAAAGAGGCACTATATCCTAGTGCGTAGAATATGAGCATATATCGATAAAATACCAAGTAGGTGGCTGTCCTGACATCAAAATTGGAAGCCCCCCAGCAGGGAATCTGTTCGCTGATCCCCCCTGAGCAGGCAGATAGCTGGTCTGTGTCTGCTCCATTTTGGCATCCGGCTCTCCTTTTGGGTGGTCGAATCTAAATAGACTGCCTGTCTGTTTAAACTGACTGCCATCTGATCAGAACCGCCAGATGGATGTTGAATGGATACCCATCTGTCTTTTTTTAGGATTGGATGTCAGTGGGTGTCAATAGGACACATGTCCGTTGACACCTGGCACTTCAAAGAAGAGACTGGAGGGTCCAGTCGGGTCCACCTTAAAAACTGACAAGCGGCCCCAATCAGTCCGTCCCTGTGAAAGGGCCCTTATAGTTTAGCAGTACTTATCTAAGATACTTTTGTACTGCACATTTATTAAATCGCCATGGCAGTTTTATTTTCATGGATGTCATACTTCATCCCATAATATTGTTTTTCATTAATAACAAGGGAAAAATAACATATAGCCGAACCTTAGGCTTGGCTTTTATCTTTATATCTTAACTGTAACATCAAAAGGGGCACTTGTGATTAAAATGCTCAAGGCTTGAGCTCTCTTGAGAGTAATTCACTTACCACATATTTTTGTTATGCATCATTACTCATATATTTTCGATAACTTAGGCTGTATGATATGAATGCATCTTACAAATACATTAACAAGCATAATTAAAAGTTAAAGCCAGACCCCAGGATTACCTTTACCCCCCTATCATCCTCCTCTCACTGATCCCTGGTTTAAAACAAAAACCCTATCTAATTGCCAATTTCATATTTCCATATCCATAGTGCATAGATTGTAACACGGATTTGATATTTGGACTGAACAATGAAAAGAGTACAGAAGTTGGGCCACAGATTACAAGGAGTCAATTATGTATACTTGTGACGAAGCATTGCTTTTAAGTTGGAGTGCTGCCTTAGACGCCTCAGCCTGCATTTTGGGGATACTAGTGAGAGCTTTCTCTGGGTCCACACTGTAAAAGCTGTAAAACTGATAGCCAGGTCCAAGTAACTACTCCTATCTTTGCCAGCATTGCGTACTGGGGTTACACACAGGTTAGACAAGTTCCTCCACCCTACCCTGCTCATTCACACTATATTGCCAAAAGTATTGAGCGACCCCTCTAAATAATTTGGTGGAGGGGGGATATGGTGTGGGGTTGTTTTTAAGGGGTTGGACTTAGCCCCTTAGTCTCAGTGAAGAGAGCTCTTAAGGCGCCAGCATACCAAGACATTTTGGACATTTCATGCTCCCAACTTTGTGGGAACAGTTTTGGGATGGCCCTTTTCTGTTCCAACATGACTACGCACCAGTCCATAAAGACATGGATAAATGAGTTTGGGGTGGAGGAACTGGACTGGCCTGCACAGAGTCAAGACCTCAACACGATATAACAACTTGGAATGAATTAGAGCGGAGACTGCGAGCCAGGCTTCTGGAAGAATGGTCAAACATTCCCATAGACACACTCCTAAACCTTGTGGACAGCATTCCCAGAAGAGTTTATACTGTTATAGCTGCAAAGGGTGGGCCAACTCAATATTGAACCTTACGGACTATGACTGGGATGCCATTAAAGGTCATGTGCGTGTAAAGGCAGGCATCCCAATACTTTTGGCAATATAGTGAAGGTAGGAGGGGGATCATTTTTAAAGAATAGTTAGATTCATGCTTTTCTTTCATTTTAATGGGTTATGTCAATCATTGTCTGTTAGCTAGAAAAACACTTTAGCTAAAAATCGATTTAACACACAGGAATTTATGTATACATGAGAACTTTGTAATTTGTATTTATTAAACATTTCCATTCCACATTAGTCTTTAGATACAGTGATTTTCAAAAATGTAAAGACAAAAGTTTTCTTCCTTGTCGTATGGAAACCCAAGGATTAGGAAATCTCATCTCCTGGTCGTGCTATGGGGTGTATCCTTCCTCTGGTTCATTAAGTTTATTTATTTGTGTGTGTGTGTGTGTGTGTGTATCTTGAGATCCTGCTAGTTAAGCCTGTACTTCAAAGCAGCAAATTAGCTAAGGGCTTGTTTTCAGTTCCTTGGAATAGTGAGTGGCAAGGGGGTGGTTGACAGGCATTCAGGAAGAGATATTGCTGCCTCCTGAATACCTCTTTTTCTTTCACAGCCAAATGGGATTTTCCAATGGGAATAAAGCACCGCAAATCGCCATTGCTGCGCAGTGCCATTCACTTAAATAATTCATGTTTGGTGGGGAATCAATTTGTATACTTTATAAGGCATCATGGCCATGGCATGTGTATTGCAACCATGGCAGCTTAAGGGGCAGTTAAAATGCAGCTCAGTCATCAATTTTTTTCCCTCCAACTGCATGAACTAGGCCTTAAACCTGTACTACACTTATACTACTATTTACATGTGAGATTAAATATTTACATGCTTAAAATAATTGAAATATTTTTTGGTCATAATATATTTATGTTTACGTGACTCTGTCATCCCGCTGTTGTAGAGTCTCTCCTCTCTCCCCCTCCCTCTCTGCCTGTCAGCTCCTAGTTTATGAGCAATCTCCTCACCTCTCTTCCTGCCGCTATTAGTACCTGGCATAAAGTCAGAGTAGGAATACTGCCCCTCGGTTCTAATAAGGTATACTACACAGTGCAAATTTATTTTTATTTTTATTATATCGCTTAATACCTTATTTACCTCATTAACGACGGGAGGCAATCTGAATTAAGGTATTTAGTGGCATAATTTAAAAAATAATTTTCACTGTGTAATATACCTTATTAGAACAGATGGGCTGGCAGTAACCCTACTCTGACATTAAACCACTTTAAAGCAAAACTAAAAGAAAAACTTTTTTGGGGATAGAGTGAGGTAGGGTTAATTTTTTTGCCATGTGTGTCCCATTGCAGAGATTTTCATTCACTTCCTGTCCCACAGCCAACACATGAAGTGAGAGGAAATCCCTCCAAGTGATGGAATCCCTGGTTGTTACCAGGGTCATTAGAACTAGTGTACCCATTGGAAGATATCCCCTCTATTATGGTTCTGGGAACAACTTAAAGGGTGAGGCCAGGTTCACACTGGTATGACACGACTGTTGTATGACTGTGGATCCGACTTTGCACTAAAACTTCATGTCCGACTTCCATGCGACTTCAATGAATGGGATCCGACTTTGATCCAGACAATACCAGGCTCTTTGAGACCACACCACCATAATAGATCCTTCTGTCTTGTATAAATTTTAGGGGAACCCCCACGCCAAAATAAATTTAAAAACAGCGTGGGGTCCCCCCCACACTCCATACCAGACCCTTATCCAAGCATGCAGCCCGGCAAGTCAGGAAAGGGGGGACATGCGAGCGACCCCTCATCCTGGACCATACCAGGCCCCATGTCTGCAATGTGGGGGGGTTGGGAACTTTGGGGCAGGGGGGCGCTGTGCCCCCACTCCAAAGCACCTTGTCCCCATGCTGATGGGGACAAGGTCCTCTTCCCGACAACCCTAGGTGGTTGCTGTCTTGGTCAGCGGGCAGGGGGCTTATCGAAATCTGGAATCCCTCTTTAACAACGGGGCCCCCTCCTATGTGAACGAGTAAGGGGTATACTGTACCCCTACTCATTGACCGAAAAAAAGGTGTCAAAAATAAATAAAAACAGTGAATAGGTTTTTGACATTGACCTTTATTTAAGCAGCTCCAACGTATCTTCTCCCTCCTCCAGTGATGTCTTCTCCCTCTCTCCGGTTCGTCTCCCTCCTCTGGTGATGTCTTCTCCCCTCTCTGGTTTTTCTCCCTCCTCTGGTGATGTCTTTTCCCCTCTCTGGTTCTTCTCCCACCGCTGTCGTCTGCTGCCTCCTGTTCTTCTTCCTCTGATGTCTTCTCCCAACACTAGCTCTCGCAGTAATGCGAGCCCCGCTCTCTGCCTGTTCTTTTATAGACACAGGGCGTGACATCATCCAGAGACCCCGACCACCTGGTGGCATCACCCCTCCCCCATCATGCCCTGTGTCTTTAAAAGAAGAGCAGAGAGCGGAGCTCGCATAACTGTGGGAGCTAGCATCGGGAGAAGACATCATAGGAAGAAGAACTGGAGGCAGCAGAAGAAGCAGAGGAAGAAGACAGCGGAAGAAAACAGCAGAGGGAGAAGATCCGGAGAGAGGAGAAGGCATCACCGGAAGAGGGAGAAGAACTGGAGAGGGGAGAAGACATCACCGGAGAATGTCAAAAACCTGTGCGCTGTTTTTATTTACTTTTTACACCTTTTTGGTGGGGGGCTTCCAAAGTTCGATAAGCCCCCCGCAGACCCCAAAAACCACCACCCAGGGTTGTCAGGAAGAGGCCCTTGCCCCCATCAGCATGGGCACAAGGTGCTGTAAGAGCATCCCCTTCCCCAAAGCACCCACCCCCCATGTTGAGGGCATGTGGCCTGGTATGGTGCAGGAGGGGGGATGAGCGAGCTGCCAGGCTGCATGCTCGGATAAGGGTCTGGTATGGATTTTGGTGGGGACTCTGCACCTTTTATTTAATTTTGGCGTGGGGTTCCCCTTTAACTCCATACCAGACGGAAGGGTTTGGTATAGTCTTGGGGGGGACCCCACGCAATTTCTTTAAAAATTTTATGTGGCATCCCCCATCAAGATCCTCAAAGCACAGGTCACATGGCAAAGTCGGATCAGTTAAGATGATGATCCGACTTTGATCCGACTTCAATGATATTCAGTGAGCTGAAGTAGGACCAAAGTCAGACCAAAGTAGTGCAAGAACCCATTTCAAAGTCGGACTGACTTGTGTCGGAGCAGTTAGTATGTCTCTCATAGGGAATCATTGATTTACACACATCATGCGACATGTGCTCCCAAAGTCAGAGCGTATGTCGTACCAGTGTGAACCCGGCCTGAATCTCCCTAAGGCTGGGTTAACACTGATACGGCACGACTGTTATATGACTATCATCCTACTTTACCAAAGTCCTTCATCTGTCCTACATGGTCCTACTTCGGTCCTACTTCCATCCGACTTGAATGAACAAGATAAGATTTTGCTCCGACTTTGAGATAGTACGACTTGTCCTTTGACCAATCAAAACAATCCCAGAGTTACATAAATTGCTTTTACTGCTGCTGTAATCACCATGTCGGATGTTACAAGTCAGATGGTTAGGACAAGGATCCTACTTTGATGCAACTTAAATAATATCCAATTGGCTGTAGGACCAAAGTTGGACCAAAGCAGTGCAGGGAGCATTTTCAAAGTCGGACCGACTTCGGTCGGACCAGTTAAGATGACTCTCATAGGGAAACATTGATTTTTATACGTCATGCGACATGAGCTCCCAATGTCAGAGCGTTTGTCGTACCAGTGTGAACCCGGCCTCAGACAGTCATGAAAACTGACAGGTGTTCTAATCTCCTTCCACTCTAGCCAAAATGAAAAAAAAAAGTTTTGCCTTTAGTTAAACTTTATGACCACACTGAGCTTGTGATCACTCGACAATGTAGGAAGACTAGTCGGTACAATACCTGTTCAGGTGCAGTGGCTAAGTCCTACAAAGTTACACATTTTTTTCCTAGCAAGCCAGATATTTTCCCTACTGTATTGCTGATCCATAAAACATCTTGTTCATTTTATATAACGTGTGTGTGTTGAATCATATGTTCCCACCAACAGATTAAACTTGAAAGCACATACATTTTATTAATAAAATATTAAATGTGGAATTCCGCTGACATTATAGACATCATCAATGCACAATTAAAACAAAGTAGCCACACAATAATATTCTCAATATTATACATTTCAATGTTAGATGGAGAAATGAGTATTGCAAGATAAATGATTTGGCTGCTAACGTCTGTCATGTATTCAGCTCACATTGCTCTCTATAGCTGAACAACTGCGTTCTGCAGCTGCTGCTGCCCCCGGATGTCCATTTGTGAAATATTTTCCAGCAGTAGCATCTAGATCTGTTGATATTTGCTTGCCAGATTTCTTTGTTGGTTACTTTGCCTGTTTATCTTTTGTTTTGTCTTGCTGCTGTCCTGATTGGCACCGATGTGGCGTCTTTCTGCCAATCCTCTGTCTTGGGATTCTAAACATTTACTTTCCAGTAAAGAATTGCAGATGTTTTAATTCCACAATAATTCAGAACTTATCCACAGGCACATAATCAGGGGCTACTGTACATAATGCAAAGGCTTATATCAGGGACTGCCAATCTGTGTCTCTACAAATGTTGTTTGTCTACTAACAGTTTGGTTCCTCTGTAAATTTGGAACAGTTGAGATATTGCCTATTGCCATGAGACAGATATGTTTACTGTAATTTTCTAATCTATGTTAAAATGATAAGAGACACTTTACTCTCTCAGTTTTTATTTTTTTTCTAAATCAGTCCCATTATTCTTGTTTTAGACACTGAAAAAGTGAAGTTTTTGTATTTTATAGGAACCATTAAGAAATGTTAATTGTGCCTAAACAGTACTGTAAAAGGAGTTGTGAAGCTCCGCTGATTTATAACATCCAATCATGTGCAAGCAAAAATATTTAATTCAAAGTGATACGAAAGTCTGTTTTTTTTTACTTACCTGCTCTGTGAAATGGTTTTGCACAGGTCAACCTAGATCCTCCTCTTCTCGGGTCCCTCTTCTGTGCTCCTGGCCCACTCCCTCCTGTCGAGTGACCCCACATCAAGCAGCTTGCTATGGGGCACCAGAGCCGAGCAGCAGCTCCATGTGTCCATTCAGACATGGAGCCGCAGTTCTACCCCGCCCCTCTCTCGTCTGATTGGCTGACTGCTTTTGATTGACAGCAGCGGGAGCCAATGGCGCAGCTGCTGTGTCTCAGCCAATCAGGAGGGAGAGTCTCTGACGGCCGTGCATATCACTGGATAGATATTTTCTACATTTATGGCTACTATGTTGCCTGCTATTTCTTATAACACAGTTCTCTTTTTTACATATGTGTTATACCTTGCTTTTTTATGATGTCTCTCCTTCTACCCTGAATTGGTGAGAGAAACAAATTTGACCTGGATAAATAACAACAACTTACACAAGTTCATAATAATTGTATTTTTTATGATATGACAAAGTATATTTTGTTACCACTTTTATTGATATTGTATATACAGGTAACCCTTCAGATTGTATGGTAACTGTATATTCCCATTTGGATTATACTTGTTTCAAAAGAACCTAATAAACAGACTAAAATATAAATAGGTGAAAGAATTTGGCTCATGTATGGAGGCATGAGGTTGCCAACATCTCTATATCAATTGAAAAAGATGAATACCTCTAAGTGAGGTGAGATTTTTCGGGCAACCAAAAAAATATTGTGACAACTAGGTCATAAAAATATAAATTTTAATACATTAGTTTACAGCATAAACATTTCATAATGACAACATTATTTAAAAATGAAAGATTTCAGGATAGAGAAAATTGTTACTGCTAGAGGATCACCACACACCCCAGGACTAGGCTAAGGGTATAGGTGATCATTTATCCGGACGCGTTTCAGATGTCTCAATAATACATCTTTCTTCAGGGAATAGAAAGCAGCAAGAGTTTTTCCTAAAACAAAAGAAGGGTATATAATAACATACATATAAAATATATATATACCTGTGACCAAAGATTTGTTTTTTGACATTTGCAGCATGTGGAGAAAAGAGGGGAGAGATGGAAAGCTCAATATGTAAAAGGAAGTGGAACTCACCCCTTTCCAGACACAGAGCGCCTAAATCATCCCCATGGAGCTTGTGTGTGAGCCGCAATCAGAGCGACCAAACCAGATGATGTGCTTAATGTCCATAACGATCCCCCAATCCAGAGGACTCCATAACCATGGGGGGGTGGAGTAACATAGGTCTCCACAAAGGAGTCAGCAGTCATAGAACAATAGGAGGTGTAATGGCTGGGGAGAGATTTAGGTAGATATGTACAGGGAGGGTATTAGATTCTTCACTAGAAAGTGAGACCAAAAATAAAGACAATCTCCCTAAAGTGTACTTACCACTCCCAGTGCATCAGCTCAAATAAAGGTGAACAACCATTCCAGTCATAGAAACCAAACTTGACCAGAAGCCAAAATAGCCTCCAACTCCAGCAGGGGAGGGGAGGAAAATGAATGCTGACAGGAACCCCCCTGACTTCCCTTTATACTTACTTTGAGGATGATGGACCTCAGGTGTGGATGATCCACTCACTCCAGCGATATAACAGCTATTCCTTGAATGGGATAATTGGTTGTGGGTGGAGCAGTGGATAGAAATATAAATAGGTTTCCCTTGTCCTTGAAGTGAAGTAGAGGTAAGGGGCTAGAATGGCAGGTGGACTTCGGTTTACTCTAGGAACCGGATGTAAATCGCACAGAAACCGCACGACATTTCTGTGATTTAGTGCAGTGCAATTTGAGCCCATTCATTTTGAATGGGCTGTAATCACACTGCAACGCTCCAAAGTTGAGAATGCACCAGTTTTGGAACCGTCCTGCATACGGATTGCATGAAACTTTTGTATCTGAGATCTGGTGTGGGCAAACACATTGGGGTTGATTTACTAAAACTGGAGAGTGCAAAATCTGGTGCAGCTCTGCATAGAAACTAATCAGCTTCCATTTTTTTTGGTCAAACCTTAATTGTACAAGCTGAAGTTAGAAGCTGATTGGATACCATGCACAGCTGCACCAGATCTTGCACTCTCCAGTTTTAGTAAATCAACCCCATTGTGTTTGTGACCTGCGTTTGGAGTATGGTTAAAATTGCACTGACACCTGCTGCAGATCACAAGGGCAGTGCAATTTAAATGCAATGCGGGAAACGCACATGAATGGCAGAGTTTCCTGCAGTGTGAACTTAGGATTAACAGCTTCAGCTGTTGCACCAGAGTGATTTCAACATTTTCGCTAAAGTCCTATATACTATTTTTTAGGACAAAAAATAAATTTTCCTGCCAATATTGTCTTGTATAAATTATGTTACATTTTAACCAATCTATAGACAGAAATATATAATAAAATTCAAAAAAATTATGTAAAACAACTACTGTTTTTGTAAATAAAACAAATGGCATAAAGGCTTTTAAAAAAAATCTAAAATACAATATAATATGGTTAAAAAGTAAATGCAAACACATAGGCAGGAAATGGGGAAGTAGAGGAAGGAGTTAAGTGGAACTGTACTCTCTCATTCAACATTGGCTATTTTTAATGCTTATGCTGCTAGCCTTAGTAAATAGATAGAAGGTATATTATATTCACTTTTTTCATTTTCTTTGTTTGCATTTCTTCAATTGATTCTTGTTTTTTGGCCTAGGCCAAACTGATGTCAAACTAATGTGATTTTAATTTCCTTTCATCTGAAGGAGGGGACACATCCTCCTGCCTGCACACCTGACCTTGTAAAAGTGTAACAGCAGTACATGTATAATGTACTGCGCATGCATGAGATTTTCTAAGGCGCTATTACACAAAGGGCAGAAAGGTTTAAGGAAGTAAATGTTACATGAACTGTCTGCCCTTACTCAAGATGGCCCCAGCTAAAAATGCTGGGGGTGGGGGACGTTGTTAAAATGATTTCTCAACAAAGTAAAGCATGGAGACATGGATGAATGGGTGATTTTGCTTTGAATATTTAAAAAGGACTTACAGTAAATAGCATTTTGGGTTTGCTGTATGTAGGCAGCCCATGTTTTTCTAGAGGGTCGCAGTGGCTGTAAAGACACCGCTGCTCATTCTAGTGTGACAGGGTTAGCACTAGGGATGAGCTCCGGCGTGTTCGCACAGTCCACGTGCAGAGCCTGCCAAGAAGTCTGCACGGCGCTGCGCTAAACACAGGCAGGGAGACATTTCCCGATCTCTGCAGTCGAGCGCAGCGCCGTGCTGACTTCCTGGTGTGCTCTGCACGTGGACTGTGCGAACAAGCCGGAGCTCATCCCTAGTTAGCACACAGTGGGGTTCAATTACTAAAGGCAAATCCACTTTGCACTACAAGTGCTCTTGGAAGTGCAGTTTGAGGGGAATATCTGAAATACGTGGGAAGCTCGGCTGATTTTATCATCCAATCATGTAAGCCCCATACACACTATCAGTTTTCCTGCTGGTTTTTCTCTTCAGGTTTACCAAAACCATCTAATATGAGGTCAAACCTCAGGAGTTTCAATTTGTATGCAATCAGGCCGGCCCTTGCACTACATGGTTTTGGTAAACATGAAGAGAAAAACCTGCAGGAAAACTGATAGTGTTTATGTACACACAAACATTTTTTTTTTTCCTTGCATGTCCCCCTCAGATCTACAGCGACTGCACTTCCAAGTGCACTTGCAGTGCAAAGTGGATTTGCCTTTAGTAAATCAACCCCACTGTCTATGTTCAGGGCCACTCATCTTTATGGGCTGCATGCATGCAGTTCAAGCCACATAAACAAAAAGTTCATTCAAGCTGTACATGCCACAGTGCCCGTGTGGACGAGCCCTTAAAAGTCTCCCCAATATTGAATAGCTTGGAACATGGCCTCAATATGTGGTTCAGCTTTATAGATTTCTTGTACAAAGGGTTTTATTGAAAAGTCACATCCAACATGGTAATACAAAACAATTGTAGACATAGCCCAGTAGGAAACATAAATGTAGACAAAAAATACATATATAAAAAAAAAAGTAAAATATATATAAGAATAAAATAAATAAACTAGTAGAAATAGAGCGACCATTACAATGCTCATTGTCATGGACCTTGAGATATTAAAGTGTTTCTACTTGACATCTGTTACACAGGAGAGGGACATTCAATGCAAGGCTTTTGAAATGCTAAGTGGAACCAGCTTGCGAAATACCTTTTATTGTGTTCTGCAGGTTAAGAGCGGGTGTCGGAGTCAGTCCGTCTAGCTAGAACCGGGTTATTGTGTACATTGATTACCCCCTGGGGCTTCTGTCTCAATACACAAGTCTTTCTATCCAAGCTATTGGACCAATCCCTGTTGACAATTTCAAGTCCTCATTTGCATGGTCAAGGGGGACCTGAGTGAAGACTGCATATACTTTACAATTGACCAATAGGAAAGCGGTTGTTGGGAGTGGGATGTTCCAAATTCTGTATAAAAGTGTGCTGTGTAATTGAAAATAGAGAGTCCTGTTGGAACTTACATACAGCCTGCCTGGTGTTTGTTCTTAATGGGTCCGAATGGCACATAGCTGTAATTCGGATCCCGGAACCTTGGATGACTGGACCATCAGACGTTGCAATCTGCAAGCTGACTCACTGGTAGCAGAGGAGTGTCGGGAGAGCAGGACCTGGGCGAGGAAGGGTCTCGTCACATTGGTTGGCAGCGGTGGGATTTGCTCTCCAGTTACTGGGACAACTCCAAACCACCACCATGAATGACCAGCTATGCAGCCTGGAGGAGAACCATGCTGAAAGACTTGCTTGAGAGCCGTGGAGAGACCGGTGGGAAGAACAAGGCCACCCTGATCATTGCGCTAGCCGAGATGGATCAGAGGGATGGTGATGCAGGACCCCGGTCAGTTGAAGACTTGTTCCAGCAGCGAGTTCAACAGCGGTTGGCATTATATGGTGCTAACCCATCAGAGACCGCCATACAGAATACCATTAGAGACCTCCAGCTGCAGGAACAGAGAGAACAAGAGCGGCAACAGAGAGCACGAGAGCGGCAACAGAGAGAACGAGAACGGCAACAGAGAGAACGAGAGCGGCAACAGAGAGAACGAGAGCGGCAACATGAGCTGGAAATCGCCTACAAACAGCTGCTAGACTCCGCTCAGCAGCAGGATGGGGCTCCCTTTGCCTGGGACTATGAGGAAATATCAGCTGACAACGCTGAAATCCTGGCTGATGAATCAGCAGTGGAAAATCGGGAGCTTGCCATTCCCAAAGCAGAAGTGCTGGCAACAGGGCAGAGTGCTAGCAATCTCTGCCCAGCTCCGGAACCAACTGTGGAGTTCCAGGGAGCCGGGGCAGTTGGCCCCCCTCCCCAGCAACAAGCTGAGGTAGTAAAGCTGTTACTCCCAGCTGAATCACTGGCAGCAGGACAGGATGCTACTGGCGGCTGCACCCCACTACAGCTTGAGCGGATATCGGTGGATGGGACTGTGGTCTCCACTCACAGCAACCCAGCGGAAGAGCTGGCAACAGAGCAGAGTGCCCCAGGCCTCTGCTCTCAACTAACAGGAGAGGGGGTTCCTGTGGTAGTGGATGGGACTCTGATCTCCACTGACACAACCCCAGAAAATGGTGCGGCACTGAGACAGGAGGATGTCGGCTTTGCTTTGCAAGCACCAGGGGATTTTCACCTAGCATCAGTGGATGGGACTTCAGTCTCCACTGGTGTACCCCAGGAATGGTGGCCAGTTGGCCCAGATCCACAACAGCATGATGAACTGAGCCCAGCCACCCTGTCTTCTCTCCAGCGGCTGAAAGGACTCCAGGGAGAAGGGCCAGTCCAGGCCTCTCCCCAGCGGCAGGTGTGTTCTCTGAGAGAGGCAGAGATGGGCTGGGTGAGTAATGCTCTGTTTGGGACAAGTTATCTAGGGTACTGGGTGGGTACCGGAATTGGGGTCTCTCCCAGTGTTAGTCTCCTGCCAAAGGGGGAGATGTGTGACAGACCTAGCCGGGACAGGGGCTTTTGGAGAGGACTGAATGCAAGCCTCTTGCCGTCCGATTATGGGCCAGGACCTCGAAACAGGAAGGCAGATGGGTCATCCCAGCAGACAGTCCTGGAACTTTAAGACTACTTTTCCAACATCCTCGAGTTGACCCGTTTGGGTCCCACTGCGGCTGTTGGACTGGTTCCCAGGGGAAGTAATGTCATGGACCTTGAGATATTAAAGTGTTTCTACTTGACATCTGTTACACAGGAGAGGGACATTCAATGCAAGGCTTTTGAAATGCTAAGTGGAACCAGCTTGCGAAATACCTTTTATTGTGTTCTGCAGGTTAAGAGCGGGTGTCGGAGTCAGTCCGTCTAGCTAGAACCGGGTTATTGTGTACATTGATTACCCCCTGGGGCTTCTGTCTCAATACACAAGTCTTTCTATCCAAGCTATTGGACCAATCCCTGTTGACAATTTCAAGTCCTCATTTGCATGGTCAAGGGGGACCTGAGTGAAGACTGCATATACTTTACAATTGACCAATAGGAAAGCGGTTGTTGGGAGTGGGATGTTCCAAATTCTGTATAAAAGTGTGCTGTGTAATTGAAAATAGAGAGTCCTGTTGGAACTTACATACAGCCTGCCTGGTGTTTGTTCTTAATGGGTCCGAATGGCACATAGCTGTAATTCGGATCCCGGAACCTTGGATGACTGGACCATCAGACGTTGCAATCTGCAAGCTAACTCACTGGTAGCAGAGGAGTGTCGGGAGAGCAGGACCTGGGCGAGGAAGGGTCTCGTCACACTCATTGAGAAAAAAAAACCTTGGAAATCCAAGGGCAGTCAGGTGAGGTCAGCAGGATATTGACATCATATTACAAGACAGGTAAGTGAAAATCCTGATAAATTGGATTAGCATGCCAATGATCTTGCAGGACCGTGAGTGAAAACATGAGACATCAGACAGTAAACTTAAAAAAAATAAAAATAAATAAAAAAAAAGGAAATATATATGTACACAAAATTAAATGTCAACTGACAATAGCTGAAGAAAAATAAAGAAAAATATTTCCCTAGAGAGCAGCAGAGCGATTTACCAATCCCAACAGGACTAAGCCTGTGGGGCAGAAAAAAAATGTAAAAGGTAGAGAAGATAGGCCAAGGAAGAAAGGAATAAGAGAGACTAGGATGAGAAATAGAAAGGAAGAAAAAGGGAAAAAAGAAAAGAGAACAAACAAAAAAAACAAAAAAAAGGGGGGGGGGAAGGAGTCCATGGGGTGGGGGGAGCCGAGACGTACTAAAGGGAAAGAAGTAATGGGTCAAATCGTGAAAAGTGGTCATGATCCACCTAAGGCTGCCAGATTCTGAGAAATTTATCATGATTGTCTGATAACACGGCTGTCAGTTTCTCATTTATCATAATGTCGTTCACGCAGTTTTTAACAGCCTCGAAACTGAGGGCCGGGGATTTCCAAGCCCTAGCTATGGTCAATTTAGTTGCAGTAAAAATATGCGATGCCAACGTTCCGGGCGCAGGAGTTCCGTAATTGGTTTCCAAAGAAGGGCCTCAAATGGGTCCCTCTTAAGATTGGTGTTAAAAATATTACGAAGGAGCGTATATACTCTGACCCACAGTCTGCACACCCTGGGACAGGTCCACCAGATATGTGGAAAAATGGATATTACCGCGCTTATCAAAGGAGGGGAAACAGAGAGGGGAAGAAAGGGGGAGGGGAAATGAAAGTGATGAGAAGTGGAGGTACAGCTGCGGCACTGGAAGGTGTATCAAACCATAAGCAATTGAAAATGGGGAGGGTAGTGCTGCGCTAATCAGTGGTGAATGGATAAGTGAATAAACAGGTGGGGGAGGGGAATGAAAGTAGGTGTAATTGAAATGAGGAGCAATATAGCCCAAATGGCATCAGCATAAAAATAAATATAAATGATCAGTGAACAATAACAGTAATGGTGCAAATCATATAACTACACAGGTTCCTCTTAATGTGATGAAATACACTATAAGTAATGGTGCAAAAAATTTTTTCAGGTAACTGTGCTAAGTGACACTCCTATATTGGTGATAAACAGTCCATCAACAGAGTTTGAAAAATATTAGCAAAAAATATAAGTAAAATTTCAAAAGTCCAAGAAAGCAAAAGTGCAAGTGTAGGTCCGCAATATGGAGTGAGAGGAAAATGGGTATCCAGTGATCCTTTTAGGGTAAGTAAGGATGTCCCCTTACCTTACTGCTGTAAGGTAACAGCATATAGATCCAACCACATTAGATGGTTCACTCGATGGGCTCTGATCCAACAACGGCAGGTCCTCCTTGGGGTTCTCGTCCCAGATTGGTCAGTTTCTCGCCCCAAAGAAATAAAGCATCGATGGTGTGATACCGTTTTAAAAATTTTAATTCTCAAAGAAAATAGACAGGGGTACTCACATAATCCAAAATACAATTGAGCATGTAAAAAAGAGGGGCAATCTGTCGCCAACGTCACCTCCGATACCTCTCAGTGGACTCATGCGCATTCGTCACTATCATGTGACTTCCTCCTGAGGAAGTCACATGATAGTGACGAATGCGCATGAGTCCACTGAGAGGTATCGGAGGTGACGTTGGCGACAGATTGCCCCTCTTTTTTACATGCTCAATTGTATTTTGGATTATGTGAGTACCCCTGTCTATTTTCTTTGAGAATTAAAATTTTTAAAACGGTATCACACCATCGATGCTTTATTTCTTTGGGGCGAGAAACTGACCAATCTGGGACGAGAACCCCAAGGAGGACCTGCCGTTGTTGGATCAGAGCCCATCGAGTGAACCATCTAATGTGGTTGGATCTATATGCTGTTACCTTACAGCAGTAAGGTAAGGGGACATCCTTACTTACCCTAAAAGGATCACTGGATACCCATTTTCCTCTCACTCCATATTGCGGACCTACACTTGCACTTTTGCTTTCTTGGACTTTTGAAATTTTACTTATATTTTTTGCTAATATTTTTCAAACTCTGTTGATGGACTGTTTATCACCAATATAGGAGTGTCACTTAGCACAGTTACCTGAAAAAAATTTTTGCACCATTACTTATAGTGTATTTCATCACATTAAGAGGAACCTGTGTAGTTATATGATTTGCACCATTACTGTTATTGTTCACTGATCATTTATATTTATTTTTATGCTGATGCCATTTGGGCTATATTGCTCCTCATTTCAATTACACCTACTTTCATTCCCCTCCCCCACCTGTTTATTCACTTATCCATTCACCACTGATTAGCGCAGCACTACCCTCCCCATTTCCACCAGATATGTGCCATTGTGCCCTCCTGAGAACATCCACGGAAACATAAGGGAGAATAGGACGGGATAAAAGTTGCCAATCTGGCTGGGGTATAATACCACCTATAGAACACTTTATAAGCATTCTCCTGAAAGAGAACATTTCTAGAGCATTTGGATAAAGCAACAGTCATACTCCGCCAATCTTCTGGGTCAAGCTGCTTCCCCAGTTCCGCCTCCCACTGTAAATGGTAAGGTCTCAGCGGAGGTCTTTTAGAGGAAATTATGGCTGAGTAAATTAAGGAAATTAGACCAGAGGATTGGGGTCGCAATCTACATAGGCTTTCAAAAGGAGTCAACGTATAAGGGGTAGGTTGAGACTTTATAAGTTGCAAAAGGAAGTGTCGGAGTTGCATGTAGCTATAATGCTCCCGAAGGGGGATATCATGAGAAGAACGCAGGGTTGCAAACCTGTCCCTTTGAAAATACATTACAGGCAGCAAAGCAAACACGAGGGTGCACATACAGTAAGCAGCCAGAGGTGGCAGTAAAAAGCTCTGTAACTCAGTGACACTGATCTTGCAACAGCTGTGGAGCCGACTCGCACAAACACAGAGAGATTCAGCACAGCTACAGATGCGAGCATGGCAGACCCTTGCCGATTCCAGGGGGGGGTCACTCGCCCCCCCCCTTACCCCTAAGAGCGGACGCCCATGCATTCATTACTTGATTTTTGTGCTCTTACCTGACATTTTTTAAGCTGGTGACAGAGTCTCTTTAAAGGGGTTGTAAATTTTATATATTTTTTTCACCTTAATGCATTCTATGCATTAACCTCCCTGGCGGTATGATTAGTTCAGAAAAAAGGTGCTGAAAGCGGTACCATTATTTGCAAGGAAATTTGGCGTTTTATACTGTAGGCCTGTAATTCTTAGGAATAACTCACTAAATTTTTTTTATGATGAATTTCCCCACAAATCGCTATCGCACAATTCTGCAAGTGATTATAATTTATTATCGCTGTTTTTTAGCTGCTCTAAAACCATTTTTTACATAAAGGGACACTTTTGGACAATCTACAGTTTGCAGGCACAAATAACAGTTTTTATTATATAAAAGTACATGTAGGGCATTGGGCAGACCACTAGGGACAAGGGGGGTGTGTATTTTTTACATACAGTACTGTAATCTATAAGATTACAGTATACTGTATGTAAGGTGTTTGTTTACCTTTGTTTACCTTTTTGAATTTGGCGCCGTTCTCCGCTCCCGTGCGTCGTAACATCGCAGGGAACGGAGATCGGCGGCACACAGAGGCACTGTGTGAATCGAGCGAGGTCCCGCTCGCTCACACAGTGCGGTGGCATCACTGGATCCAGGGACAAGGTAAGTAAACCAAGCCTGTGGATTCAGCGAGGCAAGCCAGAGTCTGACTCGGGGTTACCGATTGTAGCCAAAAAATCTCACCCCGAGTCAGACTCGGGAATACCGCCAGGGGGGTTAAGGTGAAAAAACATCAGATGATGCCGGCCCCCCCGAGCTCCTGTTTTACTTACCTGACTTTTCGATTTACCACGCTCGCCCCCGTCATCCTCCTCGAGTCGAAGCCTGGCCGTTGATTGGCTGCAGTGGATGGATTGAAAGCAGCGCAGCCATTGGCTGGCGCCGCTGTCAATCACATGCAATGACGCGGCGCACCGAGGGCGGGGCCAAGTGATACAGCGGAGGCTATGGCCGCCGCTGTATCACAGGAGAGCGCATACAACAGCTCCACACTATGCAAGCTCGCTCGCATATCTGTGTGGAGTTGTTGTGGGGAGGAGCCGAGACAGCCACCAAGGGACCCCAGAAGACAAGGATCGGGGCCACTGTGTGCAAAACGAACTGCACAGTGGAGGTAAGTATAACATGTTTGTTATTTAAAAAAAATAAAAAAAAATCCTTTACTGACCCTTTAAGTTATCTTATTTTGCTGCACCACGTTGGTACTGTTTGATGGCCAGATATGTCATAAGTTACCTTAATTCGATTGTTTTTGGTTGTAAACTGTATCTTAATAACAATGCTGTGCAGTTGAGATTTTAAATTAATGTTTCTTATCTAAGTTTTCATTATAAATTCGAGTCTGTCCTCAGTAATCTGTCCATTTTTTTAATATTAATACATTTAAAAGATAAATTAGAAACAGATGCTTGCTAAGCTGGAAATTGAATTAAATCATGACGAAAAGAAAATAACTAAGGAATGATGTTATATGTTTTTGTATGCCCACATTTGCATGCAGAGGTTTTTTTTGTTTTTATAGCACACGATAGGAAATGTCAGCAAATTTTACATGTGAAGGTTAAAAAGGGTTAAAGTGTATCTATGATCAAAACATAAAACATATAATTATTTTCACTTTGTTTTTCAGTTATTTCTAGCCAACTCCTATTAATGTGAACAATCTTGACATTTGTAAACTTACTTTGTTTAGAATTCCACAACACTTTTCACGCTATTTCTTAGAATTCTGGAATTGACAGGTATTCACTATTCCCTGTGAGTAGGCACTGCTGTGTTACACATTTCACAGAGTCTGCCTTCTGAACTACAGAGGTGCTGAGAGGTGGAGTTTCAGGAGGCAGAGTCAGTACGGGAATCACTGCTTGCAGGTGTTCCATCAGTATCGGCGACCCATCAGATTAGGTAACGGAAGTGACATTCCGGCAGCTGCGCATGCGTCCACCGCTACCAGGTTTACTAATCTGACAGAACACCTGCAGTCAGAAGAAGGCAGCAGACATCTTACTACACCCAGCTACATCTTGAATCTTCCTACTGCTGGCGTCCAGTTTCTTTAAAAATTAAACATTCAAACAGAATCACAGATGTAAATATACCTTAATTTATTTACATACGCTCACTTTATTGCAAAAATTACTGTGAAATTCAAGACGTAGCTGGGTGTAGTAAGATGTCCTCTGACGCTTCTTCTGACTGCAGGTGTTCTGTCAGATGAGCAAACCTGGTAGCGGTGGAAGCAAAGAATACTTCCGTACCTAATCTGACAGGTCTGTGATTCTGACAGAACACAGGAAGCAAGGTACCATGGGATATGTAGTCCTTAGAAACTGAAAGTAAACGGCACAGGAGAAGCTGCAAAACTTTCAGGGAAACCAGGAAGTTGTGGAAAGAAATGGCTAGCAGAAATTCAGGAGGAGGGAAAGGAGAAAAAAAGGGAAACATGGCTTTTGGCATTGAAGAAGTGAGGACAGACTCACTATGTTTTGTGCAAGACTCGTAAGGACTCTACTGGGCTCATCTACAGAACCAAATAATATAACTTTCTTCTACTTTCTCTTATAGAACCCTGATCTCTCCATAAAGATTACCAGTCACTGGCCAAGCTATCAAAGAAATGTGTGATAGCATACATGTTGAAAGAAAAGAAAACAATTACAAAGTGTAAAAAAAAAAAGAAAGGGAAATAAAACAAATTAATAAATTAAGAGCACATCTGTTTTTAATTTGCCATTTTTCCCCCACAAAAGGGGAGATACCCTTTAAACAGATGTTAATATTTGAAGCATAAACAGAATGATCGCAATAAATATTCCACTTACATTCAGTTAACCTTCAATTATGTTCATGTAACACTATTTTGGAACAGCAAATCTGGCTAAAAAGAAAAAAGCAATTTTCATTATCCATTTAATGTTTTATTTATTTTGGCATGTCAGTATTTTTAATTTTAAAAACATGAAACAAAAGGAAAAGCTACACGTTCTTTTAATGACAACTGTGTTAATACAAGCCTTACATTTCCTAAAACATTCACACAAAAGACAGCAAACATATGTCATTGTATGGAAATCAGATGCAGCAGCCCATAATGCACGCTGTCAGCAATTTGAAGAAGCCTCAGATATGATGACTTAAGCCTAATCCAGTGATTCAACCACAACAGCTTGTTGAAACAAAGGAGATTACAACATTATGAGGAGATTCTGCTGCATTTGAAAATCGTGTTTATCTCAAAGGACTATAATAAAGGAATATATAGTTCATGGTTTTACTTTTACCTTTTTATTTTAACAATAAAGAAGTCAGAAGTTGTTGGCTGTATCTCAGTATTTCTACTTGTTAACTTGGGGATAGCTTTATATTTTCTATTTTGTGCCTGCTACCACTTGTCTACTGGGAACTTTCATCCCCTTACTGCCCAGGCTTTTCAGCTTTCAGCACTGTTGCATTTTGAATGACAATTGCGTGGTCATGCAACACTGTACCCAAATGAAATTTTCACTCAAATGGAGCTTTCTTTTGGTGGTATTTAATCACCACTGGGTTTTTAATCTTTTGCTAAACAAATGAAAAAAGATCAACAATTTTTGAAAAAAAAAACATAGGTTGTTATTAAATTTCGCAAACAGGTACAATTTCTCCTTAACCGATGTGCGCTGATGAGGCTGCACTGATGGGAACTGATAGGCTGTACTGATGGGCACTGTTGATCCGGCACTGATAGCTGACACTGATGGGCACTGATGAGGCGGCACTGGTTGCACTGATGGGCACTTATAGGCGGCACTGATAGGTAGCACTAATGGGCGACACCAATGGGGAGGCACTGATTGGCAGCACTGGATGGCACTGATTGACAGCACTGGTGGGCACTGTTGGGACTGCACTGATAATCAGGACACAAACCGGTTATCGGCTCTCTTTTTCTCTCCTCAGGCTGTCAGCGCGAGGAAAGAAATGTTGATAACCGTCTTGTGTTGACATCCGTGATCAGCTGTAATTGGACACAGCTGATCACATGATAAAGGGCCGCTGTGATTGGCCCTTCATCCCGATCCATGATTAGCTGAGTCCCAAGGATCACAGAGCACGCCACCCACTGCACTAGGGGGGGGGGTGTAAGCGCGACCATGGGAGGATTTAAAAAAACACCCTCCCAGGAAAGTAAGCCAGTGCTGTAGCCGTCACCCGAGGTTAAAGCGTAACCTATTTTAGCCACAACTTTTTTTTGGATTGAGTATCAGAATCCTTGTGTATTGTTTTTTTTGTGTCTGGAGACACAACTAGAAGTGATATGAAATCTCTTCAGATTTACCATTGCTTTTTATCATGATGAAAGTGATCATCAAGTCGAATAAGGAGGATGGCTTTCCTTGTTGGGTACAAAGATAGCAATAAATACCTGACAGGGAATCTAACCCTTCTCACCCGGAATTTTTTTTTTTTTGTGTTGTGCCCATTCTGCAACTTTTATTTCCACAACCTACCACAGAGCTGCCATAAGAACTGTTCAAGAGCTTTAATGGCCACAAATCAAATGTCTTTCTTATAAGCTAAGTCTACAGTAAGGCCCCTTTCACATTGAGGAGTTTTTCAGGCGGTACAGCGCTAAAAATAGCGCCGCTATCGCGCCTGAAAAACTCCTTCACTGCAGACTCAATGTGAAAGCCAGAGGGCTTTCACACTGAGGCGATGCGCTGGCGGGAGACAAAAAAATCTCCTGTCAGCAGCATCTTTGGAGCAGTGAGAGGAGCGGCATGTATACCGCTCCTTCACCGCTCCTTCCCATTGAAAACAATGGTTAACCGCGGCAATACCGCCCGCAATGCGCCTCTATAGAGGCGCATTGCGGGCGGTATTAACTCTTTATCGGCCGCTAGCAGAGGTTAATACCGCACCGCTAGCGGCTGATACCCGCGGCAATTCCGGCGGTATAGCGCCGCTATTTTTAGCGGCGTTATACCGCCACCGCAGCTCCCGCCCCAGTCTGAAAGGGGCCTAAGTAAAACAAATGGGAACAAACAACACATTTTTTTTATTCCTAAGGACACGAAAAAGCCTTATCTTTTTGAGGATTATGATTCTAGATGGCTGGGATGATTGTCTAAAGCTTTATGTCCCTCTAGAAAAATGTGTAGATTTGCCCCCTATAGTTCCTATAGTTCCTACAGTTCCTACAGTCAACATTTATCAAAAAAAAAAAAAAATTAGGTAATTTACCACCCTAAGATTGTCTGGTCTCCTAAACAATATCTGATTCATATCTAGAAGCACTTCTCGATAAGGCCTTGTGGGGTTATAGATTCTCTACCTTTCTTGTGGAAAGCAGATGATTTTCTGGTTGATACTTCTATGTAATATAACAGAATGAAGCCCTGTACATACGGCCGGAATCCCGTCAGGAAAAAAAACATTGGTTTTCCTGACAGGATTCCTGGCAAGCTTGCCTTTCAAAGCCGTGCATATAAATGGCCATTCAAAAGAACTGCCGTTCTTTTGAATGGCAAGAACACAGTGACATCATCGACTACAAGGAGCCGGCGCTCGTCACATTCAATGCCGTCGCCGCCATCTTGCTACACCCCACACTAACCTTGTATGCTACAAAGTCTTATCGAGCATGTGCAGGTTTTACCTCGGACAGGTAAGCATACAGACGACCGTTTTTCTCACCAGGAAACACTCTGCTGGGAATCCAGACGGGAAAATAGAGAGCAGATTCTCTATTTTTCCCGGGCAGTTTTCTTGTCGGAAAAACTGCTTGGGAGCATACACACGGTCGGGATTCCCGGCCAAATGCTCTCCTGACAGTTTTCCTGACGGGCACAAGCTCCTTTCAAGTGAGAAGGCCATTTGGCTCAAGTCCTCAACAGGGGGATTAGCTTTTAAGCCTCGTCTTTGTGATATCCCATTTCAGGGTGAATGTCTGTTGATGCAAGACCTGGCTTGTCAAACAGCTGATGACAAGATAGAATTTCCAGTTAACAAAAAAGTACTCCTCAAGGAAAATATTTTTTTTCTTCAAAAGAAAACATTACTAATGGCAGCAACAGGAAAGGGGCGTCAAAGCAAAGAACATAAGGCAAACACCAACAACAATGATTCGTATCTGAATTTGCATGACACCAGACTGCAGACGTGGAAAAGACTCAGTGGCAGGAGATTGTTAAATATACTTTAAAGCTAGGTCACACACTTAAAATACATTTATTAACCTGAAAAGAGTTTATAATCACTACAAATCACTCCTGATCACCTTGGGGGAGAAGTACTAATGTTGGTCCATCATTCAATGCTTTAGGCTTAGGTGGTCGCAAAAGATGAAAAGGGATCCTGATTCTACTTGTCAGTCCTCTCATGAAGAAACTGAACAACTCAATTTGCAACCCTTAAAATCTTCAACAAATACACCACTTCTTGGAAATTAAATATGGTGATAATTTTGCTACAGTTCAACTCCTAAAAAAAAAATCTAACGATGTTGGATATACAGTAAAAGATGCTTACCTACATGTTCTCACCCTGAAGACTTATGAATGTTTCCTGAAAATTGCTGTTCTCTCTGAAGAATCCTGACATCTTTTCCAATTTACTACAATACCTTTAGACCTGAATTTAGCACCACATGTAATCACAAAGATAATGGTGGAGACAGCAGCAGCTTCCGGAATATAGGTGTCGGTGTTCATCTTCTATTCAAATGACCTGCTTATTGTTGCAGACGATCATCACCAGTCTCTCCTAAATCATTGTATCTTGGACTGTTTGAATAGAGGTAAGATTTATCTGGGACCCCAGGGACCCAGAAAAACCAAGGAAAATGGGAAAGGGCTATTGGACTATGTCGGTACCTAGGTAAATCAGTTATCAATAGAGTATGTTAGAGGTAAAAAAGTTCAATTTATTAAAACATAAACATAACATAAATAACTTGAGAAATACACAGTGTTTTAAAATTACAGAGATGGTAGTGTAGAACAATTGATTATACGACCACACGTGAGACTTTGTCTCTACGTGGGGCCTAGGCTCCTCCGAGGAGTGAATCTGTATTCACAGACCCAAATCTCCTGACGAAGCTACCTTTGAGTAGCGAAACTAGTTGAGAGCCTGATCTATATGACCCCCTCCGCCTGATCATTGCCCGCAAACTAGGGCCCGTTATACCATCTTCATTAGGTGTTGGCTGGTCGTATAATCAATTGTTCTACACTACCATCTCTGTAATTTTAAAACACTGTGTATTTCTCTAGTTATTTATGTTATGTTTATGTTTTAATAAATTGAACTTTTTTACCTCTATCATACTCTATTGATAACTGATTTACCTAAGTACCGACATAGTCCAATAGCCCTTGCCCATTTCCCTTGGTTTTTCTGGGTCTCTGGGGTCCCAGATAAATCTTACCTCAAATTATGATAGGATGATGGTACTTTCATGTTATGCTTTTCTTTCTTTACTGAGAGGTTTCCTTATAAATCATTGTATCTTGAACTGCTCGAAAATGTTCATATTTGGGCT
Source organism: Rana temporaria (assembly GCF_905171775.1). Taxonomy (NCBI): domain Eukaryota; kingdom Metazoa; phylum Chordata; class Amphibia; order Anura; family Ranidae; genus Rana; species Rana temporaria. The sequence continues at coordinate 286,963,251 of NC_053489.1, read as the reverse complement.
GACTCATCAGTGAAGCAGGGCTGGATATTTCTTCTCAGAAAAAATAACTGTATTTTTCTTAACTTTAGTGATGAATCTGGTTTCTCGGCTTCAGAAATGGCCTGTTCAATTAAAATTAGCTTCTTCAAACAAAGAAAATTTGTCTCTCCTGATTTCATTGCAGCTGCTTATTTGGCGCGGTTTCATAAAGCACTGTGCAAAGTTGGATCTTAAAATGCAGGAACTGTTCTTCTTTAGTAAGGTGGCTTGTACAGGATCTAGTCTGTTCTCTAGTAGTGGCTATTGCCTAAGAATGTATGCAAAGGAATACTAGTGTCAATGCCCAGTATTGTTTTTTTAGAAATTCAGAACGTTTCTGGAGCTCTGGATTAAATATATATAAATATATATATATAGGCAGATTCAGGTATAGTTACGCCGGCGTATCAGTAGATACGCCGTCGTAACTCTGAATCCGCGCCGTCCTACATTTAAGCGTATGGTCAAACTGAGATACGCTTAAATGTTGCTAAGATACGAGAGGTGTAAGTCTTCCTACGCCGTCGTATCTTAGGCCTTGTACACACGGTCATTCCAAACCGATGAGAATGGTCCGACGGACCGTTTTCATCGGTTCACCGCTGAAGTGGCCTGATGGTCTGATGTGTGTACACACTATCGTTCCAAAAACCGATCGGGTCAGAACGCGGTGACGTCAAACACACGACGTGCTGAATAAAACAAAGTTCAATGCTTCCAAGCATGCGTCGACTTGATTCTGAGCATGCGCGGGTTTTGAACGGATGCTTTTCTGTACTAACCATTGGTCGTGCAGCGGTCCATCGGTTCGGTTTTGAAGCATGTTTTAAAATTTTGGACCGAAGGAAAACAGACCGATGGGCTATACACACGGTCGGTTTGGACCGATGAAACTGAACCTCGGTCCATTCTCATCGGTTTTGTCCGACCGTGTGTACGGGGCCTTAGCTGTCTATTTACGCTGGCCGCTAGGGGCGTGTACGCTGATTTAGAATATGTAAATCAGCGAGATACGCCTGTTCACGAACGTACGCTCGCCCGTTGCAGTAAAGATACGCCGTTTACGTAAGGCGTTTTCAGGCGTAAAGATAAACCACCAAAAAGATGGCGCAGCCAATGTTAAGTATGGATGTCGGAACCGCCGTCGAATTTCACGTTGTTTGCGTACTTTGCGTAAGTCGATTCAGAATAGGGCTGGGCGTAGGTTACGTTCACGTCGAAAGCATTGACTATTTGTGACGTGATTTGGAGCATGCGCACTTGGATACGTCCACGGACGGCGAATGCGCCGCTCGTTCAAAACGTCATTTACGTGGGGTCATGCTTTATTTACATAAAACACGCCCACCTCTTCACAATTTCAATTAGGCGCGCTTACGCTGGCACATTTACGCTACTCCGCCGTAACTTAGGACGCAAGTGCTTTGTGAATACAGCACTTGCCTCTCTAACTTGCAGGCGGCGTAACGTATCCACCTCCACCAGAGCGCCCTTATTTCCTCTCTGTTTTATATTTCACTGATCTGACTGTGATACATAAAATAAGGATAAAATATGAAAGTTTGCGAAGAGCGTGTATAGGGGCGGGATTAGGGGCTGGGTATGGTAAGGGTTAGGTGGGGAAACTGGTGACGATGAACTCTTAAGGCCTGGCTAGTAGCTCAGGACTTGAAATTTTGAGCCCTGCATACCAAATATATGAACAATGAAATTAAGCTTATTTGTGTGCTTTGTGTGTAGAGCTAGTGAGAATTCTCAGCAATTTTCTAGGACAATTTAATATTTGCCTGATGGGGATGACCCATAAATAATATTTGTGCTCAAATGACATCCCAACTGTTGAATTTTCATATATCAAACAATGTTCTGGGTCTATGGGTTATCTTATAGGTTCATTTAATTACTCAGTTGTGACTTTGTCTTTTGAATGCAGTTGTGGGTACAATTTTATGGCGCAGCTGTCCAAAGTCAATAAGCCATATGTGATCACTTAGAAGTAAACTGTAGCATCTGCATACAGGTCCATCTTATGTAATGAATACCCTTGCATATATAAAATGTAGATAGATTTAAAATGCTGCTTTGTATCTGTGTTCACCCCTTGTGATCTACTTAAAATAGTCCATAATATTAAAGTGGAATCATTCACATAGTTTTCTAAATTATTTACAGATATAATGCAAAAAAGTCTTGATTGTGTAAGTGTTTACCCCTCTTACTGTGACGCCCCCCAACTAAGTTTTGGCACAGAAGTCACATAGTAAGTAGGGCATTAGAGAAGAAGCCAATGCCAATCCTTACTTAGAAGTAGCTGCAAAAATCCCCAACTAAGACACTATTCATAGGACAGATGTTACTCATGCCCTTCACAAAGCTAGGTTTCAAAGTTAGAATATTAAGAACACAGCCATTTGTTGTAGAACAACTGAGAAATAAGAGGACTTTTCACACCAGGTTCACACTGGTGTGATGAGGGAACCAGCGTGAATCCTGTGCAGGTTCCTGCATCACATCTAACTGGCAGTCAGTTCACACTGCTCTCTGCAAACTGCTGCGATTGTCAATAGAAAATTAGTGACACCCCCAAATCGGTTCACAGAACGCAGCACAACGCACTGCGAACTGTGAAATCGGATCACACGGGTGTGAACACCCATGCGATCCGATTCCAGTGTGGACCACTGCACCTTTTTGATGCGAATGCGGTGTCAGCCATACAAACTGTATGACTGAATTTGAATTACACAGGCATTACATGTGATGTGCACAGCAATGCGGTGTGAATCACATGCGATGTCTGGCATTGCATATGTGTGAACCCAGCCTTAGGAACCCAGAGATTACATATAAATACAGTTAAAAAGTAGCAAAATGTATTAATTAAAAGACATATAGATAAAATACATGAATCAGTGGTGGCCCGTCCATTAGGAGCGCCCCGGCCACTGCTCCCTTCAATCAATGCCACTTCCTATATATATAATAAATAGATTCATGCATAGCATGAATCTATCCATGGCCACCGCGGCCACCCCCTTTTCATGTGTCCGGCCCCTTTCAAGACTGAATTAAAGCGGCGGGGATGTTGTTTTTGAAGCACCTCATTAGAGCCATAGGCTCTAATAGGCTGTTTGCCTCCCCCAAAAAAATTATTACCATCGGCTGCCACTGACATCGGTACAAGTATTTAATACTCTCTAAAAATTTAATTATCCCTCCTCCAGTATGATGGGTCCCCATTAACCAGCAAATTATACCATCATAAATTCAATAAGGCAAAAAAAGCATATTTAAATATCATTCCTGGCAGCAGGTTGGTAGTAGTTAAGGAAATCTAGGATACCTCAACATGTTTTGTGGAACAAACCCTTTTATCAGGACAATGGAGGAAATGGGAGATTAAGTATCTAGATAAACGTACGAACAAATAAAGTAAGTGAACAAATCAAAAGGTACATTTTGTACCAGTTGGGATTTATTGGTTACAACAACTCAACAAAAACTCAGCTGTGGCTGTCCAAATATGGTGGGTCAACAGTATGGAAAGTCTCCAGAGCGAATGTTGGAGCATATCAGGACACTGCGAGATGGGTTGCCGGGGGGGCAGGGGAAATGAGGTGGAAAAAAAAGGATTAAGGATAAAATGCACAGAGTCAAATACTGGAAAATTCTAGAGTAAACTCTGTTTTAGGCTACCATTAGAGACCTGACACTGGGACAGAGGTTCTTCTTACATACACATGCATATGATGATAGGTATGTTTTGACTATAGTACATGAAGGCTGCTGCTGCTGCAGTGCTGCCTGGCTTGGGGATTCGGGTTCCAGAGTCCAATTGTTCAACTTGGACCAAGTCTCCTCTGTCAGCAGAAGTTCTCCTCCTCAGCGACCTCACCTCACGTGACATCACCGACCCGCTCGCGCTCGGGGAGAAGATGGGAGCAGCGCAGAGGAGGAAAGCTCCGCCAGTTAGCCGAATCATGACGGTCTGGACGCATAGGCGGACGCAGCCTATTGGATTGAGTGGCAGTGCTGGGGGGCATGGGATGAGTGGCAATGATGCTGGGTGGGCATGGGATCAGTGGCAGCAGTGGTGGGGGATGGGATTAGTGGCAGTGCTGGGTGGGGAGATAGGATGAGTGGCAGTGCTGGGTGGGGGGAGATAGGATGAGTGGCAGTGCTGGGGGGCATGGGATGAGTGGCAGTGCTAGGGGGCATGGGATGAGTGGCAATGCTGGGGGGGGGGCATGGGATTAGTGGCAGCAGTGGTGGGGGATGGGATTATTGGCAGTGCTGGGTGGGGGAGATAGGATGAGTGGCAGTGCTGGGTGGGGGGAGATAGGATGAGTGGCAGTGCTGGGTGGGGGGATGGATGGGATTGGTGGCACTCACTTGCTCTCAGTGTGGACTCCATGCTTGTTGTGTCTCCGGCTCCCTCCATGCTTCACGTGTCTCCTCACACAGTGGAGACCTCCTCCGCTCTTCCTACTGGATCAGCTGGCTCTTCCAGTCCCCCTGATGCCATGCCTCCACCTGCCTGCTGCTCTAAATTCAATGGACGGAGCTGCAGAGAAGCTGGGTGGGAGGTCCTGCAGCAGTTACTGTACTTGGAACGAAAGAGTCAGGGGGGAGCTGGAGCCAGCAGTTCTAGTGCACCAGGCTGAATGAGAGGGGCAGCGGGCAGCATATAGTACAACCGATGCTCTGCATTTTCCTCCATGCAGCCCCTGAATGCTTGCTTCTCTTTCTCTTCCTCCCGAAGGCATTCAACGGCTGTAGGGTGGAAAATACTGAGCATCGGTTGTTCTATATGCCGCCCGTTGCCCCTCTCATCCAGGTGTAGACAAGTATGTCAGGGGATTAGGGGATGATAATCACACCCCCTGCGCAAGCCTATGACTGCTGGACATAGTGGACCGACTCATCTACAAGCATGGGGGTGCCCACACCTGTCACACCCTCCTACATACTGCCATCCAGCCAAGTAGGAGTACTACAAGTGAAGTGCCGTGCCGCCGCCGGGGGCTGTAGTGCGGGAGGCAGCCTGCAGGAGGACGGTTGCGGGTGGGAATTTATTTTTTGTTTCTTTTTTTGTGCCCCCCCCCATGGCACCCATGGTACTTGCCATGGCTGCCATACCTTGGATACGCCACTGACTGCAACCTCTGTCTGGTGTTTTCCTGAGTGCAGATTCCTTATATATTTTCAATTTATAATTTTGTGTTTCAAACTTTATCATTCCCGGGATGTCTACTAGACCAGGGATATGCAATTAGCGGACCTCCAGCTGTTGCCAAACTACAAGTCCCATGAGGCATAGCGAGACTCTGACAGCATCAAGTATGACACCCAGAGGCAGAGGCATGATGGGACTTGTAGTTTGGCAACAGCTGGAGGTCCGCTAATTGCTTATCCCTGTACTAGACTCTTGTTTGGACAGATTTAGGTATGTTATTCCTAAGAATTACAGGCCTACAATATAAAACACCACATTTCTATGCAAAACATTGTACCGCTTTCATCATCAAAAATCTGACATAATCATACCGCCAGGGAGGTTAATTTTATTACTGTTTAATTAAGATCACTGTTAGTTGTTAGCTGTTAATTGGATTGGTGTTTGAAGTATACATTGTCATGCTAATATCATCAAGAGGGGAATGTCCTCCTGTGGGGTATAAAGTATGTGTCTGAGTTTCAATAAACAGACATTCCTTTGGTTCTATCCCAATATCTTGTCTGTGCATGATGCTTGGTGTAAAAAGGGCTGGTATTAGCGCTCGGTCTGCTCAGAACAGTTTGGAGGGCAGGAGGCATACAAGCGGGGTGCCAAAGCGGTTCCATCACATAACATATTATAACCAAAAAAGCACACAAAAAATATTTAACCTTTACACACGTAACAACATAAATGATTTCAGTTATGTACAAAATGGATGATTGTACTACATATGTTATATATTGTGCTACATATGTTACTACTCAAACATTAGAGTGAAGGCAATCATTCTAAACTGATAACCTATGAAGGCTTTTAAAGGGTTCTGAAAATTGTGTGTGCAATTTTAAGGCTTGACATGTTGAGAATCTTTTTGTAACCTAATCTTTTATATTTTACAAAACAATTGAAGAATATATAGTGTTTGTGTGCCAAAGCTCACCTTTGATAACATGTTAAATGTTCCACCTGTATTCAGGGTGCAACATGTAACATGTTACTAAAGCAGCAGCCCCACTCCCAAGAGAAGTGAGCACTGAAAACAATGCTGATTATAATTTGGATTTGCACATTTCTTGATGTGTTTTTTCTTCTCTCTATGATTTCTCTCATGCATTTAAAATGTTGCTATAATTCAATTTTTATTAAACTTCCCTAAAATTTACAGTTATCTGCCTTCATTTTTACAGTATTTAAGGCTGGTACATGTGGCTGCATTGTTTAGTGGATTTGTGACGCATTCTAATGCTGTCCATCTGTCTAGAAGTCCTCTACGCCCCTGCAACAATTACTCAGCATTGTTCAGCCTGTGAAGTTAGCTTGGCCTGTTGAACTGTAGTGGATTGTTTTACCACTTTCACCCTTGGTTAAGGCAGAACATTTGCACTTGAAGTGATACGCTTCATTAACTTAAGGTTTTGAAGATGCAGGCTTCCTAACTCATTAGGTCTCTGTTTGACAATGATTTAGATTTGGTCATGCTTCCCGTTTTTCTGCTTGCCTTTTTCAAGGGGCTTTCCACCTACAAGAAGTTAGGACATCTGTTCACTGGTGAGTAGAGAATGAGAGAGCTTGGGAAACTTCCTGAATTGGTGAGTTATGAATGAGTAAGCAAAACCTTTTTTGTTTATGGCACTACATAGAGTTCTTTAATCAGCATTTTGACAGGATATTTATCCTTGTAGTTACAGGTTGTATGAAAGTCTTTACATATCAGCTAGCGATAATCCCTACTGATATCACTGACAGATATAGATGAGCTTAGGGTTCGGGTCAAGCATGGGTTCGCAGTAAACCCGATCTGTTCGAAGATTGTGGACATGGCAAACAAAGTGCTGCTGTTAGCCTCCATAGCAGCCAAATAGCAAAAGACTAATAGGTAGATTCAGGTAGAGTTAGGCCGGTGTATCAGTAGAAACGCCGACCTAACTCAGAATCTGCGCCGACCTATGTTTAAGTGTATTCTCAAACAGAGATACGCTTAAACATATCTAAGATACGACGGCTTGCGCCGTCCTATCTTAGGTTGCAATATTTCGGCTGGGCGCTAGGTGGCGCTTCCATTGCGGTCGGTGTAGAATATGTAAATCAGTAGATACGCCTATTCACGAACGTACGCCCGGCCGCCGCAGTACATTTACGCCGTTTACGTAAGAGATAGGCCGCCTAAAGTTAAAGCTGCCCCCTAGGTGGCGTAGACAATGTTAAAGTATGGAGATAACAGAAAGCAAAAAGTATATTGCGCATACCAAAAAATAATAAGTGTGTATCAGCTGCGTCTCAGAATGCCATATAGCATTAAACAAACATAAAATACAAAAGGAGTCGCGCTATGTAATTAATAAATTGCATATGAAAAATAATAAGTGAATAAAAATGTGCAAATATAAAGGAAGAGTGGACCCAAATGATCAGAAAAAATCACAAAAAAACACTGGGGTCCACAAATGTTAGTGAAAAAGGAGGGAATATACCCAATCAAAAAAAAATTTTTTTTTATATATCTTTAAAAGAATTGTACATAGTCCCAAATGAAGTGATAAGAAAAAGTCCCAAAGTGTTTAGGAATAATCCACAACGTTGTGATGACTGACACACAGGAGACCTCCACCAACAGTTAACACTGACTCTTACCACAGGGTAAGTAAAATACAGCAAAACCGAAATCCAAACGTATTATGACAACAGACTCGCTCTTCTATCCACTGAAGTTTTCCTATTTGGCAGCTCAACTCAGTATTCCAGCATAAGAGGAGAGATCAAAGGGACTCATAGCGTAATATTGCTTAAAAATGTTTAATAAAACGAAAGTAATGCACTTACATTTAATCCATTAAAAACAGGCATTCAGAAAGAAACACAGCCGGCTGGTCTGTGTATGAAGCGTGTGCCCAGAATATCCGGGGTCCTCACGAGTGCAATGCGGTGACGTCAAAGCGCTGCCTCCCAACGTTTCGTCTACAAACAGACGTGGTCACGGGATCACGCGAATGTTAAAGTATGGCCGCCGTTCCCGCTTCGAAATTCGAAAATTTTACATTGTTTGCGTAAGTCGTCCGTGAATAGGGATTTACGTCGTTTACGTCCACGTCGAAATCAATAGGCCCGTGCGGCGGACTTAGCCGCAATGCACACTGGGAAATGTAGGCGCCCGGCGCATGCGCAGTTCTGAAAAAACGTCAATCACGTCGGGTCAAGCCTCATTACCATAAAACACGCCCCCTCAGACAAATTTGAAATAGGCGCCCTTGCGCCCGCCCGCTTAAGGCTACGCCGCCGTAACTTAGCAGGCAAGTACTTTGAGAATCAAGTACTTGCCTCGCTAACTTACGGCGGCGTAGACTAAACACGCTAAGCTACGCCGCCGCAAAGTTGCGGCAATCTCTCTGAATCTACCTTTCGGGACAAATTTGAAAAAGGCGCCCTTGCGCCCGCCCGCTTAAGGCTACGCCGCCGTAACTTAGCAGGCAAGTACTTTGAGAATCAAGTACTTGCCTCGCTAACTTACGGCGGCGTAGACTAAACACGCTAAGCTACGCCGCCGCAAAGTTGCGGCAATCTCTCTGAATCTACCTATCGGGCCTCGTACACACGACCGAGAATCTCGTTAGGAAAAACCCATTGTTTTCCCTGACGAGATTCTTGTGAAGAAACTCTTGCCGCCCGAGTGGACTGTCTTTTATTTCAAGAGAACCCGCGCGGTCACATTCGATGCCGTCGCCGCCATCTTGCTTCACCCTACCTATGACGTGGAAGCTACCGCGCATGTGTCAAAGTCATTTCGAGCATGCACGGGTTTCCACGGCGACAGGTAAGTATACACACTCTCAGGTTTCTCGTTGGGAAACAGGCCGACAAGAATCTCAAAAGAAAAAAAGAGAGCAGGTTCTCTTTTTTTCTTGTTGAGATTCTGGCCAAATTTCCAAACGAGAAACCTGAATGCCTTGTACACACGAACGGGAATCTCAGCAAGAAGCAGTTTTCTTGCTGGGTTTTGCCGAGAAACCCTGTTGTGTGTACGAGGCCTAACAATAATATTCCTCCTGGCCTCAAACTTGGGCATTGTATATGCCAGGCGCTCATTGAAAAATCAGGGTTCCCAGCAGCCATCTTGATATTCTGTGGAAAATATACATTCACCGGACACTTTATTAGGTACACTTGTTTAATTGTTTGGTAAGACAAATTGCTAATCAGGCAACCACATGGCAGTAACTCAATGCATTTAGGAATCTGGATGTGGTGAAGATGACTTGCTAAAGTTCAAACCGAGCATCAGAATGGAGATTTAAGTGATTTTGAACTTGGCATGGTTGTTGGTTCCAGACAGGCTGATCTGAGTATTTCAAAAACTGCTCATCTACTTTGATTTTCATGCACAACCATCTCTAGAGTTTACAGAGAATGGTCAGAAAATGAGAAAATATGCAGTCAGTGGCCGTTGTGTGGACAAAAATGCCTTGTTGATGTCAGAGGAGAATGGGAAGACCGGTTTGAGATGATAGAAAGGCAACAGTAACCGCTCTCTACAACCAAGGTATGCAGAATACCATCTCTGAACACATCGAACCTTGATGCAGATTGATTATAGCAGCAGAAGATCACACCGCGTCCCACTCCTGTCAGCTAAGAACAGGAAACGAAGGCTACAATTCACACAGGCTCACCAAAATTGAACAATAGAAGATTGGAAAAATGTTGCTTGGTCTTGATTTCAGCTGCGACATTCAGATGGTAGGGTCAGAATTTGGCGTACATGAAAGAATGAATGCATCCTGCCTTGTATCAGTGGTCCAGGCTGGTGGTGGTGATGTAATGGTGTAGGGGATGTTTTCTTTGCACACTTTTAGCCCCTTAGTACCAATTAAACGCCAAGGTCTACCTGAGTATTGTTGCTGACCATATCCATCCCTTTATGACTACAGTGTATCCATCTTCTGATGGCTACTTCCAGCAATATAATGCACCATGTCACAAAGCTCAAATCATCTCGAACATGACTTTGAGTCTAGTTCAAAGTTTAAAGTTGAAGTTTAATAAAAAAAAAATTTGGGCATACAACTCCAGTGAAATAATATACTCTAATTACGTGTACTCCATGTTCTGCTTGCTTATGGTTACTATAATAATTTACCTCTCAGTGATGCCAGGGTCTCCTCACAGCTGAAAATTTCCACCAATGCAGGGGTTAGTAGCAACAACTTGTGCCACATATGGTCACTGGCCATATTTGGGCAATGAAACAAAATGGAAATTGAAGAGGTCCAGGTACAACTCTATTACAATAAGAGTCACGGGGATAATCAAAAAAGTAGTCAGCGCATTTTAGGAGTCCAAGAGTGTCCACTTCATCAGGGCTAGAAAAAAACATAAGGGCATCTCAACACCAATGCAATATCCCCTCCTCAGGGGTCATATTTAAAACCAAATACCCAATAACCAATAGGATTAAAAAGAAATGTAAGGTAATATTGAATAGATAATCAATATACAAAAACCTCAATGTGAGAACATGATTATTAAATTATACCATTTAAGTTCATCAATTGTGTAATAAAACTATAATAATAAAATAATAATACAAATTATAATAATAAAAAAAAAAACAGCAGTTGACTTGGTGATGAAGCATAAGCTTACTTGGATTATGACTAATTAAAAGCTGGTTAGCATATTAAATATTTCCTCCCCACGATTCAAGAGTGTTTGGAATCCATGGATATACTATCTTCAACCTCCTTTGTGATGTGGTTGTGGTGGCTGCTGGGGAGGATGGTCGGGTGGGGCGTAGCCCCTCCCCTCTTTTACCTTTCCCCCTACCCCCCTTTTTTTGCCTAATCTTCCTTTTTTCTCTTTTCTCCCTCTTTCTGTTGCTGTCCCCATATACCTTATATACCTTATATGAACTTTCAATTACCCATTTAGCTGGTGTTTTTTTAAAAGGTTCTGTTTTTTGCGCCATACTGGGCACTTCTTTCTCCTTACACTGGAGAATGCTTGCAATTTATACTCTGTTTTCCCCCACTATATGCAATGTTGTTGTTATTCTATATGTTTTGGCCTATATAAACTTGCAACTACATGCTAGTCTAGGCATGTGCATTAGTTTTCGTCCGAATGCATTTTCGTCCGAATTTCAGCGCAGAAGACGAAAACCAAAAGATCCAACATAAACACATGCTTTATTTTCGTTTTCGTTGCAGTTGAATGTGCCTAACCTTAACTCTATTAGTCCAATATGATTCTACATAACGAGAAAAGATTCGACATTATAGAGACATGAAGAAGAGTCGACATAGAGAGAAAATATTCGACATATAGAGAAAATATTAGACATTATAGAGATATGAATATTCGACAAAGTAGTTAAAAACATACAATCACAGCGAGCGAACATTTATGGTGAAATGCTCTGCCCATAGGCTATAGAAGAATTCTAATGTTGGTTGACTCGTAATAATAATTAATAAATATCATTATTATTAGTCATACAACATTAGAATTCTACTATAGCTTGTAGTCAGAACATTCGACTGGAAATGTACGATTGCGGTGTCGTACAGTTTCGTTGCTCCGTCGAATCTTCTTTCTTTTTAAAGATTTCGTCTAATCTTCTTAGAAAATTCGACAGACACCATTATCCTTCAATGACAAATTCGACCTTAATTAATTTGGATTTTCGGACGAATGCATTTTTTAACGAAAAACGAAATAAGTAAAAATTAATTTCGGGAGTAACTAAATAAATGTATTTTTCGGACGAAAACGAAATTCCGAAACATGTGCACATGTCTACATGCTACTATCATTTTTGTTCTTATTTGTCTGCTTGCAGCACATTCAGCCTGCGTTGTGGATCTTCATCTGTTTTTATTATTGACAAATCCCATTGTGCCTGTTGTGGTCTTTACTTAAAAACTGATCGGAATTTCTGATTGTGTGTACAAATCCCAACGCGCAAAATTCCTACGCATGCTCGAAAACAATTCGACGCATGCTCAGAAGCATTGAACTTAATTTTCTTGGCTCATCGTAGTCTTTTATGTCACCGCGTTCTTGGCAGTCAAAAAATCAACTTTTGTGTGACAGTGTGTATGCAAGGCAGGCTTGAGAGGAATTCCGTCGGAAAAACCATCCAACTTTTTTTCCGACGTGAAAACCGATCGTATGCACGGGTCATCAGTTTTTTTTATGGAAAAGCTGGGGCTTATCACAATCTAGAAGCCCTCTTTAACCACTTAAGCCCCGGACCTTTAGGCAGCTAAATGCCCAGGCCAGGTTTTGCGATTCGGCACTGCGTCACTTTAACAGACAATTGCGCGGTCGTGCGACGTGGCTCCCAAACAAAATTGGCGTCCTTTTTTCCCCACAAATAGAGCTTTCTTTTGGTGGTATTTGATCACCTCTGCGGTTTTTATTTTTTGCGCTATAAACAAAAATAGAGCGACAATTTTGAAAAAAATTCAATATTTTTTACTTTTTGCTATAATAAATATCCCCCAAAAACATATATAAAACATTTTTTTTCCTCAGTTTAGGCTGATACGTATTCTTCTACCTATTTTTGGTTAAAAAAATCGCAATAGGCTTTAATCGATTGGTTTGCGCAAAATTTATAGCGTTTACAAAATAGGGGATAGTTTTATTGCATTTTTATAAAAAAAAATTTTTTACTACTAATGGCGGCGATCAGCGATTTTTTTCGTGACTGCGACATTATGGCGGACACTTCGGACAATTTTGACACATTTTTGGGACCATTGTCATTTTCACAGCAAAAAATGCATTTAAATTGCATTGTTTATTGTGAAAATTACAGTTGCAGTTTGGGAGTTAACCACAGGGGGCGCTGTAGGAGTTAGTGTTCACTTAGTGTGTGTTTACAACTGTAAGGGGGTGTGGCTGTAGGACTGACGTCATCGATCGAGTCTCCCTATATAAGGGATCACTCGATCAATGCAGCGCCATAGTGAAGCACGGGGAAGCCGTGTTTACATACGGCTCTCTCCGTTCTTCAGCTCCGGGGAGCGATCGCGACGGAGCGGCTATAAACGAATAGCTGCGCCATCGTCCTGGATCGCTCCCCGCGGGAATCCGACCGCCGCATGTAGCGGGGGGGTCCCGATCAGACCCCCCACCCGCTAGAAGGCAAGGACGTACATGTACGCCCATTTGCCTGTACGTGCCATTCTGTAGACGTACATTTACATGCGGCGGTCGGGAAGTGGTTAACAAGAACCTTGATCCCGCCCTCCTCATGTGAATGAGTAGGGGTACTTAGTGTAGTGTAAAAAAAAGACAGGATGCAGTTTTTGACAAGTCCTTTATTGATCCATGATCAATCACAATGCCCGTTGCCACCAACCGGCTCGAAAACATGTGATGTGCCCGACCAGCCCAATTAGCTATTAGCTGCCAATATTGCTTGCTTTGTGCACTGGTCCAAATCATTTGGTGGAGGGGCGATTATGATGTGTGGTTGTTTTTCAGGGGTTGGGCTTAGCCCCTTAGTTCCAGTGAAGGGAAACCTTAAGGCATCAGGACACCAAGACATTTTGGACAATTTTGTGCTCCCAACTTTGTGGGAACAGTTTGGGGTTGGCCCTTCCTGTTCCAACATGACTGTGCACCAATGCACAAAGCAAGGTCCATAAAGACATGGATGAGCGCTTTTTGGTGGAAGGAACTTGACTGGCCTGACCTCAACCTGATAGAACACCTTTGGGATGAATTAGAGCGGAGACTGCTAGCCAGGTCTTCTTGTCCAAAATCAGTGCCTGACCTCACAAATGTGCTTCTGGAGGAATGGTCAAACATTCCCATAGACACACTCCTAAATCTTGTGGTCAGCCTTCCCAGAAGAATTAAAGCTGTTATAGCTGCAAAGGGTGGGCCAACTCAATATTGAACCCTACGGACTAAACTGGGATGTCATTAAAGTTCATGTGCGTGTCAAGGCAGGCATCCCTATACATTTGGCAATATAGTGTACTTGTAATAGGGATAAATGTTACCATCTTAGTTACTCACATACATTCTCCTGGCCTGAGATCCACCTCTGATAAAGAAGCAATGTATTTTTTTTTTTTTAAGTGTACAGTATTTTTGTGCGTGTACTCGAGAGAGGAGCCGGACTGCAGGAGTTGGGAGTAGGCAGGCCTCCCCCAGAGGCAATCTGCCACCTTTCTCCATGCCCCGGGTGGCAATGGCGGGTGTGTGAGGGGGTCCTCCCACACAGCCCACCCTACCTGCTCCGCTTTGAAGCCCAACGAGGCAGAGGGACTCCCTATAAGGGAGTGAGAGGATTTGCCCGCTCAACCAGCCCCGTTAGTCCTTCGCCTCTCTTTTTTTAGAGACCACGTGGTCAAAGTACGTGCATGTTAACCCAATTTCGAGTGCATGTGTGTGGTGGTTTTTGTGGGAGGGGGGTGGGCGTACTAAGCGCAGGCTTACCTCGCATAGCACACCCACCGGGAGTCGGGCTGAGACCACCAAACTCAATTCACAGAAGCAATGTATTTTAATGATATTTTACTGTGAGAGGAACACAACAACAATCTTGTACAGTAATCCTTCACCATCAAAACTTTAGGACCAGCATCATACACTTCACCACAGTGTGATTTCATATTAACACAGAATGTCCAGCCATCCCTTCTGTACACCTCCACACAGGTCCCCCATAGGTAGGTTCTCCCCATCGAGTGGCCTACCCAGAAGGGTTCTTTTTTTCAGCCTACAGATTTACATAGTATACAGTATATCAGGGTAGCCTGTTCCCATTATTCCTCTACCTCAGACTCCTCCAAAGGAGGGGCTCACTGGAAGGGGTACTGGCCCCTGCCTATAACCTGGTCACTCAGTTAGTTATCCATTGCTGTGCTGAAGAAACTTTGCTGATTAATAATGGGAAAGTGTATATTGTCAGACAGAATCCTAAAAAGCATTGAGGTCGATTTACTAGAGAAACTGAGAACTTTCACTCAATAAATTGAGCAGATATTCCCTTCAATTAATCATCCAAAAACACATTTCTGTTATCTCTGAACACCCAATAATGTGCAGCTGAAATAAATAAACAGGAATTTTCTTTTTGTATGACTGGATATTTGAAGTGAATAGTCACACAATTTATTGAGTGAAAACTCTCAACTCATTTAGTGAACCATCTGTATTGTCTGAGACTTGCTTTGTTTTTTGTTTTTTTTACAGTTGCAAAAGTCTATGGAAAATTATATTGGTGTTGTTTGACACAAGCTTAATTTGCTTCTACAGAGCCCAAACTTTATAAACTGTATTTTTTAATCTAAAACAGCTTATCCCAAAACAAGAAACATCAGTAAATAGAGTTTTCGTATGCAATATTGAATTTTGTGTTTTTCATTGAGTTCCTTTTAAGTAATTTCCATAAACAAGCCTAGATCTAGAAAAACTATTAAAATCATGTTTTGAATTAGAAAGTTTGACATCATTCACAGCCAAAGCTGCAGCGCTTTATGTATCTTAACTTTGTGACTCACACACTTTGCTCTTAGTTTAACAAACTGCTTGTTTTTTGTCTTTAAACAAATGTTTCTTTGAGTGTGAGACAAATAGTTTCTTTGCATATGAAAAAAGGAATGTTAGCACTGATTTATATAAAAAGACAGACAAAATATAAGTGTTTATGCAAACTTGTCAGATGTTCTCTCTTGTCTCTTTGTTTATTAAAGTTTGACACATATTAACCCCTTCAGCCCCAAAAGAATTTACCCCCTTCCTGACCAGAGCACTTTTTGCGATTCGGCACTGTGTCGTTTTAACTGACAATTGCGTAATCGTACCACGTTTCACCCAAACAAAATTGACGTTCTTTTTTTCCCCAAAAATAGAGCTTTGCTTTGGTGGTATTTGATCACCTCTGTGGTCTTTATTTTTTGCGCTATAAACAAAAAAAGAGTGAACATTTTGAAAAAAAATGCAATATTTTTTACTTTTTGCTATAAAAAAATATCCCCCCAAAAAAAAAAAAAAATATATATATATATATATATATATATATATATATATATATATATAAAAATAATTCCTCAGTTTAGGTCGATATGTATTCTTCTACATATTTTTGGTAAAAAAAAAAATCGCAATAAGTGTATATTGATTGGTTTGCGCAAAAGTTATAACTTCTACAAAATAGGGGATAGTTTATGGCATTTTTATTATTATTTTTTTTATTAGTAATGGCGGCGATCTGCGATTTTTATTGTGATTGCGACATTATGGTGGACGCATCGGACACTTTTGACAGTGGCGTCTCCAGCTTTCATATTTAGGGGGGGCAGGGAAAAAAGTAGGGGGGCCAACTATAAAATGCAATTTTATATATATACAGTATATATATATAAAATCTCCTGGGGCCCTTTACTACGATCCCACAACGGGCCCTTTCACATGTTCTGCAGTGAGCTCCCTTCCTACTATACTGGGGCCCCCCAGGGTGGCAGAAAACAAGAGATATATGTCACCAGCACACCAAGAAAATATAAGGGTCCAAAGCAGTGGGAGAACTTTCAGGGTTGCAAAGATTGTCTTGCCACCGGGCCCTGGTGTTCTGCCACTGTGGGGTTCCCCAGCTGTCCTGTCCCTGCTATTTACAGCGCTGGTCTGGCGTCTGTCTCCTTGGCAGGGGCAGCAGTCTATTAGGACCTAGTGCTGGTGACATTATGGGTGCATGCAGGGGAAGGCTGGCACTATTGGTTATAGAGAGCTGAGCCCCCAGCTGGTCACCTAGCAGCAGTAATGCTGTATAACCTTCTCTGTTGACATGCTGATCGGCATGTGATCCAGGTGATGCTCCCAGTCAGATCTAATAAACACAGTATTTATTAGCATCAAGAGTACAACCACATATATATATATATAATCAAACGTATGTTCCGCAGCCGTGTGGGCTCTATGCCTGTAAAGTGTGGGCTTTGATCAATAAAATCTCTGATATTTAACACTAGGATTTGACTGGGAGGATCACCTGGATTGCATCCCGATCAGCATGTCAGAGAAGCGCCACTGCTGCTAAGCAACCTGCAGGGAGCTCAACTGTCTACAACCAATAGAGATGGGCTCGGGTGTGTTTGAAATCCCACATGCCCGATCCAGAAAGCCGACACTCCACAGCGCTAATCACAGGCAGTGAGACCTTTCCTGATCTGTGCAGCTGCGGACCGGGAAATGTCTCACTGCCAGTGATTAGCGCTGTGCAGTGTGGGCTTCCTGGCAGGCTCTGGCATGTGGAATTTTGAACATGCCCAGCCCATCTCTAACAACAAATTGTGCTGGCCCTCCTGTACATCAGCCCCATAAAGTAACCAGCTCTGGGTTCCAATGTCCTGCCGCCGCTGCTATGGAGACAGAGACCAGCGCTGTGAATAGCCGGGACAGGACAGTAACTCTGGTTGTTCCAGCACTGGTCCACACTGGGACGATTCCCCCATCCACCTATAATGTGTAGATGGGGGAATTGGATCATTTCTTTTTTTTTTTTATTCAACCTAATAGTTGAATGAAAAAAAGTGATCACTGTATGGGCTGCCTAAGAGCTAAGACCAGCCATAGACAGTTTAAATCTCAGCTGGTTCAGCAGGAACTGGCTGAGATTTGAACCATTAATGAGCAGATTCTCTTATGATTATCACCAGTGGTTGCTGTATAGAATACAATTGCTGGGCAGGAGGGATATTTCCGTCAGCACTGTTTGTGTTGATGGGGGAATCATGCAAGTTTCTTTCCTGCAATCTGTGGATGTAGGAAAAAAATTGCATTGTATATTACCTGCCTAACTGAAAGTGAAAGTGTAACAGAATGGCCCGTGACACCCAGAGACTTTTGAAGGATGGGGTTTACTCCTGTGCCAGCGTCACTATGCCCTTTTGGGCATAGGGTGACTGAGAAATGATAATTATAAATTACATGAGATGGGACATTACTGATAATTCATGTATTGCAGGATATCTTGAAATATTACAAGTTGTTAAAGTCTGACTCCGACAGGTCAATAGAGTGTTTTCATTCAATGGGGGGACACATGCTTTTGAGGTGTTAATTGAGTCTGCTCCTAGACTTTCCTTTGTGTGATGCTAATACTGTTTTGTGTCCATTGTGCTAATTAGGTCTTCTCCTAAGACCTGTTCATTGTGTATGCTAATGACACTGTTAAGATGTGGAATGTGACTTGTCAAGCTGTAGTAATTAACCCCTCTAAATGCGGAGCCAGACCGTCTGGGTAATAAGTAGTAATTAACTCATCGGAATGTTATTATCTAAAAGAATGTGTATGAAGCCCCCCATTGTGTGATGTGTGGGTGGAGTGTGTCTTTGTCCCTGTGATTAACTGTAACATGCTTGTACTGTATATAACAAAGCTAAGTTACCATTAAAGGGTCACTAAAGGAATTTTTTTTTTTTTGCTAAATAGCTTCCTTTACCTTACTGCAGTCCTGGTTTCATGTCCTCATTGTTCGTTTTTGCTTTCATGTTGCTGTAAATCTCTCTCTGTTCTGGACACTTCCTGGTTGCCTGTTTCCTGATAACCACAGTACTGGGAGATTTCTCACGGTGGTCACTAATCAAGGAGCTGTGTGTAAAACGAAACTGGATTGGTGCTGAGGAGTTTTAGACAAAGTATCACTGCTCTCTATTGGCTGACTGCCCTCTAGTGGCTCTCTGTACATCAGAGAACCAGCAAACAACAGCAAAAACGAAACTACACTGCAGGCACATTATATGATTGTTTTTTTATCTATTTTTAATCATTTTTAAAAGGAATCAGTTAACTATTATGTCTCTATGTCCTGTAAACAGTCATTTCAGCTAAAAAAATGTTTTCCTTTAGTGACCCTTTAAAGGATTCATTCATTCATTTTGGAGCCAGTACCAGAGCTTGTTTTGTCTCGTTTATTCTGGGAAATGAAATGGGTCGTGTCTGATGTCTGTCGGACTGTCGGATAACCTGTCGTGGGGCGATGGATTGGAATATCGTAAACGGTGGTGACCGTTACAGAAGGTAAATTGTGAATGTCTTGAAAGAACAGGAGAGGGGGAGGGAGACAGATGGGGGAGAGAAGGGATAGAGATAATGCAGTTCAGTGATTACAGTGTACTGCAGTCTGCAGTGCACACACATACCCACGGTCCAGTACACCGAGATAGTGTGGGCGGGACTGAAAGGAGAAGGAGGAGGAGCTTTATTCCTCCCTGCTCTGACACTTGGCTCAGCTTGCAGTCACCACTCTCGGAATTTACAGGCTGGTTCTCCTGTCCTAAGGACGGGAGAAATCAGTCTGTTTTTTCAGTAACTGAGATGAAGGCTTGGGCCCCCCTCCCCCACAGTGCTCATGGAGTCCTTTCTGCAACTCGCTCTTCTCCGTGCCAATGAGGATGCAGGGGAAGGAGCAGATCGGGCGGCTGTGGTTGTGTGAACGCTCGCATTATGCAGTGTCAGCGAGCAGAGGGAGGGGGGAGGAATTCCCCGCAGAGCTGACTGGGGACGCTCTCCCTCTCAGGAGAGACTGTTACTCCAGCGGCGGCCCGAAAAAAAAAAAAAAAAAAAAAAAAAAATTTTTTTTTGGGGGGGCACATGGTGGGGCACAGCATAATGTTGGGGGGGTCAGGGCCCCCTCTGGCCCCCCCCTAGAGACGCCTCTGACTTTTGACACTATTTTGGCACCATTGTCATTTATACAGCGATCAGACATAGGACATAGGGAGCAGTAGATCACTGGAAAATAAAAAGCCGCGCCAAAATGTTTAAATGAACAGTAACGAAAATTATTGATGGGAAAAAAAGTCAACAGGTACACTGAGTGTTGAATATTGCTGAATATACACTGTTCGTTATGATGCAGATGGAGACTCCATATAGGTTGGTGTATTTTGGATAATATTTCTGAAACTCCAGATCACCAGGTGACATGCATACAATCAGTGCCAGCCCTCCACCGTAAACTTAAGCAGCTTACCAGATGGCAAGCTTTTCCAAGCGGTTGGCTATAGCCCAGCCACGGCCTTTTATACCTCTGGAACACTGGATGGAGCGATTCACAGGTAAGGTCTCTCCCGGGCTCAAAGCATAGATACTCCAACCGGAGAACTGCAATTCAGCCACAGGTTGTGGCTCCCCAATAATGACGGATAGACCAGTAGCCTCCACAGTCAATGGATCATAGGATACAAAAGAAGGACGCAATAATGTTATACCGCGGGGTAAGAATTTAGTAAAAAGAAGTAATGTACTTACAAAATCATGGGTATAAAACAGCATGTAAACAACATTTTTCAAAAGCCGGCCGGCTTGAAGGAGCCCTCCTCCTTGGCGTGGTGACGTCACTGACGTAGCCTCCCATGTAGATCACTGTCCTGTCACTAGGCAGAACAGGGAAATGCCTTATTTACAAAGGCATCTCCCCCTTCTGCCCCCCCCCCCGTGACCCGATTGCGGGACACCGGCGGGCATTGAGTTTGTGGGTCCCACGGGCACAGTTACGGAGCACGCGGCAGGCGGGCGCGTGCCCACAATGCCATGATTTAAAGGGGACGTACCTGTATGCCCATTGTGCCGATGTATATTGCCGTGCGCTGGTCGGCATGTGGTTAACAACAAGGTAAAAGATCAGATACAGAAAATTTTCAATTTGTTGTGAGATAACCAGCAGATCTCCCAGATGATTGGACCTGGTCACAGACAGTTTGAGTCAGGGCCGATCATTTGCAGGTTATCGCAAGACTTGATAAAGGAGACCACGCCTCTGAAACGCATCAAAGCAACCATCAACAACGCTCATCTGATCATGGTGCTTTCCTAATAGCCTCATGAGTGCCTTGAGCTGCAGTATTCTAGAGAGTGGCTTTCCAAGCACTGTTATACCATCTACAAAGCAACATATAACATCTGCGCTCAGACTCAGGAACAATGTTTAAATAAGCAGCCAGCATCAATTTTTTGATTTCGAAATAAAAACATAATAAAAAATATGTAGCGCTTAGGCAAATAAATAATAGCATCAGAATTCATGAAAG
Source organism: Rana temporaria (assembly GCF_905171775.1). Classification (NCBI taxonomy): domain Eukaryota; kingdom Metazoa; phylum Chordata; class Amphibia; order Anura; family Ranidae; genus Rana; species Rana temporaria. The sequence goes on along the minus strand of NC_053489.1, from coordinate 286,941,965 downwards.
TCCATAAAAGATGGTTAATTTGTGGTGTAGAATCCCAGCACCAGCTTCAGTGTAAAAGATGAACACACACAGCACCACAGTGGTGAGGCCCATCATCTTACCAGATGGTGTAGACCCTTAAGTTATAGAGTGGTCTAAAAACGCTCCCTAAACGTATTAATCTCAGAAACTCCATCTAAAAAGTCGAACATGCGTGATCTAGAATCCAGCGGTATCCTTATAACTATGGGAGACAGCCATGCTTTGGAATATTCACCATGCTTTCCACAAGACATGCACAAACATCATCAAACCCATTTGAAAATTACCTCATGAGAGTATGAATAAAAAGCTACCATAGTGCAGTATGTCTTAAAATCAAGAAACACTTTAATAGACAAGTAACAAACTGACATGTGTAAAGGAACAAGAATTTACATCTATCAAACTTTCAAAATGTCTGCGGCATCCAGTGTGTTGACATCACACGTCATAGGTCCCGCCCTATGCGTTTCATCACAATCTGACATCATCAGATTATACCACCCTTCCTGCCCCCCAGCAAAGTTGATTGCCGAGCCAACAGGGACTCCCTCCAGCTAGCCTGCATCAGGTCCTGGTCGTGAATATTGGCGGGCTGACAAGCAGTGTCAATTTTGTCAACGAAAACATTTTCGTCAGCGGCATGTTTACAGTCACGAAAAGTACAGCACATTATCGTCCACTGACGAAAATAAATTCAGCTTTCATTAAAGAACAAAAACAAAATAAAAATGGCAAGGAGAGACATTTACCCTAGTGTACTTCTTATTTCTATCACACCACACGTGTGTCTCTCACTTCCCCTTTAATCCCTTCCTGCCATCGCTCTCCCGAATCTCTCTTCCTCCTCCTGTTTCTTATGTTGTCCCCAGAACTTTTCCTTAACGGCAAGCATAGAGCTTTCTTTCTTCAGGCTATAATAGTACTTGGTTCTATGTGCATTTAAGTGGGCTCACCATGCCATAACCTTGAGGGATTAGCATTTAGGAGGTTTAAACAAGTAGTGAGCAAATGTGATATCACATCCTCACTGTGACGTAAATGTAAGCGTAAGATAGTTTTTCCTTAACGAGATGTGACATGAACGATAGAAATAGTGTAATTGTAGATGTAGTTTAATTTTGGGTTATTAAAAATAGAGTTTCCAATATCAGTCATGACACATATGTTCTTTCATTAGCATTTGAAAAGGACAGGACCAGTTCCTCATATATCCCCGTCGCAGTTAGCTAGTCGCCGTCGGCGGGTGCAATCGTGACAGATTGGCGGCAGCGAGCGGAATCTGCTTAGTACATTAGTGCATGGTTTATTCATTTCACCCGTGTACTAAAGGTTGGAAGCTTGTTAGAAGCAACTGACCTACAGAAGTTCACTCAGTGCATATTTTTGTTTTGTAGAAGACATACTTGGCTATTTGCTCCCCACCCCCTCTTGTTTTTCTTTTCTATCTTTTATTTGGGTGAAAACTTTGAGATGGTAACCCACGAGATGATATGCTGGTACAAGAGGCAATCTGAAGAGACAGTGATTGACCTCTGTGATCTAAGAGGCATCAATACGGTTGGCAAGACCCAGCTTTTATGTGCGTTGATAGAGGATGACAGAGAACAGCTCACCATGGCATCTAAACCCAGAAACCGTGCCACTCCAGATGACTGCGAGAGATAGCGTGAATCTGTTCTCAACGGAATGAATCACCTCCATCTGCATCAAGAACTACAAGAGGCAGACCTACATCTGTGGAAACCTTGAAGTGTTTTGTCTGTAACCAAGGAGGACATTACTCAAGCCTTTGTCAAAATCTGAGGGTGACTAGCCCACCAGCAAGTGTGAAAATTGCTACTGTGTTGCTTGTTGGGGAAAATGTAGGAGACCGAGCGGATAACCTGCAGCCAGTTACCGCAAGTAACAGCGTTACAGTCGGACTCCGAGATATGGGATCAGAGGATATCCTAGCTCTTCCAGGATTGAGGAGCTGTGAGGTGAAGCCATGGCTGTCACAGGAGGTGGAGAAGCCATCCATGCCGTGCCTATGGCTCGTGATTTTTTGAACCAGGAATCTGAAAGCCAAGCGAAAGAAGTGGGCAGAGCAGATCCCACGAATGTAGAAGGCCATGCGGATAGCCTGCAGATGGTTACCGCAAGTGACAGTGTTACTGTTGGACTCCAAGCTATGGGGTCAGAGGATGTCCTAGCTCTTCCAGGATTGAGGAGCTGTGAGGATGTGATCCCAGGGGAAGCCATGGTCATCACCAGAGGTAAAGGTGCCAACCCTGCCGTGCCTATGGCTCATGTTTCGTTGAACCAGGAATCTGGAAGCCAAGTGAAAGAAGTGGGCAGAGCAGATCCCACGAATGTAGGAGGCCGTGCGGGCAGCCTGCAGCTGGTTACCGCAGGTAACAACGTTTCAGTCGAATTCCAAGATACAGGATCCACGGATGTCCTAGCTCTTCCAGGATCGAGGAGCCACGAGGATGTGGTCCGAAAGAAAGCCAAAGTTATCACAGGGGTTGGAGGAGTCATCCCTGTGTTACATACAGCTTTTGTTGTTTTGTCCAGAGGATCAAAAAGCAAAGTGAGAGAAGTGAACATAGCAGATGCCGCTAATGTACTATCGGGTACTGATCGGGGACAGTTGGTAGCCTGCTATGAGCCAAATTCAGCCCCCCTGAAACCTGCAACTCCACCTGAAGCCCCGGATTCACGTAAAGTACTTTTGGGTGGCTCAGTGCAAGTTGGGAACTCTGGGGAGGGTCAGGGGGTTAGTGACTGTGTGCCAGGTCTTGGTCCTAATGGGTTTCTGGAGCCAGGGCCCAGAGCGCAACCTAAAGTCACAATGAACTCTGAAATTTATAATGTTTTGTGTGAAGTAAAATGTCATGATCTGTGCCATGCAGACCTTCCCTCTGCTGCAGTGGTGACTCGTGATGCCCACCAGTCTACCCTGAACTGGTCAATGCCCACTGCTACAGAGGAACTGTCTGTGAAAGGGCCCAATCCAACTGGGTTGGACCCTTGTGAATGTGTCTAAGCAGGCCTGAGGTCCCCTCACACTGTTGTCTCCCTGGCATCTATAGTAGATCACTCTGAGTCCCCTGAGGCTGTTAAAATTGACATCAGCCCGGAGGAGTTCAGGGGTCTAGCTGACGGACCGCCAGCTGGAGATGGTGAGATGAGGGTGTCCTGGGAACAGAATTGTGGTACTGTAACTGTTTGTGAAGAAAGGGGAAGCTCTGAAGTACCTGGTGATAAGGCAAATTGTGTTTCAGTAGCTCCTAGTAAGGACAAGCAATATATGCTTGTAACCTTATGTGAGGCAAAGTCTTCTGTGGTCTGCTCCTCTGCGATCACAGCTACCAGTACTCCTATTGTGGATTCTGAGCTGTGCATCACAGAAAAAGGACCACAGGATGAGGGGGCAAATCTGACCCAATCTGACTCTGCTCCCTTGGCAGTTGCAACTGACGGCACTGAGTTCTTAGGGGCTAATACATTTGTTGCCATCCCAGAGGAACTCAGGTGTTGTGCCAACAGGTGCTCTGCTGAGGACAGAGTAGGAGTATGTGATGTGCGTCAGAGGACAACCCCTGGTGTAATTCAGTCTTCTGTGACTTTCTCCTCTGTCACTGCAGTTGCGAGTACTGCCATTGCGGATTCGTTGCTGTGTGTTGCAGAGGGAATACTACAGAGTGACGGGGCAAATCTGGCCCAATCAGGGCCTATCCCCTCAGCAGCTGCAGCTGACAACACTGAGTACTTCCTGGCTGATAAGTTTGATGTTGGCCCAGAGAAAATTCGGTGTTGTGCTGGCAGGCTTTCTGCTGAGGAGGACAGAGTAGGAGAGTGTGACACGGGTCAGAGGATGACCCCTGGCAGAATAAAATCTTTTGTTTCTTTATCCTCTGTCCACACAGTTATGAGTATTCGTTGCTGTGTGTAACGGTCAGGGGTTAACACCGTTTACAATCTTTCATTTCACCAACCACGACAGCTTATCCGACAATCCACAATCCAGCAGACAGGACCCATTCCATTCCCCAGAAGGATGAGACACACGCTCTGTCTCTGGTTCAAACAAATTAATGCTTTAATGGTAACTCAGCCTTGTTTTATACAGTTACAAGCATGCTGCAGTAATCACAGGGACAATGAAACTCTCCACCCCCAACATCACACAATGGGGGCTTCAATACACATTCAGATGGGCTAATTAGTAATCATTATCCAGACGGTCTGGCTCTGCGATAAGTTATCCCCACCTGTTACACAAAACACATTCCTTTACTAAACATAATTGACATGCTAATTCACTATACCTGAAAGGTTAGTCTTTTTGGCACCGAATCTAGAGGAGTTAATTGCTACAGCTGACAAGTCATATTCCACATCTTATCATCAATAGACTTTCACACAATACAGTGTCATTAGCATCACACAATGAAAAGGTCTGTAGAAGCAGACCTAGTTAGCATAGCACAATGAAATATCTTAGGAGCCCGACTCAATTAACACCTCAAAGTATGTGTCCCCACATGAATGAATACTGTCCTATTGACCTGTTGGGGTCAGAATAAACAACTTGTAATATCTCAAGATATCCTGCAATATATGAATTATCATTAATGTCCCATCTCATGTAATTTGAGATATCAGTTCTCATTCATCCTATGCCCCTAAGGGACATAGGATGACCCTAGACCCAAGAGTCATTGGTGAAGCTGGCACATCCTTCAAAAGTCTCTGGGTGTCACGGGCCATTCCGTTACATCTCTCCCCTTTCGGTGGGAGACTAACACAGGAGGGCACCCCAAACTGGTTGACTCCGAAGTTAGTCAGTAGTTCCAGTGCTTCAATGCTGGTATCCATACAGTACCCCAAAAAATTGCTCCAAACAGAGCATTACTCACCCAGCCAACCTCTGCCTCTCTCAGAGAACATGCCTGCGGCTGGGGAGAGGCCTGGACTGGCCCTTCTCCCTGTAGTCCTTTCAGCCGCTGGAGAGAAGACAGGGTGACTGGACACAGTTCATCATGTTGTTGGGGATCTGGGCCAACTGCCCCCCATCCCTGGGGTATACAAGTGGAGACTGAAGTCCCATCCACTGGTGGTAGGTGAAAATCCCCCGGTGCTTGCAAAGCAAAGCGGACATCCTCCTGTCTCAGTGCCGCACCATTTTCTGGGGTTGTGTCAGTGAAGACTGAAGTCCCATCCACTACCCCAGGAACTCCCTCTTCTGTTAGTTCAGAGCAGAGGCTTGTGGCACTCTGCTCTGTTGCCAGCTCTTCTGCTGGGTTGCTGTGAGTGGAGACCACAGTCCCATCCCCCGATATCAGCTCAAGCTGCAGTGGTGTGCAGCGGTCAGCAGCATCCTGCCCCGCTGCCAGTGATTCAGCTGGGAGTAAAAGCTTTACAACCTTAGCTTGTTGCTGGAGAGAAGGGCCAACTGCCCCGGCTCCCTGGAACTCCACATCATCCGCTTCGGCTTTAGGGATGGCAATTTCCATATTTTCCACTGCCAATTCATCAGCCAGGATTTCAGAGTTGTCATCTGAAATTTGCTCATAGTCCCAGGCAACGGGAGCCCCACCCTGCTGCTGAGCAGAGTCTAGCAGCTGTCCGTAGGCGATCCCCAGCTCCCATTCCTGAACGGCCAGAAACTCTAAATCTTCCTGTATCCAGTGCCCTTCCGAGACATTCAATTTTTTCTCTCTGTGCTCCATTATTTCCTCCAAGCGCCACTCCCGATCATCCCCGAAGTCAGGGTCACTGGACATCCTCCAATACAATAATCCGAGGCCATCATAGTCAAAGCCTTCCGTGGGACTGTCATCCGCTGACCACGGGCACTCTTGGGCTACATACCACCGGAGGGCTCTGATCAGCCTGCTTAACTCTGCTGTCCACTCCTGCTTCGGTTGTTCCCCCAACAATGGCATTCGTACGTCATACTGCGGCCAGTACCTTACATGGATGGAGGGGAGGACCTTTCCCTGGTGTTGCTGCTCAAGAGCTAGCGCTTCCTTCCAGAGTTGGCAATGGATCAAATCCGACCATCCCAGCAGGACCTCCTCTGATACTGGTCCTCTGTGCTGTATCTGCATCTCTTGTAACCTCCTTCTGAATTCCTCTTCCATGGAGACTGGTATCTGTACCTCTCCTCTCTCTTCAGTTGGTGCTGCTGTGACTTCTGCTGCTGCAGCACCTCTTTGATATAGCCAAGTGGCATCCACAGCCGCTATAACCAGGTCTATGATCTCCGGTGGAGGATTAGGACCATACTGTGCCAGTCCTCATTTAACAGCCTGATCAAAACTTTCTTCCTCGGGTGTCCTGTCTGTTACGCTGGGCCTTTCAGCTCTATCCATTTCGACAAGTTCTGCGATAATGTCCCTTTTCTTACGGTTGCTGGCCGGTCTGCCCCGGCTCTCCAGTAAGTCCTTGAGGGAAGAGAGCTTCAGACGTGCATACTGAACATCCATTGTCCTGTGTCCTTGTAGCTGTTCTTCTGGCGATGGAATTATCCCACTGCTAGCCACCAATTGTAACGGTCAGGGGTTATTACCGTTCACAATCTTCCATTCCACCAACCACGACAGCTTATCTGACAATCCACAATCCAGCAGACAGGACCCATTCTATTTCCCCAGAAATAACGAGACAGACAGCTCTGTTACTGGTTCCAAAATTAATGAATCTTTTAATGGTACGTGCTCAGTCTATGTTACGTGCCAATCGGTATGCAATTTCACTGTATGTTGGCAGTTTGCATGCAGATTGTAAGCTAACAGATCTGCCAGACGGAGATCTGTTGGGTGGTGGCAGGCTATCGTTTAGTGTGTGTCTGGTGTGTGGGTGTGGGGACAGTGGGAAGAGTGATTAACACCGGGGTTCAAGCTTGCAGGATAGCTGGAGGAATCCTAGAAGTGTTTAGTAATTGCTAGACTGTTTCCCAATCCTTATGCCGCATACACACCATCACTTTATGTGATGAAAAAAAACGACACTTTCTGTGAAGTAAAAAATGACGTTTTTGAAACTTCAATTTTCAAAGACGAAGTTGCCTACACACCATCGTTTTTCTCACAATGTTCTTGCAAAGTGAGGTTACGTTCACCACGTTTTACCATTGAAGCTTGCTTCATAAGTAGCTTCTGGGCATGCGTGGATGAAAAAACGTCTTAGAAAACGACGTTTTTGCTACACACGGTCAATTTCTGTGAAGTAAAAAGTGCACTTTTGAAAAACGACACATAAAATTGAAGCATGCTTCAATTTTTTTTGGTCGTTTTTTACAAGACATAAAACGACGTTTTCCCCCACACACAGTCAATTAAAGTGACGTTTTTAAAAACGTCATTTTTTTTCATCACATAAAGTGATGGTGTGTACGCGGCATTAGAGTGCACCAGATTGTATGTAAGATTCGTATCTGCCTGTCTGTGGTCAGCTAGCTGGATTGGAGTGGAGTCTTCCTCTAGTGGTGGCCAAAGGTAGTGCGGGCTGTGAAAGTACCACAGCTAGTCTTGCATGCTCAGTAGAAATTCCCCCTTATTCCTTTAGTTCCTCATATACCCCCATCGCGGTTAGCTAGTCGCCGTCGGCGGGCGCAATCGTGACACTCACTGCCTGTTAAATGCTTCTGAAAAGTGATCTGAGCATGAATCACTTTTCAGTGGAGTGACAGTGCCTGCTGCAAGTGTAAACAACCCTTTGGTTTCACACTGGTATACTGTGGTTTGGCAGCAGTGGTGGTGTACACACAGTTTTTCTGCATGTTACTCCTGGTTATAGCCGCAGTCCCATAGACTACTAATAGGTGCACATTTTTGCCACATTTTCTGAAAGCGTACCAAAAGTCCTGCATGCTGCATCTTTGGTGCACTTTCAGAGTACCCTACAAAAAAACGTGCAACCTAATAGAAGTCTATGGGACCGCTGCTATAACCAGGAGTAACATGCAGGAAAACTGTGAGTACACCACCACTGTGGCCAAACCACAATACTGTGTATTACAGGCCTCCTTCCAGAGTGGCTAAATCTGTACCTGTGAGTTTGTGCAAACCTTAATACCATAAATAATAACATATTAGAATTTATATATATATACATATATATATATATATATATATATATATATATATATATATATATATATATATATATATTTAAGCCCAGATTCACATACATCGGCGCATATTTAATGCCGCTGTAGCGTATCTAATATACGCTACGCCGACGCAGCGCACAGAGGCAAGCACTGGATTCACAAAGCACCTGCTCCCACTCGCTCTTAAAGATACGCTGGTTTTCCTCAGCGTAAGCCAGCGTAGGTGGAAGTGGGCGTGAGCCATGCTAATGAGGCGTGACCCCATGCAAATGATGGGGCAAGCGCCATAGAAGTACTTTAAATGAACGGCGCATGCGCCGTCCCGTGGCTGCATCCCAGTGCGCATGCGCAGAATCACGTCAGAACTACTCCCTAAGATACGCCGGATCACTGCCTACGACGTGAACGTAACCTACGCCTAGTCATATTTACGTACAACGTAAACGACAAAAGATACGACGGCTTGTGTTACCTGGTCCATACCTTTGCATGGGTTGCGCCTCCTATATGGGGAATAACTTTACACCGGACGTACGACTTACGCAAACCGCGTATATTATGCTATGGGCGCAAGTACGTTCGTAAATTGGCGTATCTCTCTCATTTGCATATGTGCATAGAAAATCAATGGGAGCGGCATATGCGCCCAGCGTAAATATGCGCCCACGATACGACGGCGTAGGAAAGTTACGTCGGTCAGATGAAGCCTATTTTCAGGCGTATCTCAGTTTATGGGCATGGCGCATAGATACGACGGCGCATACTTACACTTACGCGCCGTATCTCGAGATACATCGGCGTAAGTGCTTTGTGAATCCGGGCCTTATTATATATATATATATATAATAAGTTTGGAAATTCTAGAGAAATGTTTAAAAAATGCATTGCAATTTAACTTAACCCATTTGATTTTAATAGACTAAAATGTACTGAAGATTAAGTCGACTAAATACGATTAAAACTAAAATGGCATTTTAGTCAAAAGACAAAACAAAATCGAAATTTGCTGCCAAAATGAACACTGCTGACAAAACATCCATCTAGTGCATCTGCATTTGGTTGCGGGGGCAGGTGGTGGCAATGGTGTGCAGTGATGGGCATATACAAAATTTAATTTTGTAAGTGCATTGGCATTTGTCTGTTTTTATCTTTTTTATCTAAAACGGTTTAATTGCGTTAGGGTTGTTGTGCTTTCTTTTGGTTTTGTTTTTTGTCATTATTTTCAATCACTTTTAAGATTTGTCAAGAAAAGAGGGATAAGATCAGATCAGTAATCTGTACTATATTACACATAATATTATAGCAAGCAGCAATAACAGTACAGTAATTACTATATACTGTATTCTACTGATCATATGTTGTATGTAGCACTAAACCTCTGAGCAATTATTGGAAATATACAGGTCTCCCTTACCTCTTCAAAAGGAAGTAAACCCTTGGATAATCCTATTGTTATACTTTGCACCATGGGGAGATAAAGTTACTCCCCCCAACACACTCCGGATATCCATATAAAATAACCTTTTACTGTGTATCCCCATATCTACCTGTATTTATGGGGGGGTCATACCTGCCACTTACTGGTCCACCCACCCGGAAGCCACATACAGTATATGCGTACAACCAGCTGGAACAAGTTGCAGTGGAACTAAACAGAAAAAATAAAAAATAAAGCGAGCAGGCAGGCAGGCACTTTATTCTGCAAAAAAACAAACTTACCAATCTGTTTTTATCTGTTACCTATCTGTTTTTATCTGTTCCCAAAGATCCTGAGCCTGGATTGGAAAAAGATACGATGAAGATGTTGGCCCTAGAGATCTACAGTGGGGATCGAAAGTTTGGGCACCCCAAGTAAACATTTGTATTAATTTGTGCATAACGAAGCCAAGGAAAGATGGAAAAATCTCCAAAAGGCATCAAATTACAGATTAGACATTCTTATAATATGTCAAAAAAAGTTATATTTTATTTCCATCATTTACACTTTCAAAATTACAGAAAACAAAAAAATGGCGTCTGCAAAAGTTTGGGCACCCTGCAGAATTTATAGCATGCACTGCCCCCTTTGCAGAGCTGAGACCTGCCAGTGTCATGGATTGTTCTCAATCATCGTCTGGGAAGACCAGGTGATGTCAATCTCAAAGGTTTTAAATGCCCAGACTCATCTGACCTTGCCCCAACAATCAGAACCATGGGTTCTTCTAAGCAGTTGTCTAGAAAACTGAAACTGAAAATAGTTGATGCTCACAAAGCTGGAGAAGGCTATAAGAAGATAGCAAAGCGTTTTCAGATGTCAATATCCTCTGTTCGGAATGTAATTAAGAAATGGCAGTCATGAGGAACAGTGGAAGTTAAAGCAAGATCTGGAAGACCAAGAAAAATATCAGACAGAACAGATCGCAGGATTGTGAGAAAAGCAATTCAAAACCCACGTTTTACTGCACGATCCCTCCAGAAAGATCTGGCAGACACTGGAGTTGTGGTACACGATTCCACTATAAAGAGATACTTGTACAAATATGGTCTTCATGGAAGAGTCATCAGAAGAAAACCTCTTCTACGTCCTCACCACAAAAATCAGCGTTTGAACTTTGCAAATGAACATATAGACAAGCCTGATACATTTTGGAAACAAGTTCTGTGGACCGATGAGGTTAAAATAGAACTTTTTGGCCGGAATGAGCAAAGGTACGTTTGGAGAAGAAGTCCAACTCTTAAGCATGGGGGTGGCTCAATCATGCTCTGGGGTTGTATTGCAGCCAGTGGCACAGGGAACATTTCACAAATAGAAGGAAAAATGGATTCAATAAAATTTCAGCAAATTTTGGATGGTAACTTGATGCCATCTGTGAAAAGTTAAAGATGGCTTCTACAAATGGATAATGATCCTAAACACACCTCAAAATCTACGGGGGATTACATCAAGAGGCATAAACTGAAGGTTTTACCATGGCCTTCACAATCTCCTGACCTCAACATAATTGAAAATCTATGGATAGACCTTAAAAGAGCAGTGCGTGACAGACAGCCCAGAAATCTCAAAGAACTGGAAGACTTTTGTAAGGAAGAATGGGCAAAGATACCTCAAACAAGAATTGAAAGACTCTTGGCTGGCTACAAAAAGCGTTTACAAGCTGTGATACGTGCCAAAGGGGGCAGTACAAGATATTAACTCTGCAGGGTGCCCAAACTTTTGCGGACGGCATTTTTTTGTTTTCTATAATTTTGAAAGTGTAAATGATGGAAATAAAATCTGACTTTTTTTGACATATAAAAATTTCTAATCTGTAATTTGATGCCTTTTGGAGATTTTTCCATCTTTCCTTGGCTTCGTTATGCACATTAATACACATTTTTACCCGGGGTGCCCAAACTTTCGATCCCCACTGTATGGAACAGCATTACAAATCTAGAACAGGACTACAGAACAGCTTCTCTTTTCCTCTTCTCAACACCTAGGGAGGAATTATTGAACTCTACAGTGATAGCTGTGAACAGGAGGTTGTCAGCTCACATGATTTTTGGCAGGATTGACAGTTAACACATTCAATGGTATCTTTAATGGCCCAAAATGCAGCAAATACGATAAGTTCATTGTCATTGTTATAAAGTTTATGTTTACATACACTTGATTAGATGTGATCATATATGGGAAAAAGTATATGCACTTTACATAGAAAACAGTATATATGTGTGGGGTAAAGACTGGGTACCCTAATCCTTTTTCATCGTGTGATAGACGTGAGTGCCTATTGAGCACCCTTGTCAGCATTTTGGTATACATGTAACAATCCATGATTTGTGGTAGTCAACGTTGTATCCTGGCCTAGGCCAACAAGGCCCAGGCCTAGGGCAGCACTTTGCAGGCGGGCAGCACAGAAAGAGTCTCCCTCGTCTTGTGCTACACGGTTAGTGTAACGCAAGCTGCTTCTAATTTTGACTGTCCTATCAGCCTGGACCACAAGCCTTCCTCACTGTGCTATATGTTTTCTGCTTTATAAATTTGTGCTCAAAGTAGAACTATAGGCAACACTTTTTTTTTTCCATTTCGGATAGAGTAAGGGAGGGTTATAGCCCCTGTCAGTTTATTTTTTACCATCCCTGTCCCATTGCAGAGATTTCCCTTCACTTCCTGCCCCATAGCCAAACAGGAAGCGAGAGGAAATCTATGCAAATTAAGGGACTCCATTGCCCCCCCAGGCCCTAAAAACTAGTGTCCACACTCGATAATTTCAGGGTGGGTCTTAAACAGCAAGGGGTGTGGCCTTGACAGGAAGGGGTGGGTCATATTTAAATTATGGGGTGCATGAGTTTAGTCAGGCCTAGGACAGCACAAAACCTAAACTACTGGTAGTAGTATGTACCACATAATATTATAGATATATATGCAGATATTTCCAGGGAAAAATAAGAAATAGATAGTGGTGAGTGTGTTCAGTTTTTTGTAATGGTAGGTATTAAAGTTTTGCACTTACATGGGATTTGTTTTTCTTTTAAAATGAAGTACAGGTTCACTTTAAATCAAGGGACAAGTCCACCAGATGTGGAGAAAGAAATCAAAGCTTTTGTCTCGTTTCTTAAACAAAGTGTTATTGTATTGCAAAATGCTTTATAAAATGCAAGCCATTACTTCTTCTTCAGTTATCATTTGTTGGCGTCTTTATCTGGATTTAGAACATGTTTTATACCGTCAGGATTGGCATTTCCCAGAATCCTTTTGAATAGCACCTGTTTCACACTCCCACACTCCCCCACTCAGTCTCTGAAGGGCAAAATCCCAGCTGATAAGGACAAACATGACATACAATTCTGGGCTCAATGACAATCTATTTCTGACTAATTTACTAAAGAATAGCGCCTTCCGTACTTTTGTTAAAAACTGATATTCTACATAGGGAAGTAAAATGATTCATTTTGTAAATAGCATTTGTTACCTATTGTATTCCTATGACTGGACAGGGTGTTGGGTTTCCAGTGTGCTGAATTTAAAATGTTCAAATGTAGTTTGCTGCCGTGTGAAAACAGTAGAAACAATTTTATGTTATGCCTGTGTACATTCTATAGTTTACCCTTAAACCTGACCCTGTGGTATTAAGCCTAATGTAAACATTTCTGACATTGTATTTTATAAAAATCCTGGGGTAATAAATACTGTTTATACAGTTTATTTCACAGTCCTGCTTTAACCATTTCTTTGCCAAGGATGCAAGGGCATCCACATGGGGGGCAAGTGCCCCCTCTGGAAGCTGCCGCAAAGGGGAGGGGGGCCAAGTTGGTGCAGTCACTTACTGTTACATTCAGCAGCAGTGGCACCGCCCAACTCCTAGACTCTCTTATTGCATTATCCGCTGGCCTCTCTGCTGCCCACAGCACTGGTTGCTAGACTCGCCTGCCGCCTGGCGTCTAGCAACCAGTGACATCATTCCATTAAGGCTGAGGCGAGGCCCCAGCATTCAGAGCAGAGAAGGAACTTCTTCCTCCTTCACGCCTGGTCAATTTTGGCTCCACCCACCTCCTCATTTTTCTCCAGGCAGCGCAGCTCAGAGCCTGAGGGAAGGAAGGGAGTAAGTCTGAAGAGCTGAGTGTGAGCTGTCCATCTGCAGGCAGCCTGTGTCCATGTTCTGGAGCTCATCTAACAGCACTACTTGTATAATTGCGGTCAAGGTGTTAAATTAGTTCATTATAGATATGCAGGAGATTGCTAAACTTGTAAAAATGCTCTCTACCTGGCTGTAATGCTGACCCATGGGTCTTAATGCTTTCTAAGCCAAAGCCTGTATACACATCAGAAAAGTTTAACCACTTCAGCCCCAGAAGGATTTGCCCCCTTTCTGACCAGAACATTTTTTTGCGATACGTAACTGTGGCGCTTTAACTGACAATTGCGCGTTCGTGCAAAGTTGTACCCAAACAAAATGTATGTCCTTTTTTCCCCACAAATAGAGCTTTCTTTTGGTGGTATTTGATAACCTCAGTGGTGTTTATTTTTGGCGCTATAAACAAAAAAGTGACAATTTGGAAAAAAACACTATATTTTGTACCTTTTGCTATAATAAATATCCCCCCAAAAAATAAAAATTCTTCATCAGTTTAGGCCGATATGTATTCTTCTACATATTTATTTTACTAGTAATGGTGGTGATCTGCGATTTTTATCTGGACTGAGACATTGTGATGGCCAAATTGGACACTTTCTTGGGACCATTGACATTTATACACCGATTACTGTATAAATGTCACTGGCAGGGAAGGGGTTAACACTAGGGGAACGATTAAGGGGTTAAATATGTTCCCTATGTATTCTAACTGTGGGGGAATGTGGCTGACTAAAGGAGGAGAGAGATCATTGTTCCTACTAATCTGTCTCCTCTCCCCTGACAGAACCGTGATTTGTGTGTTTACACACACAGATCCTGGTTCTCGCTCTGTCACGAGCGATCGCGGGTGCCCGGCGGTCATCGTGCCCACCGGGCACGCTCATCGGCTCTGAGGACACGCTGCGGGCGCGCTTAATCCACTCCTCGCCCCCTTACATGCCACATTTGGCATGTAATTTTTTTGGGGGGGGGGAGTGGGGGCTTCAGGAGGAGTGGGTCTTCCTATCCCACTTCCTCCTTCCGCTGAGGGGCTGCAAAGGCAAATAGTCTAATCGCCTTTTGGCAGCCCCTCCCTGTATGCGATCGCCTGGGACACGTGACAGGTCCCAGGCGAACGCCTGTCCAACCGGATGGCGCAGCGCCACTCGCGCATGAGCAGTGGGTGCCCGGCCGTGAAGCCGAAAGCTGTCACGGCCGAGTGCCCACACTTAGAATGAAGATGCCGGCCGGAGAGGGGGGAAGAGGAACGGAGCCCCGGCCGGCGCATCCCTGGAGTGTATGTTTATTAAAAGCCAGCAGCTACACTTTTTGTAGCTGCTGACTTTTAATAAACATTAAAAACGAGTGGAACCCCCCTTTAAAGAGCCGACGTACAGCTACAATGGCTCGCGCAGCAGTATAACTGCGGCGGCTGGTTGGGAAGGTGTTTAGGAAAGTTAAAAATTCTTATCTGCATACCTCCTCCGGGTTAATGAATATAAATATTGGAACAACAACAGAGCCATGGTGCTGGCATTTTCAGAAAGGAAAGTCAGTAGTGGAAACCTCTGTAAACATAAAAACCAGATTAGAAATCGCTAATCAGACACTAATAACTAAAGTTATTTTTTTTAAATAACAAATATGTTATACTTACCTCCACTGTGCAGCTCGTTTTGCACAGAGTGGCCCCGAACCGGGTCTTCTGGGGTCCCTCGGCGGCTGTCTCGGCTCCCCCCCACATGGACTTAACACCTTCATGTGAGCGACCTGGTGTTGAATCTTTGCGGGCGCGCTCCCATGATACAACCAGCGGCCATAGCCACCGACTGTATCACTCGGCCTCGCCGCGTCATTGGATGTGATTGACAGCAGCCCGAGCCAATGGCTGCGCTGCCTTCAATCAGCCAATGACAGAGCCAGGAGACGTCCGAGGAGCCTGCGCGTTCACTGCGCGGGACTTTTGAGGGGGTTCGGGGGGCCTATGATCTGCAGAAGTTTTTTCACCTAAATGTATAGAATGCATTAAGGTGAAAAAACTTTTACCTTTACAACCCCTTTAAGCTTTTGCATCAGGTTTCTCAAACCTTTGCATGCCTACGCTTTATGTGATAATGAATGACTAAGCCCCTCCCCTTCATGACACTGTTAAAATGCGGCGGAGCATGGGTGACCTTACAATGATACCCCCCCTCCCCTGAAAAAAGTTCTGCGGACCCTCATGCAAGGATGTGCACCACCATGGAAATTAAAGGATTTAAAACAAGCTCATGGCTTCTTTCCAATTTACCAGGTAAGCAGAAAGACATCAAGGATCATCTGTTCCACAGTTTCCTCTACAGTGAGTGAACCAAGAAGTGCTCAGCTTTGAAGATTCCTGAGTTCAGAACTTTGAGAATCAGTCATCTTTTGCAAGACAAGATATTAAAGACTATTTCCACCTTTTGCAACATGTGACATGTTACACCCATATATAGGGTGTAGCGTGTAGCTAAGCAACCCCCCTGTGGGTTAGGGGTTTATCTACCCCACAGCTGCTGTCACTTTTCAAATCGGCCACAGATGAACTTGTAGTTATTAATGGAATACAACGTCCATAATCCACACACTCACTTTCACTTCCTTCAGCTCTTTACCTGAAACTCTGTACCTTGATATGAACATGGAACATAGTACTGAATCATTTTTATAAGGTGAACTTGACCTTTAAGGCCCCTTTCTCACTGGTGCTTGGATCAGGCTCGTCAGTTTTTCAGGTGGACCTGATCGGAGCCTCCATTCACTCCTATGGTGCGGCAGATGTCAGCGGTGACATGTCCGCTGACACCCGCTGCTATCGGATCCAATCCTGTCCACCAAATCCAGATGGATGGTGATGTGGGCCACCTGGCGACCCGCTCCCGCTGTGATTATACACAGTGGGAGTTGATCTGCAGGTACCGCAGACTTGATGTGCGCTGGTACCCACCGATCATTAGGCAGAGAGCCACAACAGCGATCTGCCTATGTAAACAAGGCAGAATGTCATTCTGTCAGTAGGGAAGGCATGTATCCTGTGCCTCTGCAAAGCAGGAACATCGATCAATGCCTTCCCCTTGTAAAATCACCTCCCACACAGTACACAAGCACTGACTAGGCACACAGTTAACCCTTTGATCACTCCTGCTATTAACCCCTTCCCAGCCAGTGTCACTAGTACAGTGACAGTGCATATTCTTTAGCATTGATCACTGTATTAGTGCCACTGGTCCCCAAAAAGTGTCAAAAGTGTTAATTAGTGTCCAATTTGTCCACTGCAATATCACAGTCTTGCTATAAGTTGCTGATCGCTGCCATTACTAGTAAAAAAAATAAAAAAATAAAATAAAAATCCCATAAATATATTCCACAGTTTGTAGACACTAACATTGACGCAAAAAAATCAATATATGCCTATTTTTTTTTTTTAATTGTTACTTTTTTTTGCTTATAGCACAAAAAAAAACAAAAAACGCAGAGGTGATCAAATACAAGAAAGTGCTATTTGTGGGAAAAAATTGCATACATTTTATTTGGGTACTATGCCACACAACCGCACAATTGTTAGTTTAAGCAACGCAGTGCTGTTTTGCAAAAAATGGCCTGGTGATGAAGGGGGTAAATCTTCTGGAGGTCAAGTGGTTAACACTACTTTAATAAAGTAAAAAATAGAAAAACATCCCTCTACTTCATGTGCGTATGAATGTAGCACATATAAGGTACCGCTGTGCATGCAGGAGTGAGTAACTGGTTCTAGGGCTATTACGTATGTATGGCAAACTTTGATATGATTAGCTGTAAAGGTTTTTAAAGCATATTAATAATTTTGGGTATTCAGAACTTTTTCCATTCTGAGAGTGCAGAGAGAATTAATTGGGCCAGATTCACAGAAGAAATACGCCGGAGTATCTACTGATACTCCGGCGTATGTTCAAATTTGCCGCGTCATATCTTTAGTTTGAATCCTCAAACCAAGATACGACGGCTTCTGGCTTCGATTCGACAGGCGTGCGGCTTCGTACGCCTTCGGATCGTAGGTGTAATACTTTGGCGCCCGCTGGGTGGAGTTTACGTAGTTTTCCGCGTCGGGTATGCTAATTAGCTTTTTACGGCGATTCACGAAGGTACGCGCGGCCATCGCATTCTCTTACGTCGTCGCTAGTCGGCTTTTCCCGGCGTATAGTTAAAGCTGCTATTTCTTGGCCTATCTTTAGACTTGCCATGTTAAAGTATGGCCGTCGTTCCCGCGTCGAATTTAAAAAAAATATTTTTTTGCGCAAGTCGTCCGTGAATAGGAAAGGACGTAACTCACGTCGACGTTCAAAAAATCACGTTGGTGCGACGTCATTTCGCGCAAAGCACGGCGGGAAGTTTCATGCGCAGTCGGTTCGGCGCGGGAACGCGCCTAATTTAAATGATCCACGCCCCATTTGAATTAGGCGGGCTTGCGCCGGAGGCATTTACGCTACGCGGCCGCAACTTTACAGGCAAGTGCTTTGTGAATTTCTTGGCCTATCTTTAGACTTGCCATGTTAAAGTATGGCCGTCGTTCCCGCGTCGAATTTAAAAAAAATTTTTTTTTGCGCAAGTCGTCCGTGAATAGGAAAGGACGTAACTCACGTCGACGTTCAAAAAATCACGTCGGTGCGATGTCATTTCGCGCAAAGCACGGTGGGAAATTTCAAAACGGAGCATGCGCAGTCGGTTCGGCGCGGGAACGCGCCTAATTTACATGATCCACGCCCCATTTGAATTAGGCGGGCTTGCGCCGGAGGCATTTACGCTACGCGGCCGCAACTTTACAGGCAAGTGCTTTGTGAATCAAGCACTTGCCCGTAAAACTTGTGGTGGTGTAACGTAAATGCTATACGTTACGCCGCCGCAAATGTACATGAATCTGGCCCATTGTGTTTGTGTGTAGTAAAACTATTTGAGTATCTTTTACTGAAAATATAATTTGATAAACAATTGTGCAAATATAGTACAATATACAACTTAAAAAAATAAAGTAAATATCATCTTTTTATTCTACATGCCCTGAGCTTAAGAAAATGTACTGTATATATGATGTTTTGGTGGTTGTAAGTAATTTTCAAGTCAAAACTTCCAAGACGTACTGTATGTACAAAAAAGGATGGTTTGACAGTGAAAGGTTTAAAGAATCAATTTAACACAAAGGTGTTATTATACTAACATCATTTTGTATTAAATTTCCCTGTTGTGGTTTATTCTGTGTGCAAAGACATATTGCAAAACATTCCTTAAAAGTTAACCTGAATATCAGTGATTTCCACCCACTGACTTAAGGGATTTCTGTATAAACCTTCCATGTGTTTCCCTGCAGCCTCCCAGCATGTGTTCAGCAATCTGGGTGTTGGTTATGGATCAGAGTAATTTAGAAATTTCCGCTATGGGCCTATTGATTTTATGATAACATTGTCAATTCTTAAGATAACACAGTAATGCTTTTATTTTTGGATTTAAAAGGTTAATTTAACTGATGTCTTATGCAGAGCATTTTTCACTTGCATAGAAATGAATGAGGGTACATGTAATAATAATGCAGCCTCTTCCTAAAGGGGAAGTAAACCCTGATGGATTTTACTTCCTCTTTTGTTCCCTGCAAAGTAAAAGCATAATGGGCTAGTATGCATCACATACTAGCCCATTATGTGCCACTTACCTGCAAACGATGCCTGCGATGTCCCCGCTGGTGGCCGTATCCATCTTCACCCCTCTTCCTTCCAGGGACGTGGACTCCGGCTCTGTGACTATACGCCACACCCCTGCATACGCGTCAGAGCCGCCGGTTATGGCACAGGCCCTTTAGAAATGGCATGGTCATGCCTTTTCTTCAGTGCGCATGCTGTTTTAACGCATACTGTAATGCCGCGTACACACAATCATTTTTCGGCATGAAAAAAACTTTGTTTTTGAAAAACGTAATTTAAAATGATCGTGTGTGGGCTACACATAATTTTTCAGGTTCTGAAAAATGACAAAATGCATGCTGCATTTTTTAACGTTGTTTTTAACAATGTCTTTTTTTCGGGTTGTAAAAAATGATCGTGTGTGGGCTAAAACGATGTTTTAAACCCGCGCATGCTCAGAAGCAAGTTATGAGATGAGAGCGCTCGTTCTGGTAAAACTACCATTCATAATGGAGTAAGCACATTCATCACGCTGTAACAGACAGAAAAGCGCGAATCGTCTTTTACTAACAAGGAATCAGCTAAAGCAGCCCAAAGGCGAATAGAACTTCCCCTTTAGAGTGCCGTTGTACGTCACCGCGCTTTGTTCATCATTTTTTTTAAAACGATGGTGTGTGGGCAACGTCGTTTTTAATGATGAAGTTGGAAAAACGTCGTTTTTTGGACATGCTGAAAATCGACGTTTTTTTTTCATGCTGAAAAATTATCGGTTAATTTGGTTGTCTGCAGGCTGGTCGGTAAGTGAGCTTGGAGTTTTCCTTGGATTTATCCTCGGCTTTTTTTCTAACATAATATTAAACTGTGCTCGTGAGTTACATGCAATCTTTCCGAACACTTTCTACTTTAAAAACTGCAAAATTAAAGTACAGTAAAACCTTAGATTGTCTTAAGGCTCGTACACACGGTCGGACATCCAACAAAATTTCCCTTGGATTTTTGACTTAATTGATTTGTCCGATCACACCCATAGCATACACACACTCGGACTTTTTCCTCAACCAACACGAACGTAGTGACGTTTTAACGTACGGCCACGCGATTCAAAGAGGAAGTTCAAGTTTCGTACGTCCCGCGTTGCGTTCCATCAGCTACTATATAGTTAGTTTACGTTTCGTGTGAGTGCTTTCCCGATTTCCATTTTCGTGCCTTTTTGCTCGTTACTTTGCGTGCGTTCGCTCGATAACGAGATGTTGCGGAATCCAGCGAGAGAACGGGCTATTTATGGTCTTGGAGTTCTGGCTATTGCTCAAGCCCGGACCAGGACCAGGAAGAGGAGGACTGTTTGGACCAAAAATTGGTTGCTTCATCGGGACCAATTTTCACATATGGCATTGCTGAGGGAGCTGCAGGAAAATAATCCGAATGATTTTCGGAACTATCTTCGGATGTCCGATGCCTGCTTCCAGCGTCTTCTAAACTTGCTGTCCCCATATATTAGCAAGAAGGACACCTGTATGAGGCCTGCTATTCCTGCAGAGCAACGGCTCATAGCCACTTTGCGATATTTGGCGACAGGGAGAAATCTACAGGACATAAAGTTTACTACTGGGATCTCTCCCCAGGCTCTGGGACACATAATTCCGGACACTTGCTGTGCCATTATTCAAGTCCTGCAGAAGGACTATATTCGGGTAAGTTTTTTTCTTTGTTTTCACATTTGATACACTTCATGATTTCTCCAAAATATTTTATTAGTACTTTGTCTTATTTGTATATATTATGTTATTGTCTACCCTCTGGTGTGACAGTCACAAAACCCCAAGTCGGTTGCAACCTGATCCTTCCTTGGTTCACCATATTGGTCCCATGGCAAAGGAGAGAGTTCTTACCACTTGCCAAGCTTTAAGCATTTAACATTATCTACACAAAATGTATTTAATCTGCCACCAGAGGGAGTCATGAAGCATATTATTTGCTCTGCTTCTTAATTGTTATTCCACAAATGTTTTGATATATTTTAGTGTTCTCTTGCCCCTATAATGTATGTTTTCAAAATGCTGATAATATTTTCTGCTCAAGTCTTAACTAATTTTTCTTTGCTTCACTCCACAGTTTCCTTCAAACCGTGAGGAATGGCAGGATGTTGCAGCCCAGTTTGCCAATCAGTGGAATTTTCCCAACTGTGGGGGTGCCATTGATGGCAAACATGTCCGAATTGTTCCTCCACCGGCCTCAGGCTCTTTTTTTTATAATTATAAGGGCTTTAACAGCATAGTTCTGCTTGCTATTGTTTCAGCAAATTATGAGTTTTTATATGTTGATGTCGGTATGAATGGTCGTCATTCTGATGGAGGTGTCATGGCTCATACCGAATTTTATCAGCGTCTTACGTCTGGCACCTTACATTTGCCACCTGCGCAGGACAACGTGGAGGGCCTCAACTTTGTATTTGTGGCAGATGAGGCGTTTGCTCTTGGGGAACATCTTTTGAAGCCCTTTCCAATGAGGAACCTCACTCGTGAGCAACGGATATATAACTACAGACTATCTCGTGCCAGAAGGGTGGTTGAAAACGCCTTTGGCATTTTGTCATGTCGTTTTAGGCTTTTTCTGACTGCCATTCACTTGGCGGAATACAAACTAAATCATGTTGTTTTGTGCTGCTGCATCCTCCATAATTTTCTACGGAGGAATGCTGCTAACTACATAGGTTCCGGGCATACTGATGACCCCTCAGGTGGACGTCCAGCTGAAGATGCAGTGATGCCAGCCCTGCAACAAACTCGACCTGCTGTCTCCTCCCAGAATGCCCGTCTGGTGCGGGAGCAATATATGGAGTATTTTGTGGGTAGAGGGGCAGTGCCTTGGCAGCAAGATGTCCTTTAGTTTTTTGTGAACCTTTAGGATGTTCCTTTTGAAAACATTAAATTTGTTTACAAGATGCTGTTATGTTTGTTTATTACTATTATTTTACTGATTAATGAAATGTTGCTGTGATTACCATTAAATATTTTAGAACAACCAAATGTTTAATTAGCCTTTCTAAAGTTACAAACAGCTATGTGTATTATTATTATGCCTTTTTGTTTCTGATACACACCTTTTCCATATGCAAATATACTGGTAGTAGTGATCAGATAAATAATAATCCACAAAATGTTTCAAAAAATATATTTGTTCAATCCTGCACAATCCAATGTCACTTTTTGGCAGTTTACAAAATCAAAAAACATTGTTAGTTCAGGAATAACACAATTGTGTATTATTTGGGTAAAATGCTAAACATGCATCTTTTCAAACTCAGCCCTAGACATAGCAAACTTTTTTACATCAAAATTTTTCCTTTTTCAGCTTTCTTCACGCAACAAATAAAAAATTAGCAATGTAAATGTCTGTCCAGATGCACTTTTGTTCATTCTGTGTTCCATTTTTGGGTGTGGCAAAAATGCATGCACAGTGGTCTCCATGCGCCCCGTGGGTTGTGGTTGGCTGTAGCTCACAACATGTAGTTAGCCTTATCACCGGAAACGGACTACCATGTTGTGAGCTAGAGCCAACCGGAACCATAATGGAGTGCATGTCAAACCCTGTGCCTGCATCTTTGTCGCATACAAAAATGCACACCAAAATGAATGGAACTGCGTCTGATGTGAACTGACCCTTAGCACAGTCTTTACCAACTCTCATTCTCCTGGTGCAATCCCAGGGTCAGAATGACAAGTTTTTCCACTTTTGGCCTCGATACATTGGGCATTTCTATATGTGCATTTTTGTATGATTTTAAGGTCAAGCCCTTAAAATATAACAAAATGACATTTGTAGGCACCAGGAGAAGAAGAGTGGATAAACACTCAGCTGAGACCCTGAAATCACACATAAAGATAGTCATTTTGTGGTAATGACCTACCATTAACACTTTTTTTTGGAGAAAAAACTCAGATTTTACAAAATGTGCGTAGTGCAAATAGAATTAGTGCAAATTCTTTCATTTATCACAAACTGAGCATGTGCAAACAAGGCTAATTACAAATATTTCCATGATAAAACCTTGAACACGAGGGAACATTTGTAATTATAAAACAACGATAGAAAAAAACTAAAATTTTGCTAACAGGTCGTAATAATCCCGGATTCGTCTCTGAACACCAGTGGCAGCCTCCTTGAGATTTTCCAGCTCTGTCATTGCCTGCAGCATATCAGCACTGATCCGACCAATAGTGCATCCTGGTAGTTGGTGGCCTTGGAAAAAGACAAAAATTTAGTATGTGTTTGATGGTGAAGTGACTGAGGCAATCCCAAAATAAACCAAAATGTTACAATGGGGTCTATTTTCTTGAAATACTTACCTAAACCTAGACACTCAATTAGTCCTAACAACCTTTTTCATCTTCATAATACACCTACACTACTAGTGAATGTACACACTACAGATAATACTCTGTAAATCTTGGGCCAGGTGCATATCCATGTGTCTTCAAATGCATCTACCTAAACACCACTGCCACCTCTCCCTTCTACATGCTCAAATTTTGAATACACTCAATAATTTGCTATTGTGGTGTAGGCGTGTGTGGTGTGGACCTTGAAAAAAAAAACAGGTGTTGATTTTGCAAGGCACATGTTCCAAAAACTTACTGGGGCAAACAACAACCTCCGAAGGCTCATCTTGCATTTCTTGCACTCCTTCACCCTCAGCATATCTGGTGTCTGGGGATGTGCTGTCGACTGGTGGCTCTTTGCTGGGTCCGGCACTATCCTCCAAATCCTGCAAAGGTTGGTGTTGAGCACACTCACAATCCTCTAAAATGAAAGAATAAATCATCTATGAATCGTTGCCAAAATTACATTATATTAACATAATCACATGTGCTGCTTTTAAAGTCCACCAACCTTGCCCTGGTGAACCAGTTTGCGCCACACTAGTGTACTACACTATGCATTATTACAATAAACGCTATGCTAGGGAACAGGAGTATGATGTCATATAAAATCTATGAAGACATGTCTATATCTAGGCCACATTAAACAACTCAGGCAGATGGCACCCATCACTCTTGTTTGCTATGGCAATATGGTTTATATGATGTGAAATCTAGCAGGCGTGACTCTGTGTGACTCTGATCCCCAGGGACTCTCCTCTACCCATCTCTACCCTGTAAATGCGTCATTAATGGTCAGTGATGAGCCACGCATCTAACATAAAGTGTAATGTACCCCTTAAGTTCAGTCCTGACACCATGGCGTTTGTCCTATCTCTAAACACCCCTGTCACTGGCAAAAGCACATAAGCATTTTTATTAACTTACGTTTTGGGGCAGATTTGGGGCCTGTTGTCTCCCCTGTTCTCTCCCCTGTTGGAGCCCGGCCAAGGGAAGCCTCCCTTTGTCCCCTGTGGTGTCTTTCTCTGTGCCTTTGTCCTGTTGAAAAAATTAGAATACAGTATATTAAGGATTTGCCAAAAGTAGCCAAGACATAATAAAAACTTTACAATTTTAATGAACTGCTTTTAAACTTCCATTAACTTCTTCTGTAGGCCCCACCAGAAAACTAAATCATTAAATTTCATCCATCTATAATGTACAGACAAATAATTCTCAAATTACATTTACTTACTTCTTTTGATAATGGTGCGGTGAATGGCTTCTAAATTTTCTTGCTCTCTGTGCTTCAAATCTGACCATCGTTTGCGGATTTGGTCTTTCGTTCGTTGGATACCATAATCTCCTTCCAATACCGCGAGGACCTTCTCCAGAACCCAGTCTTTATGGCTGTTGGGCCTATCATAATTTTCAAGTTTACAATCGTAATCGTACTTCTCAAAGATGCGAACCATCTCCACCATCTCCCCCTTGCTCATGGGGGTGGCCTTGTGTTTTCTATAAACGCCTCCACTGCGGGGCCTATTCGTTTTCGTGGGTTCCGCCATCACATTCTCCCTCACACATCCCAGAATGTCGCATGAAGAAAAAGGATTGTGGTCCCGCCCCAGCGTCATGACGCACGTAGAGCGAAGCTTCACGCATGCGTAGGCTATATAAATCAAGAACGAGCGCTCGATGTCACGGACGCATGCACGAACCTAACGGAACGACTCTACGTGCAGCCGAAGGTCTACGCGGAACGAAGGTAGGTGAATACATTGGGACACTAGTGGTTACTGCATGATTTAGCTTAGAGCAAACAGAGATTGTATAAGCAGGTTAGGAAGTTACAGCAAGCACTTATTGGTCGTATTGTATCCTTTATTGCAGATATCTCATCCAAATAATGCCGAAAGCAAAGGGTGGAAAGCTTAATTCCAAAGCATTCATCACTGCTTTTATTGATCTCTATAGATCACACACATGTCTGTGGCAGGTCACCAATAAAGACTACTCCAATAAAAATAAAAGGCAGGCAGCAATTGATGAACTGGTGGCAGAAGCAAAGACTGTGTACCCCAGGGCCAACGAGACCCAAATAAAAGCAAAAATTGGGGGCCTGAGGAGCACTTTTAAGAGGGAGCTCAAGAAGATTGAGTGTTCAAAAAGATCGGGAGCGGCAGCAGATGATGTTTATGTGCCCAAGCTATGGTACTTCAGCAGCCTGATGTTTTTAAAGGACCAAACAGAGCCAAGAAAACATCTGTCCACACTTGCATCCGCATCAGCAGAGGCCACAGATACTGAGGCTGAACCAACTCAGGATGAGGAGGAGGAGGAGGAGGAGGAGGAGGAGGAGGAGGAGCTCAGCTTGACACAGGTATAGTATTCCTGAAAATATGTGCATTCAGATATACTATGATCAGTGGCGTTGCTAGGGGGGTGACATGACCAGAGGTGTAGGGTGCTGGGTAATGTAAAGGGGTCCAGACGTGCAGTTGTGGAGAGGGGTACACAGTAGTAACAAAATGATATTGAAGGATGCAGAGGTATGCAGGGGGCACAGTGGGGTGTTTGTACATTTTAACGTGTGGGGGGGGGGGGCCAGATATTGGATCTGCCCCGGGTGCAAAATGCTCTAGGTACGCCCCTGACTATGATGTTAATGTGTTGTTATGATGGCAAGAAAATAAAATGATGCTCCTTTTTCAGACACAGGACGTTGCCAGCCAAGAAGAGGCTGGGCCCAGCAGACAGTCCACACAATGTAGAATCCCTACACTGAACCCTCCTAGGAAAAGGGCCAAGAAGAGGCAACATCTGGATGATGCCACGGCTGATTTTCTAAGTAGGGCCACATCGGTCATCACCACAGCACCCGATAGTGCAGAAGGGTTTGGCTGTTTTATAGCAAACAAACTATGGGAGATTGATGCCGATCAAAGGGAGCTATGTGAGGGGATCATGGTCCAGCTCCTTAGCAAGGCCAGGAAACGGGAGCTAACCCCTATTTCACATGTCTGTGATATAGATCACACACCTCCAGCCAATGTACAACAGGCCTACCAACAACAGACAAGCTTCCAAGCACACCCAGCCTACCCACACCAGCCAACCTACCCACACCAGCCTGCCTACCCACACCAGCCAACCTACCCACCCCAGCCAACCTACCCACACCAGCCAACCTACCCACCCCAGCAAGCCGAGCCACACCAGCCAACCTACCCACCCCAGCAATCCCACCCACCCCAGCAAGCCGAGCCACACCAGCCAACCTACCCACCCCAGCCAACCTACCCACCCCAGCCAACCTACCCACCCCAGCAATCCCACCCACCCCAGCAAGCCGAGCCACACCAGCCAAACTACCCACCCCAGCCAACCTACCCACCCCAGCAAGCCCACCCACCCCAGCAAGCCGAGCCACACCAGCCAAACTACCCACCCCAGCCAACCTACCCACCCCAGCAAGCCCACCCACCCCAGCAAGCCAACCCACCCCAGCAAGCCAACCCACCACAGCAGCATGGGGGTCAGTGGCCAACTCAGAGCCCCGATTTTAGGGGATACTAATTTATCTTTAAATATCTATGATTTTGAACATATTTTTGCTATTATTTGTAGTTGAGTATGTTTTGTTTGGTTTGGCTTAAGAAAAAATGCTCGAATTATGGCATAAAATCTTTATTTTTTAGATATTATTGTTTTTGGTATTGTGGTGTGAGTGTTAAAAATTATAACGCTTCAGCTGATGAGGTGTGAAGTGTGGAGAGTGTTGGCCAGTTTGGTATGCTGAAATATCAGCCTGTTGAAGTACCACAGCCTGGGCACAAATATGTCTGCTGCTGCTGCTCCCCATCTTTTGGAGACCACAATCTTCTTGGGCTCCTTATATTTTAGTTAATGCTTAGGTCCCCAAGTTTGGAGATTATAACCTAATTTATGTATGCCCTGGGGTACAGAGGCTTTGCCAACTCAACCAGTTCTTCAATTGCTGCCTTCCTGTTGTTTTGTATTTGGATCTGTTATTATTTTTCCCATTTTTTGCTAAATAAAATGATGATGCTAAAAACTTGTGGATTATGTGTGGAAAGTCAAATGTAAGTTTGTGAGTAGGCAGGCCCTTTGCTAAAATTGAAGGGACATAAATAGGGTAGTTATTACTTTGCCCAGCATAAAGAATTGGGGATATTTATTGGTTTTGCATTTCAAATAAATAAGAAAAAAAAGGCTGGATTCATATCCAGAAAATACACTAATCCAAAGTAAATACATTTGTTTTTAATCCGTCCGTATCACCAGTTGAGCAGATGTACATATTAGGACATTCTAAAGAAAAATAGAATATGCGCTGCTATTTGAGATTTCGAAACTTGCCGCGTGACGAATGAGCATTTTCAAATACGAACGCTAGTTTTACTAGACAGCTGGCTTCCGGGTGCTCTTTATTTCGGGGCATGCGCATTTAGCTTTTTTTGAAAAATCCGATGGTTTTCTGTACACACGGTCGCACTTTGCACAATCGGACTTTTCAGAACAGAAAGTTGGTCCGTTCACAGACCCAACTTTTTGTCCGATTGAAGCCTAAAAAGTTGGTCCGATGGAACGTACACACGGTCGGAGAAATTAGAAAAGTGCCGGATTTTGAAGTTGGTTGGCCGAAAATCCGACCGTGTGTACGGGGCTTTAGATTGCGAGCATATTTCTTCCGGAAACATGCTTGCAATTCATTCAAAGCACTCGTATATCAAAGCAAATTTCCCCATAAGAAATAATGGAAACTCAGATGATTTATTCATAAGTCCTTCAGTTTATAGTCCATATAAAAAGATTATAGCAATGTATTATAGGTTATGTAACCATAAAATGTCCATCCACAAATGGAAGCCTCCACAAGGGGATTAGAAGCAAAATCCAGCAGGAGCTACAGAGTATAAAAGAGAAGAGAGGAGACTCTAAGGTACAAAGTTTAGCAACTCACATGGTTGATGATTAAAAGAGGCACATCTAAGTATGCAGGCATCCGGGGTAAAGCTGTACACATAGACGGCCCTTTGCACCGCCGGCTCTCACCGCTGTCAGTCAGCAATCGTGACCGGGAAGACTACGCTGCAGTAGAGCGATCTTGAAGGGCTCGTGAAGTGCAGAGTGGAAGGGATGACGACAATGGCGGTGCAGACGATGGTCTATGTGGACAGCTTTACCTCAGATCTCTTCATACTTAGATGTGCCTGTTTTATTCATCAACAAAAAAGACTCCAATTATCTGTTTATAAATATATAACGAGCTGTTATATAGACAGATAATTGGAGTCTTTCAAGCTTTACAAGCAATATCAGGCAGTCAGTTAGCTCAGCCAGTAGCAGCCGAAAGTTCATATTTCGCCACACCAGGCCTAAGGCCTTAGACTAGGCCGCTCCCCCCCCCTCCCAATCCGATCCTCGGCTCGGCTCCTCACCTGGCTCTGGCTGAACAGGGGCCACAGTCGGTCGCTGCTGCCTGTCTCTGCTTGCGCTCTAGCCTCTCAGTCAGGACGGAGTCAGGAGGTATCCCGGAGTCCGGTGGTGGAGCAGAGCCCTTCGCGGGGGACGGGGGAGATGTTGGCGGCTGTCGACTGAGGAGTGAGTGACTCAGTCAGGTCACAGGTGAGGACTCGGAGTGAGGAGGAGTTGAGCGCCAGACTCCCCTGGGCCTCCTCGACACAGACACGACACTGCAGGCGGCCGCAGGCGGGAGACTCCAGGCGCGTGCATGCGCCAGCGCCACCCACCCACGACGAGTCACGAGTCCAACACATGACCTGCCGGCGATGAATCGAATCAGACAAGAAGATGATGTGCATGACCGGCCTCACCCAATCACAATCCACTGGCGCCAGCTCCATCCTGCCGGCCCTGACAGTGACTGACACTCACAGTCACACTCACAGACGTGATGATGATCACTCAGACGACCCCAGAGTCTGCCCGGACTGCCCCCACCCGTGCGCTCAATGTAATCTCGGTAACACTGCCCATGTAATGGGAATGGCGTTGCCGAGAGGGTAAAAGTAATCTGGTAGATTACTAGTTACCCTTAGGAGGCCAATTGTTATGTAACGGCGTTTATTTAAACGCCGTTACTTACAACACTGACTGTGAGTTGCTATATGTTGCATCTTCATTAAATGTAACCATATTACTGCACTTAGAGGCGCCTCTCTTCTCTTTCATATTCAGTTGTAAAATTACGCTACTTGTATATCAAGACATCGCTTGTTTATCAAGTCAAAATTTATAAAAAAAAATGTCTTGCAAAACACTCTCAGACCAAGTTACTCTCAATCCAAGGTTTTCATGTAGTAGAAAAAGCTCACGTACAAGAGTGAGTAAAGTGAAACTCTACTTTTTTTTATCATCCATTTATTCACAAGGTAAAAAAAACCTTCTGTACATAATTAGGTATTCAAAGTAAACACAGCTATAATTTTTCGAATGAACTTTCTGTACTCCATTAGTTATTAATCATTTTAGGTCATTTATCATATAGAGCTAAATCATGACCCTTCAAGCTGTGATAATAGAACAGTTGGCAGCCATTACACTCAGATGGGTGTCTGTAGACTTTACATGAGTATATAAAACAGTTTTGGAGTAGTCCGCAGGATGCTCAAATTAAGCTATGTCAGCAGACAAAGAAAAAAGCAGAAACAATCTCCAAAAATAATGCAAACATGCAACATAAGATTGTTTCCTGGACACCTTCCAGGACATGCTGCTCAGTTTCTGGTCATGATTAAGTCATTATTATATTAATATGACTCATTGTAATTTTTCTTAGGTAAATCTGCATGTGAAAAACATTGATATTCATAACCTTGGCCAAACACTCTGTATCTCTAATCAGATTAATTAATGGGTGTTAATTCATTCAAAGCACAAGCAAAGATGTATTAGTTAGTGTATTATTGGATGGGTTTTAGTTTAATTCTCCTGTAGATAAAAATATCCAGACACGCACTGGGGTTGATTTAGTAAAGGCAAATAGACTGTGCACTTTGTAAGTGCATTTGCACTCATTTTCCTTAGTAAATGTAATGCGGTGAAGTTTCACTTTGTAAAGAATACCCAATCAAGCAAGGAAAATATTTTTTTCTTGATCATGATTGGATAATGGAAATCAGAGCTTTACCACATTTGCAAAGCTATGGGGAAAATTAGAGCAACTGCATTTGCAAAGTACTTGGTCTATTTGCCTTTAGTAAATCAACCCCATTGTTTTTACCAGGAGAAGTAGGTTATCTTCCCCTCTGATTCATTCACCTGTGTGTGTGTATTCTGATATCCTGCTATTCAACTCTGAAGCTGGCCATACACATCTAAAAGGTAAGCAGTGGGTGACTGATAGATTGACTTCCCTTGTTCAGCCACAGGGTGTATGGAAATCTTTTGGTGGCTTTGCTGTTATGCAATTATCATTTAAAGTATATGTAACCAGGGCTTTTTTTTCATAGGGAACTTGGTGGAACTCAGTTCCACCACCTCTGGCTCAGACCCCTTAGTGCCTTCTCACCACAATCACTTGTAAATAGAGGAGTCTGGTTTCTGTGTTTACAAGTGACAGCTCTGCACTCTGTATGTAATGCAATCCTGGTATTTAACCACTTGCCGACAGTTATACGGCGGCAGGTCGGCTCCCCTGCGCGAGGTCACGTAGATCTACGTCACCTGGCAAAGCGGCCACTAGGGGCGCGTGCGCGCCACCCCCCGCTTGCCCCTGATCCCGACGTGCGAGCCCGGCGATCGCTTGTTACAGAGTGAGAACCGGGAGCTGTGTGTCCTGTCAGGGGGGGAAGTTACCTATCGTCTGTTCATACCAGGGCTGTGGAGTCGGTAGATAAATGTTCCGACTCCGACTCCGACTCCTCAGTTTTTTGTACTTCCGACTCCGACTCCGACTCCGACTCCTCTGTATTAATATGCGAATGTATTTTATACATTCCTTGAGGGAAAGAAACGCAACCTACCACAGGACTACTTGCTGGGAAGCCAACAGTCTACTGTATTGCACAGTTTAAGCAAAATACAAACACAATGAAAACAATCAAGTGGCTGGATAGTAGCAGCAGGCATAAACATCAGGAACAGGATCTTTACCAGTTCAAAAATACAAACCACATTATTTGGTTGTTTTAGAACAAAAACAAAGCTTATCTATAATGAACCAAAAACAAAATCTGTAAAACCTAGAAATGGTTTATATTAATCTTGAAATGTAGTTATAGGCTTAGCAAATGCAAATCAATTCAATGTAGAGTTCTAAGGAAGAGAATTGCCTCTGCCAGATCCTCTTTCATAGAGGCTCTTAAAGCGGATGTGCCATGGGAAAAAAATATTAAAAGCCAGCAGCTACAAATACTGCAGCTGCTGACTTTTAATATTAGGACACTTACCTGTCCTGGAGTCCAGCGCCGATCGCAGCAGAGGACGAGCGATCGCTCGTCTCTCTGCTGCTCCCCCCGCCATCCACGCTGAGGGAACCAGGAAGTGAAGCGCTGCGGCTTCACTGCCCGGTTCCCTACGGCGCATGCGCGAGTCGCGCTGCGCCCGCCGATTGGCTCCCGCTGTGTGCTGGGAGCCGAGTGTTCCCAGCACACAACGGGCGACAGACGGGAAGTCAGAAAAACCCGTCTTTTGCCCGTAGCGTGTGGCCGGAAGTGGGTGCAAATACCTGTCTTTAGACAGGTATCTGCACCCCCCTCCCCCTGAAAGGTGTCAAATGTGACACCGGAGGGGGGGAGGGTTCCGATCAGCGGGACTCCACTTTAGGGTGGAGAACCGCTTTAAGTCAGACTTTATTATTTTTAGGGCTGAAAATAATCTTTCGACACTGACTTGGGTCGGTGGCATTGCAGTAACTATTCTGGCCACATCACTAACGATCTCTGGATAAACAAGGATGGCTTCTTCAACAGTAAGTTTTGATGAGCGATCATACTTTTCAACTTCTTTTAGTGCTTTATAAAACTCCTGTTGGAATTTTTTTATTTGGACACTTACTGGTTCTCTAACATGCGTTCCCTGTAAAAGCAGAACACAACACTATGGAAAGTATAAGTATTGCAGCTCCTAATTGTGCGTTGCGTGCCATATAGTGAAGCACATGAAAAGCATGCTTCTTCACGGTCACTTAACGTGTTCGTTTTGCGGTTACGTGAGGCACTGCATGCATTGTTCTTTATTCTTACAGTAGAGAAGTCATTAATTATAACTTTTTGTGAATTGGGACATTTAAACTTGCTTTTTTTTTATTTTTATTCCAATCTAAATTTAGTAGGAGTCGGAGTCGGAGTCGGTGCATTGT
The DNA here is from genome assembly GCF_905171775.1 of Rana temporaria. Lineage (NCBI taxonomy): Eukaryota > Metazoa > Chordata > Amphibia > Anura > Ranidae > Rana > Rana temporaria. The sequence continues at coordinate 286,908,885 of NC_053489.1, read as the reverse complement.
TTGCCGACTCCGACTCCGACTCCAGGTACCCAAAATTTCCCCCGACTCCGACTCCTCGACTTCGACTCCGACTCCGACTCCACAGCCCTGGTTCATACAATGTATGAACAGCGATTTGTCATTTCCCAATGTCAGTCCCACCCCCCTATAGTTAGAACACACCCAGGGAACATGATTAACCCCTTCCTCGCCCCCCTAGTGTTAACCCCTTCACTGCCAGTGGCATTTTTATAGTAATCAATGCATTTTTACAGCACTGATCGCTATAAAAATGACAATGGTTGCAAAAATGTGTCAAAAGTGTCCGAACTGTCCGCCATAATGTCACAGTACCGATAAAAAAAATCACTGATCGCCGCCATTACTATTTAAAAAAAAATATTAATAAAAATGCCATAAAACTATCCCCTATTTTGTAAACGCTAAAACTTTTGCGCAAACCAATCAATAAACACTTATTGCGATTTTTTTTAACGAAAAATATGTAAACTGAGGAAAATTTATTATTTTTTTTATATATTTTTGGGGGATATTTATTATAGCAAAAAGTAAAAAATATTCATTTTTTTTCAAAATTGTCGCTCTATTTTTGTTTATAGCGCAAAAACCGCAGAGGTGATCAAATACCACCAAAAGAAAGCTCTATTTGTGGGAAAAAAGGATGCCAATTTTGTTTGGGAGCCACGTCGCACGATCCTGCCCCCCCTCCCTTTGGGTGGAACTCGGCTTTAAAAAAGAAAAATATTTTTAGTCCTAAACATAATGAAGAGAAACAGTGTATAAAAAAGCAAATGTAAATCCCCAAACTTGGACTGTCTATGTTTGGGTACATAGGTCTGTGTACATGCACCACTTTACGGAAGTAGTGGCGCATGCTTGCGTACAGTCTCCTAAAACTATTTATGAGCGTGTGTCATAGCACCAGGGGCTCCCAGGCACAAAAAATACGCCAGTTTGTTTATGCTGTAATTAGAAATGTGCCTATGTACATGAGCCCTCATAGTTTTCTATTAAAAATCATATGCCTGCACAAAAAAAGTAATGTTTTACAATGGGGGCAGCTGTCAGTATGAGTGCAGGCAGAAAGCAGTGGGATGCGGGAGTCAACGCATTGCACTGCTTCCTTTTTTTCCTTTCTTATTTTTTATTTTTTTTACTTTATTTGTAGTGTCACCTAGTCTTTACACAGCAGCGCAGTGCATTGTACTGCAGACGTTGACATGTGGTGCCATCCAGTGTGCTTCGGAAAAATGCAGTGTGCAGACAGGCTGCATTTTTCTGCACTGCACTGCATTACCCCACACTGCACTGCAGATCATACCACTTTTATGGTATGAACAGGGCATCTAGAAAACAATTGTTTTCTATACATCTTAGCACTGACCTGCATTTATTTAGTCTTGAAAAATGCAGTGTGAATGGGCCCTTACTTATTATAACTAAAGAACAACTGTACCTTTTACTAAACTTTCAGTAACCCCTTACTACTCCCCAACTGCCTACCTACCGTTCCGTTCTGGCCTGCTTCTGTGTTTTGTGGTCGAATTTGCATCACAATGAGAGGCTACCCACTCTCTATAAAGGCAACATCTTAATGGCAGGGCTACACTGAGGCCTCGTACACACGGCCGAGGAACTCGACGGGCGAAACACATCGTTTTGCTCGTCGAGTTCCTTGTGAGGCTGTCGAGGAACTCGGCGAGCCAATTTTCTCCATTCCTGTCGAGGAAAAAGAGAACATGCTCTCTTTTTGGCTCGACGAGTTCCTCGACAGTTTCCTCGTCGAAAAATGTACACACGACCGGTTTCCTCTGCAAAAAAAACAACACAGCAAGTTTCTTGCTGGTTTTTGCAGAGAAACTCGGTCGTGTGTACGAGGCCTGAGAGCAGTCCTAGTTACCTCTTTTGGTCACCACACAATAGGTTAGTAGAAGATGGTTTAGAGATCCACCAGCCAGTAGCAAGCTACAAGACACATTTAAAACGTTGTGAATATATATATATATATATATATATATTCACTAATTACAGAACCTTTTACTGCAATACCTTCTACTTTACTTCTGTAATACCTTGTTACAAATATAATCCGCTATGTCAATTTAAAAAAGGTTTATGTTTTTTCCTAGTATCTTCCTTCCCTTTCGTTGTTGATATGAGCTCATTTTCAAATATGTGTTTTAGACAGTTTAACTGCCATGCTCCTTTTGGCTGGTACTCTGTAAGCTAACTGCCACTTCTAAATTCATTGCAAAGGGAAAGTCCAGGCGTTAAGGCAGCTGTGTTACTTTTCTGTACTTGCCAAGTTGATGTTATGCCATTTAGTAAGAGTGGAAAATTAGGTTATATTTTATTTAATTCAAAACATTTTTTTTAAATAAACAAAATACAAAAGCTTGCCCAATTACAATGCTTGGAGCAAACATGAGCATACTAGATTGATATATTGCTGCATACTATATCTTAGAATCATGTATGCCAATATAAATTGTAGCAGTTGATGAAAAAGTTCAGAGAGCAATTTCAGGCTCAGACAGAGACTGTAAAATTGTACAGAGGCTATAGAGGATTTCTGGATAAATGAAAAAAAGAAAATGCATACATTTTTAATTTTTTTTTAACCCAAAACTGATTACTTAGGGCCAGATTCTCGTAGAATCGTGTATCTTTGCGGCGGCGTAATGTATCCGATTTACGTTACGCCTCCGCAACTTAGACGGGCAAGTGCTGTATTCTCAAAGCACTTGCTCCGTAAGTTGCGGCGTAGCGTAAATCGGCCGGTGTAAGCCCGCCTAATTCAAATTTCGATCAGGGGGGCGTGTTTTATGTAAATCTTCTGTGACCCGACGTGATTGACGTTTTTCACGAACGGCGCATGCGCCGTCCGTGGAAATCTCCCAGTGTGCATTGCTCCTAATACGCCGCAAGGACGTATTGGTTTTGACGTGAACGTAAATTACGTCCAGCCCCATTCACGAACGAGTTATGCAAACAACGTAAAATTTTCAAATTTAGTCGCGGGAACGACGGCCATACTTAACATTGGTACGGCGCACTTACGCCACCATATAGCAGGGGCAACTTTACGCCGGGAAAAGCCTAATGTAAACGGCGTAACTGTACTGCGCCGGCCGGGCGTACGTTCGTGAATTGGTGTATCTAGCTAATTTGCATACTCGACGAGGAATTCGACGGAAGCGCCACCTAGCGGCCAGCGTAAATATGCAGTTATGATACAACGGTGTAACACAGTTACGCCAGTTGGATCTACGGGAAATCTATGCGTAACTGATTCTAAGAATCAGGCGCATAGATACGACCGGCCGGACGCAGAGATACGACGGCGTATCTGGAGATACGCCGTCGTATCTCCTCTAAGAATCTGGCCCTTAGTCTTTAGGACCAGGACCTTAGCATGAAACACCTTGGAAGTTCCTAGGTCTGCTCCTTGTCATGACCGTGGCATCCAGGGGGACAAGGGGTATAACCAGCATCTAAGGGGGTGGATGACTAAGCCCACCAGTCTACACAAATAAATAGGTAACCGTCAGGGCAATCATGTAATGTAAATGAACAATTATTATGACCCAGAAAAAATAAAAATCTAGAGCTAAGACGTTGGACCTTGTAGGAAAAAAAAAAAAAAGTTAAAACTGCATGTAATAGAAACAGTGAACACATTTGAGTGTTTGTGTATACTAGAAGTATATAGATGGATGCAAGTATTTGATGGGTTTTATTTACTCCACTAAGAGCTGAACAGAAATAACCATCTTTCACAGTGCAATTTTAAATCTTCCAACTGTCAATGCTGTTTTAGCATAAATAGTAACTCATTTTATTTCACTGGACCCTGTCTTTTCTGTTTCAATATTTTTTTTTCAGTTTTTTACAATAAAGAAAAGAACGTCTTTAAAAAGTACAAAATACTGTAGAAGACTAATTAGAATGTCATTATACACATTCCGGGACAATGGTAATTGAACTAGAACAAAATTGCGTTAGGTGGGAATGTTTATACCTCAGAAAGGTGAGGATCATAATATTGTGTAAAAAGCAGTATTTCTGACAAATAAAAAGGAAGAAAAAGAGGAGGGGAGAAGGAAGAGGGGAAAAAGGAAGGAAAAAAGCAAAGATGAAAAATAAAAGGAGAGAGTCCTGTCCATCCAGAAGCTCCTCATTGATCACAGGTCTTACCTCCATTAGACCAAGGGTGCCCAACCTTTTGAAGAGCAAGGGCCACTTAAGTGATTTGGTAACCGATCGCGGGCCACAATGAGAGGAGTGGGTGGATGACAGCCCACTCAGCTCTATAGAGTTCACTCTACTCTCAGCACACCAAACTTGCAGGTAATAGAAGTCTATGGCTCAGTGTAGGTAACCCACAGGTGCTCTTCTCTGCACCTGTGGATCAGTTTGAAAGATATGCCCATATATACACTGTGATAATAGTAATAAACTTTCCTTTAATAACAGTATTCTATTCTATTTTATTCCATCCCAGAGCAAAAGGTCGTGGGTCACATCAGAGGGCCCCGTGGGCCACATGTGGCCCCCGGGCCACTTGTTGGTCACCCCTGCATTAGACTGATACCTCTAAATAAGTCAGCCAGGGTTTCATATCAAAAAGTGTTTGTCTATCCTGCAAAACACTCACTAGTTTCTCATTGAGCATAATCCAGGTCAACTTGCGTTTCAGCAGAGCCAAGTCTATTACTGGACTCTTCCAGGCCATTGCAACAGCTATCTTGGCTGCTAAAAATATAAAGTGAATAAGGGTTTGCATATGTTTCGGGATGTCGTCTACTGGCAGCAATCCGACCATCCCTAACATAATTAACCATTGTGACCAAATATATCAAGGAGTGAACATGTCCCCAAAACCATCTAACCTTAGGGCATGTCTCACTGTAACCTACATTTTAAGAGATTTTATTCATGTCTATATGTAGGCAGGGGCAGTCAATTTACTCCACTCGGTGGGGGATTTGTAAGGGAGCAAAAAGGACAATTGCCCCCGAGCCCCCTGCCAGAGGGGGCCCCAGACTTCTTTTGTATAAAACAAATTAAACATATTTCCCCTCTAGACTTCAGCACTGTGTTTGTTGAGAAAAATGTCTAGTTTGCAGCCCTTGCCAAGCTCCAGTCATGTCTCACGTCACCTCAACAGACAGTTTTATTACATAATGAAAGGCTTGCTGATACTTTTCCAGGGGCAATAAAGCTCTTATGCCGCGTACACACGATCGATTTGTCTGATGAAAACGGTCTGATGGACCGTTTTCATCAGACTAAACCGATCGTGTGTGGGCCCCATCGGTTAAAAAATTAGGAACTTGTTTTAAAATTATCTGATGGATGAAAAACCTATAGAAAAAAACGATAGTCTGTAGGCACGTCCATCGGTTAAAAATCCACGCATGCTCAGAATACTACATCCTGTACATCCTGCTACATCCTGTGACTGCTCCCGGTCGGGTTGCTTTTCCTCCAGATATTTTGTGAATTGCCGGACTTCAATCCCAATACAGTTCTATTTTCTGCACTTTTCTGTTGCTGCACCTTGCTCCACCTGCCCACACTTACTTTACATTTGTTCACCACATTACCACATTCATTCATGTGAATAATGTTGTGTATGAGCACACACAATCATTTGCATGCACACATCCCTGCAAAAACATGTGCTGGATGCAAGTAGCTTACAATGTATTACATTTCTGGATCATACCTGCGATTATATTTAGATCTTTTAGTATGACATATATGTGTCATCTAAGGAACTTAGGGCCAAATCCTCAAAGATCCTGCCTAACTTATCTTTTCCCATTTAAGTTACACTGCCTTAAAATTTCTACCTAAGTGCCCGATCCACAAAGCACTTACCTAGAAATTTCAGGCCATGTAACTTAAATTCTCCCGGCGCAAGGCGGTCCTCTTCTCCAGGGGTCGATTACAATTTAAATGAGGCGTGCTCCCGCGCCGGACGTACTGCGCATGCCCGTGACGTAATTTTTCCCGACGTGCATCGCGTGTTTTTACGATACGCCGCGTTTTGAGGATCGCGCCGGGTTAAAAAATTGCGACGGGTTAAAAAAAAGATACGGCGAAAAAAAAAAAAATCAAATTTAAAAAAAAATCGCAGCGATCGGAAAAAAGGTCTGTTTTTACAAGGTGTAAACAGTTTACACCTTGTAAAAGCAGCCCTAATTTTACGTATGCAAACGTAAACTTACGCAGAAAAAACAAAGCTGAAAAGCTTTGTGGATCTCCGTAAGTCCTCATTTGCATACGCAAAGCGGCATTTCAATGCAAAATGCCCCCAGCGGCGGATGCGGTACTGCATCCTAAGATCTGACAGTGTAAGTGTCTTATGCCGCATACACACCATCACTTTATGTGATGAAAAAAAACGACACTTTCTGTGAAGTAAAAAATGACGTTTTTGAAACTTCAATTTTCAAAGACGAAGTTGCCTACACACCATCGTTTTCTCACAATGATCTTGCAAAGTGAGGTTACGTTCCACCACGTTTTACCATTGAAGCTTGCTTCATAAGTAGCTTCTGGGCATGCGTGGATGAAAAAACGTCTTAGAAAACGAAGTTTTTTGCTACACACGGTCAATTTCTGTGAAGTAAAAAGTGCACTTTTGAAAAACGACACATAAAATTGAAGCATGCTTCAATTTTTTTTGGTCGTTTTTTACAAGACATAAAACGACGTTTTCCCCCACACACAGTCAATTAAAGTGACGTTTTTAAAAACGTCATTTTTTTTCATCACATAAAGTGATGGTGTGTACGCGGCATTACAGATGTCAGATCTTCTGCCTATCTTTGGAAAACTGCTTCTGAGGATCAGTTCCAAAGATAGGCACAGGGATACGCTGGCTGAACAGCAGTTCCGCCTGCGTATCCCTTTTGAGGATTTGGCCCTTAGTTTATATGGGTGAACATGGTTAAAGTATAACTAAAGGCAATTTTTTTTTGTGGATAGAGTGAAGGGGTATTAGAACACCTGTCAGGCCCTAATGCCATCTCCGCTAGGGAGATTCACTCTCTCTATTTGTCCTGTTTATCATTATCATTGAAAGTTAAAGTAAAATAAAATTCCACATTTTGGGCTGTCCCCAGAAAAGTAATAGAGGGGAAATCTTCCAATGGAGACACTGGTTCTTGTGACCTGGGGGTCCCCAAAGGGACTCCTTTAATTTGCTATCACTTCCTATTTGGTTATGGGACAGGAAGTGAAGGGAAATCTCCAAAATGGGACACAGATGGTGAAGAAAAACCTGACAGAGGTTATAATCCTCCATTACTCTATCCAAAATGAAAAAATAGTTTTGCCATAAAATCATGTAAATACTCCATCATCTTTTGCTTTCTATTCCTTTTGTCAAAATAAATACATTTGGCATCACGATGGACACAGTATCGTATAATACTGTTGAAAGAGTCCTGGCTAAGGATACTATTTCTGCTTCAATGATTCATGATACCTTTAATTGTCCAAGGAGAGTAAGCTTCCAGCTTTTCCATCTAAAAGGCATACAAAGTATTTCTGTTACAGTTGAGTTTCTGTATCTTTCAAACACTAATTTATTGTTATTCATCTGAAAGTCCCTTTTTGTACAAGGTTACGAAACCTTGTTTAATTCATCACATGTTACTCAAAACTTATTCTGCTAGATCTGCCTGCAATTATTTTATTTTCATGTGTGACAGGGCATAATAGTGCAGCGTGCAAAAGCGCATTATATGGCAAATCTAGGCATACATATACTGTATGCGCATTACTCTGTTAGCTGGCTTAAACCTCAACCTTTACATTTAAGTGTGACACCCATACATGGTAATAGGTGCCCCAGTTTTTTCATAGTTTTACACTATATTTAAAGAAACATGATTAACAATTTTTATTTTTGTTTACAAATGGTTTATTGAAAAAATAAGTCTCAATACAGTTTAAACTCAAATTGGCAAGAAGTACAAAAATACATACATGAGCAGTGAACATCTGTGAGTAATATGCATAGCAGTTATTCGAGAGGCAGAGAAATAGGTTATGGTTTGTATAAAAGGCTATGATTAACAATTTTTTGATCCTTGATTGTAAAGACATATTTTATAAGTGACAAAATAGAATTGTCAGCATCAAAATATGTACAATCACATGTGTTATATTTATTCAGCACCATAAAATTAAAGAATGTCACTATAATTTATTGTTCATTAATTGTGATATAAATAGTACAGATTAACATAATTTAATGGCAATATTTGTTTCTTAGGGGGACAGAGATTGCCGCTCCAGGCAGGTCTTGTTGGGTGCAAATCTTCTCAGGAACTGAGGGTACTAGCAATGCACATGGCAAATAAGAACAAGCTATGAGTAAACACTGAAGTTAGTGTGAAACCAGTCAGCTGTCCTAGGTTCCGTTGCTGTGACCTGTAGTGCCTGTTTCCATTTTTTTACATTAAAGTTACGTTGGATTGGAGTGCGGCTGTCCTGATCATCTTTTGGTAATATTTGTTTCTTGGTGTGTAACTGCAAATTTCTTTGCCGAAAAAATAATGATTAGAAAAATAATACATGACATTAAATTTTTTGTGAAATCAAAGAACTGTCTTGTAACCTTACTGCTCATAAATACTGTACTTTCTATTTATGTCTTCACTGCTTTAATGTCGCATCCCTTGGTTTATTGTCTATGACACCACTATGTAGGATGTAGGACAATAGTTGTCCCCGGCAGTATATCAAGTTAATTGTAGCCGTTTTTTCAGCTTAGGGGGTTCCCCTTTAAATCCATACCAGACCCATGGGCCAGGTATGCTCTTGGAGGGGGAACCCATGCCGTTTTTTTATTTAAAATTTGGCATGGAGTTCCCCCTCAAGATCATCAGAGCACAGGTCGCATGCCAAAGTCGGAGCATAGAAAACAGCGTTCGGACTTTGATCCGACTTCAATGATATTCAATGGGCTGAAGTAGGATCAAAGTCGGACCAAAGTAGTGCAGGGAGCATTTTCAAAGTCGGTCCGACATGTGTCGGACCAGTTAAGACGGCTCCCATAGGGAAACATTGATTTTCACACGTTATGCAACATGAGCTCCCAATGTCAGAGCGTTTGTCGGACCAGTGTGAACATGAACACAGATTGAGGAAGCAGATGTAAACAATGGGTTCAGGCAATTCCAGGGGAGTGGATTGCTGGCTTAATGCTGGAGGTAAGCACCAGAGAACAGTTCTTCGCAGAATCACCTAAAGAGACACTGTAATAAATTAAATATTATAATTGCAAACGCTTTTAAAAATATATTTTGCTACTCACCCTTAGTGCCTTAGTTACATGTAATCTTCACTCTTCTGTACTCTTCTGATTCCTGTATATTCCTTGTGCCTGCAGTGGCTCCCCCCACTGCTATGGCCACTATGTCGCTAGTGTTTCTATGCAGCTCCAAAAAAGGACACACTAGGGGCAGATCCACAAAGAAATTACGCCGGCGTATCTATTGGTACGCCGGCGTAATTTCAAAATTCCTGCGTCGTATCTTTGTTTTGAATCCTCAAAACAAGATACAATGGCATCTCGGCTAGATCTGACAGGCGTATGTCTTAGTACGCCGTCGGATCTAAGCTGCAATTTTTCGGCGGCTGCTAGGTGGCGTTTCCATCGAATTCCGCGTCGAGTATGCAAATTAGCTATTTACGGCGATCCACGAACGTACGTCCAGCCGGCGCATTTTTTTATGTCGTTTGCGTTCGGCTTTTTCCGGCGTATAGTTAAAGCTGCTATTATGAGGCGTACTCAATGTTAAAAAATATTTGGAGTACCCGCGCTTAGGATGAGGATGTGGGAATTAATATAATAAAGTTTAAATGTAGAATGTGAGACTGAAACCCCCCCTCTTTTGTATCCCCAAGAGGATACAAATAAATAGGGAAAAATTGGGGTGTGGGGGTAATGGCGCTGTCTGTGCAATACCCTATAAATATAGGGGATGGGAAACACACAGCAATAACTAGGCAGTGATGCACAATAGTTCCACCAGAATTTGTATAAGGTGTGGCATTCACCAGTCTGGAACTATGATATATTGCTAGACACAACTGAGTAAATATAAAAAGAATAAATGAGCAGCATTCAAATGTAAATATATGTGAACCTTAATAGTGAATCGCTGAAGTGAAAAAACTTGTGCTACTCAGATCTGTACATACTAAGTGAATAAAATTATTATAAATATGCGCATATATGTGCAATAGATTCAGATATGACCAGCATTCAAAAAAATGCACAAAAAGATTGAACTAAAAAGTCCACTAACAGCATACAAATATATGTGAACCATATGATACTAAAGTGGGATAAAGTGCTATCATACCCGTATCTATTAAATAAATATGGATAGGAGTATGCGCACATATGTGCAAAAAACATTCAAAATATATCACTGTAGGTGATTAAATACTGAGATATCCAAAGTTGGATAAAAGTACCCAACTACAATAAATAATAAAAAGTGAATCAAAAATACAATAAATAATAAAAAGTGAATAATAAAAAAAAAAAAGTCAAAGAGTCAATCCAAAAGTGTAAAAAATTACAAAAAAATCAGCAGTTAAGTGATGAATCCTCAAACAGTTAATTGAACTTCAACTTGAGTGCAGTAATCAACTCCAAAAGTGCTTCTTGATGTGCTGAGTGATCACACTATGCAGTTTGTGTAAGCGCGGTGGTCCCGGTGCTCCCCCACTTGGGTCCCCACTCACCAGTCGAGTATGCAAATTAGCTATTTACGGCGATCCACGAACGTACGTCCAGCCGGCGCATTTTTTTACGTAGTTTGCGTTCGGCTTTTTCCGGCGTATAGTTAAAGCTGCTATTATGAGGTGTACTCAATGTTAAGTATGGCCGTCGTTCCCGCGTACAATTTTGAATTTTTTACGTCGTTTGCGTAAGTCGTTCGCGAATAGTAATTTGCCTAGAATGACGTCACCGTCGCAAGCATTGGCTGGTTCCGGTTTAATTTAGAGCATGCGCACTGGGATACCCCCAGGGACGGCGCATGCCCAGTTAAAAAAAACTTTGTTTACGTCGGGTCACAACGTATTTACATAAAACACGCCCCCATTACATCCATTCGAATTCCGTGCCGTTACGCCGCGAGAGATACACTATGCCGCCGTAACTTACGGCGCGGATTCTTTGTGGATTAAAAAAAAAAGATAAGTTGCGGCGGCGTAGTGTATCTTAGATACGCTGCGCCCGGCAGAAAGGTACGTGGATCAGCCCCTAGTGGCTTAGCCGGCAGGATGGGGCCTACAGTAGGCAGTGATGAGTCATACAACATTCCAAATTCTGTGAGAGAGTAAGGGTTAGACATGTGCACTGCTGAAAAAGTAATTTGTTTTAGTTTTTATTAAATTTTCAGTTTCATTCGTTTTTCTTTTTTTTTGGTCATTTATTATAATTGCAATTCATAAATTTTCAATTTCATAAATTCAAGATTCAAAAATTCGTAAATTGGAAAATTCTTAATTTCGAAAATCCAAAAATAAGAAAGAAAATTAGAAAACAAGAAAATAAGAAAGAAAAAAATCCTGAAATTCAAAAGAATAACTAACTAACTAACTAACTAACTAACTAATAATAACTAACTATTAAGTTACAGTTATTGAAATTTCCTTTCAAATTTGATTGTTAGTGAATGTAACGAATACAAATTTATCCAAGGTTAAGAATTATTCGAAATAATGTCGCATCTAAACAAATAGAACAGAACAAATTAAATAATAATAAAACGTTTTTATTATTATTATTGTTATTTATTATTATGAATTCATTACGTTCCATTTGTTTAGATAGGACATTTGTTAATTCATAACTTCGGATAAATTCATATTCGCTACCTTCTCTAACAGCCAAATTTGAAAGGAAATTTCAATACCTATAATTTAATAGTTAAAGTGGAGGTTCACCCAAAAACTATGGGCCAGATTCACAGAAGAGATACGACGGCGTATCTCCTGATACGCCGTCGTATCTCTGAGATACGATTGTCGTATCTATGCGGCTGATTCATAGAATCAGTTACGCATAGATAGCCCTAAAATCCTACAGGTGCAATTGACTTACACCGTCGAATCTTAGGATGCAATTCTAGGCCGGCCGCTAGGTGGCGATTCCATTGCGGTCGGCGTAGAATATGCAAATGACTAGTTACGGCGATTCACGAACGTACGCTTTACCCGTCGCTCTAACTTTACTTTGTTTCTGTCGAGATACGCCGCGTAAAACAAAGGCTGCCCTCTAGGTTGACTAGCCAATGTTAAGTATGGCCGTCGTTCCCGCGTTGAAATTTGAAAAATCACGTTGTTTGTGTAAGTCGTCCGTGAATGGCCCTGGACGTCATTTACGTTAACGTCAAAACCAATGATGTCCTTGCGACGTCATTTAGCGCAATGCACGTCGGGTAATTTGACGGACGGAGCATGCGCAGTACGTTCGTCGCAGGAACGCGCCTAATTTAAATGGTGCCGCCCCATTTGAATTAGGCGGGCTTGTGCCGAGCGGATTTACGTTACACCGCCGCAAGTTTACAGGTAAGTGCTTTGTGAATCAGGCACTTACGCTGTAAACTTGCGGCGGTGTAACGTAAATGGGATACGTTACGCCGCCGCTGCGCAACGTATTTGTCTGTGAATCTGGCCCTTATTTTTTAACATTAGATTGAGGCTCATTTTGTCAAGGGTAATCGGGTGTTTTTTTAAAAAATCGAAGCAGTACTTACCGTTTTAGAGATAGATCTTCTCCTCCGCTTCCGGGTATGGACTGGGCATTCCTATTTGATTGACAGGCTTCCAACAGGCTTCCGACAGTCGCATACATCGCGTCACGATTTTGCGAAAGTAGCCGAACGTCGGTGCGCAGGCGCCGTATAGAGCCGCACCGACGTTCGGCTTCTTTCGGCTACTCGTGACACGATGTATGCGACCGTCGGAAGCCTGTCAATCAAATAGGAACGCCCAGTCCTGCAGCCCATACCCGGAAGCAGCGGAGAAGATCTATCTCTAAAACGGTAAGTACTGCTTCGATTTTAAAAAAACCACCCGATTCCCCTTGACAAAATGAGCCTCAATCTAATGTTAAAAAAAAATTTCGGGTGAACTCCCGCTTTAATATTTCAGATTTTTACATTTTCAGATTTTCGAATTTCGAATTTACGAATTTTTGAATATTCAAATTTACGAATATTCAGGAAAAATTTGTTAAACAGGTTTTCGTTAATTCAGATGTTTTGCAAATTGCACATGTCTATTAAGGATTATATTTGATGGAGGGCATTAATGGTAAGCAATAAAATGTTATTTTAAATTATTTAAAATGTTATTAAAGCTGTCTGTAATTAAAGTGTTTCTTTTTCTACAGTGTCTCTGTGATTATGCAATGAATTGTACTTAGCCAGCAACTGACTCTTCTGGCAGCCCTCATACTTATTGTCTATTTCTTCTTATAGATGAGCACACTCACTGTTCATGTTCAATGTATTTACATGTTTTTATTTAAGCTATGTTTAATTAAAGTTTTTTTTAATTATAATGAGTGTCACCTACAGTTAAAGATCAGCAAGTTTTTAAATATTTATTTTGACAGCAGCTCTGCTCAATTCACTACAGCAAACTTGATTGCAAGGTTCAGATTTACAGACCCATTTTATTATTTCTCTTTTTTTACTCATTCATATTTTATTTAATTTTTTAGGTAAGCACAAAACGTATCAATACTATTTAACAGTGTTTCAGAAATGAAAAATTTAAAATAAACACTTAATTGCATTAATATCATCAACATTTAATTCAGTTTGTCTATTCAATTTAGGTTGTAAAGGGCCAATGTCTAATTTAACATGGAGCGCTAGATAATTATACAGTTGAAATACTTGACTACATTAATTCACAAAGCCGTAGCAGTTATTTAATGTTAAGTGTTAATTATTTTATATCAATATAATTTCCACATTTAAATGTTCAGTTTTAAAAAATAAATATTGCATAGGTGTGAATCCATATTTTTGCACATAAAATGAACATTTAAAGAGTTTAAAACAAAAAAAAAACATATATCTTGCAATTTACCAGTCTTTAGATTTAAGATCCTTAGACGGGCACACATTAATTTTCGTTTTCCCTTTATTTTTATCTGGTAATACGTTGAAGAAAACACTTCTTGTCCTAACGTGGCTATGTTTACCACTGCAGTGTATTTATGAAGGTACATGGTTGTCACCCAGGCTGGACTTCAACCATGTAAGAAAGGAGAAGAAGGCATCTCTTGTCTGTAATTACGCATAATTTTGACACTTCTTTGTATGTGTCTCCTCTTCCACAACCCTACCTACACACACACATATATATATATATATATATATATATATATATATATATATATATATATATGTAAGTATTTGTCGTATATAGAGCGCTGGAATGTGGATACCACTAGAGCAAAGGAGTATACATCACCCATCATGTGATACATCTCCCATCCAGCCACTCCTCTCTATGTAAATCTACCACATCATACAGTCCTCCCTTTGTCTTCCAAGGCTCTGATGAAGAGGGAACCCCCTGAAATGTGTTAGGCCCATGCAAGGGCGAACGCTCAATGGTAGGCTAACAAATTTTAAATGAACATTTTGTAACCTAGTTTTTATGAATACATAGTAATAACATTATACTCATCTATTTTGTTTAGAATAAACTATATCACTTTGATCCATGCGTTAGATCACACGTCTTCTTCTCATTTCTTACTTGGCCAACTTTGGCCCACCCCTGGTCAGTTTAGGCAGCAGGACATGCACTATTTCTTTACAATCTATTATCTGAATTTACTACCATCTTGCACCAATACCGCCTGCACGAGCACAGGAGAATATATGTTTTCTGCTCACACCTGGACATCAACCATGTGTTTCTCTCTTTATCTCTATTACACGGAGGGAAGGGGGAATAGTAGTTTACATAAGAAAGAAAACATTGTTTTGCTTTTTAGATCAACTCACAGAAAGTGACAAGGACACTGCATTCCAGGCATGATCAACTGGTATTTTCTGTACTAGCTGTAAATGTTCTTGACCAAGAAAAAGAAAACGACTGCAACCACCACATCTAAGGAGTGGTAAGCTCAAGTATATGAACTATCATTCCTTTTTTTTCCTGTTCTGTCCCTCATGATAGTAACTACAGGTAGTACTTTGTCATATGTTTCTAGGTACTTTCTAAGATTAGGTATGAGGTCAAACTGGATGCTGCCCCTGATCCCCCACGGCCATTCAACAACATAGTTAGGAAGCAGATGCCACTTCATTAAGGCTGCTTGTTTTGGCTTTGAGCACTTTCCTGAGAGAAGTGACAGCAAGAGTATGCAGAGAAATGAGAGGTGACATGCCCCCTCTCCATTTACATTCCTCTTGCCGCTACTTGTCACGGGAATGTGCTCAAAGCTGAGACAAACAGCCATTTTGAAGTGGCCATGTCCTTCCTAGCTATGTTGTTGGGTGGGCACAGGGGATCAGAATGAAGTACAGTCTGACCTCATAGCTAGGCTGTGTAAGTACTAAGCAACATGGGACGACTACTACATGTACTTTATCCCATTGAGGACAGAACAGTGAAAATAATTAAATGACTGAAATGTTTATTTCTCATGAATGGCTATTTTATCTATAATTTATATTTATCTATATTTTATCTATAAAAGTCATTATTTATCATCAACTCATATGACTCACTTCAATAGTCGCCTCAGAGCCTGTTCACACTGGGGCAACACGACTTCCAGCACGACTTTGGGAGGCAACTTGGACACGACTAGAGTATGAATCATCAGGCAACTTACAAGGCAACTTCAAGTTGCCTCCAGGACAGTATAAGGCAACTTCAAGTCGTTTTTCAGAACAGGAGGCTTTCCAGTGGCCAATCAAACAACAATCAGCTCTGTGGGAGGGAGAGGTTTGCCTGAGAAATGTATGTTATCTTCCTGTATTGTTGCTTCAGTTAAGACAGTGATCAGACTTCTGAGGCAACTTCCATTGAAATCAATGGGTACAAGTTGCCTACAAATTGCCTACAAGTCGGATTGAAGTAGTACAGGAACCTTTTCTGAAGTCAGAGCGACTTCAGTAGTGTACATTAAGACGGCTCCATTCACTATCATTGATTTTCTTAACCACACGACTTGGGACGACTTGGGACAACTTCAAGTCGGATCCCAGGTCGCCCCTGTGTGAACCGGCTCACTGAAACTATAAATGATAGCGAAATAGTACTCTCAATATTTTAGAAACAAACATCTGTGAATAATGAAATGTTCTCACTTATAATATCTGTGAATTGTCCTGCTTTGGTTTTGCTAATTTCTCCCCACAGATTAACCTTCTATCTCTGCCATAATGCCAAAAATAAACATACAGTAAATCCTCATAAATAAATAAAAAAAAAAATTGCATTTACTGTGACTCATGAGGTTTTTAACATATTCTTTTTGTTCAACATACAAAAATATTATATTTAAGGTTGCTTATGAGACTTGGAAACTATTCAGAAATGTGTTTGTTTTGGGAAAACCAGAGACATTTGCTTTGCTGACCTTATTTAATTTGATTAGATTTGTTTAGTTTTTGCTAAGTGATATTTATTGATATCGCATGACTATAACATTGTTATTCTGTGGTTTGAATATTTTTTAAAGAGTGCGGCAGCGAACTTATGACTATTTACACAACATGCTCTTAGAGCAGGACGTTTTTCTTTGGCATTGCACATGTGTAAAATACTTGGAAGATTTATTTGTAAAACTGAAAATAGTCTGGCATCTGTGTGGTGACTTAATCGCACATCTATTTTGCTTCTAATAATAAATCTGCAGATCACCTGTGAGGTGCTTTGCTTGGTTCACTGAACAATAGCGAACATTTTTGTGATGATGGCCAATCTTTCAGGAGGCAGCAATACTGCTAAGGCAGTAACCAGTTAGACATCTTATCTTTTTTTAACCTTACTGAAACAAACTAAAACCCGTGCTATAGTTAAATTTAATTTAAATTTCATTATAGCTCTCATTGGCTAATTGTATCAGCTCAAGTGTTCTTATCTCGATGGTAGGGGGATTGGATGCTGTCTGCTGAAGTGTATCGACAAGGGGAACCAAGGTCTCCGTGGCCAGAATGGGAGGATGGCTATGACTGTCTAGCGGGGCTAGTATGGCGATGAGGACTTTTGTGAAGGTCCTCAGAGATGTGCACAGACCAAAGGGTAGGCTAGTAAACTGTAAATGTGTCTGACTGACTGCAAACCTCAGGTACTTCAGGAAGGCGAGCAAGATTGGAATGTGGAGGTATGCGGCCTGTAGATCTAAAGAGAGCATCCAGTCGCCCGGCTTTATGACTTGAATTATCGTGTGGATGGACTCCATTTTGAATTTTTCTAAGTGAATAACGCAATTCAGTCCTTTCAATTCGATGACTGGGTGCCACCCTCCATCCTTCTTGCATACCATGAATAGGGTGGTTTAAAATCCTGAGTACCTCTCCGCAGAGGGGACAGGTGTTACTGCTTGCTGTATTTGGAGAGACTGAACATATTGAAGTAGGACAGCTGCTTTCTGCTGCGTCTCTGGAATTTTGATGAGCAAAAAGTGATCTGGAGGGGGTGTACTGAGGAACCTCCAGGAATGGCCTTGGGTGACCATGGTTCTTTCCCAAGAGTCTGTACAGTTTCCTGCCCAGATGTCCGTAAAGTGCGCCAGCCTGGCTCCTACTGGGAGCATCCGGGACTGCACACCATCAAAAAGACATATTAGGTTGTTGCGGGGCACTCAGCATTTTCTGCTTGTGAGCTCTAAGGAAAGTTACTTGTGTCCCCCTCCAGCCACTGTCCGGGCCCTGGACTGCCAAGAGATACTCGAGTCTCTGGTTCTGGAGGGCTGGAACCTACTAGAAAAAGGTTTTGACCTCCTTTGTTCTTTTGTCTTGTGGGAGCAAACCAGATTTGCCCCCCCGACACTCTCAAGATACCCGTCTCCATCTTAGAACCAAGGAGGAACTTGCCACTGAAAGGTATCTTATACCAAGACTGTTTCGAGTAAGGATCCACCGACCATGGTTAAAACCAGAGGGCCCTTTTTGCTGTGACTGTGTGCCCTGGCAGAGCACTTGACCATGTCTATTGCTGCCTCACCTATAAAGTCAGCCTACACCCTAAGCACCTCGAGAGCCCAAATGATATCTGCCCTTGGCACCCCGTCCTTCAGCGCTGTCTCAATGTTTTGAGCCCAGACTTTCAAGGCGCTAGCCACTGATGTGCGGACCACAGCTGGGTGGCAGGCTGCTCTGGCTGCCTGATCGGCTTTCTTAAGATCTAAGTCTATTTTCCTATCCATTATGTCCTTGAAAGATGCTGAGTCCTCCATAGGGAGAGTCACGTTCTTTGCCTGGCGGACGACTGCCACATCGACCGTAGATGGAGAGTCAAGTGATGTCCCCTCTGTTTACTGTAGTGGATACAACTTCTGCATATGGTTGAGAGTTAACCTTTTTTCGGTTTTCTGATACTCCTGCTTTATGATGTCTTTGATTTGGTCCATGAATGGAAAATAGTCTTTCTGTTTCTGGAGATTTAGTCTTCTTTGGCACCTCCCCCTCCTCCCATGCGATCGCATGTTTTATTGCCTGAATGAAGGGCTCTACTAGTGAAAAACTGAACCCAAGCTGCTTCGGGCCCCTCCTCAGGTGAAGATAAATTATCTTCTTCTGCAGGCTGACCAGACTGTAAGGACGCCGCACTGGGCAGTGTCATACTGCCTGCTGAAGTCCCCGGATGATCTTCCTCTTTAGCAGGTGGCTGGGCTGATGGGACCACCGAAGTCAATTCAGACAAGGATTCTTGAACTACCTTCTTTAGTAATGATGAGACTTGCGCAGTCTCCTGTTCCCTGTCCACTGCAAATTTTGCACACCAATTTGTTGGAACTGCTGCACAAGCCCAGCATGATTTTTTGCTGGGACGTCGGCACTGCTCCGGAGAAGAGGAGGCGTGATGTCTCTTTTTGGACTTTTTTCTTGATCAGGAGTGATGTCTAGAACTATGCTCCCTTGAGAGTGTGAGCATGCAGGGCTGAAAGATCAAAGAAAACTGCATCAGAGTGCACTCTTTTAAGGTCTCCTGCAAACTTACCAACTGGTGGTCTCCCTACCTTAAGCATTGAGGGTCTTGCATAAGTGGTGACTGACTCATGGTAGTAGAGATAAAGGGACGGCCAGTGGAAAATAGAAATAGCTGAAACAGAGTCAAAAGAGTGGAGATAGTCAGTAATCCTCTACCCCCCCCCCCCCACACACAATTCTCTCTCATTTGTTTTATGGATTAGAGAAAACAAATACATTTTCTCCTTCTGTTTTAACATTTAAATATAGTGAAAATAGTGCTATTCACAATTTTTTTATGTTTTTTTAGCTACTTTTTCTATCTGCTCTATATCTACTTATCAGTGATTACTAACATCACACGGCTCCCTTGGCTTGTCTGCACATCAACAGCTTGTGCAGTAAGTATACTTTTTGTCTGTGCTGTGATACCATTGAATTGTTGGCTGCTTTTTAGCTGCTGGTACCTATCCATCATTGTTTACTATCTGGATGGTAGGTGAATACAGTATATAACTAATTGCAGCTTCATTAAGTTTGTAGTTTGTTTCAACTGGAAAAACCTGGCCGTTTTTCTTTGCCCCTTAAACTATGCCTATGTCCAGGCATTTATTTGGAGATCTCGGGAGTATGGACCGGGTGAGTGGTGGTGTAGTTCATAATGGCAGCTAATTTCTTGGATATTTTGAGTTTTTTAAAATATGGTCTGTATTTTATTATGATTTGTAAATATTATGCTCTAAATGTATTTTGTTCTATATTTAGTTACATATACTGTGTTAATAAATATATCCCCTTAGGAAGCCCATGGTGGCTAAACTTGTCAGGATAACTCCATAATGGCTACCTTCCACATGATAAGATACTTCCACATTATACTTCCATATTTCTAGCATACTTCCATACAAGCTGTATTGATGCATATGTTTGTTTAAGAACAACAAACTATCTATTTTATCTTGTGTGTCTTAATAAAAACTTTTTTAACTGAAAATTTGTTCTCATTATATTAACACCCAAAAAATCCCCGCCAAAACCAATTTTTCTGTACCTACATGTATATAATCTATTGGGTGATCGATCATCTAATGCGCCACAACAATGTAAACCTAGCCTAATATGTACAGGATGGAATTTATGCATTGTAAGGGATGGCATACAGCCATCCACACCTGTTGCTGTCTGTCAGTAACACTTTCATTTTTTATCACTTAACATTTTTGTTGGTGGAATAGTATTCTGCACTCCTACAGCTCACCCACTTTGGTCTTGTATACCTAAAACTGAACTGCTAGCAGAATAAGATGACAGTTTGCCTATTTTTCTAGCAGTCCTTTTAAAGTGATTGGGAAAACGGTATCTTTCAGTATGTTTACCTTTAATCTTAGTGTGCCGTGTTTAGCTATGAAATTAAATTTTGCTAGTGTGATACTAAAGCTGGTCATACAAATTGTTCCGAAATGTTCATTTTTAGTTTGATAATCCAATCATTAGGCTCAGATCAATGTTTATTTTTGACCACAATGAAGAGAAAATTTGAAGGAGCAGGATGAGGAAGTTTTCCTCAAACTAACACATTTCTAACTATGTGTGTGGGTTTTCATTTATGGAAATTGCATTAATTCTAAAATCCAATGTTAAAAGCAAACTACACTTTGAAGAATAGATTGCAAAAAAGCAGAAACAGAGCTGAACTCTTTAAAACCACACCATAGTATGTGGTTCTGTATTTCATGCCCTACTAACGCATTTCACCCGATTGGGCTTAATCGTACAAGGAGAAATAAAGGTAAATGTGTCAAAGGGACGCGGCCTAGGGCGGGGACTGTGTCTGTGGAAACCAGCTACCTGGAATAACTACTATGGTATGATTTTACAGAGTCCATGTCTGTTTCTACTTTTTTGCAACATATGCTGGGCAGGAGGAAACCAGCACCTGTTGCACATGGAGGGCCTGAGGAGTAGTTGAACAGAGCTTTGAGCAGTGCAGTTTTTCTCAGGGATTTATACATTTGAAGTAGTTTCACATGACATATGTCAGGTCTTTTTAGGCATTATTGAATGAACTGAGAAGATTTTTCATATGAACGTCTGTACCAAAATCTTCAAGTAGTATGACCAACTAATCTTGCTAATGTGATACTAAAGGCAAATCAAGTAAGAACAATGGTGGCACAAAACAGCCTAGTTTGTCCAGTCCTTAACCACCAATGACATATTAACGTCGGCAAAGTGGTTGTAGAATCCTGACTGGACGTCATATGACGTCCTCAGGATTCTGAGCCGCAGCCCCCGGGGGCGCGCATCGTGGCGATCGTTGTTGCAGGGTGTCAGTCTGACACCCCGCAACACCGATCAAGGTAAAGAGTCTCTCACAGAGGCTCTTTACCACGTGATCAGCCGTGTCCAACCACGGCTGATCACGATGTAAACAGGAAGAGCCGTTGATGGCTCTTCCTCACTCGCGTCTGACAGACGCGAGTAGAGGAGAGCCGATCGGCGGCTCTCCTGACAGGGGGATTCGCGCTGATTGTTTATCAGCGCAGCCCCCCTCAGATCGCCACACTGGACCACCAGGGAAGCCCACCCTGGACCACCAGGGAAGGGCAAAAAAAAAAAAAAGGGGGGCAAAAAAAAAGTCTGAAAAAAAAAGCAATAAAAAAGATGCCAATCAGTGCCCACAAATGGGCACTGACTGGCAACATGGGTAAATCAGTGCCACCCCACAGTGTCCATCAGGGCCACCCCACAGTGTCCATCAGTGCCACCCCACAGTGCCCATCCATGCCCAGTGCCCACCTATCAGTGCACATCTGTGCCACCCATAAGTATTTATCAGTGCCACCCATAAGTGCCGCCCATGAGTGCCCATCTGTGCCACCTATGAGTGCCCAGTGCCGCCCATGAGTGCCCATCAGTGCCGCCCATGAGTCCCATCAGTACTGCCCATGAGTGCCCATCAGTGCCGCCTATGTGTGCCCATCAGTGCCGCCTATGTGTGCCCATCAGTGCCGCCTATGAGTGCCCATCAGTGCCGCATACCAGCGCCGCCAATCAGTGCCACCTCATCTGTGCCCGTCAGTACTACCTCATCGATGTCCATCAGTGACATCTCATCGGTGCCCATCAGTGCCGCCATATCAGTGCCCGTAATTGAAAGAGAAAACTTACTTATTTACAAAAAAAATTACAGAAAAAAATAAAAACGTATTTGTTTTTCAAAATTTTCAGTCTTTTTTTAGTTGTTGCGCAAAAAAAAAAAAATGGCAGAAGTGATCAAATACCACCAAAAGAAAGCTCTATTTGTGTGGAAAAAGGGACGCCAATTTTGTTTGGGTACAGTGTGGCATGACCGCGCAATTGCCATTCAAAGTGCGACAGTGCTGAAAGCTGAAAATTGACTTGGGCGGGAAGGTGCGTAAGGGCCTGGTATGGAAGTGGTTAAAGACTATGAGCAGGCAGGCTCTTTATTGAAGACAAGACATGCAATGTCTCTTCTACAATAAAATAAACTTACCCACCTTCTTGTAGTCATAGCCCTCTTTTGAGGGGGGCTGGATTATGAGAAATGGCTCTCCCCAAACAAGATATTGTGCTAAACCTGTTTGATACTAAAGTTGTCAGTGCTTTCACCTAGGACGGGGCCTCTGTAAACAGAGGGGATCCCCTTCCTGGGAAATCAACCAGTATTCTAATCAAAGTAATTGGAGGCAGAGGAACTACTGCAATCAGCATATAACATTAACCATAAGTATATAGATGGACACCAGTGAGGAGATAATATAAGCTTTATATAAGAAAAGATTAATACTAGTACATACATCCAATGTACAGACAGGTATTATTAGCAAAGGGCTGTTCCTGGTTGAATTGTGCACATGTACTCAGGTATATATAGTTTTTAATAGAGGGACCTCCAGATGAACGTTGCAGCAAAGTTTGATTGCAGGGGACCCTGAGAATGACCATGATGCGGCGTCAGTCTTTAGTTGGAGACCTAGAGACAAGAATAGAGGTGATGGGGAGATCCTCCAACTGGAATGCAGCTTTTCACATGCAGAATTTGATGTGGTACTGGAACTCAGAGTCAGCCTATCCATTCTGTGTTTTATTCCCTAGTAGTTTCTAATCTGACATCTAACCAGACCTCTAAATACCAGAAGTGGCCATTGGATGCCTAACCTGGCTCTATTTTTGGGGAATAAGAATATAATTTACTGTCCCTTTAATATACAACAAAACTTAACCTGGTATAGAAACATTCCAGGACTATGTCCTCAAAATATAGTACCTGGTAATAATGTTTGTTTTGCAAAGACTTCTAACTACACTAGCTAAGGTGCCTTAAAGTGAGACATATTTAAACTTTAGAGCAGTTATTTTATTTTATTTTATTCAGAATAATTACAACAGTGGGCAAAGGTTGCCAAACACCTAATTCGCATCTTGTGGAATGCATAGTAGATTGCGAGTCAAACTGTACAAGAAAACCAATTATATTTTACACAATGCACAATTATTTATAACTGGCCTTAAGCTAAAGCTGTTTTAAAATTAATTTCCAAAATATACTCTCTAGAACAGTTCCTTTCAGGAAATCTGAATTATTCAAGCAGCCTGACATCCGCAGACATGTATAAAAAGGCATCATTTAAATGTCATAAATGAAGGTAATATTTCATAAATTGCACCTACAACAAAAGGCTGGATATCTTTGTGAACGTGGTCTTTGAGATCACTTTGCTTTCAGTTCTTCACACAAATCAATGTGAATACATGAAAACAGGGCCAGGACAAGGGATGGGAAAAAGGGGAATGTGCCCTGGGTGCAGAGGCACTATGCGGAGAGGGGGGCACTGACAGCCATTGAGTGCTCCGTTTCTTACCTACCTGAATGACAAGGCGTAACGCTGCAGTCACTCCTGTCATTCAGCACAGAGCACAGTGCAGGGATGCATCAGCTGATGGAGGATGGATTCTGCACTCTCCTTCCTCCTGCGGTGGAACATGAATCACCTCCCTGTACTTCCTCCAACAGTTTCAGTCTGGTGCACGACTGCAGGAACAACACGGAGGTTGAGCCTCCTCTTTGCTGGATATTGCTGCTTGCTGTGTGGGCAGGATAGGGATTTAACCAGCCTTGAAGATCCTGCCTTCCTGCCTGGAAGAGGGTGCTGTCTAAAGGCAGTGAAATGTTAACCCACCACTTCTGCATTTGTGGTTATGGAAGTAAAAGTAAACCCCCTTCCCCACATTAGTGGTCATTGGAGGGATTACAATTCAATACCACTGACCACTAATGTGGGGGAGAGCGTTAATAATACAGACACCAATGTCAGGGGTTATTACTGCATGCATTAACACCAATGCTGGGGGTTATTACTGTGTCCACTAACACCAATGCTGGGAGTTATTATTGTGTGCAGAGTGTCATGGATATGCAATAAAGTCTGGCAGCTTACCTAATTAAGGGGAGGGTTTAATTGTTCACAGGTGTGTGTTTGTTCACAGGTCTTCACAGATGAGTATAAAGTGGCTGTACAAACTCCCATAGGAGCTGGCTCCCAGTTGATGGTGGCTTCACATGTGGACTCTCTGACCAGAAGTGCATTCTTTGAACAAAAGTGCCTGAGTTAAAAACCAGGAGTTTAAAACAGGAGGTAAGACAGGAGTCTTCATTATTTTTTTCAATCACTGATCCAGAACAAGCTTGCAGCTAATAAAGTTGGAACTTTTGATATATAGATTCAGCGGTGCAGCAGACGCTCTCACCTTAGTCTGCTCACCCCAGGGATAGTGAGAGCAGGACGCTCTCAAACGAGTCGGCTCTCCCCAGGGATAGTGCAGCCAGGCAGGGTCCTCCCAGGTCTCGGCTGCTGCAGACACAGCACAAAAAAACAGGACTCCCATAGTTTAACACAGGGGTACATATCCCCACACCCCCCCTAGGCAATTGATGCAGGGTTGCACCGATCGCCCGTTGAGGGGTCAGGAAGGAATTTTTTCCCCCGATCGCTGCAGATTGGCACAGCACGCCTGGGGTTTTTTGCCTTCCTCTGGACCAATCGGGGAGAGAAGACTCAACGAGTGACGGCTCACTTGGACAGTCTTCCGCCCATCACCATATAAGACCCCCCCAATCAACATTACTTCCCTGCGTTTTTTTCTGCGACCATGGGTTACCTAAAATACTCTGCAGAAACCATCCGGGAACTAAAACCATTTGCCTCTATACTCCCAGTTGTCACCAAAAAAGCTCTAATGCCGCATACACACCATCACTTTATGTGATGAAAAAAAATGACGTTTTTAAAAGCGTCACTTTAAATGACCGTGTGTGGGGGAAAACGTTGTTTTATGTCTTGTAAAAAACGACCAAAAAAAATTGAAGCATGCTTCAATTTTATGTGTCGTTTTTCAAAACGTCATTTTTCACTTCACAGAAATTAACCGTGTGTAGCAAAAAACGTCGTTTAAAACAACGTTTTTTCACCCGCGCATGCCCAGAAGCTACTTATGAAGCAAGCTTCAATGGAAAAACGTGGTGAACGTAACCTCGCTTTGCTAGAACATTGTGAGAAAAACGATGGTGTGTAGGCAACTTCGTCTTTGAAAATTGAAGTTTCAAAAACGTCATTTTTTACTTCACAGAAAATGTCGTTTTTTTTCATCACATAAAGTGATGGTGTGTATGCGGCATAAGGAATGAGCGACTGTTGAGAATCAATCGACGATCAACAGTCAAAAACTACGCGCAGGTACCCCAGCCCAAGCACATAATATGCGCTTTGGTCAACACAAGATCGGCAGTAAAACACAGACAAGAAATCTATGATTTCATCCTTCAACACGATCTAGACTGCCTCTTCATCACAGAAAGCTGGCTGACAGCCGACTGCAACACCATTCTAACAGAGTTGGTGCCAGCAAATTATCGCATTCAAATGCAAAACAGAGTGGGGCAAAGAGGGGGGGGGCCTGGCGGTGATCCACAAGACTCACCTCTCGATCACCAAACCAGTCCTTCAAAACTCGCTTCCATTCATGGAAACCCTCACTCTGCAGCTGCAAACAAATCCCCAAGATACGGTCCATATGCTACTTTGCTATAGACCACCAGGCCCAAAAACGCACCTTCTCACGTCGTTGATGGAATTCATCTCCACATATACCCTAAACATCAAACACCTTTTGGTGCTTGGGGATTTCAACCTCTGGGCCAACTCCTCGCTGGACCCCATAGCCGACGCCTGTATCGACCATCTGGAAGGATTAGGTCTGCAGCAACTAATACAAGGCCCCACTCATGCCTCAGGCCATACGCTCGATCTCATTTTCAAACAAGATTTGGAAATTGACGTCCTGAGAAATGAGCCGCAACCATGGACCGATCACCATGCCATCAAATTCACAATCACCAAAAATGCCAGCCCAAAAAAAACGACAAAACCGGTGACAACTCACTGGACTAGATCTCAGAAGAAGCTCCACTCGGAACTCTTCAAAACAACAGTAGGGAACAAAATAAAAACAACCCAACAAAAACAAACAGCCACAGAAACACTTGACGATATCAACAAGGCGCTACTACAGTCAGCTGACTTAGTAGCACCAAAACGCAAAACTTGCATCTGGAAAAACAACTCCAGCTGGTTTAATGACCAGCTGACATTGCTAAAACAAGAGCGTAGAAGAGCAGAAGCTGCGTGGAAAAGGTGCTCTTCAGATAAAAACCACACCATTTACAAGATAATAACAAAGAAATATCACAAAGAAATCTTCACGGCCAAAAAAGATAATTTCTCCAACATCATCGCAGATGCCCTAAACCGCCCCCGAGAACTCTTCAAGCTGGTCACTCAGACTATGAATCCAGCTTGTTTAGAGGCCCCCAATTCTGATTCACAAGAATTTTGCAATGAATTATCGGATTATTTCATTAATAAAATTGAAAAAATCCGTGAAAGTATTCAGCAAAATGGAACCGTCACCAACTCCCCCCCAAATCACAAACCTAATACCCACATAAATCCGCCGCAATCACCAAAATTCACTCTAAAACCCATTTCCATCGATGCCACAAAAAACATCATCGGGACTCTGCGTAATAGCACAGCACCCAATGATATCATCCCCACTAAACTGCTGAAAGAAAGTGCCGATATACTGGCACCAGCTATCACGCAGCTCATAAACCAATCATTCAAGGAGGGCATGGTGCCCACCTTGCTGAAACAAGGTACAATAAAACCAATTCTAAAAAAAACTACCCTCGACCCCAAAGACCCAAACAACCGGAGGCCCATAATAGCTCTAAATGTCTTCTCCAAGGTAATGGAGAAAGTAGTTGTACAACAGCTGCAACTGCATTTAGACACCCATAAATTACTCGATCCGTTTTAATCAGGCTTCCGTCCGGGTCACGGAACAGAAACGGCGCTGCTCAAAATATGGGATGACGCTCTAGAGGCCACAGATGAAGGAGAATCTTGTCTCCTGATACTGCTGGACCTAAGCGCGGCTTTTGACACTGTAGACCACGGATTACTACTGGCTAGGCTAGCTGAAGTAGCCGGAGTCGCTGAAGGTGTTTTACCCTGGTTCTCCTCCTTCTTGGAAAACTGATCACAAATAGTGAAACTGGGGTCTTTCACTTCTGAAAAACGTACGGTGTCATGCGGAGTCCCTCAGGGATCTCCCTTATCGCCCGTATTGTTTAATATCTATCTTCGCCCTCTCTTTGAAATCATCAGTAACCAGAAGTTACTTTACCACTCCTATGCAGACGACACACAACTGTATTTCTGCATCTGCAACAAAAAGGATCATTCTCTTGGACTAGAGAAATGCCTCACTCTAATAGATAACTGGATGACAAACAGTTATCTTAAACTCAATGGTTCGAAAACAGAACTTCTCCTGTTTCACGCTAACCGGAAAAATCACACCGCGTCAACATGGACTCCCCCACCCATTCTGGGTAAAACTATCACCCCTAGGACCAAAGTCAAAAGTCTCAGAGTCATTTTTGATACCTACATGACAATGGATGCACAAATAGGGTCAGTAGTCAGCGGATCCCACCATCTGCTGCGCCTACTACGCAGACTCACGCCCTTTATCCCGAAAGAGGACATTGCAGTCGTGGTGGGAACAATCATCAATTCCAGACTCGACTACGCAAATGCCCTCTATCTAGGACTCCCCAAATACCAAATCACTCGTCTGCAAGTCGTTCAAAATACGGCCGCTCGACTAGTGACTGGGAAAAAACCATGGGAATCAATCTCACCTTCACTGAGATCCCTTCATTGGTTGCCAGTAAAAGACAGAATCACTTTCAAGGCACTCTGCCTAATGCATAAGTGTATTCAAGGAAACGCCCCCCAATATTTATGCGAAAAATAAAAGCCTGTAACCCCATTCTGCGATCCACCAATCAAAACCTCCTCCAGATACCCAAAGCCAGATACAAGTCCAAAGGAGATCGAAGATTTGCAGTCCAAGTACCCCGCCTGTGGAATGCACTACCAAACACCATCCGACTGGAGTCGGACCACTTGGCCTTCAGGAGAAAGATTAAAACCCATCTCTTCTGAGGTCAAGGGGTTCCTTACCCATGAAATGGATACAGCGCCCAGAGGCGATTCAGTTTGCATGTGTTGCGCTTTACAAGTCTCTCTCTCTCTCTCTCTCTCTCACCTGTCTCCATGTGTTCATTAGAGGACTGACTCTCTTCCTGGCTGTCTTTTATCACCTTCCTCCTGTATGGCTCCACCCCAGGCCATCCCAGGAAGCCTATATTAACCACTGCACTGCTAGTCTGCTTTGCTGTTCAACCTTTGTTTGTAGCTTGAGTTCCTGTCTGCTGTGTGCTAAGTTTACCTTCCTGTGTACCGATTTTGGCTCGTATTTGACCACTACTGCTTGCCGGTTTCCCTGACCTTTTGCCTGTCCCTCGGTTACCCTTGTCTGCCTGTTGCCCTGACCTCGGCTTACCCATCACTATCGCTTTTCCTGGTTGCTGCTTCCCCTCTCTCCCTGCGGAGCATGACCTAGGGGATCCCAGTGGTCGCGACCTGGATCCAGCTGCAGCGAAGGCCATACTCACCACCAGAGGCTCTGGTGAACACCAAGCTGGGTCTTAGACTCCACGCCCTGGGGAATCCTGGGCTCACGCTACCTCTCTGTTAGCAGCAGTCGGCTATAGGGTTCAGTACCCTGTGGTGCATCCCTGACCCTAACGGGGTGCACTTGTCACCTGGCCACAGGTGACCTAACACTGAGACACCTGTGCTGGGGGTTACTATTGTGTGCGATGACATCTGTGCTGGGGGTAATTATGGCATCCACTAACACCAATGCTGGCGGGTTATTACTGTAATCCGTCCACTGACAACCGTGCTGGAGGTTAATATTGCATCCACTGACTCCAATGCTGGGGTTATTCTTGCATTCCACGGGGAAGCAATTTGGCATGTTCACCCTGGCAGCAGGTTGGCCTGGTCCCGCCACTGCATGAAAACACATGTAAAGGCATGACATAAACATGGTAAATGCACAGAAAACACTTATCATAAACCCATATACACTAAACCTAAAGGTAGCGACTAGCTACAATCTGTGCAATCACCTTTGTATCTACCAATAACTATGTAGTATACGGATCTGCCAGCTATGATTTAAACATTTTTAGAATTCGCACACTGCTTTCAATGATGTGTGCAAAACGTTATTGAACAAGCAAAGACACTTCACTTTTCTACATTTCACCTACTACTGGGGCCTAATCATACTTAAAAAAATATCTAAAGCCTTACTTTTATGAATATGTCATTGCTAAGGACTATGTCTGTGTCACATGCAATGCAGCCAATCAGCCAGGAGATGGGTGATGTGGCAGAGCTGATGGTTACTCTGATATTAGAGTGGGTTAAGTGCTTGGCACCTCCACTAGCAGCCGGTTCCCCACTTTTTTGGACCAGACCCACAGCACAGAGTGCCCAGGGACCCAGCCTGGAGTCACGGAAAAGAGAGAGTTGTAGAGGGGCCTCAGGAGAAGAGAACAAGCATGGAGGTTGGAGAAGGAGAGAGCTATGGGATACTGGTCCCTAAATGCTACACATCTGGGAAGAGGTGTACTGGTGTGTACAAGTGTCATCAGTGTAATGCAGTCAGCTACAAATTACAGTGAGTTAACAGTATAGTTGCAGCTCACGTCTACAAAAAAATGCATTTATTATTTATTTGAAAAAGGTGAATTTAGCCTTTAAGGCCTTTGTCAATGGCATCAGTTTGACATCAGGTTGAGAAGCTTCTGAGATCATTCAGAATTCAATCTGCCCACTTTCTATCCTGCATTTGACCTGTTTCAAGATGGTTTGCATTCCCATGGACTTGTATTAAAGTGCAAAAAAGCCAGGCCCTTACAGAGATCCTCTCACTCATAGCTTATTTTTATAGAGGAGGATTTTATGAAATGCTGTATATACTTAGTAGCATTATAAAGGCAATAACTGAAGACTTTCCATCTAAAGAGCAAAGAAAAAGTATAATACCTAAAGTTGAATGTTTTTGCCAAATGGATACTTACATTTTATACCTATGGAGTAATCTGTTCCTTTGTGATGTATTTTTTTTTTAAATTCCTTATTTAAAAGAATCAGCATATCATATATGTACAGCACAGATATATCAGCGGGAAATGTAACAGATAATTGTACAGAGAAACATAAATACAAATACACTGTATATCCTTTAAGGAGGGTTGGGCTCCCTCCAGTCATCTGCCCTTCATCTATCCATCAGCATACATGTGCTTCCTTTGAGGAGACTTTACATTTTAGAGTTAAGACTGCAGTACACAGGGAGCCTTGACGGGGCCTGCAGCTTACGCTTGTATTTGCAAATGCGTGCAAATAAACCCCTGTTTTTAACGCACTGTAATGCCCCGTACACACCATCACATGTGATGAAAAAAACCGACGTTTTTTAAAATGTCACTTTAATTGACCGTGTGTGGGGGAAAACGTTGTTTTATGTCTTGTAAAAAACGACCAAAAAAAATTGAAGCATGCTTCAATTTTATGTGTCGTTTTTCAAAACGTCGTTTTTTACTTCACAGAAATTGATCGTGTGTAGCAAAAAACGTCGTTTAAAAAGACGTTTTTACACCAGCGCATGCCCAGAAGCTAGCTTCAATGGAAAAAGTGGTGAGAACGTAACCTCGCTTTGCTAGAACATTGTGAGAAAAACGATGGTGTGTAGGCAACTTCGTCTTTGAAAATTGAAGTTTCAAAAACGTCATTTTTTACTTCACAGAAAATGTCGTTTTTTTTCATCACATAAAGTGATGGTGTGTACGGGGCATTAGACAGGTAAAATTGGTTGGTTGCTGATTGGTTGGTAAGTTGAGCTTGGTTATTCTGTGTGTTTGTTGACATGCATCCGCCCTTCCAAAGCTCCTTGCTGTGAAGACCAGTCATATAGGTTGGGGCAGTGACAGTTGTTTTTTGTTAGTGTTTTTTTTCACTGTAAATATATCATGGGCATTGAGTTCCAATGTAGACAATATGTAAAATGAATAGTGGTACCGATCACTGACTCTATTCATTATGAAAAGAAAGGGCTGGTAAATTTTACATTTACCAACCTCTTCCCTGCTCTCCATCCTGACAGATTCCCTGCAGCAGCCAGCAGGAGGTGGTAGGGGGAAACCTTGCAGCACTGCATGGGGGCCAGGGAGACACACAGGGGCCTGGGGCAGCAGGATGGCGGCAGGAGCAGCATGTAGAGGAACTGATGCCCTCCATTTCCTTTCTGCAGCCGCTACATGGAGAGATTGGCTCCTCTACATGCCACTGCCTCCGCCACCTTCCTATCCAGCTGTAAAGGGGGGCTGTAAGGGCCTCCTGAAGCATGGGGCCGGGTCGCAACGGCGACCCCTGCGACCCTCTGTATGTACGCCCCCTGCTGCTAGGATATACAGTTTCCTTGTTAATTTTTTTATTTTTATTTGTATTATTCTTTTATGCACGATAAAGGGGAATAAAAGCAACACTAAAATCCAGAAGAAAAGATAAAACATTTGGAGGGGGTGGGAATAAGAAACAAGAAGAGGGGAAAGAGAGGAGGAGAAGACATTTGGGGAAAGAGAGAGAGAAAAAAAAGGGGGGTAAATGGATTGAGCAAGTTGTTGCGAAGTCCCACTCCAACCTGTGGTTGGGAAGCTAGTATAATTTGACTCTTATAAAAGAAGTAGGGGATCCAAATTAAAAAAAAATTTGGGAGGCACCATACTCTTCCATAGAACTGGAATGCAGGCTTTTGTTGCATTAAGGAGATAACACATTTTTGTATCGCTTGTTTAATAGTGGTGTATCATGTAGTAGAAAGGCTGCAGGATTTCCTCCAAGGGGCACTCCCATTATTGTTTTTAATCGTTTGCTCCACCATGGTCCAAAAATCTCTTATCTTAGGCCAATTCCAGAAAATATTGAGTAAAGACCCCGCAGAACTTCATGATGTATTTTAATCTGTAACAATTACAACAGTCTATAATACTACAATAGCAGAATTTCTCTTTTCTTTTTCTTCTTTTTTCTTTCACTCTAGAAAAAGGAAAGGAAGCCAGCTACTGAAAATTTAAATTTTTAAAGACATCAGCCAAGAGTTCAAATGAACTGTGTGACCCTGCAGCTGCACTGGATATGTTAAATGATAACAAATGTGTATAAAGAATAAAACGTACTACCATATGTTCTGTACCTTTTTGCTTAAAAATGCTAAGTGCATAAAGTTTCCGTCATATTTTTTATATATGTCAGAACAATGTACCAGACGTGGTTTTGTCATCCCTGCAAGGTAGACTGTGGGGCTTGTCTGCTTTATATTTTACTTATGCTTTCACTGCATAAAAAGCTCCTGGTCTTGCATTTCATAATGGATATCTTTGCCATTCAGAAAGTGAGACAGTGTCACATGCAGCTGGGGACTGCTGGATGATTTTTTTTTCTTTTGTAGATTCCTAAATTGCAGAACCTAATTGGAAGATTAATAGATGAACTAGAACAGAAATCATAGGTCAATGAGTCAGGTCATGGCTGGTGCAAATGGGTGTATTACAAATTAATATATCACATGTAAGTGGGAGCTGCTTTTCAAATAGTCTAACATTTTCTGAAAGCACTGTGAAAGATCAATTAAGATAGTATCACATATAGAATAGGTAACACACATCTGTTTATCACAGGAGGTGGTGTATCCTTTATACATGCAGGTCTAAGATACTAGTCAAACCTGAAAAAAAGTCTAAAAACACTGGGGTAGATTCAGTAAGCAATTGCGTCTGCGTATCCATAGATACGCAGCGCAATTGCTTAGTTGTGCCGGCGTATCGACTGCTCCTGATTCAGAAAGGTCGATACGCCGACTGCAGCCTAAGATATGACTGGCATAAGGCTCTTATGCCGTCGTATCGTAGGCTGCATTCTTACGATGGCCGCTAGGTGGCGTTCCCGTAGTGGTCAGCGTAGAGTATGCAAATTGCATACTCACGCCGTTTCACAACCGTACGCGCGCCCTGCGTTCGCATTTTACGTCGTTTGCGTTCGTCAGTTTCTGCGTAAGGCTGCCCATGCTATTAGCAGGGGCAGCCAATGCTAAGTATACCCGTCGTTCCCGCTTTGCGATTTTTAAAAATTACGTTGTTTGCGTAAGTGAATTGTGAGCGCGGGAACGTGCCTAATTTAAATGATCCACGCTCCCTACGGGATCATTTAAATTACGCGCGCTTACGCCGGGCAGTTTTACGGAGCGCACACGCAAATTACGGAGCTACTGCTTCGTGAATGAAGCGGAGCGCACGTAATTTACGGAGGCGTAGCGTAAAAACGGTATGCTGCGCCTCCGTAGTAGTGCGCGCCCCTACCTGAATCCACCCCACTGCCTAGTGCCTATCCACTTTTTTTATGCTTTTTTTCTTTGTAGCCAGTTTTATCCACACTGGTGGCCATAGACGTGCGCAGGGGGTGTGCCAGGTGTGCCTGAGCACACTCTTACCACTATGCGCAGTGCCGATTTCCCCTACTGCCCAGGCTTCCCCCATGTTGCCCTCTGCAGCACTGCTGGATTCCCTCCTCTCTTCTCCCCCCAGCTGCTGAGGGGGATGTTTTAGGATGGCGAGTGGGAGAACGGGCTAGTAAATATGTCAATAACCAGCGCCTTTCTTTTCTAAATAAACGCAGTGAACACACTCACTCACTGTGTTCATTCATAACTGTAGCATAGTAAACTGTGTTTACTATGCTTTGGTTTGTGAATGAACAGGAAGCCACTCAGCACACAGCACCTCCCTTTCATTCACTGTCCCATGCACAGTGACGGGACAAGGTCATCCAGTTCCCAGGGCAAAGATACCAAATTTCACCCCCCCTTCCCTTAGGATTGGTGTTAGCCAGGGCCGGCGCTACCACTAGGCAGATTAGGCAGTCGCCTAGAGCGCACTGCCGCCTAGAGCGCAGCCACGGCCGCTGGCTTAACTACACTCTACTGGAGGAGAGGTTGCCTGGAGCATGTCAATGTGCCTCATCCTCTACCCGGCTGTCAAGCACTATGTGTGTGGCTGCGCGGCAATCAGCAGCACCCTTGGGGAGGCGTGGGCGGCTGGGCATCCATCGCTATAATGGCAGTGAACAGCGAGGGGCCAGCCGACTCGAGCGCAGATAAGCCCGGGATTCGGGAGAAGAGCGCCACCGTGGCACCGCCTCCTCCTTGACCTCGTCCCCTGACCCCGCCTCCCCAGGAGACAAGCGGGCACAGCGTACCCCATGCTGCCTCCCAGAGCATGGACTGCTCCAAGTTCCTCTACATGCTCTGATGTGAGGACTGGAGCTGACAGGCTCGCCGCTCACTGGGGGCACAGAGGACAGGCAGGACTCAGGCTGCTGAGCCTGCTGGAGCCACTGGAATTGGACGGATCGTGCAGGAGACTGACATCATTGCATGGAAGGTACTGTCTGTTGTCAAACACACCTGCAGACAGAGACTGGGACTGGGAGGTGTCTCAAGCCCCCTCCCCTCTTTCTAAGCCCCCCTCTCAGTCCTCCCCTCTCGATCAGCCCCCTCCCTATACCCTCAGCCATCCCTATACTCTCAGCCTCCCTATACCCTCAGCCCTCCCTATACCCTCAGCCATCCCTCCCTATACCCTCAGCCATCCCTATACTCTCAGCCTCCCTATACCCTCAGCCATCCCTATACCCTCAGCCATCCCTATACCCTCAGCCATCCCTATACCCTCAGCCATCCCTATACTCTCAGCCCTCCCTATACCCTCAGCCATCCCTATACCCTCAGCCATCCCTATACCCTCAGCCATCCCTATACCCTCAGCCCTCCCTATACTCTCAGCCCTCCCTATACTCTCAGCCTCCCTATACTCTCAGCCCTCCCTATACCCTCAGCCATCCCTATACTCTCAGCCCTCCCTATACTCTCAGCCCTCCCTATACCCTCAGCCCTCCCTATACTCTCAGCCCTCCCTATACTCTCAGCCTCCCTATACTCTCAGCCCTCCCTATACCCTCAGCCATCCCTATACCCTCAGCCATCCCTATACCCTCAGCCCTCCCTATACCCTCAGCCCTCCCTATACCCTCAGCCATCCCTATACCCTCAGCCATCCCTATACCCTCAGCCATCCCTATACCCTCAGCCCTCCCTATACCCTCAGCCCTCCCTATACTCTCAGCCCTCCCTATACTCTCAGCCTCCCTATACCCTCAGCCATCCCTATACCCTCAGCCATCCCTATACTCTCAGCCTCCCTATACCCTCAGCCCTCCCTATACCCTCAGCCATCCCTATACTCTCAGCCTCCCTATACCCTCAGCCCTCCCTATACCCTCAGCCCTCCCTATACCCTCAGCCATCCCTATACTCTCAGCCCTCCCTATACCCTCAGCCATCCCTATACTCTCAGCCCTCCCTATACCCTCAGCCATCCCTATACCCTCAGCCATCCCTATACCCTCAGCCTCCCTATACCCTCAGCCATCCCTATACTCTCAGCCCTCCCTATACCCTCAGCCCTCCCTATACCCTCAGCCCTCCCTATACTCTCAGCCCTCCCTATACTCTCAGCCTCCCTATACCCTCAGCCATCCTTATACTCTCAGCCCTCCCTATACCCTCAGCCCTCCCTATACTCTCAGCCCTCCCTATACCCTCAGCCATCCCTATACTCTCAGCCTCCCTATACCCTCAGCCATCCCTATACTCTCAGCCTCCCTATACCCTCAGCCATCCCTATACCCTCAGCCTCCCTATACCCTCAGCCCTCCCTATACCCTCAGCCCTCCCTATACCCTCAGCCCTTCCTATACTCTCAGCCCTCCCTATACCCTCAGCCATCCCTATACCCTCAGCCATCCCTATACCCTCAGCCTCCCTATACCCTCAGCCATCCCTATACTCTCAGCCCTCCCTATACCCTCAGCCCTCCCTATACTCTCAGCCCTCCCTATACCCTCAGCCCTCCCTATACTCTCAGCCCTCCCTATACTCTCAGCCTCCCTATACCCTCAGCCATCCTTATACTCTCAGCCCTCCCTATACCCTCAGCCCTCCCTATACTCTCAGCCCTCCCTATACCCTCAGCCATCCCTATACTCTCAGCCTCCCTATACCCTCAGCCATCCCTATACTCTCAGCCTCCCTATACCCTCAGCCATCCCTATACCCTCAGCCTCCCTATACCCTCAGCCCTCCCTATACCCTCAGCCCTCCCTATACTCTCAGCCCTCCCTATACTCTCAGCCCTCCCTATACCCTCAGCCCTTCCTATACTCTCAGCCCTCCCTATACCCTCAGCCCTCCCTATACTCTCAGCCTCCCTATACCCTCAGCCATCCCTATACTCTCAGCCTCCCTATACCCTCAGCCATCCCTATACTCTCAGCCCTCCCTATACTCTCAGCCTCCCTATACCCTCAGCCATCCCTATACTCTCAGCCTCCCTATACCCTCAGCCCTCCCTATACTCTCAGCCCTCCCTATACCCTCAGCCATCCCTATACCCTCAGCCCTCCCTATACCCTCAGCCATCCCTATACCCTCAGCCCTCCCTATACCCTCAGCCCTCCCTATACCCTCATCCCTCCCTATACCCTCAGCCATCCCTATACCCTCAGCCATCCCTATACCCTCAGCCCTCCCTATACCCTCATCCCTCCCTATACCCTCAGCCATCCCTATACCCTCAGCCCTCCCTATACCCTCAGCCATCCCTATACCCTCAGCCCTCCCTATACCCTCAGCCCTCCCTATACCCTCAGCCATCCCTATAACCTCAGCCCTCCCTATACCCTCAGCCATCCCTATACCCTCAGCCCTCCCTATACTCTCAGCCCTCCCTATACCCTCAGCCCTCCCTATACCCTCAGCCATCCCTATACTCTCAGCCCTCCCTATACTCTCAGCCCTCCCTATACCCTCAGCCCTCCCTATACCCTCAGCCCTCCCTATACCCTCAGCCATCCGTATACCCTCAGCAATCCCTATACTCTCAGCCGCCCCCTGTCTTTCAGCCATCCCCCTCTCTCAGCCCTCCCTATTTTCTCAACCCCCCTCTCTCTCTAAGCCTCTCCCTTTTCTCCTAGCCCTCCCTATTCTCTCAGCCCCCTCCCTATTCTCTCAGCCCCCCATTAGCCCACCTGTCTATCAACCCACCCATCTCTATCAGCCCCCCTCTCTTAGCCATCCCTCCATTCTTAGCACTCCCTCTCTCAGCCCCCACTCTCCTAACACTCCCTCTCTCTCAGCCCCCCTCTTCCTCTCTCTCAGCCCCCCTCTTCCTCTCTCTCAGCCCCCCTCTCCCTCAGCTCCCCTCTCCCTCTATCTCAGCCCCCCTCTCCCTCCTACCTCTCTCTCAGCCCTCCCTCCTACCTCTCAGCCCTCTCTCCTACCTACCTCTCTCTCAGCCCTCCCTCCCTCCTACCTCTCTCTCTCAGCCCTCCCTCCTACCTCCCCCCTACCTACCTCTCTATCTCAGCCCTCCCCCCTCTCTCAGCCCTCCCTCCTACCTACCTCTCTCATGCCCCCATCTCTCTCAGCCCCCTCTCTTAGCTCTCCCTCCTCTCTTAGCCTTCCCTTCATTCTTAGCCAGCCCTCCCTCTCTCAG
The DNA here is from genome assembly GCF_905171775.1 of Rana temporaria. Taxonomy (NCBI): domain Eukaryota; kingdom Metazoa; phylum Chordata; class Amphibia; order Anura; family Ranidae; genus Rana; species Rana temporaria. Next base: position 286,870,491 of record NC_053489.1, on the reverse strand, counting down.
CCCCCACTCTCTCAACCCCTCTTCTCTCAAAGCCTCCCTCTCTTACAGCCGCCCTCTCAGTCCCCCTCTCTCTTAGCCCCCCTCTCCCCTCCTCCCCAATTAGCTGGTCGTGCCTAGGGCACAAAATTGGCTAGCACTGGCCCTTTTTAGGTAGGTCAGTGTATGTGTCAAGTCACATGTGTTACAAGGGCAAAGGGGGTGGAGTCAGGGGCAGAGCCAAAGTGGGGGCGGCAAAATTAGGTTTCGCCTAGGGTGTCAAAAATCCTTGCACCAGCCCTGGTGTTAGCAGTGATGTCGCTGTCTCTACTGCTGTCAGCCTTGTAACAGAAGCATCTGGCACAGGGCACCCCCATCCCTGCAATAAACCATTGCGGAGAGGGCAGTCATCCCCCTGCCAACCCCTTTTCCTGGTCGTGCAGCTTTGGCTGCAGAGAAAGACATGTGTGTTTAAGTTTTGGGGTGCACACCATAATGCAATAAGCTGATCACACCTATGCTGATGTCCATGGTGCAATATATCTGCTTTTTACCAGCATAAATCTGGTCATACACGGTTAGAATTCCATCTAATTTCTGTGAATCGACCGGAATGATGGCACCACTTGGCTTTTTGATTGAAAAATCAAAGGACTCAGGCAGAACATTTTGGACCAAATCAGTTGCTGTCACTGTTTGGGTATTATACGCTGGCTGTCAGCATACAAATCTAAGGCCCCGTACACACGTCCGAGAAACTCGACGGGCAAAACACATAGTTTTGCTCGTCGAGTTCCTTGTGAAGCCGCCGAGGATCTCGGCGAGCCAAGTTTCCCCATTGACTAACGAAGAAATAGAGAACATGTTCTCTATTTGGCTCGACGAGTTCCTCGTCGGTTTCCTCGGCCAAAAGTGTACACACGACCGGTTTCCTCTGCAGAATACAGCTCCCATCGAGTTTCTGGCTGAATTCTCAAATGTTTTTGTTGTTTTAACCACTTCAATACCAGGCACTTTTGCCCCCTCCTGTCCAGGACAATTTTCAGCTTTCAGTCGCACTTTGAATGAGAATTGCGCAGTCAGGCAACACTGTACCCAAACTAAATCTTTATAATTTTCTTCCTACAAATAGAGCTTTTTTTTGGTGGTATTTGATCACCACTGGGGTTTTAATTGTTGCTAAACAAATTAAAAACGACAGAATTTTTGGAAAAAAAAAACGTTTTCTTTGTTTCGGTTATAAAATTGTGTTTTCTCCTTCACTGACAGGCACTGATGAGGCGGCACTGATGAGCACTGATGAGGAGGCACTGATACAGTATGTAGAATTGATGGGCACTGATGGGCACCAATAGGCAGCACTGATATGCAGCACTGATGGGCACTGACAGGCGGCACTAATGGGCACTGACAAGTGGCTGTGATGGGCACTGATTGGCACTGTGGTGGGCACTAATTGGCATTGATTGGCACTTTGATGGGCACCTATAGCTGTTTCTGATGGGGCACTGACTGGCAGCTGTTTGGCACATCTGATGTGGCTGTGCTGATAATCAATGTGCTGATTATCAGCACAGACCCCCCTCTCACAGGGAGAGCCGCCGATCGGCACTCCCTGTCAACGCAAACCGAGGAATGCCGTTTACCGGCACTACCGGGCTCACGCAATAATCAGCTGTGATTGATCAATCTGCTATAGGCCGGGTGGGAAGTGGTTAAATAGGTATTAGTGTATTTATATTCCCTGTGTTTTTTGCTAGCCTTCCTTTGTAATGATGGGCTCACACGTTGTGGCTGACATTTGCAGTGTCATGACTGATCAATTCCCCCATGTCCATGTATTAATCAACCTAACTTGTCCCTAGGGATAGTCAATTTCTTGTTCCAGGTCACACAGAATCTAGTGAATCTCCTATAATACAATGCGCTCCACTGGACATGGCTCTAATCAACATGGCTTTCCATCCCAAAGCAGCACCATTGATTAGAGCAGTATTTAAGTGTTACTAAACCGAGAACCTGCATTCACTATATCTGGTCTCCCACAGTACACAGAACATGGAAATGCAATTATTTTAGTAAATATAAACTGCTAAATACCCTTTCTCATCAACAGCATATATCAATATTGTGATTTCTATCAGTGTCTGATTAAAGCTTGTAGGAGGAGTTTTCATTCTCCCATGATTTTCCAATGAGGATGCAGGACCCCTGACCCTCTGTCTTGACAGTGCTGATTGGCCCTGTGCTGGTCACATGCACTCTCCCAAGAAAAAAAACAAAACTATCTAGCAATACACAACAAACTGAGCATGTGCAGTTTGTTCCCTAACCTCTGTGAAATCCGGAGATCATTTGGAGACGGTGGAAAAAGGGGAGGATGAGAGCAGACAGGAGCAAACAGCCTTTTTAAACAATGCAGAGGATTAATCGCTTAGATTCCACAGTGAGTATACATATAACAGACTGATTTTACTGTTGTGGATTTAGTAACACTTTCAGTATTCAAAAACACTTATAGCTGGATTCAGAGAGACTGGCTTAATGTTGAGGCGGCGTAGCGTATCGCATATACGCTATGCCGCCGTAAGTCAGAGAGGCAAGTGCTGTATTCACAAAGCACTTGCCTCCTAAGTTACAGCGCCGTAGCGTAAATGGGCCGGCCTAAGCGCGCCTAATTCAAATGTGGAACAGGGGGCGTGTTTATGTTAATGACTGGTGACCCGACGTGATTGACGTTTTTTACGAACGGCGCATGCGCCGTTCGTGAAAGAATCCCAGTGCGCATGCGTCGGATAGAATGCCTAAGATACGTCGAACACTGCCTACGACGTGGCGTAACTTACGCACAGCCCTATTCGCGTACGACTTATGCAAACGACGTAAAAAGATAGTTCCGACGTCCATACCTTGCATGGGCTGCGCCACCTAGGGAGCAGCTTTATCTTTACGCCGGCGTATCGCTTACGTAAACGGCGTAACTAATTGCGACAGGCGCACGTACGTTCGTGAATCGACCAGCAAGGGGTTATGCAGACTCAGGTGACTGCCTTAAAGGAAGCAGTGCAGCAGCTGTCTCAGGTTCGGGAGCAAGCGGCTGTTGCCCCTGGCAACCAGGTGACTGTGAGGGCAAGCCATTTTCTGCAGAAATTGTCCCCGAGCGATGATGTAGAGGCATTTCTTGCTACATTTGAGAGGACGGCAGAGAGAGAAGGGTGGCCTCAGGACCAGTGGGCTGGCCTCATTGCTCCTTTTCTTACCGGAGATCCTCAAAAAGCCTACTTCGACCTGCCACCAGATGATGCTAAAGATTATCAAAAGCTAAAGGCAGAAATTCTGGTTTGTCTGGGGGTGACTACGGCTGTTCGGGCCCAACGAGTACACCAATGGAAATATCATCCAGATCGGCAACCCCAGTCTCAAATGCATGACCTGGTGCAACTAGTAAAAAAATGGCTGCAGCCTAAAGGTGTTGTCTGGCCCCCAAATTGTGAAGCGGGTCATGCTGGACCGATACCTGAGGTCCTTGCCAGATGACCTTCAACGGTGGGACAGCCATGGAGACCCCAAAACAGCAAACCTCCTTGTTGAGATGGTGGAACAATATACAGTGGTAGAGGACCTGCTCGGACCTACCAAGCGCATAGGGCCCAGTCTGCCACGGCCTGTTCGACCAACTGCTGCCCTTCGAAAGGATGTTCCAAGGAGCCCTGAAACAAACGCCCCGGAAGGCCAAGAGTCACTCCCAGTACCTCCTCAGCATTCTGTTCCTGTTCAGAGAGGAGGGGATGTACAATGTTGGCGATGTCATTCCTGGGGTCATACCCGGGCACACTGCCCACTGCAAGAGGAGCCCATGGAATGCGGGGTTCTTCAAAGGGGGACTTTTTATGCCCATAAAGTATGCACCACACATCTCGACCTGGGTGAGGAAAAATTTGAGTGTGAAGTCCAAGTGAACCACCTCCCTGCCCGGTCTTTGTTGGACTCTGGAAGCATGGTAACCCTTGTTCATCCTAGAGTAATTGGGAAGATCGGTCCGGTAAGCAAAACTTTACGGGTGGTGTGCATTCACGGGGACACTAGAGAGTACCCTCTCATCACGGTGTCTATCTCCTCAGCATGTGGCACTGGTACTCAAGAGGTGGGGGTGGTAAAGAACTTGGTACATGATGTTAATATAGGACGATACTGTCCATTGTTTACAAAACTGTGGGAAGAAGGAGAACGGTTCAGAGACTGGGGAGAAACTAGCCCCCTGTTCCTGCTGCTGAGAGGAATAACCCTGAACTGCCAAATGTTCTTAATGTAGATCCAGATGAGGAAAATGCTAATGATTTGGTTAATGGTGATGAAAGTAGTGTTGATACTGTTGAGAATGTCAAGATATGTGGTCCACAGACCTACCAAAACACTAAGTGGGAGGAGCCTTCCCCACTTCAGGTAATGCTGGGGGAAGAGGATGAGGAAGTGGCCTCTACCCCTGCCCTGCCAGATTTGGGTGTTCCCCAGGGGGAATTTGGTACTGCTCAGATGCAGGACCCCACTTTGGCCCGTGCACGGGAACAAGTTGTAGTAGTAAATGGGGTTCCCCAAGAGCCAGGTGCGAATGAGAGGTGGCCACACTTTGCAATATATAATGAATTGCTGTATCGGGTTACCAAGGAGAGAGAAAATGTGGTAGAACAATTGTTGGTACCCCAACAATATAGACAAAAGGTTCTGGACTAAATACAGCAGAGACTGGGAATCACACTTGCCCAAAGTCCAGGCAGTACTGGACTCTCTTTGGATGGAGGGGTTTACAATAAACCTTGAAAAATGTGCTTTGAGAATGGAATATAGAATTGGCCCCGCCCCCTCACAAAAAAGTAGGTACGTGCATTCCTGGGCATGGTGGGATATTACAGGAGATTCGTACCCAACTTTGCCACGTTGGCGGCTCCATTGACCGATCTGACTAAGGGTCGGAAATCGGTCATGGTGGAGTGGAATGCAGATGCTGAAAAGGCTTTTTTGGAGCTCAAGTCAGCACTGTGCCAACACCCTGTCCTGATAGCACCCAATTTTTCAAAAGAGTTCATTGTCTAAACTGATGCTTCCGATGTAGGATTAGGAGCTGTGTTGTCACAGGTTGTTCATGGTGAGGAGCACCCAGTAGTCTTTCTCAGTAGGATGTTGACACCAGCGGAGAAAAACTACGCTATAATTGAAAGAGAGTGTCTGGCCATTAAGTGGGCTTTGGAGTCCCTCAGATTTTACCTCTTGGGGAGGAAGTTTAGGTTGATTTCTGATCATGCCCCTTTAACATGGATGAGGCAACGTGGATGTTCCTGGCGCTCCAGGAATTTAGGTTTGTAGTGGAGCATAGGCCCGGGAGACTGCATCAAAATGCAGATGCCCTCTCCCGAGTCCATTGTTTGAGCTCCACTGTTGCCTCCACCTCCTTGGCGTTGGTGCACAGGGGGTGGATATGAACAGGGCGCCGTGGCTGGGTCCTGGAAGGACGTTATATTTCCCCTCTGTTTGGACTGTGGTCCCTTTAAGGGAACAGAAAGCGTTAACGCACCTGTCCAAGGATGTGGCTTAAAGCAAGACAGGAAGTTGTAGGTGAGAGTGGAGGAGTATAGTGGAGACTTTGCATGGTGATGGTGGACAGGGAAAGAGCTGTGAAAGCTGTGAAAAGCTGTGAAAAGCTGTGAAAGCACTTGGCAGTGTCCTGCCTGGAAGCCTGCTGGCTGGGGGAACTTACCTGCAAGGACGGTTTAACTGTGATAGCAGTTCTGAGCTCTACAAGTCGGTGAGACTGATTATTTATTTTGTTTTTTGCTGCTGTGAAGCCATTTAAGTTTAATAAACCTTATGCCACGTACACACCATCACTTTATGTGATGAAAAAAAAAGAAGTTTTTTAAAAACGTCACTTTAAATGACCGTGTGTGGGGGAAAACTTTGTTTTATGTCTTGTGAAAAATGACCAAAAAAAATTGAAGCATGCTTCAATTTTATGTGTCGTTTTTCAAAAAGTCGTTTTTTACTTCACAGAAATTGACCGTGTGTAGCAAAAAACGACGTTTAAAACGACGTTTTTACACCCGCGCATGCCCAGAAGCTAGTTATGAAGCGAGCTTCAATGGAAAAACGTGGTGAACGTAACTTCGCTTTGCTAGAGCATTGTGAAAAAACAATGGTGTGTAGGCAACTTCGTCTTTGAAAATTTAAGTTTCAAAAACTTCTTTTTTTACATAAAGTGATGGTGTGTATGCGGCATTAGTTTTGATTTAAAAGCCTGTGTCCTGCGATCTAGCTGGTTCCCCGAACTTTACAATATGCTTATTGGCCCGGATTCAGAGAGCAATTGCGCCTGCGTAACCATAGTTACGCAGCGCAATTGCTGACTTGCTCCGGCGTTACGAATGCTCCTGATTCAGGAACATTGTAACGCCGACTGCAGCCTAAAATCTGCGTGGCATAAGGCTCTTATGCCACGCAGATTTTAGGCTGCATTCTTGCGATGACCGCTAGGGGGCGCTCCCATTGTGCTCAGTGTATAGTATGCAAATTGCATACTAACACCGATTCACAATGTTGCGCGGGCCCTGCGTACGCAAGTTACGGAGTTTCCGTACGGCGTCTTTAGCGTAAGGCTGCCCCTTCTAATAGTAGGGGCAGCCAATGCTAAAGTATACCCGCCGTTCCCGCGTCGTGAAATTTGAATTTCACGTCGTTTGCGTAAGTGATTCGTGAATGGCGCTGGACGCCATTCACGTTCACTTTGAAGCAAATGACGTCCTTGCGACGTCATTTGCCGCAATGCACGTCGGGAAAGTTTCCCGACGGCGCATTTGCTTTACGATCGGCGCGGGAACGCGCCTAATTTAAATGATTCCCGCCCCCTGCGGGATCATTTAAATTGCGCTCGCCTACGCCGGGCAATTTTGCCGGCGCGCCCTCGCAATTTACGGAGCTACTGCAGCGGCGCAAATTTGCGGGGGCGCAGGGCAAAATCGTTGCCCTGTGCCTCCGTAATTTATGCGCAAATCTTACTGAATCCGGGCCATTGTTTTTTTCTTTCTTTACCGAAACAATGTAGTGAATACATATTGGCTTAAAATGATGAAGAAATTTGATTTATTTACATTTTTTTATTGGATGTGTTTTAGAGCAGAAAGTAAAAAACTTAATTTTTTTTTTCAAAATTGTTGGTTGTTCTTTGTTTCTAGCGCAAAAAAAAAAAAAAAAAGCAGAGGTGATCAAATACAACAAAAAGAAAGCTCTATTTGTGGGTAAAAAAGGACATACATTTTATTTGGGTGAGTCTGCAGTGAGTTGAAGTAACGTAGTGCCGTATCGCAAAAAATGGCCTGGTCAGCAAGGGGGTGGCGTAAACCTTCCGGAGGTAAAGTGGTAACTATTTTTGGATGATTTTGGTAAAGGAAAAATCAGATATGAAAGACTGTGCATAATCAGAAACAGTAAAGACAAAATAAAAACCGTTGTCGTACGAGAATTGTTACAAGAATTATTTTCATCCTCGCTTTTCACTTGCTGTGAAACAGCGAGAAAAAAAATGTTTTTTTTTATAGTGTGTACCCACCTTAAAGTGGAGTTCCACCCATTTAAAAGTCAGCAGCTACAAAAAGTGTAGCCGCTGACTGTTAATAATTGGGCACTCACCCGTCCCACGGTCCAGCGATGCGGGCGTACAAAGTCCTGCTCCTCTCCCCCTCCTCTCTGCGGTGCCGACATTCTAACTGTCAGGCGCACACTTTGCATGAGCGAGCCACGCTGCACAATGTGAATGGCTGGGCAATCTTCTGGGAAAAACTGGGTTCCCGCTTCACCCCCAAAAAAAATGACATGCCAAATGTGGCATGGCAGAGGGGTCACCGTCACTTAAAGTGGAAGTTCTATTTTTGGGTGGAACTTCGCTTTGAGACATGTCCCAGAGTATAACCTATCGATTTCAGCTCCCCCTAATTGCATTGTGGAATGGTTCTGTCAGTGGCAGTGGATGTTTGAGGAGAGAGTTCATTTTCACCAGCCCCTCCCTATTAGATTGTAAGCTCCCAGGAGCAGGGTCCTCCTAAGTCCTAACCCCCTTGTATTGAATTGTATTGTCTCCCTTTATATTGTAAAACTATTGATGCTTTATAAATCCTATATAATAATAATCATTGTTGTGTCAGACTAAATTGTAAACACAATAGCTGTAGTTTTGTGAGGAGATGTTATAATAAATCCCTGTGTGTGTGTGTGTGTGGTGTCTACACAGACTATAGATAACACATCTGTGTGCACAAAGCAGACACACATTGAGAAGTATGTTGTGTGAGGCGAGGTTGGAATATGTGATATCACTGACAGGGACTGAAGCAGTTTATATGATATGACTGCTCCCTGTATGTCTGGGAAGTGTCAGGAGGAGCAGAGTCATGGTTTCCCCCCTCCCCTGAGTGATCTTTGTCTGTTTCTTCAGCCTTCTCCTCACTCCCCACCTTCCTTCCTCCACAAGGGGGGACAGCTGCACTTCATCCACAGCCTATCCACCAGCACAGCCAACAGGCTCCCAGTGCAGCCCTGACTGGAGGTGCCCTGACTGGTACCCAGCCATCTTTGCTGACAATGCTGCCTTTCTTCCCTGCTCTCCTGCTCTCTCTGGCAGGTAAGTACCACACTAACTGTCTCTCAGTAGGCAGTGAGGGAAACTTTTTTTGTGTTTGCAGCTTTCTTCAGTGAAATGGTGAGTCAGGTGAAAGCAGCCGGTAGGACTAAAAGTTGAGGATTTACAGTGTTCCAGCCCAGAGGTAATGCAATCAGTATGGAAAGTGCTGGGATTTGTGGATGCCAGCATTGCAGAGTGGGATGGGAGCCGAGTGTGTCTTGGAGGGGACAGATGAGGCTGCTGCAGGCTGTTCTCCTTTTATCCTTTAGTAGTCTGCTCAGCACCATGCACACCGTCCTGTGGAGGATGCACCCACATTTAGCTGCACAGTCAGCCTCTTTACAGGACATGCTCACACTTTGCAGAATAGAAACTTTTGCTCCGAGTCTGAGGTTTTATTTTTTAACATGACATTGTTTTGAATTATTATTTTTTTGCTGATCATGAAGTATTGTGTGAACTGCACCACTGGTCTCTGGTTATACGTACGGTAAGATTGCACTGTCTTTGGATTGCATCTGTTTTAATCCAGTAAAAATGGAACATCACCACGCCACAAAAATGTGCAGTGTACACATTTGTGGCATGACCTGTTTGCTCAAATTGGTCACGCTCATTGGCGGTCATAGGCATGCACAGGGCATACCTCCCAACTTTTGAGGGACACCTATCAGCAAATGTATGTTGGCATAGGACACACACCTTGTCATGCCCCCTTAAAGGAGAATAGTCCATATCGGCTTTTGGAATTTACAAATGCAGCAATTTACAAATCAGATGAAAGGTTTAGCGCTGGAAAACACTTTTTGATAGATAAAAAGTGCATTTTATATACAACTATATAGATCAGATCAAAATGAGGAACAAATGAGAAGGAATGAGGGACATTGCTCCAAATCAGGGACAGTCCCTCTAAATCAGGGACAGTTGGGAGCTATGCACAGGGGGTATGCCAGGCGTTCATAATCACTGTGTGTGGTGCAGATTCCCCCTATTGCCTGGGCTTACCCCATGTTGCACCCCGCCCCACATTGCTGGCTTTCCTCCTCTCCTTTCCCCCTGGCTGCTGAGGGGGATGTTTCAGAATAGAGAGTGGGGGAAAGGGCTAGTACATATGTAATTTCCTGTCCCCTTCCTTTTCTAAATGAACACACTCACTTACTATTTTTATTCATAACTGAAGCGTAGTACTAGGCTTCAGTTTGTGAATGAACAAGAAGCCACTCAGCACAGAGCACTTCCCATTCATTCACTGATCAGTGCAGCTGAGGCTGCAGAGAAAGGCATGTGTGTTTGAGCTTTGGGGCGCACACCATAATGCAATAGGCTGTACACACCTATGGTGGCGGTACTGCCTTTCCAACACCACAGGGGGGTTATCTTTGCCAGATTTTGTCCCTTGCACTGATTCCTGTTCTGTTAGTGAATATCTGCCCCCATCCTGCCCCCAATGGTGCGTTGAGGGTTACTACAACTAAGGGGCTGTCACAGGCTGTCATTAAGGGCCAGTTCACACCACATGCAGTCCAGTATGTTTTTTTTTCTGCGTGAGAATGCTGGAACGCACAGGAAATGAGTCAAAAATGCACTGGAAACGCGTAAAAAACGCACATTGAGAAACGCACCCAGACTGTGTTTCTGTGGTGTGAACTGACCCTTCGAGAGCCCCACTATGCCCACCACTTCTGCCTAGCTGCTCCATTCATATAAGCCACACTACAGCATCTATGAATGGAGCATGGTTTATTAAAAGAGGGGGCGGGGCTATCAATCATTCAGTTGTCCTCCATTCATAGATCATTTTCCATTCATAGAAGCTGTAGTAACAGCTTGGAGCAGCTAGGCATAAAGGACGGGCATAGTCGGGCACTCTTGATGAAAGCCTGTGACAGCCCTTTAGTTGTACTAGCCCCCACCCAGCAGAATATTACTACTGCTAGGGTTTTGGGGGGGGGGGGGGGGCAGGGACAACTTAAAGATCAGGAATCAGCACAAAGAACACATCCTACTTACTGTAAATTTTGTCCTTTTAAAGGCTTTTATTTACATACAATACATATTGTACACCTTTATGATATTGTATATAAACAAATATCTTGTTTTAACAATATAATATTTTTTGGTTGATGGCATGACACCTTTAGACCTCATTTAGATTTGTGGTTGGGGGAAGGGATGAGCCATGTTTTTTAGTGTCCCCCAACCACCCCCTTAAAGCAGAACTTCATCTCTCAAGGGAAATTCCACTTATCCTCTTTCTACTCCCCCCCCCCTCATTGTAAACATTTTCTCTTGGAGCACATACCTAGTTTTGACAGGTACTACATGCTCCCACCTCCCCCTAGAAGATCTGAGCGGATTCCTGCCCCCCTTCTCCCCAAAACCTCCTGGGATATGTCACAGGTCCCAGGAGGTTACGGCACCATTCAGAAAGCGCAGCTCGTGCATGCACAGTGGGGACCCGGCTGTTAAGCCGTAGGAAGGCAAAGCCAGCTTCAAGCAGTCATGGTGGCAGTGCCAGAGACCTGAAGACCAGCAAAGAACCAGCCCAGGTGAAAACAGCCCTGGATCCCTGTGCTAATAAGTGTACAGTATTAGTAGCTGCTGCCTTTAAGATGCTAAGGCAAAGGATGGGGTGTTTATATGCCATGGTCTAAATGCATTCAATCACATCTGCGGCAGAAATTTTCCCTCCTGTCGCATTCATCTGCGATACAAAAGGGGATGCACCGCAGATGCACGCAGTTGCGGAACGTTGGTGTAGCATTTACAGGGTTAAAACAGGCAGTGAGGAGGCATCATGTTGCCTCCTTACCACCTGTCAAACGCCTTTGAAAAGCATTCCAAAAGCAGATTACTTTTCATTGGAGCATCAATTAATGTGCACATCTAAACCTAGTCTTAAAGTCCCAAGTGGTGCAGCTGATTAAGTTTACTGAGATGCAGTGTCCAAAAAAGACCATAGACTCAGAAGTGGTACAGTGACACCTCCCGATGAAAGAATATGGCTGGATTGTCCTGCCAAAGGCTGTAATACAGGACTGCACTTATTTTTCATTTTCATGATCAAGGGTACACATGGCACTCAGCAGTGGCAGACGGAGTGGTAATTGTTTTTGGTGGGCGGCAAACAGTACCACAACCCCCCCGTTGGTCAGACGGCGGGGGGGCCTGGTGAACTTACCCTATCTATGCAGCGCTTCACAAGGGGCTTCCCTTGCTCGGTGGCGGCTACCACTTTCCCTTCCTCTGCTCTCCACAGGCATGAGCGACTTCCGTTTCCTCCCTCCTCCTCAGCGACCAATCGGGAGTCTTCTCTTTTTGACCAATCGGAAAATGGGTCTCAGACCTGCTTCTGATTGGCCAGATTGAGGATCGGTGTTACGACTGTAAATATTTAATTGCTGTTGTAACATCTGGGTGAGCTCATGGTGCAATGCTCTGCGATCTGAGCCCACCCTATTTTTAAGCCTATTAGAGCCTATGGCTCTAATCAGGTGCTTCGAAAAAACACCCCACCGCCGCTGTAATTCAGGCGCCCGTCGTCCTGAAAGGGGCCAGATGCATGAATAGGGGGTGGCCACAGGGGCCGTGGAAAGATTCATGCTATGCATGAATCTATCCATTATTAATAAAGGGGGTGGTGTGGATAGAGGCGGTTGCGCCCGGGCGCCCCTAATGGACGGGCCGCCACTGGTACTCAGCATCCTTTTATGTTGTCACAGCAAACGTCCATGAGTTTTCTTTTCTCTACCTGCTGATTTCTACCCTTCTCATTACTGGGAATTCAGGCAGACAAGGCTTCATTTATTTCATTTAAAGTGTATCTATGGTCAAAATGTAAACTCCTTGTGAAGATCCCCATATATCCTTGAATTCTATGACATGTATTCACTATGCAGTGTGAGTAGGCACTGCTGTCTCACACATTTCACAGAGCCTCTCTTCTGAACTACGGAGGTGCTGGGAGGAGGAGTTTCAGGAAGCAGAGTCAGTACAGGAATCACTGTTTGCAGAAAGGTACCATGGGATGTGTAGTTCTTAGCAATTGAAAGTAAATAGCAGAGGAGAAGCTGCAAAGCATGCAGGGAATCCAGGAAGTTGTGGAAAGAGATGACCAGCAGACAGGCAGAACTCACAAGATAAAAAAAGATTTTCCAAATAAGGGCCCTTTCACACAGGCAGACCAATTGGGTTTTTCAGGCGGACCCGATCGGACCATCCAGTCTCCTCTATTTCAGCTTGTCATTGAGTTATACAGACTAAGCAGCTGCTGCTTACCTGGGATCCTGGCTGCAGGTATCTGCAGGCATACTTGCTACAGCATGGCAGTTTAGGATGTGTGAATGAGGCCTTGAAGCTGTAATTTTATGTAATTTATTAAAGTGTAACCCAAAAACAAATACATTTAATACACTCTATATAGCTTCATTTGTTTTCTTTTTTCAGGCTTATTTTTTCCTTTTATTTGTACCTGGCGATCTGGCGAGTAACACACTTATAGCTAGATTCAGTAACATTGCCGCAACTTTGCGGCGGCGTAGCTTAAGGAATTTAAGCTACGCCGCCGTAAGTTAGCGAGGCAAGTACATGATTAACAATGTACTTACCTGCTAAGTTACGGCGGCGTAGCCTAAATCGGCGGGCGTAAGGGCGCCTAATTCAAATGTGTTTGAGGGGGGCGTGTTGTATGTTAATGGGGCTTGACCTTAAGTTTTTTACGCTTCTTGCGAACTGCGCATGCGCCGGGCACCTACATTTCCCAGTGTGCATTGCGGCTAAGTACGCAGCACGGGCCTATTGATTTCGACGTGGACGTAAACAACGTAAATCCTGATTCACTGACTTACGCAAACAACGTAAAAAAATCGAATTTTGACGCGGGAACGGCGGCCATACTTGACATTACTATTCCAACTAGGGCCCAGCTCTAACTTTACGCGGCCTATCTCTTATGTAAACGGCGCAAAAGTACTGCGTCGGTCGGGCGTACATTCGTGAATCGGCGTATCTACTCATTTACATATTCTACACCGACCTCAATGGAAGCGCCACCTAGCGGCCAGCCTCAATATTGCAACCTAAGATAGGACGGCGCAAGCCGTCCTATCTTAGATATGTTTAAGCGTATCTCTGTTTGAGCATACGCTTAAACATAAGTCGGCGTAGATTCTGAGTTAGGTCAGCTTATCTACTGATAAGCCAGCCTAACTCTTACTGAATCTACCTTTTACTCTTTATGAGAATCTAAATGCCAGAAAGCAGAGGTAGGCATTCTGATCATGTGACCACTGAGACTGACTGTCACAGCGGTCACATGATCAGAGGCTCTGATTGCAAGTATGCATCGGGAGCTCCCTGTAATATTTTAGTTAGTATGCTGGAAGTCTGCAGTGAGCGCATTTCCAGCACAATAAATCGTTTCCTATGGATGCATATATGCGGCAGCTCTATGCTAAAGCCCACCCAACCAGAAGCCGCTTATATGCATACAACCGGTGGGAATGAGTTAGCGGCAATAAACCCAACAACAAAACGTAATCTGTTGCAGTTTACAAATTATTTAGCGGTGGTGGCTTCATTCATTTTCTTTTTTACCCCCCCTCCCCCGTTCACACTAGTGCGTTTTCTTATGCACCTGCTGCTGTCCTGCACTGCACGGCAATGGAAATCACCCTATTCTATAAAAAACACAATATTTTTTACTTTTTGATTTAATAAATATCAATTTAAAAAAAATAGAATAGATTTTCCTCAGTTTAGACCGGTACGTATTCTTCTACATATTTTTGGTAAAGAAAAAAATCGCAATAAGCGTATATTCATTGGTTTGCGCAAAAGTTGTAGCGTCTACAAAATAGGAGATAGATTTATGGCATTTTTATTTTTTTAATTTTTTTTACTAGTAATGGCGGCGATCTGCTTTTTTTTTTTTTTTTTTGTGACCGTGACATTGAGGCCGACACATCGGACACTTTTGACATGTTTTTGGGACCATTCACATTTATACAGCGATTAGTGCTATAAAACTGCACTGATTACTGTGTAAATGTGACTGGCAGGGAAGGAGTTAACACTAGGGGGCGCTGAAAGGGTTAATATGTACCTAAAGTGTGTTCTAACTGTAGGGGGAGGGGGACTCACAAGGAGAGGAGACCGATCTGTGTTCCTCTGTACTGGGAACACACATCGGTCTCCTCACCTCTGACAGGAGGTGGATCTGTGTGTTTACACACACAGATCCACACTCCTGCCGTGATTGCCGGCAATCGCGGGTGCCCGGCGGTCATCGCGGCAGCCGGGCACGCGCACTGGGTCGCGAGCATTGCCGCGGGCGCACGCGCCCCCTAGCGGCCACAATGCAAAGGACGTCATTTGACATCCAGTCTGAAAGACGGACAGTTCCTGCCGACATCATATTACTATGACTCGGTAGGGAACTGGTTAAAGGGGTTGTAAAGGTAAAAAAAAAAATCCCTAAATAGCTTCCTTTACCTTAGTGCAGTCCTCCTTCGCTTACCTCATCCTTCGATTTTGCTTTTAAATGTCCTTATTTCTTCTGAGAAATCCTCACTTCCTGTTCTTCTGTCCTTAACTCCACACAGTAATGTGATGTGATGTAATGATGCGCTAAAATCAACCCTAGATGCTGTACAGTGAATAATATGAACCTAAATAGTTATTATATAAACTGTGACAATGTGATAAAAGCAACAATATGCAAATCATAGTCCATTCATCTGAACTGGGTAGGAAGTGATGATAGTGAAAAAGTGAAAAATTAGCGCAACCCACAACAATAAATAAAAATAAAAAAGTATCTGAAAATAAAAAAAACGTTTTGTTCGCAACAAGCTAATGCTTTCGACGTGAACGTCATTCTACGCAAAGCCTTGTTCGCGAACGTTTTACGCAATTGACGTACATGACGGAAAATTAGACGCTGGCCCGACATCCATACTTAACATTGGCTACGCCTCATATAGCAGGAGTAACGTTACGCCGAAAAAAGCCTTACGGAAACGACGTAAAAAAAATGTGCCGGCCGGACGTACGTTTGTGGATCGCCGTATCTAGCTAATTTGAATACTCGACGTGGAAATCGACGGAATCGCCACCTAGCGGCCAGCGTAAATATGCACCTAAGATCCGACGGCGTACTAAGACGTACGCCAGTCGGATCGAGCCCTCATTCAGTCGTATCTTGTTTTGTAGATACAAAACAAAGATACGACGGGGGATCTTAGAAATTACGCGGCGTATCAATAGATACGCCGGCATAATTTCTTTGTGGATCTGGCCCTTTGTGTCCAGATCCAGTCATCTGCCCCCAGCTGCAGGTAACCACTGCACACAGTGGGGATCGAAAGTTTGGGCACCCCAGGTAAAAATGTGTATTAATGTGCATAACGAAGCCAAGGAAAGATGGAAAAATCTCCAAAAGGCATCAAATTACAAATTAGACATTTTTATAATATGTCAAAAAAAGTTAGATTTTATTTCCATCATTTACACTTTCAAAATTACAGAAAACAAAAAAATGGCGTCTGCAAAAGTTTGGGCACCCTGCAGAATTTTTAGCATGCACTGCCCCCTTTGCAAAGCTGAGACCTGCCAGTGTCATGGATTGTTCTCAATCATCGTCTGGGAAGACCAGGTGATGTCAATCTCAAAGGTTTTAAATGCCCAGACTCATCTGACCTTGCCCCAACAATCAGCACCATGGGTTCTTCTAAGCAGTTGTCTAGAAAACTGAAACTGAAAATAGTTGACGCTCACAAAACTGGAGAAGGCTATAAGAAGATAGCAAAGCGTTTTCAGATGTCAATATCCTCTGTTCGGAATGTAATTAGGAAATGGCAGTCATCAGGAACAGTGGAAGTTAAAGCAAGATCTGGAAGACCAAGAAAAATATCAGACAGAACAGCTCGCAGGATTGTGAGAAAAGCAATTCAAAGCCCACGTTTGACTGCACGATCCCTCCAGAAAGATCTGGCAGACACTGGAGTTGTGGTACACTATTCCACTATAAAGAGATGCTTGTACAAATATGGTCTTCAAGGAAGAGTCATCAGAAGAAAACCTCTTCTATGTCCTCACCACAAAAATCAGTGTTTGAACTTTGCAAATGAACATATAGACAAGCCTGATGCATTTTGGAAACAAGTTCTGTGGACCGATGAGGTTAAAATAGAACTTTTTGGCCGGAATGAGCAAAGGTACATTTGGAGAAGAAAGGGCACAAAATTTAATGAAAATAACCTCTGTCCAACTGTTAAGCATGGGGGTGGATCAATCATGCTTTGGGGTTGTATTGCAGCCAGTGGCACAGGGAACATTTCACGAGTAGAAGGAAAAATGGATTCAATAAAATTTCAGCAAATTTTGGATGGTAACTTGATGCCATCTGTGAAAAAGCTGAAGTTAAAGAGAGGATGGCTTCTACAAATGGATAATGATCCTAAACACAGGAAGAAAAACAAGATGCGCTAAATAAATTAATACAAAATATGATACCAAACAACATGTAACAAATCAATGTCCATAAGTGAAGGTAAGGAAATAGAAGAAATAAAGTCCTTAGGGGGACGGCAAGGCCGTATAGTGAAAAGAGGAGATGAACCTATTGATCCACAAACAAGTCCAAGGTTTTAAAAGTGACTATCCCAAAGCAGTGATCCACCACCAAGAGCAAATATAGCCTCTTACCGGATGTCCGGCGGTCTCTTAACTAAAAGAAGACCCCAGAAAGCATGTCAAAGATGAACCGTTGGAAATCAGAGTGCAGGTGGGCTGAGCTCCAGCGTGAGTTCCATTTTAGGGTGGAGCTCCGCTTTAATACACATTTTTACCTGGGGTGCCCAAACTTTCAATCCCCACTGTACATGCAAACACAGAAGAACAGCTGCAGCTCCTGCCAGCCTGCCATTGCTTAATACAGGCTGAGCATCCATAGCTGTTCACACACATCTGTGATTCCAGCTGCAGGAATCTGCTACATGTTATTTTCTGCAGGAATCTGCTACATTTTATTTTCTGCAGGAATCTGCTGCAGGACCTAAATGTACTAGTACAAATGAAGCCAAAATCTTTAGTGCATAAGTCTAACACTGACAGCTGACAGGAGAGAGCAGAATAACGCCTGTATTGTTGTACTCATGTTTCTATACTATCCATTCAGCAAGCATGGGTATTCAGGGGCAATGTTTACCTTCTTAACTGCAGTAGAGAAAAGCTAGTTCACTGCTGTACAGAATTGCAGGGACATCTGAATCACAAGTCAGGCTGAAAACTTTATTTGTCCTGGTACTGTAACTCAGCTCCCATGTACAGTATGTAGTTCAGCTGTAAATGTATCTTTTTGTCTGGAATGGATTTTAACTTCAACAAATGGCTATTTTTTTACACTTAAAGCGGTAGTTCACCCTCCTTTCCATCATTAGACCATTAAATTCGGCATCGTAGCGCGAGCTACGGTATGCCGGTCTTAAATTTTTAATCCCCGTACTCACTGTGGTATCGATGATTGAAGAATCCGACTCCCGCGGGGAATGGGCGTGCCTATGGAGAGGGAGGATGATTGACGGCCGGCTCTGGCACGTCACGCTCCCCGAAGACAGCCGGAGTAGGTCTCGGCTATTCACGACGCCTGCGCACAGGCTATGCGCAGGCGCCGTGAATAGCCAAGCCTATTTCGGCTATTTCCGGAGAAGCGTGACGTGCCAGGGCCGGCCGTCAATCACCTTCTCTCACCATAGGAACGCCCATTCCCCGGATTCTTCAATCATCGATAGCACAGTGAGTACGGACATAAAAAATGTAAGACCGGCATACCGTAGCTCGCGCTACGATGCCGAATTTAATGGTCTAATAAAAAAAAACTTTTTTTTTTTTTTAACAGGGTGAACCCCCGCTTTAAGCCTACTAACACTTGTTACATTTGAATTTGGTTTCAGAGATGGTTACATTGGCATGCTCTGTACTACAGTACTGTGTAAAAGTATTTGGTCGCCAATGAAAATTATATTTGCTTAAACAACACTATTTAACCTTAGATTATACTGTATACACATAACCAGTAATACCATGTGCTTTTCAAACAGATGAGTATTTCAGATGTCTTCCCTCAAAACACAAATCTCTTTTGCTTTGATACACTGCTGTACATTTTTTTTTCCAACAGCCTTATGGTAAATTCTTCAAGCCTTCTTGTAGGACTTGTCATAATTCTTTTGACTTCTTCTAGTTCTTTAGCCTGTACAGTGATCCCACACAGCTTTGTTTACAACTGCAGACTTCTGCTTCAAGTGGGTCTAGTTGTGTTTAAAGTGTGTTTTTAGCGTTATCATAGTGAAAAGGAAGTTTTTATTAGTAATTTTTCTTAAATCGTTTTTCATCCTAGAAAGAAAAAAAAATAAAAGTCATGAGCTACAAAACTACAACTGTAGCTGCTGACTTTTAATAAAAGGACACTTACCTGTCCAAGGATCCAGAGCCATCCTCCTCGCCAGGGCCGGTTCTTCACCGGTTTCCTGACACTGGCATGTGTAGTGTGTGAAGTCGGCTGTGACTCCATGCAGCTTCCCACTGTGCATGTCCTGGAAGGCTGGGAAGTCGGTGGCAAACTTTCGCTCTGATCGCCTAGGCCAGTGATGACCAATCTTGGCACTCCAGATGTTTTGGAACTGCATTTCCCTCGATGCTCAACTACACTGAAGAGTGCATGAGCATCATGGGAAATGTAGTATCAAAACATCTGGGGTGCTAAGGTTCGCCATCACTGGCCTAGGCGATCCAGGCGGAAGTGGAAGCATGTGGCTGTCAAACCCAGGTACCCCCCCCAAAAAAATTTTTTTTGAAGAGGAAGGAACGTGGAGGCAAAAAAGCAGAGCTTTCCCTTTTGGGTGAAGTTCCACTTTAAAGTGTAAAGCCGGAAGAAACATTTGGATAGAGTGAGGAAGGGTTAGAAGTCATGTCAGGGGCTCAGTTAGAGGAGATCTACGGTCACAGCGCTTTCATTAGATGGTTATATTTGACAATCTAATATAAGCTTACTTAAAAAGATTTTCTTTAATGTTGTGGGTTCCAAGAAACAAGATATAAGAAGGGGCGGTGCTAAAAGCCCCCTTACCAGAAGTGTTAAAATTAAAAAATTACAATCAAACATGTACTTCAAAATGATACATATTCCGTGCTTGACAAATGAAGATGATATCATTTGAAAGATTTAAACCCGAAACAAATGCATATAACATACATTCATAGAAATTAGTAATGTCCCTCATTTGCAAATTAGTATAGACAGAACACAACATAGAAAGAGCACAAATGTTATGGATTTGCCTGTCTGCTGGCCACCTCTTTCTACAACTTCATGGATTCCCTGCATGCTTAACAGCATCTCCTCTGCTGTTTACATTACATTTCTAGGGACTAATATCCCATGGAACCTTGCTGCCTGTAAGCAGTGATTCCTGTACTGACTCCACCTCCTGAAACTCCTCCTCTCATTACCTCTGTAGTTCACAAAACAGACTCACAGGGCATAGTGAATACATGTCATGAAATTCGCAGTATAGTATATGTGTGGGGATCATCACAAAGTAAGTTTACAAACATGAAGATTGTTCAAAGGAATAGGCTAGAAATAATTGGAATACAATGTGGAAATAAATATATATAATTTCGAAATTTTTACCATAAAGAGATTTTTACACTTTAGGATAGTTACCCACACTTGTTTTCCTTATATTCCATCAGACAGGAAGTTAGTGTAATCCTCCAACAGCAACACAGAGATACAAGATAGACATAAAGATGCTTATTTTAGAGGAGAACAGCACAGCTGCATCATTCATTCACAGAGACTTGTGAAGGAGTGAACTACAAGTCCTGTCTGGCACAAAAGTGGCAGAAATACTTGAAGTTCTCAATTGAACATAAGTGCAGTAATAACCAAACTTATAGTCCATTGACACTCCCTCCAGCTCTCCAACTGAAAGCCCATATAGTGGTGCAGGCAGAGAGCTGGAGGAAGAGCGTGCAGGAGCCCAACATTGCACCCACGATTTACTGATCGCGGGTGCAATGCTTTGAAGGCCTCAATGGAAAAATAAATAGATGCATATTTTTTTCTGCAAAAACGTGTGCATATATTATTTTTTTAATAACGGTGAATTTGTTTTTTAGAATACAACATGATGAATCAGTGTGTAATGGTTCTTATTTATCTAGTTCATGGTATAACTAGTACTGGACTTGTTCTGTAATGGTGAGGACATTTTGCTGATTATTCATGCCACTTCTTGAGTTCAGATCTGAAAAAGCTGAAGAAGCTAATTGGATAAGTAGCGAAATTCATATTTGTTTATTTTCCCAGTAGTCAATTTTTTGGACCAGGTCCTGTGCACCATTTACTGAAATTCAACATCAGATCACGACCCAGCCACCAATATATGCCAAGGCTGCATCAATTTACTTCTAGACAATTAATTTTCTGAAATACGGCTGTTACTCCAAGCTTTAAGGATATTTGCATATGTAAACTCTTTAGTTACCTTTGTGCAAGAAGATTTCTGAATTGCAACATGAGCTGCAATACCATTTCTTTGGAGACTTCAAAACATAGCTGAAGCACCTACTTATTTTCCCTACTACTGTTTGCTAAACAGAGAGTCAGGGAAAATGAAAGAAAAGAAAAGTGGAACTGGGGTATTAAAGTGAAAGCTAAACTCAAAAAGTGAAGGTTGTTATTCTTTAGGGAATATATATAAATGTTAAAGAGCTTTTCACCCTAATGCTTTCTATGCCCTCCCTTTTTCTTACCTGAACCCGATTGTTCCAGCAACAGGGATGAGCACAGAAGCTCCAGCCGCTGTCTCGGGTCCTCAGATTGATTCATTGGCTCTCGCTGCTGTCAATCAAATTTAGTGACCCGGGGGCAGGGCCGAGTCATGCTGTCTGTGTCAATGGACGCAGCAGAAGGACTCAGGAGCGTGCCTTCACGCGTGCCCCCATGGAATGCAGCTCTTTGTGGGGGCACTCAAGAGGAGAAGCCAGGAGCACCACAGGAGGACCCCAGAAAAGGACGATCGGGGGCCACTCTGTGCAAAACCCTTGCACAGAGGAGGTCAGTATAACATGTTTGTTATTAAAATAAAAATTGTGCCTAATCAATACCCTGAAAAATCCAGGTATATGAGAGTGTCTTAGCACTTTTGTGGCTACAGCCTCAAAGTTGTATGTCTACAGTGTGAGATCTAAGGCACTGCTGCCAGATTTCTATTCTAAGGAGATTTAGAGTGAGATTTGGTGACGTCATCCTGCTGTTCTCCTCGCTGGAGTAATGTAAGGATCTGACTTCTTCGGCTTCATCCAGTCTTTTGCTGTGTCTTCACCAGTCGTCAGGGGGCAGCTGTGAAATGAGGAAGCATAGCTATGTTCCCCAACTAAGCCTCCATTACACAGAGACACAGTGCAGAATATGATAAGTCAGCAACAGGGAAAAGATCAGCTGCAGGAAGTTCATATGCAATACTAATACGGCGCTTACCCCCGAAGGTGCTCTCCAAAATCCCTGGCTAAAAAGGGGATATTTATTGCAGTATACAATACTACAATAAGCAAAGATATGAAACCAGAAAAAAAACCCTCAAACAAAACTGCAAAACAGTTGGTAATAAGGAAACAAGCCAGAGAATAACACCTAAACCCTATACTTGGGAAGGTCCTGTCTAAGGGCAATGCTAGCATTGTCTTCGGGTCCTCATTTTTGTCATACCCTTTGGCTGCTGGCTAGTACATTGGGGACCAAATTGTCATTGGAACAATCAGATAAAGTTCCTCCAAACCTGGGTATAGGTGCCTGTACTGTGTCCCAAAGAACCATAGTGTTCCTCTTTAATAGGGTGTGGTAGAGTTTTTTTGAGCGGCCTCTCACCAACTCCTGGGGTAATGACTTGTCTCCCACCCTTCTCCATTGGCAACTCAGCGAATCAGTGGCAGCGTCATCCTTCCTAATGAACAGGCAGCGACACCAGTCAGCAACAGTAGCATTCTCCTCAATGATCGTACCAGAATATGTGCTACTCCTCCTCCTCTTTATGCCTCTGATGCCATGATAGAACCTTCTTCTAGCAGCCTGCTACACAGTATGTCGCCCAACATTGGGCATACCGTGTCTGCCCCCAGCCCAGTAACAGACTTTTGTTTTTCTTTTCCACAGAGCCCCAGCAATCCTGGGATATGCAGTTCAAATGCCATTGTGAAATTTAGCCTGTCTAGGAACTACATGTGCTACAAGTTTCAGTTCTTCCCAACAGGCACTTGTCACTTCCATAATGCATAGCTGCTTACAACCCCTTCCCCTGTGTTCCCTGGGTAGTGGTAGAGCTTAAAAGGGCTGCACACAGCCCTGTATTGGCAGTGTGCTTTTTCTCCTCTCTCTTCTCTTTCCTACAGTGCTCAACAGCTCATGCGGTGGGGGGAGAAGAGATGCAATAGCCTGGTCCATGATGCCAAGCAGAGCAATGCTGTGGACCAGGCACACACCGGACCAGGGGCTACTCTAGTGACTAGGCCTTTGATCTTTTTGGGCATAGCCCTCACAGTTCAGGTCCTTTTTTATAACAAACCAGCTGCTTTGCCCTTTATGGGCAAAGCACAGGTTTTCAGTACAAAACGTACATTTTATGAGCCTTCCACTGTGTACAGTTATAGTTAAACACTGTGCACTACTATAATAACTACAATACCAAGCAAGTGGTGGTAATATGGTAGTACTAGGAAAATGGTCTTTATGACTAAATAACTATTTCTGTGACTCTGTTTGGCTATAATAATAATAATTATGTAACCATACACACTTGCCAAACAAATTCAAAATTGGTTTCATGAACAGGATGAAGTAAAACACTTTTCATGGATTTTCCGATCTGTAATTATAAACACTGAATTTTTATGGGGCTTTTTATGTGGCTTTCTGGAGCTCTCAAGTAGCTTTCCATATTGTTTGTCCCTCGTGAGATTTGAAGCTTTTCTTATTGAATAAGTGCAAAATGTCACTACACATAGTTTATGACCTACCTCACTGTATTTGTATGAGGACTTAATATGTCTGTAAACTATCAACTTGTAAAACAACCCATTCAATTTAAAATAGAAATGAAAGGCAAAACATTAGTGTATAGATATTTAAAAAAAAAAACATTATAAATACATTTTTCCCCTTTTTAGAAGTGATCACATTCACTCTGTTATCAGCTGCATAAGAGCTGGGGGGAGGAGAAGCTGCAGCACACTGATCTTCCCAGGGACTGGCTGTGCAGTGGGGGTGTGTCAGGACAAGTTTGATCATTGGTAGGAGAGCAAGCTGTGTTCTCAGCAGAGATAGAGACCTGACCACGATCAGCTCTCCTGCCTAGTATGGTCAGTTTTTTCATAGGAAAGCAGAGGGACTGGTAGGAACACCAGGGATTCCACACAAAGGAAGCAATACAAAGAGAACATGATACTTTCTCATACAGGTACATGGTACAGCAGGCACATATCAGGAATATGAAGTGTTGGGGTAACAGACGCTTTAAGCTGTTCTCAAAGTAAAGTAAAGGTTGGCCTTATTCCTTATCAGGCCCTTGATAATGATACACAATTAGGACTTTCCATGATTTTGTCCACCCCTGTACAAACATACTACAAAATGTCCACACTTACATAACTACGATACATAATGGCTTCAAGTGTCATTGATTGTGGTAGTGCTCCAGAGGGCTGAATAAACCACAAGCTTAAAGCAGGGCTCGACAAAGTCCGGGCGCCCGGTTGCAATTGCGACAAGAAATTGTGACCTGGCACCGAGGGAAGCTTAGGCCAGCAGAAGGCTGCAAAGCCGTGGTGTCAATTAGAACCCCCAAACATTATATATATTTTTTATTCTAACACCCTACCGTATTTGCACACCGGTCTTACAAGCGCACTTTTTGGGGAAAAAATACACCTTTTTTAATAAAAAAATAAGACAGCAGTAAAGTTAGCCCAATTTTTTTTATATTGTGAAAGATAAAGTTACCACGAGTAAATTGATACCCAACATGTCACGCTTCAAAATTGCGTCCGCTCGTGAAATGGCGACAAACTTTTACTCTTTAAAATCTCCATAGGTGACGTTGCATGTTTTGAGTTACAGAGGAGGTCTAGGGCTAGAATTATTGCTCTCGCTCTACCAATCGCGGCGATACCTCACATGTGTGGTTTGAATACCGTTTACATATGCGGGCGCTACTCACGTATGCGTTCGCTTCTGCGCGCAAGCTTGGCGGGACGGGGCGCGTTTTTTGGCTCCCAACTTTTTTAGCTGGCTCCTAGATTCCAAGCAAATTTGTCAAACCCTGGCTTAAAGCATACAAAACAAAAGTGTATGATATTGCGTTTTACCAGACCTTGGATGTGGTGGCTTTATTATTCTTCTTCTTCTAAGCTTTTTTCCTTTGTTTTACCTGGTAATTCTGTCTAAAACACATTAAAGCGTTGAATGTAAAAATTCATCTGGGAAACCTTTACTCCTACAGTGGCACTATAATAAAGGCCAGTATAGGTATGCATGGTCCTCGGCAAGTTAATCATTTGCTCCTAACTGTCAGGGACTCTACTGGCAGGATATAAACAATGGAATGCTCCTTCTAATCAGCTGCATGCTCCCTGATTTCCCTATGTTTCCTTTTAAATTTGGTAAAAAGGATATACTTCATTGTTACTTAAGCCTAATACACACTAGTAGTTTTTTTCATTCAACCCAGCAGCTGTACTAACCATGCAATGTTAGTACAGAAATCTCCCCAGCTTTGCTATTGTGTTCTGACAGGGGGTTGGCCCCCCTGCCAGAACACCCCGGTCAACGCTCTCAGCCATTGGCATGATCGGCGGTCATGCCCCACTGGCTTCATTACATACAGAGAGATTGTCGCCTGGGTGTTCTAGGCATTAATGTAAATAAAACTGTCAATGCAGATGCCTGTGTAATAACAGCTTTTATTTATAACTGCCATTCTCTGAAACCACAGAGTTACAGGATTTGGGGAGTGTTGGGGGGCAGCTGAGGCCCTGTGGGCAAAGTGGGCTGAAACACCAAAGCAATCGAGGTTCCTGAAACACAGAACAATGGAAACTGTCGAACTGACAGCCAAGCTCCGCAGACTTGCAAAGGCAGAGGAGCCCTTATATTACACAGGAGCATTGACAGCCTTTGAGGCTAGAGGGCATGATCTCAAACTGACAGCCCCACATATTACAATAGGAGAGCACTGGGTAGCCTACAGGAGTCTACCGTCAGTTTGACAGCTGTATGTTTATTTATGTATGTGCAGGCAGTGTTGCTGTATGTTCAATCATAAATACATGGAAACGCATTGCTACAATGTTTGTTTGTTTTTTAAAGCAACTCTGCTTATAGAATAAAAAAAAGTGCCCTCCACAAAAAAAAGGCTGTTAATACTAACTTCTTCTCCTGACTTCAGTTTTCACTGTATTGAGAACTTACCAGTGCCTATAACATTTTTAGAATCTAACCCTTCTGGAGGTGTGTGTGTCCAAATACCTCCAACTGCTGCATTCAGTGGTTTAACCCACTGACCCCTGCGCACATCCTGTAGTGACTAATGCTAGCCATACAAACATTGATTTTTCTTGTTAAGCCCACAGACTGAACAAGCAATTTCTAACAGATTCCTTAGCATGGATGAAATAATCTTCCCTGCTAGCTATTGTTTTCAGACAGTAGCTGCACCAGTGGATGTCTGAATATTTAAAAAGTGACAGCATTGATTGTGATGTGGTGTAGACTGTAGGGGTGACTACGTTTTATTTTGGGTTCCATGGAAATGTGTGTAGAATCAACTAATTATAAGCTTTAGGTTGCTGTAAATTATCTGACTTTTAGAGGTAAATTATAAAAATAATGACGGGCAAGGAGAGGAAAGATGATTCGGAGGTGACCAGAAGTAAGCTGACAAGAGGCGACCAGAACTCCAGCTGTGGGTGGTTAGAAACAAATTTAGGTTTTGTGCTTCTGTATGAATAGCAATCTACATAGTGTTACATATCATATGTGATCCATCTCCAGCAGATAGAGAAGACTGGAACCCATCAGTTATAAAGACTAATGCCCCGTACACACGATCTGGCTTTTCCCCATCCAAATCACATCGGAATTCCGACGGAATTTCATCAGAGTAAAATAGAACATGTTCTATATCTAAACTCTGATGGAATTCCTTCATAATATCCGATGGAAAAACTCAGATGGGGCTACACACAATCGGAATATCCGATGGAAAAAGTCTGTCAGACTTTTTCCATCAGAAATTCTGATCGTGTGTACAAGGCATAACATAATATAGGGCACTAATAAAAGTGATTAGCAAGCTATGCCACATTATCCCATAATTAATTTCACCTTCCAAAAGCTTACTGAACTGCAAAGTGTATTTCCACTTTTGTGTTCTTATTCACACAGCATACCTAACAATCATTTTAAAAATATTTTCTACCTTTCTTGTTTTTTTTGGAGCAGAATTAGTCATAGGACCCTAAAGGCAGCTTGAAATTGAGCAGAATAGCTTGCAATATGCATATCTGGGACAGACCAAAAGACAGTTTTTGTGCACCAAGGCTAGGTTCACACTTGTGTGACTCAGGAACGCTCACAAAATCCAATACTTTCCTGACCTGCAGGCATGAAGTGCTGCTCTTTACCAGATGCGCCGGGGTGCCATTATTACTTAATAGCACCCCTACACATTGGCAAAGGTGTTTTAGTGCATGCCAAATCACATGGTGCTGCGGCACCATGCAGCTCAGTGCAGCACAATTTAAAAAGAAAGAGTCAGTGACTTCTTTCCCTGCGTTTCTGTGGGTAGGGAAGCCCATTGAAATGAATTGTCTGCCTACACATAAAACACAGGTAGCATAAGTGTGAACCTAGCCTAACATACGGTACCAATCTAGCCTAACATACAGTACCACCCAAGCTGTAAGAGGTAAACCCTTTGTTAGGACAGGTGATATACATATCTAGTGTGCGACTGATAATGAAGATCTGCCAGCACAGTACAGACAAGGTTAATTATGGTTAACATAACTCCACAGCCTCCATAGAAAGGCAAGCTAAGTAGAATATTTAAGCAAGGTAAGCAGCAATTTGAATTTTCTTTTAAGTTATGCTATGTGAGTAAAAAAGTGTAACAAGTTTAAAGCGGGGGGTTCACCCACAAAATTTTTTCTAACATTACATTGAGCCGAGTTGTGAGACTGACATTATGCTGTTTTTTTTTTTTATTTCCTTGCCGTACATACCATTTTATCTATATTTTCACCGCGGCTTCCGGGTATGTAATCTGCGGGACTGGGCGTTCCTATTCACATGCTAATTGATTGACATGCTTCCCACCGGCGCATACAGCGCATCACGAGTTGCCGAAAGAAGCCGAACGTCGGTGCGCAGGCGCCGTATAGAGCCGACTCGCAGTCCGGCTTCTTTCGGCAACTCGTGACGCGATGTATGCGCCGGTCAGAAGCATGTCAATCAATTAGCATGTGAATAGGAACGCCCAGTCCCGGAGATTACATTCCCGGAAGCCGCGGTGAAAATATAGATAAAACGGTATGTACCTCAAGGAGATAAAAAACAGCATAATGTCATTCTCACAACTCGGCTCAATGTAATGTTAGAATTTTTTTTTTGGGTGAACCCCCGCTTTAAAGTTGGCATTATCACAATTTGGCTACAAAAGTGGAAAAACACTTAAAACAAAGTAACAAAGAACAGACTGACAAGAAACAGTCCTAATCTGAATTTATGAGGTGTAGAAGATTACTAGATTAGTTAAAGCAGGACAGGCCAAGCCGTTAAGGTTCATGTAACATGATCCACTTTACTGTACAGGTTTCAGATCTTGTTTTTAATTAACCAATTATTTTCTCTTGGTAAAAAGGGTTAGTAAGTATAATTAAAAATATATATATATATATTTAAAAGTATACAAAAATGACTGCCATTGTGTAAGGCTTATTAAGTAAGCCATTCAATTCGACAGGAGTGTAAACTAGTGGTACCCACAATCTCTTTTATTAATGTTCTTAAAAGAGTAAATTTCCCTAAAGCTATGTTCACCCTTAAAATATATATATATATATTTTTTTAAAGAATCATACTTTTAAAACAAGAAAGTACAGCGCTATAAAAATTATATATTGACCACCAAAAACAACTGAAAAATAAATTGGTGAAGTGAACTGTGAAAAAAAGAACTTTGATGTAAAAAAAAGCCCAAGAAATGTATTCCACATCCAAATAAATGAAAAAAGTTCATGGATAATAGTGTCTAAATAAATTGAGAAGAAGTCCTCCACCGAAAGGAACACCCGATAAATAAAGATGTAGTCCCCTTAGCAGATGGAAAGACCAGTATTGCAGCAGTCTTATGGGGCTCAGGGATGTTTAAAAGTCTTTCCAATAAGACTACCTCTGAAGCTGGAACAATTTAAAAAAATTAGTTGAAAAAAGTACAGCGCAAAAGTGAATGTAATGGAGTGGCGTCTCCTCTGTTCTTCCTCCGTCTGCTCAATTCCGTCGCCGCGTTTCTCTGTGTAGTGCGTGATGACGTCACAAGCTAGGCCACACCTACGCGTTTTGTCACAAACAGGACGTCGTCGGGGATAGGCTGCCTATCCGTAGGTGTGGCCTAGCTTGTGACATCATCACGCACTACACAGAGACACACGCGGCGACGGAATTGATGGACCGTTTTCATCGGTTAACTGATGAAGCTGACTGATGGTATGTCACGCCTACACACCATCGGTTACAAAACCGATCGTGTCAGAACGCGGTGACGTAAAACACGACGACGTGCTGAAAAAAACGAAGTTCAATGCTTCCAAGCATGCGTCGACTTGATTCTGAGCATGCGTGGATTTTTAACAGATGGTCGTGCCTACTAACGATCTGTTCTTTCCTATCGGTTAGGAATCCATTGGTTAAATTTAAAACAAGTTGGCTTTTTTTTAACCGATGGTTAACCACTTCCCGCCCGGCCCATTGTCAAATGACGTCCACAAAGGACCTCTACTGATCCGGGTGGACGTCATATGACGTCCTGGGCTTTGTGGGGGGATATCTGAATGATGCCTGCAGCTAGAGGCATCATTCAGATATCCTTCTCTTCTGCCGGCGATTCTGCACAACGTAAGAATGATCATATCGGCGATTCCGCCGCTAGATCGTTCTTACAGGCGGCGGGAGGGGACATCCCCCCTCCCTCCGCCATCCGGTGCTTCTCCGGGCTCTCCCGTGCCATCGGGGGCCCGGAGAACGAATCGTCCGGCGCTGGCAGGAAGCATAGAGATGACTGGTGACCAGATGGTCACCAGTCATCTCTATGACTGTCGGAGGACCCGGGCGCGATGTGATGATGTCACGCCCGGGTCCCCGTAAGTAAACAAAGCCGCAACAGCAAGCATGAGATCGGTGAATTTTTTTTCACCGATTTCATGCTTTCCAGCCTGGAGGAGAGATGTGGGGTCTTATTGACCCTGCATCTCTCCATAAAGAGTACCTGTCACACACATTCCTATTACAAGGGATGTTTACATTCCTTGTAATAGGAATAAAAGTGATAATAAAAAAAATTAAAATAAAAAAAAAGTGTAAAAAAATAAATAAATATGTAAAAAAAAAAAAAAAGAATAACATTTTTATTTTTTAACACCCCTGTCCCCAGTAGCTCGCACACAGAAGTGAACGCATGCGCAAGTCCCGCCGACATATGTAAACACTGTTTAAACCACATATGTGAGGTAGCGCCGCGTGCGTTAGAGTGCCAGCAACAATTCTAGCACTAGATCTCCTCTGTAAATCTAAATTGGTAACCTGTAAAAAATTTCAAAGCGTTGCCTATGGAGATTTTTAAGTACCGAAGTTTGGCGCCATTCCATGAGTGTGCGCAATTTTAAAGCGTGACATGTTAGGTATCTATTTACTCGGTGTAACATCATCTTTCATATTTTACAAAAAAATTAGGCTAACTTCACTGTTTTGTTATTTTTTTAATTCATGAAACAATTTTTTTCCCAAAAAAAGGCGTTTGAAAAATTCTTGCGCAAATACCGTGCAAGATAAAACGTTTCCATGACCGTCGTTTTATTCCCTAGGGTGTCTGCTAAAAAAACATATATAATGTTTGGGGGTTCTGCGTAATTTTCTAGCAAAAAAATGATGATTTGTACATGTAGGAGAGAAGTGCCAGAATAGGCCTGGTATGGATGTGTGTATAAAAGCCCTGTATGGAAGCGGTTAAATAACCGATTGCGCCCACACACGATTAGTTTTGACCGATGAAAACGATCCATCAGACCATTCTCATCGGTTTAACCGATCGTGTGTACGCGGCATAAGTCGTCATAATGTATGAAAATTTTGTATATTCACTTTTTTATGCACATTTGTGTATGCATTTTAGACTTTAGTGTTTTTTTATGTAATGGATATATTATTTACTAGGAGAAGGAGAGTCTAAAAAATCTCAAGAAAAACATTTGTTATGCACACTTTCAGGCACTCCAACTGAACTTTATAGGGACCAAAAATGTATGACTCTTTCCTAGAAAAGCGTATGTATTGTTTTCAAGTTTTGAGCAACAAACTTAAAACAACATTTTCATTGGAAATTTCTTTGAAAGATTAAGAATCAGTTCCCCTATTTTCTGTTAAAAAAATGAAACAATCTTTTCATTATAAAAGAAAATTGCAAAGTTGCTCTTGGTGCAGATCCAAAGTGATCACAACAAAGAAATGTTGGAAGACAGATCTTGCTCTCTCTTTCATTCTCTTTTTTTTTTTTTTTTTTTTTTTAGTTTTGTACAGTATAAAAACATTGTATTTATCATCCATTACAATAAACAATTAAGAATCTTAGGAAAATAGGTTAGGTTTCTTATTTTAGGCTAAATAATCTGTAAAGTCCTATAAAACGTTTTCCTGTGTTATTTCACAGGTCTGGAATTTATGGAAATGATGCATCAACCAACAGATGAAAATAATTGTAGTTCTGAGATGCAGGGAGAACTTCACAGTTTGTAATTTTTTTAAAACTGTTTTGGACTGGATCCCTTGTTTGTCTCCATAGCTGCATATTTAGCAACACAACCCTTTTTAGCCTCAGCCACCGCAGTTTCTTAATGTAATTTTAATTACTGTTCTTAGCAAAAAAAAACTGAATCAAGAGGGGTTTGATATGTGATCTCTATTTTTTTTTAAACCTCATGAACAGACTTAAGGTCATGACACTGGAAGGAGTTGACCATCTGATCTCATTAGCACACACCCTGCATCATCTACCCTCAGCTGATTAACTCCTTCCTGTGTCATGAGCTCAACTCTGTCCAGGAAGTAAGGCAGAAGTAATTGAGCAATGTGTTTAAACAGCTATAATGAGAGTGAGGTGATCCGGTGTAGAACTAAAGGAAAGCCATTTTATTTATGTAAAATAAGTACATTAATGCTATACAGTATTGGTACATAGGAAAGCTGGAATTTAGAGGGAAAAAAAAGTTGAACAAAGGTGAACTTAGCCTTTAAGTATGAATTTTACAACTTTTTGTTAGCTTTATTTTCATGAAAGGATGCACATTTTTTGCTGGTAAAAAAATTGCATTTATTTTATTTTTTGTAGGAGACTGAAAAGCATTGCACCCACGATCAGCAGATCGCAAAGCAGGGCTCTTGCAGACTGTCAATGGAAGCTGTTTGCTCGTACCTTGAACAAGCAGGCAGTTACACACTGACAGGAAGAATCAATGAACTACTACAATGAACAAACTCAACAGCGCCCTGGTAGTTCATTGAGAACTACAAGCCGACAGCTGCAAAGGCTGTAAGTACTTGTAGTTCATTCATTCACAGAACTCTGTAAAGGAAAGACGCTGCCATGTGGGAGCACTGCACAGCCGAACAACGCCACTTAAACAGTGCTAAAACACCACTAAAATTAGTGACGCTTTAGCGCTACCGCAGCCGCGGCCCCAATGTGAAAGTACCCTTAACCACTTGCCGACCTCCTCATGTACATATACGTCAGCAGAATGGCACGGACAGGCACATGTACGTACATGTACGTACCTGTCCGGTACATGCGGCGGTCGGTAAGCCTTTGGGGAGCGATCCGGGACGACGGTGCGGCTATTCGTTTATAGCCGCCCCGTCGCGATCGCTCCCCGGAGCTGAAGAACGGGGAGAGCCGTGTGTAAACACGGCTTCCCCGTGCTTCACTATGGCGGCGCATCGATCAAGTGATCCCTTTTATTAGGGAGACTTGATCGATGATGTCAGTCCTACAGCCACACCCCCCTACAGTTGTAAACACACACACAGTGAACCCTAATTGTTACAGCGCCCCCTGTGGTTAACTCCCAAACTGCAACTGTCATTTTCACAATAAAGAATGCAATTTAAATGCATTTTTTGCTGTGAAAATGACAATGGTCCCAAAAATGTGTCAAAATTGTCCGAAGTGTCCGCCATAATGTCGCAGTCACGAAAAAAATCGCTGATCGCCGCCATTAGTAGTAAAAAAAATTAAAAAAATAAACGCTATAAATTTTGCGCAAACCAACCGATAAACGATTATTGCGATTTTTTTTTTTTAACCAAAAATAGGTAGAAGAATACGTATCGGCCTAAACTGAGGAAAAAAAAAAGTTATATATGTTTTTGGGGGATATTTATTATAGCAAAAAGTAAAAAATATTGCATTTTTTTCAAAATTGTCGCTCTATTTTTGTTTATAGCGCAAAAACTAAAAACCGCAGATGTGATCAAATACCACCAAAAGAAAGCTCTATTTGTGGGGAAAAAAGGACGCCAATTTTGTTTGGGAGCCACGTCGCACGACCGCGCAATTGTCTGTTAAAGCGACGCAGTCCCGAACTGTAAAAACACCTTGGGTCTTTAGGCAGCATATTGGTCGGGTCCTTAAGTGGTTAAAGAGGATCTCCAGTCTCTCCCCCAAAAAATGTAAAGTCAGCAGCTACAAATACTGTAACTGCTGACCAGCATTGCCCTCACCTAAGCCGATTCTTCGATCCACTTCAGGTCCAGGTCCTGGCATCTTAACTAAGGGAAACTGGCAGTAAAGCCTTTATGGTTTCACACCTGGCTTCCCACAACACTGTGCTTTGAGAATAGTATTGCAGTCTTCTAGGACCTGTGATGTTTCCCAGAAGGTTGTGGGGAAAGTGGCAATTGTTGGGGGGATGCAAACAAGTAAACCCCCCCTTTTGGGTGAAGTTACACTTTAAGAATAACTGTAAAGTGCATGCTGCATTTCCAGGAACTAAACTGATGTTAAGCAAAGATCTAGTTCAATGTACAGTATGGCTCCATCTCTCCATAATAGTGCTCCATTGAAGTCTTGGCTTATTATAACCAAAGCTTAGTACAGCAGGGGTTTCCATTTATCTAGAGAAAGAAGACAGCAATGTGGACAAATATGCGCTTTCAAGCCAAGCAATGTTTTTTTTTTCCCCAAGGACCATGTCACAAGCTATATTGTAGCAGACATTGGTAGCATTTACAGAACAGATTTTTCTAGCATTTTGTTCCTAGGAAAATAGAAATTGCCGTCAGTGAAATATCTATGTCATATGTAGCTAAGTCACTTAGCTGTTAGCTACAAAATTTCCAGTGTCCGTCATCTTATAGCTCATGATCATGAATTGATTTGTAGATCATAGAAAAGCACACACGCCAGCTACAGCAGCAACTCTACAGCCTGCTACAAATTGCCAAAGAAAATAATCAGAGATTTATAACTGCTACTGAGCTCTGCTACAAAGTTGCTAGTGTGTCACGGCTCTAAAATGACCGTTAGTACTAAAGATGTGTCATCAGAAAAAAACAAATATCTGTGCAGATGGATTTTTTTATATATATTTGTAATTGTAGAAAAAGTCTCTCTACATGTCTGTATTTTTATTGTAACTCTAAACACTAGTCAGAAATATGTACACTGACAAACTGAAAAGTAACTACATGAATTGGTCTTAAAATCATCCTACTGCAATCACCTGTTTAGAGGCAATTTGACAGGGAAGGCAGCACTTTTTTTTTCTTTTAGTTAGGTAATAATATTGAATATTATGGATTTTTCTATCCAGCCAGCTGGATGAGCTTTTTCACATATTTTCTTCTGTAAAAAAACAAAAAACAAAAACAAAAACGGTTAGCAACAGAACTCAATAGCTCAACATGAAATTTATAAACACAGGTTAACAGGTTATTGAGACAGAAAAGTACCCACTTCCTATTAGATAGCTTCAAAGAGAGAAAGCTTGCCTGAGTGGGAAGTTTTCGTACTGGGCTTACTCTTTAGGACACTCATAGCGATCCTGGAATTCTTTGTTATGTATAAAATGTTTTTTCTTAAAAAAAAACTGTCTTTTGGTGTCTGTGTCTTCTGGTGACCATTATCATTGGGACTGAAAGTGATGGGAATTTAATAAAACTGGATTTGTCACTGCAACAGTAATAATGGGACAATCTTCCAAAGGGTACACATGTTATGGTGACACCTGTCTAAAGCTCACCACACACATTACAGTCTGATTGTACAATCTGCTTTATATAGTGTATGCTAGGATGAGTGGCGCATCAGGAGGGGCTCTGACAGTGGGCATTTTGGCAGGATGCTCTGGGGGGGTTTTGACCCCGGACCTCCCCCTTATCTACGCCCCTGGCTAACAAGTATGTAAAGGAAGGGCCTGCCTGATTAGATTTAAAGTAATTGGATAATTTAGGTAGTTCCTCATATTATATAGTTTAGTAGATCTACAGTGGCTAGTAGAGTTTGAATGCCAGGCTGTAACATATATATGGGCAGCCTAAAAAAAGATACTCCTTATTTTGGAGAGATCCTCTTTTACTTTCTGTTGTGTGTACGGCAGCTGGTCCAACAGAAGCCGACCGGCTTCTGTTGAAGGGGCATGACTGAAAAAGGACTCCCGATTGGCGCTCTCAGCCAATGGCCGTCTCCCTGTCAGAACACAATAGCTCAGCGGCTCCTGGGCTCTTCATTTTTTTTTTTCATTCCGCCCTGCTGGGTTGAATGAATAGAAAAAAAAACTACTATGTACTAATATACATTATCAGTTTTATTTATGCCCTTTACTTTGTTTGTTGTACCTGAATCCTAAACTCAGTTGGTAAAAATATGAATTGGACTCTGTGGCTGAGCCTTTGGCAAGCCTCTCATACACTTCATTAAACTGGTCTCTTCTATATAGTAATTTCCATGCTACTCAATGGCTGTAAAAAACTGAGCTTTCTTTTTGTTGGCAGGTTTGCAGTTTACTGAAGGGGCCACTGTCTCCGAAGGATCTTGCACTTTTGAAAACAACACATGTGCCTACAAATCTGCCTTTGCCTTTCTTCCATGGGTTGTAAATTTGGAAGGTACAGTCAATGTAATTTTAGTTTACTGTTTTTTCTTTTGCAATAGTGCTATGAGTGCTGTTTGGAGATCTTTATAAAACCTGGTCATGTTTACAGTCACAAGAAGAGTGAAGCACTAGGAAATGTATCAAGAGGTTCATATTCAGAACAGCAACAGTACTACTGTAAATCTATCAGTGCCAGGTATCCTGGATTTGCAGGACTTATGACTGGCTTTAAATTTTTGTCCCCAGAAATTTGAAAGGATTTCAGAGCTGACTAACTACATCCTTTTCCCAAAATAAAGCTCAACAATAGCATTTCTGTTGCTGATTCTAAACCCTGTTTTTTTCTGTTATGTAACACACCTCCCTAATGTCTCCTATTTGGAGGGACTGTGCTCTTTTTGGGACTTAGGCTGGCCATACATTATACAAATGTATTGTACAATTTTCCTTGAGATTTACCAAAACCACATAATATGAGGTTAGACTTTTAACACTTTCAATATGTTTGCAATCAATCAGGCCCTTGTACTACATGAAATCTAAAGGTAAATCTAAAAGAAATTGAAGAAAATGCTATAGTTATAATTTTTATTATTATACAGGATTTATATGGTGCCAATTTGAAGTTTATGCAGTGCTTTACAACATAAGGGCATACAGTTCAATTACAATAAAATGTATGGCCAGCTTAAATGTCTCAGTCCCTAATATCCCCTTCTTACATTTCCATTGTTTTGCTCTAGATGTATTAGTTATACATTAGTCGTTTATGGGGTTGATTTACTAGAACTGGAGAGTGAAGATCTGGCGCAGCTCTGCATAAAAACCAATCAGCTTCTGGGTATTTTTCTCAAAACTTAATTGAACAAGCTGAAGTTAGAAGCTGATTGGCTATCATGCACAGCTGCACCAGATTTTCCACTTTTAGTTTTAGTAAATCAAACCCTTATGGCCTGTACACATGATACGGAAATCAGATGACAGATCATGGAAAGTTTCAAGGGGTATGAAAACTATTCACATGCACCTGTCATACCAACCGCAGGAATCCACTTATTATTCCCACTGGGAATTCAGTGCATG
Organism: Rana temporaria; assembly: GCF_905171775.1. NCBI lineage: Eukaryota > Metazoa > Chordata > Amphibia > Anura > Ranidae > Rana > Rana temporaria. The sequence goes on along the minus strand of NC_053489.1, from coordinate 286,833,281 downwards.
CATGTTATCGCCTGCTAAACATTTGAATTTTTGCTTTAAAGGATTAAATGAAATGTTCTTTAGATATTTTTGAAACAATTGTTTTTAACCTGCAAAAATACTATTTTATACTTATAACATTTGAAAAGTTAACAGACCATAATATGACCAGTTTAGGTATACCGAGTTGGCACTAAATTTCCGGGAAATTATTTTATGAGGTTGGCTATCCTGTAAGTCAGCAACTTAGGGGCAGATCCTCAAAGAAATTACGCCGGCGTATCTCTTGATATGCAGCGTAATTTCAAATTTGGCGCGTTGTATCTTTGTTTTGGTATCCACAAAACAAGATACGACGGCATCTGTGTTAGATCCGACAGGCGTACGTCTTCGTACGCCGTCGGATCTTAGATGCAATTTTTCGGCTTCCGCTAGGTGGCGTTCCCGTCGTAATCCGCGTCAAGTATGCAAATTAGCTATTTCCGATGATCCACCAACGTACGACCGGCCGTCGCATTTTTTTACGTAATTTCCGTTCGGCTTTTTCCGGCGTATAGTTAAAGCTGCTATATGGTGGCGTACTCAATGTTAAGTATGGCCGTCGTTCCCGCGTCTAATTTTGAAAATGTTATGTTGTTTGCGTAAGTCGTCCGTGAATGGGGCTGGACGCCATTTACGTCCACGTTGAAAACAATGACGTCCTTGCGACGTCATTTGGAGCAATGCACCCTGGGAGTTTTTATGGACGGCGCATGCGCAGTTCGTTCGGCGCAGGGACACGCTTCGTTTAAATGAAACACGCCCCCTACCCGCCCAATTTGAATTCCGCCGCGAGAGATACACTACGCCGCCGTAACTTACGGCGCGAATTCGTTGAGGATTCAAACCAACTCAAAGTAAGTTACAGCGGCGTAATGTATTTGACATCTGCCCCGGGCACAGCGTATGTATGTGGATCTGCCCCCTAGTTTACAGAAATAGCCAGATTAGGCACTTACATGCTCATTTATAACAGAGAGTGAATATCACCATGGGGGTTATTTAGGAAAGGCAAGTCCACTTTGCACTACAAGTGCACTTCAAGTGCAGTTGCTGTAGATCTGAAGATCTGAGGGGGACATGCAAGGAAAATAAAAAACAGCGCTTTTGCTTGCACATGATTGGATGATAAAATCAGCAGGCCCTCCTCTAATTTCAGAGCTTCCCCTCAGATCTACAGCGACTGCACTTACAAGTGCACTTTCAAGGGCACTTGCAGTGCACTTGTAGTGCAAAGTGGATTTTCCTTTTCATAAATAACCCCCAATCTATTTATGTTATGCACCTCTGTGCTATGCAATTGGCTGCACATCTCATTAAAAAATTGTGTATGTAGCCCGTGAAGTCCTCTGTGTCTAAAATACCACAGGCAGTATTTCAGTCTTCCAGAAGAACCAAATGCCTGGAAAGTAACACATGCCACCGTGGTTAATAGTCACCAACTGCTGATCAAATGGGGGATTCCCACTACTGAATTAAATTAGCTATTTATATATTCGCACACATTCATTCCCAAATGGAAAGTTGCATTTGTCAGCTGTAACCGTAGCAAAGGGGGTATTCTACCACATAACTGTATTACTGCCTGGAGGATGAAGACCACAAGTAGCTGGATTCGTTTTGTGCTGTGAATGTTTTACATTTATTCAAGATGACTTGAGTTAAATTTGCAAAACAGTGTTGTCATGGAATCTGTTCTTGGTATGTCTTTCTGTGCTAACAATTATTTGTATTCTGAGTTATGAAACTTTAAGATACATTTATTTGGCATGCTTGCTTAAAGTGACCCTTTCGTTAGTGTAAAATATTTTCACCAGCTCCCCCCTGTGGTTTGTATACTGTACAGTATATCTGCATCTCTACATATTTTGGCTCCATTCACCCTTGTACAACTACAAAGTCCTGCGACTTTGGAGTGCAACTTTAACGCAGCGTTGATGCAACTTTGAGGCAACTTTGGATGGTTTCGACTTGGATGTTGGCTTTGACCAATTATAATGGACAACAGTTGCACAACTATTGCATGTATTACATTCAGGTGCAACTTTCATGTAACTTTTAAGGGTTTACATTGCAGTATATGGCACTTAAGTTGCATGGAAGTATCTTCATTTCCGCTCACTTCCTCAGGAAATTTATGTTACATAGCTGAACATAAAGCAGGAACTGAAGACATTTAACAAAAGGCTGTGAGCAGGCACATTATTATCACAGAAGAGACATGTCTCTTCTGCAATAACATACACCTACCTACCTACTTGCCGCTTTGAGCTTACATCACTGGCATTGTCCCTGTTTAAAGGGAAGACTGATTCCCGTGCATGTGTCATCCCGCACTGGTCAATGAGAATGGCTGAAGACCAGAACCTGGGAAGAAGATGCTAGCACCGGCGAGGGACCTGGACCATTAGAGAGGAGGTAATTTTAGTGTATTTAGTTCTGTTTTAATTACATCATTCATGAAGTTCACCAGATTGTGGGGAAGAGGCCCTTGTCCCTCAACATCAGGACAAAGTGTCCTACAAGGTAACATCCTAATGTTGAAAGCTATGTGGCCTAGTCTAAAAAAACAGGAAGGGGGAGAGCTCCATGCTCACTGCCCTAGCTTTCCTGGCTACCTAGGCTCTAAGCCTGGATAGCGGTCTTTGTGGAATTTTAGGGGAATCCCCCACAGCATTTTTGTTCCTGTTTAATTTTGTACTGCCACTTTAAAAAGACTAAATCGTACTGTTTGTAACACCACACGCAGCTTTAAGCTATCCAGCAAGCATGTGATTTTAATAATTTGTGTCTTTTTAATGCCGCCCTCTTAAACCATATGAAAAATTTCTCTCTGATGAAAGGTATTTCAAAATACTAGCTACCCATGCCCATTTCTCAAGAAAAGCTTTCCTATCAGCTTTTCTAAAGGCTATAAAAAAAGCTATTTTCCCTTCCCATGTACTTTGATGGGGTTAAGTGCTATGTTTGGGGACTTCCTGCTGGGTTCACCAAACCTGGTCAGAACCAAACTTGGCCAAGTTTGCTTATCCCTATGTTTAAAAATGAATATCCTTTCAATATAATTGCTCCATTAATATTTAAGAATATCATAAAGATGCATTGTGCTCCTTCAATTTAAAAATTCCCCATCAAATTTATAAGCTTCGAAGCAAATGGCAGTTTCAGTGGAGAAAATTGTGCAAAACACCTGGTAAAATGTAGGGATCAAAGTGCAAGAAAATCAGGCCTGAGGATAATGAATTTGATAGCAAAGCTAATTCAAAACAGAATATTAAAATGTCCCATAAATTGCAAATTTCCATAAGGATCAGGCAGAGGCAGCCAATTAGTTCCAAACAAAATTCAAGTAGCAGCGCAAATCACATAATAAGACAAGCCCAAAGGATGACTGTTCCAGGTTGAAGGTAAGTATATTAGGTCTCCCATTAGGCTTATCTGTTAACAAGCAACATGGGGGGCAACATTGGGGGGGGGGAGTGACAGATCTTTAGATCTACTTTAAATCTGATGTTTAGTGCAGTCATCACACACCAAGATCATTAACATTCCCTACACTGTGGTAAATGAAGTGTGACAACATCCTGGTCATGTAAACACAGGCGCTGGTGTGCTTCTTTGTGTATACAGTAAATCTGTAACAGTATGTTTAGGTATTATGGCCATATTTTTTATATTCACTTATTTATGATATGTGTTAGAATCATATATTATGTTACAAGAGTACACTATATAACACTAGAAGACGATATACCAAGTAAAGGAAAAAAATCAAAGGCACTGTATATGCTGAAGTTTAGCTAAAAGTGTTTTTTTTTTTTTTCCCCATGCAGCTTTAGTGACCTAACTTGCCTATAAAAAAGTATGTCCTATGGCTGACTAGCAGCTGGGTCCTTTAGAAATCTTTTGTGCAGGGTGCCTGGTCTTCTGCCTCCCCCTGAACTTTCAGCACTGCAGTAGAATAAGCTCCCGACAGGAACCCGCCTTTTCCTCCCCTCTCATCCATTCAGAAAAGCCCATGCATTAATTACAATCATTTTGTGAGTGGGGTAGGAAATCTTGTTATACATCAGATTGTTCCCCATTCACAGATTGGGTTAAATGCAGAGTAATTAAAGAGGAGTTCCACCTAAAAATGGAACTTCCTCTTAACCCACTCCTCGCCCCCTTACATGCCACATTTGGCATGTAATTTTTTTGGGGGGGGGAGTGGGGGCTTCAGGAGAAGGGGACTTCCTGTCCCACTTCCTCCTTCCGCCGAGGGGCTGCAAAGGCGATTAGCTTAATCGCCTTTTCACAGCCCCTCCCTGTAGGCGAGCGCCTGTCCAATCGGATGGCGCCACGCCGCTCGCGCATGCGCACTGCCGCTCGCGCATGTCACTGCTGGGTGCCCACACTAAGAATGAAGACGCTTGAGCCGTGGAGCAGGTGAGTGTCAGTTTATTAAAAGCCAGCAGCTACACTTTTTGTAGCTGCTGACTTTTAATAAACTTAAAAAAAAGGTGGAAAACCCCTTTAATGCACAGGATTTTCTCAATTGTGGAGAGGAATGGAGGGGGCAGGACCCTGTTGAGAGATTTTTCTGTTGAGTACAGCCAAAAGACCTGAACCTATTAACCTCATCAGTGCTGGAAGTTTAGAACAAGGGAGAAGACCAGTCATTACTGCACAGAAGATTTCTTCAGAATCCAGCAGCCTGCAGGATATGGGATATACGTCATTACAGGCAAGTTGGGTTGCTAAAGGTGTAGGGAAGGAATCATTTTAGCTAAAAAAAACATAATGAAGTCCAAGGATAGTTAAAGGCACAAAAAGTATTGTTTTGCAATGCAGCGTCCCTTTCATTAGAAGTGGTGGCTGTATTTGTTTTCTCTATTTAGGCTACAGAAAATTCCTCTTAGGCCCCATACACACGAGAGGATTTATCCGCGGATACGGTCCAGCGGACCGTTTCCGCGGATAAATCCTCTCGAGGATTTGTGCGGATTTCCATGCGATGGAGTGTACTCACCATCGAATCGAAATCCGCGCCGAAATCCTCTGGCGATGACGTGTCGCGCCGTCGCCGCGATTATGACGCGGCGACGTGCGCAACGCTGTCATATAAGGAATTCCACGCATGCGTCGAATCATTACATGCGGGGGATCCCTTCGGACGAATGGATCCGGTGAGTCTGTACAGACCAGCGGATCCATCCGTTGGGATGGATTCCAGCGGATAGATTTGATAGCATGTCATCAAATATTTATCCGCTGGAAATCCATCTCAGGGGATAAATATCCGCGGAAACAGATCCGCTGGAGTGTACACACCATAGGATCTATCCGCTGAAACCCATTCGCTGGGATTTTTCAGGGGATGGATTCTATCGTGTGTATGGGGCCTTACAGTGTCCTTGTAACTTCCTGTGCACAAAACTGAAATCTCATCAGCATTCTTAACTGTCTTCTGTGAACTATAAAACCTCTCCTTACTATATAATGCAGATCAGGAGAGGAGGGGTGTTATTAATCACAATAGTAAACACTGAATGAATCCATTTCATCCAGTAAAAATGTAAAAAAAAAAAATCTTGATCAGCATTACTATGGTAGCACTGCATTGCTCTGGTCACAGTGTATGTGTATATATATATATATATATATATATATATATATATATATATATATATATATATATATATATATATATATATATATATATATATACAAATTGTAGAAAAACATGTAATATGATTACTGCCACACCAGTTATATGATGATGCTGTACTGCACTGGTGACAATATGTAAAGAAAACATAAAATGTGAAAAAAAATACGATTTTTTTTTTATTTCTTCATCTTCCAAAAAATTACAACTTCAACAAAACTCGCCATGCCTTTAACTAAATACCTTAAACAGTCTACTTTCCAAAAAGAGGTCATATTGGGGGGGGGGGGGGGTTCCAACAGACTAAATAATATACATTGATTTCAGTTATTTTCACCAAAGAAATGTATCAGAATACAGTTTATTTGCAAAGTTACGAAAGAGTATTTATTTGCAAAGTTTTATCATTTTTTTAATTTACTTGTTTTTTGAGGTGATTAAATACCACCAAAAGAAAGCCCTATATGTGAGAAACAAAATGATAAAAATGTCATATGAGTACAGTGTTGCATGAACACACAAATGTCATTTGAAGTGCAACAATGCCGAGGGCAGGAAGTGGGCGAAAGTGCCCATTATTGAAATGGTTAACCATTCTTCACTATAGAAGTTAGTGAAATATAAAAAGCTACTATTACAGTCGGTCTGCAAAGGGTTTGTTCTCACTAAATAGTAAAAGCACATTGTATGTGTTCTGTCTTATAATTGTAAGATTCAAGGAGGCCTACAGCAACCAAATATAACTTCCCTTTCATTGTTTAATTTTAGGCTACAGAATGAAAGAGAAAATCTCATGGGTCAGCATGGGCAACCCGCAGTTCTTTCATACAGTCTCATAAATGAGGCTTTTCAGACAAACCTATATCATGTCATTGTGGAAGTTTTCATATCTGACCGGAAATCATCAAAGGTGCAGACTGAAAATGTTTGAACTGCAGCCATACTTTGTAAAGCCAGTTTAATTCTGTGACTTGATGTGACTAGTCTTCTACTAGTTGGAAGCTTGTAAATGCCAACTTGATATTTGTAGAGTAGCTTGGTATCTTATTTCACCTGGTTGGCCAGTGTTGACAAAGCAGGCACTATCCTTTCACCTATTTATGATAAAGTCTCTAATTTGGGAGAGCGCTTTCCGTACTTTTAGCATAGAAGCACATACTGCATTATTGCACGGTAATAATACATGAAAATTTGTTATAATATTCATTGGGAGTGTAGGGCTACCATGGAAGGAGCCGCTGGACTTCAGGCTTATCCCCCCCCCTCACAGCCAGACAAAAGGGATTTTCCACACACGCTCAAGAAACAATCTGGAGGTTTTGATTTTTAGTGTTTATTTTGGGAACGAAAAACTTGGATAGGGATTGGGGTTACATGGGATGCCCAGAACTAAAAAACTTGTAGGACCAACTAAACTATGCTGTTCTTTTGAAAAACAACAGACTTACCAGCCAGTTCACCAGGTGAAAATAAAGAAATGAAAGCCTAAAATTGGAAACTAATGCAGCCATCACATCTAAAGCCCTGTACACACGGGCCAGAATCTCGTCATTAAAAAAATGTTGTTTTTCCTGACGAGATTCTTGGCAAGAATCTCTTGCCGCCCGAGTGTACAGAAACTCCATTCAAAAGAACCACCGTCCTTTTGAATGGCAAGAACGCGGTGACGTCATCGCATACGACGAGCATGCGCTCTTCACATTCGATGCTGTCGCCGCCATCTTGCTGCACCCTACACTGCCCTTGGAAGCTACTGTGCATGCGTCAAAGTCATTTTGAGCATGCACGAGTTTACACGGCGACAGGTAAGTATACAGACGCTCGGGTTTCTCGGCAGGAAAACACTGCCGAGAATCACGACAAGGAAAATAGAGAGCAGATTCTTTATTTTTCTCGTCGAGATTCTGGGCAGTTTTCTTGACGAGTAACCTAAAAACCTTGTACACACGCACGGTTTACTCGGCAAGAAAGCTCTGCCAGCAGTTTTCTTGCTGGTTCTTGCCGAGAAAACCGTGCATGTGTACGAGGCTTCAGAATTGTAAAGCTGCAATATAAGAAATGTTTGCTTTTTGGTTTAATACCACTTTAAGAAAAATTATGGTCTTGCACAGGTAATCAAAAGCTGGGCTAAGTAATAGACTTTTCATCTTTTCCACTTTTTCTTCCAGTTTGTTTATTTCCTGGAAAGCGTAGTATTATGTGTGAAAACTTGGAAATGGACCTTTTACATGGAAATAGTGTCTGTCAGCTTCTCCATGACTCATGTAGCTGCACCTCCAAATGGCTACTGGCTCTTCTGCTATAAAAAGGGATTGAGTAAGCTGCTTACTGAGTACTTTACAAGTTTTTATTTAGAATAGAGTATTATATGTTCAGTCTGGCATATTGTGGAAAGCGGCTGCTTTTACCAATGAACTTGACATGACTTGTCATTTGGTATGCAGTTTTACATTGTAATGTACATTAGCCAGTGACAATAAGCCTTGTTCAGCTTCTATTAGAGTAGTGTATACAGCAAGTTTTTAAAAGATGCTTGTAAAGCTTTCAGGAAACATCAAGCAGCTTTGTTAATCATTCAACTCCAATATGGGGAGGTTAAACACAGATCTTAAAGAGGTTATAAACCTCCATGCAACATTTGTACCGATAGGTAAGCCTAGAATAAGGCTTACCTATAGGTACTGTAAATAGGAGATATTCACTGTTTACTGCACCGATGATGTCATCGGCGCATGCGCTCTGAAGGAACGACTGCCCGTGCTGTTTCTTCAGGAGCGTGTGCCGTGACCGTCAGTTCCCACATGCATGCGCGGAAGTTATGTCACGTGGCTCCAGACAGTGACACAGCCGGAGCCCGCAGCCCCAGAAGGAAGACAGGGGAAGATGGATGTGGGAATGTAACTGTCACATTGCTTGTGCTCTCAACCAAACTGTCTAACCATCCAATCGCTGGTGTCATAACTAGGAAAAAAGAGACCCCCACTACGCCAACATTCATTAATTGTATAAAAGGATTGAATGAGTTATGAACTCCATCAAAGCAAGGCAAACTTTACCGGCACAACATGAGGCACTAATTTAGCAAAAATATAAATCTTTATTACAAAAGGTTAAAATGACATGTAATGAATAGGGACACCCTACTAACAAACAAGGTCAACAGATACCCAAATGGACATATAACTTAGAATTAAATTAGATCAAATATTATATAAACACTGATTGTGTACAGATATGTATAGGTGGAATCCATAAGCTCTTTTATGTCTTCTTTTCAACGCGTTTCAGAATATTAGCTTCCTCAGGAAATGTTTAGGTAGGTGCTGGTAAACCCAGAGAACAATAGGGGATGACACCACATAAAGACAGATTGTGGAACCAAGGTCAACCCTTTCCACCAGATAGATGAGAACAATAAGGCAATTGTATAGCCTTACAATGGAAGGGGAGAGAATCTCGCCTCTAATATAACCAGGGATACCAAGGGTTCTAATTGTCATTCAGTCCCATTGGACTTTATGGAGGAGGAAAAAAAGGCTGTATATCAGATATTTTGTCAAATATGATGATATCAAACACTGGGATTAGTATATCCAATCCCTAAGCAGCAAGAAAGTGCATCAAGTATATATTTCTACGAGCCAATAAGCAGAAGCTTGGAATATATGTAAAGCCTTGTTAGCAAGTATAAACAAATTTCCAATGTTTGGGAGAGGGGTATGCTGGTGAAGTAAACCTGCTGAACCTTTGGGGACACCCACACTAGCCTCTTGCTATCCAGGAGGCACCTATCACCGTCATTAAGGGAATTATCTGGCTGTGGCTTTACTCCACCAGCCCTCCTCTAAAAAAAGCATTCCCGCTACATAAGATGTGAATTGGGTCTTGGAGACAGCTTGGTCAGTGTGCTGGCAGCAGGTAGTGAGCATATTTTGGTTGCGGTGGACACATATGTGCAGCGGCTGGGTGTTAAAGCCTACTTTTCCTGTTGCCTCATACAGGCATTATGCAGTTGGCAAGAGGTTAAAGGATTCAACAAAGCTGCTTGAAGCTTGCTGAAAGGTTTACAAAAGCTATGCAACAGCTTGCTGTTAAAAAAGGTGAAGTAACTGTAAACAATATTAAAGAACTTGAGCAGCCATATTTACTTCTCCTGCCACCTGTGCCTCCAAACGTCACTCCATCAAAAAGGAATTGAGGCCTTTCTACTGAAAACAATACTTCTGGGGGTGACAATCTCCTGTGCACCCCTCAGTGCTGACTGGTTCCTCTGACCACTACATCACTACAGGACAATGTAGTGTAGCGGTACACTACCGCGAGTTTCAAAGATCCACCACATCACCCTGCTGCCAGACCTCCATTTATTTATTTATCCATTCTGAGACAATGATTAGTCATTTGCATTTGCATTGCTGTAGTTTATTGCGGTGTACAACTTGGTAAGGGAGATATGGGATACACATAACACATTTGTAGAACTTGAACTGATAGGTTCAGCCCTGATAATGAGGCACAGTTAACAGTCACTGTATTTCACTGCTTTCCTCCACTGCAGACTATTGCTCCTCCTCTTCTGCACTGTCTCCTGCAGGGTATTACTTCTTTAGATTGATCTCCACCTGTGCAAATCCTTTGCTGCAAACCATTAGATTCCTATTTTCTCACTCTCAGTATGAGAATGAGTCACTCTGAATAACTACTCAGATTGCTGGCTGAATTTTAGACCCCTTTCACACTGGGTCATTTTGCAGGTGCTATTGCGCTAAAAATAGCGCCTGCAAACCGACCTGAAACAGCCGCTGCTGTGTCTCCAGTGTGAAAGCCCGTCCTAGTAGGACGGTAAAAAAAGTCCTGCTAGACGCATCTTTGGAGCGGTGAAGGAGCGGTGTGTATATCGCTCCTTCATTGCTCCTGTACATTGAAATTAATGGGACACCACGGCTATACCGCCGGCAAAGCGCCTCTGCAGAGGCGCTTTGTGGTGGTTTTTAACCCTTTCTCGGCTGCTAGCGGGGGTGAAACCGCCCGCTAGCGGACGAATAGCACCGCGAAATTGGCGGTAAAGCACCACTAAAAATTGCGCCGCTTTACCGCTGACGCCGCCCCTGCCCCAGTTTGAAAGGGGCTTTAGTTGCTATTTCTGTACTACTTGATTGAGGTCACTCAAATGCTGGTACTGGGCCAGAGGCATTGCAACACCTCCCCCCGACGGCCCAGTAATTTAGCAGCACATGGCAACAGGTGGACTACTGCACCCAGCTAGTCCAAACTTGCAAATGCTGTTTTCCCCGGCCACAACAGTCTGAATTACTCTCAGTAACTTTCTCCTGTTCCATTGCTCCGCTGTATTGTACACACTGACCTTCTCCATGCTCCCCGGTCCATGGAGAAAAACACTGTGCAGATGCACAGTTCAGCTGTTCCTCTAATTTTTCCTCTCCAAGAATTCCTCATCTGCGGCTGTGTGAGGGGTGAACCTTGGGGGACGCCCGGCAGCAACTACCTAATACTCCATCTTCCTTCTCTAACAACTTCTGCCCCACAGCATGTGACCTCAGCTTATATGGGAAGCCTGCCCCCTGCCAATACCAAATGGGGATTGGCAGAGCTCCTCACATGAGCTGCCTGCCACTCAAACTTCAGATCCAGCCTCTGTTCCAAAACAATTCTAATGAAAGCAGGGGAGGCGCCTCTGAGCCAGAGCACAAGTGGTCACACCTACTGCTACACTAAACACTCCCAGCCCCAGATCAAAACAAGCAGGCCTAGCCTAGAGCACAGGCCTGCCTAAATGTACCTGCACTGATACCCTAAACATACAAAAATCTCATTCCAGTACTTACCAAAAGGTAGAGGGTGCTACAGTAGCAACATAGGGATCCACAGGGAGACTCAGGGAGCACTGTGAGGGTCACAGGAGATTGACACTACTAGAAGTATTTGTTTCAAAAGGAACTTCACCAGGCGATTCACGTTCAATGAAGTGGCATTCACCAGACTGGGCAACAGAAGAGGCAAGTAATTACTTTCTGCTTTAAGAGCACATTTTTTATATAAATGGGAGCTTTAGGTTAGGTGACAGATTTAAGGGTTCATTTACATCTGTGTGTTGCAGTAATGTTTGCAAACACATGTCACATGCATTGATGTTTTGTGGGGCCACTTGGTTCACTAACAGTCAGTTTCTACGTTTCTTTTGAACATGCATGCAATAACGCCATCATTGTATCCATATATGTTGCCTAATTATCGATATATTATCGATGGTTAACAACATAGACATCTACATTCTTTGTCGATCAATTACACATTCTGGGGTGACATTTAAACACGTGCATGCGCTGTAGCTTTTTTCAAACTGTTTTCCTGGCCAATCGATTCCACTACTAATGTTTAGAAAATAGATTGTTTAGGCTAACAAAAATCTGACACAATGGTTTATTTTTATGGCCTCAAACTTTGCATTTTGATAATCAAAATAGCCTACTAACATTTCAAACTTCAAACGATCGAGCGTATCAAGTGCTTTTTCGAACGATTTTATAACCATGTATGTCCAGCGTTAGAAAAAAAACGTCACATCTGATTAATAGCAGGTTAGGATTCATTGGTAGCCCATTCATTTCAGTGGGCTGTCTTATCACAATGAGCATTAATGTGATGCACAATGCATGTTACAACACATGCATTAACGCACCACAAAAATGTAAATATGCTCTAAAGTTTTTATTGATTTACATTAATGAATTAGATTATACATTCTGCCACGATGCCCTGGGGAAAAAATCTAGGCACCTGAAATGGTATTAGCCCTTAGCGGTCCCTGTACAGCAGGGCTGGAATGTGAGAAGAAGAAGCAGTACAAAGAGTTAAATTGAACAGGCTGAAGTTAGAAGCTGATTGGCTACCATGCACAGCTGCACTGCATTTTGCACTCTCCCGTTTTAGTAAATCAACCCCAGTGACAGCGAGAGGAGCTCATCAATGTGCTGTTTCTCCATTCACTGTACAGTCACAGGATGTAGGCAGGTTCAGGATGGTTTGAACACCATTTTCATATGCGGGTGCTGCTCATGAATGCGGTCACTTCTGCGTGTGAGCTCGTCGGGACGGGCTGCTTTAAAAAGAAAAAAAAAATCTTATTTATTTTACTTTATTTTTTTGATTTTAACAGTTTTTTTTTTTTTATTGAGTCACTTTTATTCCTATTACAAGGAATGTAAACATCCCTTGTAATCGAAAAAAACATGACAAGTCCTCTTAAATATGAGATCTGGGGTCAAAAAGACCTCAGATCTCATATTTGGACTTAAATGCAATAATAAAAAATAAATAAATATGGAGACGAGTGGGGGCCATCTTCCCCTCACTCGTCTCCATACACAGCAAAGGAGAGGACCGATTGCCTCCGTCGCTGCCAACGGCTCCGGTAAGCGTCGGAGGGCACCGGAGAGCGGCAGTGTATCTGCCGTAGAGACCACTTTTATCTTGTAGCGGACTGCCCACTGAAGAAGAGGATACCGGGGTTATGGTAGCTAGCTGCTACCATAACAACGATATTCCTCTTCAAACAGATCACGTATAATGACGGTGGGCGGTCCGGAAGTGGTTTTAAAGAGCCAGCAAAGGGCTTTTTGATAAAAGCCAGGCACTGCAATCTGCTGGTGGCACCCGCAGTGAGTCCCAGGCTCTCCTGTTCCTCTTGGGGGATCACGGGAAACTGCTTCCCCAGTGAAAGTAGAGGAACTCAAGGAACATCTGTTCCCTGATCCCTCCTGCAAATAATGATCAAGGAAACAACGTGTATTACGTCACTTCCAGGCTCACTTCTGTCATTTCTCGGCTAGTGTAGCCGAGGATACAGCTATTTAAACACAATCTTTGAATAGCTGTTTTTGGAGGGCAAAGGAGACATTGATGGGCAAAAGAGATCCCTAATGTCTCCATAAAGAGGACTTGTCAACTGCCTATGCTATCTCAGATGAGACTTGTTAGTAAAAAACAACAACAAACAATTAAAGGGTTTGTAACTCTACATTATGATTTTCTGCCAGCCCCTCTCTTTTAAGCTTCCATCTTGCACTGTGTCATTGTTTATTAGAAACTAAGCCTCTAAATACCTTTTTTGTGAAGTATCTTCAGGCCGGGCACACGTGACTCCCGGCCGTTCTGATTCTCCGATCCAGGGCTACAGCAGGGGGAGCCAAGCTCTCCCTTTGACGTCAGCCAGGAGTCACGTGACTGCCGAGCTGGCCGCTTGGCTCCTCTCACTGTAGCCCGGGATCGGAGTATCAGAGCGGGCAGGAGTCACATGACCGGCCTTAAGATACTTCACAAAAAAAGTAGTTAGAGGCTTTGTTCCTAATAAACAATGACACAGCGCAGGACGGAAGCTTATAAGAGAGGGGCTGGCAGAAAATCATAATGTAGGGTTACAAACCCTTAGTTTATTTTCTTTTTGTTGACAGAGATGCAGACTTCTGAGCTGACAGGCAGGGAGGAGGGGGGGGGAGAGCACAGAGGAGACACAGCAGGATGACGGAGGCACGTAAAGGGGAGGGGAGGGCAGACACTGTCAGGATCAGTCAGGTTTTTTACATCTTCCAGAGGGGCAGGTTAGACAGCACAAGCACTGTGCTGTTTAACCTGCTATAAGGAAATGGCATTTCTTCTTCTTTTTTTTTTTTTTTTTTTTTAGGGTTACAAACACTTTAAAAAAAAAAGTGTACATTTTTTTTTAAAATAATGGTAAAATAAACATTAAACATTTTTTTAAAGCACCTTTGTGTGATACTACATATGAGGTATTGTCACGAATGAGTAAGATCTATAATTTTATGGCTATAATTCACAATTAACTCTAAAGTCATAAACTGTAATGGAGAATTTTTGGTACCATCGTTTTTTTTTGCAAGGGGTATGCACAATTTAAAAAATTTACATGCTTGGTATGTTATTTCTTGATACAACCCAATTTTAATTTTTTTATCAAAAAGTGCAATAAAGTTGTGTTTGTTTGCACTAAAGTTCATTTTAGTATATTGTTTCCCAACAATAGAAGAAACATAGAAGAGTGATGACAGAAAAAAGACCAAGTGGTCCATCGAGTCTGCCCCATTTGTTTTGATTCAATATAGATCTATGCTTGTCCCAAGCATGTTTGAATTCACTTCAGAGTCCCCTGTATGACGTCCCTTGAGACAAAATGCATCAGGCGGAGCATATCAGTGACGTCATCGCACCGACATGGTCGAGCGGTGTTGTTTTTTGTATGCTTATGCTCTGTTTTAGAAAATGTGAGTATGCTTCATTTATTTAATAATAACGACCATTACTTGCTACACTATTGAGTTTCTTTCTTATTTTCTATATCCTGGATGTCTTTGAGTTTGCCTTCATGAGGTGACGATGTAGGAGATATCGTTCCGGGGTGCTTTTATTACATTTGGATGTTACTGAGGGGCTCTGTTGGACCTCTTAGGCCTCGTACACATGATAGGTCAACCAGAGGACAACGGTCTGATGGACCGTTTTCATTGGTCCAAACCGATCGTGTGTATTTAACCACTTGACCACTGGGCACTTAAACACCCTTAATAACCGGACCAATTTTCAGCTTTCAGTGCTCTCACAATTTGAATGACAATTGTCATACAATTGTCATACAACATTGTACCCAAATGAAATTTTCGTCCTTTTTTTCACACAAATAGAGCTTTTTTTGGTGGTATTTAATCACCGTTGGGTTTTTGATTTTTTGCGCTATAAGAGAAAAAAGACTGAAAATGCTATAAAAAAAAAATATTTTTCTTTGTTTCTGTTATAAAATTTAGCAAATTTGTTTTTATTTCTTCATAAATTTCGGCCAAAATGTATACTGCTACATATCTTTGGTAAAAATAAGTACAAATTGGTGCATATTATTTGGTCTTTGTGAAAGTTGTAGAGTCCACAAGCTATGGTGCCAATATCTGAAAATTGATCACACCTGAAGTACTGACGGCCTATCTCATTTCTTGAGACCCTAACATGCCAGAAAAGTACAAATACCCCCCAAATGACCCCTTTTTTGGAAAGAAGACATTCCAAGGTATTTAGAAAGAGGCATTGTGAGTTTTTTGAAGTTGTCATTTTTTCCCACAGTTCTTTGCAAAATCAAGATTTTTTTTTCTTTTATTTTGTTTTCACAAAATTTTCATATTAGCATTTTTTTCTCACACACAGCATATGCATACCACAAATTACACCCCAAAACACATTCTGCTATTCCTTCGGAGTATGGCGATACCACATGGGTGAGACTTTTACAAAGCGTGGTCACATACAGAGGCCCAACATGCAGGGAGCACCTTCAGGCAATCTGGAGCACCCAGGCCAATTCTGACATTTCTCTCCTACATTTAAGAATCATCATTTATTTGCTAGAAAATTACATAGAACCCCAAAACATTATATATGTTTTTTTAGCAAAGACCTTAGAGAATACAATGGCCGTCGTTTTTATCTCGCACTGTATTTGCGCAGCAATTTTTCTAACGTGTTTTTAAAAAAAAAAAAAGTTTTGTGCTTAAAAAAAAAAATCAGTAAAGTTAGCCCAATGTTTTTGCATAATGTGAAAGATTAAGTTAAGCCGAGTAAATAGATACCCAACATGTCACGCTTTAAAATTGCACACGCTCGAGGAATGGCGCCAAACTTCGCTACTTAAAAATCCCCATAGGCGACGCTTTAAATATTTTTACTGGTTATATCTTTTTAGTTACAGAGGAGGTCTAGGGCCAAAATTATTGCTCTTGCTCTAACGTTCGCAGCGATACCTCACATGTGTGGCTTGAACACCGTTTTCATATGTGGGTGGGACTTACGTGTGCGTTCGCTTCTGCATGCGAGCACACGGGGACAGGGGCGCTTTAAAAAATATATATATATTTTATTGTTCACTTTACTTTACTTTATTTTAGTTTGACACGTTTTTCCGCAAAAAAAATAATAATTTTGATCACTTTTATTCCTATTATAAGGAATGCAAACATCCCTTGTAATAGGAATATGGCATGACAGGTCCTCTTTACAGTGAGATATGGGGTTAATAAGACCCCATATCTCACCTCTAGGCTGGGAAGCCTAAAAAAAACATCAATCCTGGCTTTGATCGTAGCGTTGAGAAGCAGGGGGGTGTATTGCGGGGTATTGCAGAGTATTGCGGGGTATTGCAGAGTATTGCGGGGCATTGCGGAGTATTGCGGAGTATTGCGGGGTATTGCAGAGTATTGCGGGGTATTGCAGAGTATTGCGGGGCATTGCGGAGTATTGCGGGGCATTGCAGAGTATTGCGGGGCATTGCAGAGTATTGCGGGGCATTGCAGAGTATTGCGGGGCATTGCAGAGTATTGCGGGGCATTGCACAGTATGGGGCAGGGATTGCACAGTATGGGGCAGGGATGGCTGAGCAGGGATGGATGGATGGCTGGATCTGTGACTACATTTGTCACAGATCCAGCCCACAGCACTGCTGCTGCATCCGCTCTCTCCCCTCTCCTCTCACACTGTACCGTTTGGTACAGAGAGGGGAGGGAGGAACCTTTTTGTTTACAAGTGATCGCTCCGTCATTGGACGGAGTGATCACGTGGTAAACCGCCGCAATCAGCTATCCTCTGGACCCGGCGGTCAAGGACACTCCCGTGTGCGCGCCCCAGGGCGCGACTCTGGAAGGACGTTAATTAACGGCCTCCCGGAGTTAAACAACCGCCCTGTAGACGTACTTTGTCTATAGGACGGTTGTCAAGTGGTTAACCATAGGTTAAAAAAAAGCCAACTTGCTTTAAAATTAACCTATGGATTCCTAACTGATGGGAAAAAAACGATCGTTAGTAGGCACAACCATCGGTTAAAAATCCATGCATGCTCAGAATCAAGTCGACGTATGCTTGGAAGCATTGAACTTAGTTTTTTTCAGCACGTCGTTGTGTTTTACGTCACCGCATTCTGACACGATCGTTTTTTTAACTGATGGTGTGTAGGCACGACGGACCATCAGTCAGCTTCATCGGTTAACCTATGACAATGGTCCTTCAGACCGTTGTCCTCTGGTTAACCTATCGCGTGTACGAGGCCTGATATTCTAAGGTCAAAGCTTCTGGTAAGCAGTGTGTGCATATGAAAGTGGTGGAACACTCGTCTTTGTTTGCACATAAGATACTGCTAATTTTGTCACTAATGTTTGGAATTTTTACTACATTACTGTTGATCATGTGTTTCTTCACAATATTACTAAAATTTTATGTATTTTTGTGTTTATTTACTTATGCTACAATAAGATAGTAGCACCTTTGGCAGTATTGTGAAACACATCATTTAAAGGGACAGTACAATTTGGATATATTATTTATCAAGCTGTTTAATTATGATGATTTCACTCTGAATATTTGAAGGGACAGCGTAACACATTATTTATAACTTGATAAATATTAATTTGATGAGTACCGGTAACTTAGAAAATATCATGCAACATAAAAAAACTGCATCTACCACCATTATATTCTCAAAGGTCCCTGCTTTCAAAAACAATATACTTTTTATATACTCTCCAAGGTCTCTGCTTTGAAAAACGATATACTTTATGGGGAGTTTACTGTAATCTATAAAAAAAAAAGCAGATTTTAACATGAAAAATGCGGTTAAGACCCACTGAACATGTGGAGCAGACCTTCAGTCATTTCACATTTACATTTAATGTGAGTGCTTTTATTAAAATTAGTTATATATGGAGTACACTATGGTCTGATTTTATCCTGAGCGGAGTAGAGCACGGAGAAGGATAGAGTGTCAGAGTAGTCCCAGCTTCTAGAGATTGCGTATATGAATTTCAATTATAATATAAAATTCATATGAAAAGGTGAGCAGGTTTCCAATTAAGGGTGGATTTAAAACACTTTTCATACAGGTTGGAGTTGCGCAAAAAAGGAATACCATTGGAGAATGGAGAATGACACAATACTGAAGAGTAATCTTTGGCTGGTGTGAAAATTGTGGAACATTTTATTATTTTTTTTATTTATACCGTAAGTTATTTTCAGGACACAACATGACGTTAAGGCCACGTTCACAGCTGAGCAATTTTCTTTTTTTTAACAGAAGGAATTTTATTAGAAGAAAAAAAGAGTACCATTGTACATGTGAAGAGCTGTAGACAGTACATGAAAGTAGAATGGATCATCTAACAGAAAACAACTAGATCATCTGATAGCCAGGAGGTACATCAATAGACAGATTAAATCAAATAACAAAAATATGAGATCTAAACTCAGGGCACGAATGTATACACATATATGTCAGGACTTCCTAGCCACCCACTCGACCTGGGGGGGGGACGAAATGTAGTACAGAGCAGTAGGCATCTGAGGGGGGGGGGGGGGAGAGGAACGCGGACACCGGTCGTCAGCCAAGCGATAGATGACCGACAGCCGTTGTGGCATATAGTACACCCTATGTAGGAATTTAATTTGAACAAATCGATCCCTGCTTGCTATCATAAGGGGGATGTACTGCTGAAGGGCCTCAGACCAATCTTCCTCCGTCAGGTTTGGTAGGTCTTTTTGCCAGGCAATGAATGCCCTGTCAGTTCCGGTATTACCGGAACAGGTAAGTCTAAGGTATATAGAGGACAGTGTCTTCCCGATGTTGCGGGCCGCAAGAAGTCGCTCAACCGAGTTTGAGACCAAGGTGATCGGCTCCGGGAACTGGGCCCTAAGGGCATGCCTAAGCTGCATATAGCGGAAATACATCCATGGAGGGAATGAGAATGTGTTCTTCAGGTCACTAAAGGAGAGGAGACGGCCCCCGGGCATAACATCTCAGAGGGTTTTAACTTCAAACCTGACCCACACCTGCGGGTCCGGCATGGTCCGCAACTGGGGTAGCTCCAGGTTGCCCCACAGGGGAGTGTATGGGGAATAGGTCCGGGGCCCCAACAGGGATCCCGAACTGAGCGATTTTCTGCATGAAGCTTGTAGCTCTAAAACGCTTAATAAGCCAAATCCCATTCATTTCACATCTGAGCATTCTGTTGCCTGAAGCAAAACGCCTGAAGCTCAAAAAATGACATGTGCTCCTTTTTGGCAGATTATACAATAGTTTTTGGCGCCATAGACTTCAATAGAAATGCCTGACTTGAGCATTTTAAGAGCGTTTCTGCTCAAATAGCAGCTCTCCACCCCTAATTTACTCACCCTCTCCTCCCTGGAGCCTAGACCTAATTCTCACCATTGCAATCTGGGAATACATGCAGAAACCCGCCTCGCAGAAATAAGCAAAAAAAAACATGTCAAACCGTACATCACGCATGTAATGGCATTAATTCCTAACGCCACCCCAAACGTGGGTTGCAGTTGTGCAAACAACATGTCAAAATGCTCATTGCTAAAATGTTCAAGGTTCACTGCCAAAAAAAGTGGAAGAGCTCCTTTGATGCTTTTTTCACGTGAATGTTCTGCCCTATGCTGACTCATGACACATGTGCAAAAAGGGGATAAAATGTGATTAACATTTCCTTTGGGAGTGATATGCCTATGTATTATACAATCATACTGTATGTAATGATTGTTTTTAAAGTTAGGCGTTGCACTATATAAAGTTAAGTAACATATATACGCAACAAAAAGTTTAGACAGAGTTCAATCCAAGCTGTTTATAGCTGTACAACCCCAGTACAGATCATTCTCCCTTTGTCCTAAGAATAATCCTTAATTGGACGTGTTTGTGTAGTATATCCTTCAGCTTCACTGGCCCTTATTCTTGTTGACAAAATATTTATGTTCACATTTATCAATCGCAGCTTCTTAAATTCCATGTTGTTCCATTATGTGGAAATACTCTTGGCGACTATACATTGGGAGGGATACAAAATTAATTATTTGAGATAGAATTTTTTTCATAAGATCATGCTGAATCGTTATAAGTTATTTGTCCACATGTCTAAGAACATCTACCTTTTGAAGAAATGGAAACAAAGATGGAAAATAACTTTTAGCGTGAGTCATTGCTCAACATTTTATTGTTCTTATTTATGGTCTGAAGTGTGAGTACAAAGAACTATCATAATTTCTCCCAAGCTACCACTTCAATTTTCTAGCAATTGCAAATGTTTTATTGCATGCACTTTTTTTTAAATAATTTTTGTAATCAAAAGCTGGATGAATGTGGTTACACTTTGAACAGTCTTTGCCTAGCATTATAACTTGACACATGGTGGTTAATTTACTAAAGGAGTAGAAACTGTTCAACTAGCTTAGTAAGTAAGGCAAGCTGGGTTCACTTCAATCATGTCACTTAAATTTGATTAGACATTTAAAGTAAATACTGTTTAATTTTATTACTCTTAGTTAAACATTAATTTTGCTATGCTAGTGGAATAGTCTTTGCTAATAAACCAACTCTATGATGTGTGCAATGACTCTAGATCTTAAAGTAGGATTCTGCATTTTAAAATACTGCTTTCAGGGCTTTTTTTACCTTAATTTTTACCTTAAAGCGGGGGTTCCGCGGGTTTTTGTTTTTTTTTGTTTTTTTTTTTAAT
Organism: Rana temporaria; assembly: GCF_905171775.1. NCBI lineage: Eukaryota > Metazoa > Chordata > Amphibia > Anura > Ranidae > Rana > Rana temporaria. The sequence continues at coordinate 286,812,035 of NC_053489.1, read as the reverse complement.
CCTTCTGCCGCTCTTACCTTGTTAAAATAGCCACTCGTGTGTCCCAATCTTATAGCCCCCAGCATTTGTTTTCTCCCGAAAACGATATTTCTTTATCGTACATCACGGGACACAGAGCGGCATTCATTACTATATGGGTTATATGGAGTACCTTCAGGTGTAGACACTGGCAATCTCAAACAGGAAATGCCCCTCCCTATATAACCCCCTCCCATAGGAGGAGTACCTCAGTTTTTACGCCAGTGTCTTAGGTGTTAGTCATGGTTTAGCTTGCCTCCGCATCCTTGGGATTAGGTGAGCTACCGGTTCTGTCCAAAAAAGCCTCAGCGCTAAAGTGGTCAGTAACCGGACCCCAAACCCTTGGGGTATAGCCCATAATGCTTTTCTTTTTAGAGAGCTGGACCCTGGGCCCAGAACTTAGAAACCTTTGGGTACCTAAAGTTTTCTGTTGCCAGGGTGCTATATGGGCCCAGGACAGTGGATCCTTCATAGGAACCCAGGGCCTGAAGGTCTAGACATCCCCACGGAGATGGGGGAAGATTGGGCCTCTTGCTTGGCAAAGTCCTGCGGCATGGAGCAGGTAAGTGAGGGGAAAACTTGCGGAACTTGGTTCTTAGCAGGTTTTTTTCTGGGGGGTCACAGGGGACATGCCTAAAGTTATGCACTGCATCTGGCAAACTAGTCACATATCATAAAGATAGGATGGCTCTCTATGTATTATTCCCCATAAGATGTGACCTCCCTTGTAGTGTTGGAAAAGCATTGAGTGGGGCCTGTGTTATATAAAAATATATGTGTGTGTCAGAGAGCTTTGCTTACCTGCAGGCCTCCAGGCGATGCTCCATTCAGTCTTCCTCCTCAGAGCCTGCAAGCAGGCAAAACGCTGACCTCCTCATGGTTCCAGGCTGCAGGCTGCAGTTTGCTGGAACAGAGAGGTCCCTTCCTCCCAAAATCCCCCCCCCCCCCCTGTCGGGAGGGGCATTTCCTGTTTGAGGTTGCTGGGGGGGAAGGGCGGGTCAGTGGCTTAAAGGAAGGGGCGGCCCTTCCTTGTTTGTTCCATCAATACTTTGGAACTGAGGAGAAAGACCAGAGCGGCAGCACGGGGCGCCGAGGACACACAGTGGCCAGAAAGGATATTGCAGTCTTCAGAGGACTGTTTTGTCAAGCCTAGAAATAGGCTGTTTCTTTTCCATCTCATAGTTTTTCTTTGCAATACTACTCAGGGGGACAGAATGTTTTTTCTTTCCTGGATTTGAAACAAAAACGAAAAAAAAAAAAAAAAAAAAAGTCATCTAGGGGAGAGGAAGCATTTTTTTTTATCCCCCAAACAGGTGTTTGGACAATTAACTTTTATAGTTCCAAATACCAATAGGTAGCAGGTGTACCTCGGTATTGTACCATGGTATGCCGCTGTTTTCCCTACAGGGAGCCTTGGGGCCATCGGGATCTGGGGCTGGAGCTGACGCGGGTCAGTCCAACCCTAAGATGGTCACGGAGGAGGTATTACTCACCTCTTTAAAAGAGATGCAGAAAAGCATGGGAAAAATGATATCCGCAGCTATGCGGGGCAGTAAGCGGAATAGATCTCCGTCGCCCGAGCGCGGACCCTCAGAAGAGGAGGTCCTTTCCTCAGGGGAATTGGACGACCTCTTGGACACGGACCAAGTAGGTTCAGGGATCGAAGACCCGGATACAGAGGAGTCTGGGGCAGTCTCCCTGAGGGAGAGCTGGTGGATTCAAGGATTGTCGGACTTGGTCCATAGGACATTCAACTTGCCAGTACCAGATCTCCAGGTATCGACGGTTTCAGCTTTGGGCTCACTGAGGGCGCCTCAAAGCAATGCTGTGTTTCCGATCCATCCTCTATTAGAGGGAATTTTGTTCCAAGATTGGAACAAGCCAGATAAGATCTTCTTACCACCTAAAAGGTTCTCTGTCCTATATCCTATGGAAGAAAATTTTTCCAAAAGATGGGCTACTCCTGCAGTGGACGCAGCCATCTCATGTGTTAACAGATCGTTAACATGCCCTGTAGAAAACATACAGGTGTTCAAGGATCCAGTTGATAAGCGCTTGGAAGCACTACTTAAGAACTCCTTCACTACTGCAGGGGCAGTAGTACAGCCAGCTGTGGCTGCGATTGGGGTCGCTCAAGCATTATCGGATCAATTTAAGCAGATGCTTAAACTTATTCCGGCCCAGCAGGCAGAAAAATTTTCGGATGTCCCTAAGGCCATATGTTTTACGGTAGACGCAATCAAGGATTCTATCCAGCAAGCGTCACGTTTATCGTTATCCCTTATCCATATGAGAAGACTCTTATGGTTAAAAAGCTGGGAGGCTGAGCCCCCATGCAAGAAGCTCCTGGTAGGGTTCCCCTTCCATGGAGGACGACTCTTCGGAGAAGACCTAGATAAATACATTCAGACCATTTCAAACGGCAAGAGTACTCTCTTGCCAACTAAGAAGAAGGTTCAGGGACCTGCGTTTAAACGACAGTATTCCCCTGGGCAGGGGCCCTCTAATGCCAAGCAGTATCGACGGCCTCCTGCAAAAGCAAACTTCGGCTTCAACAGCAGATCACAAGGACAGGCTGTTAGAGGCAAAAGGCAGTGGTTTCGCAAACCAGCAAAACCAGCCCCCAAGCCAACCTTATGAAGGGGCGCCCCCACCCACGAAGGTGGGGGGAAGGCTGCGACTCTTTTCAGAGATTTGGGAAGCCAGCATTCCCGACGAGTGGGTACGGTCTTCCGTGGCCACAGGCTACAAATTAGATTTCCTAAGGTTTCCTCCTCCTCATTTCCAGAAGTCGAGGATTCCAAACGATCCGGAAAAGGGAGCCGCATTAAGATCGGCATTAGATCATCTACTTTCCCAGGAAGTAATAGTAGAGGTACCAGTCCTGGAACAGGGGCTGGGTTTCTACTCCAACCTATTCATCATCCCAAAATCCAATGGAGATGTCAGGCCAATTTTGGACCTAAAGATGGTAAATGCATATCTAAAGATCCGCTCATTTCGGATGGAATCCGTGCGGTCAGCAGCTGCCACACTCCAGAAGGACGACTTCATGGCGTCCATAGACATAAAGGATGCCTACCTTCATGTTCCAATTTATCAGCCACATCAAAGATATCTACGCTTCATGGTGGCTTCGCGTCACTTCCAATTCGTGGCGCTTCCCTTCGGGTTGGCTACGGCCCCCCGGGTGTTCACGAAGGTCCTAGCTCCAATCCTAGCCAAACTAAGGATCCAAGGGGTCACGATCCTAGCATACCTGGACGACCTCCTAGTCATAGATCACTCGTCTCCCGGCTTGGAGCGAGCAGTGGCCCTCACGGTCCAATACCTCGAGAGGTTCGGCTGGGTCCTAAATCGAGAAAAGTCAGCTTTCCAGCCCACAAAGCAGTTGGAATATCTCGGCATGAGATTAGACACAGAACAACAAGGAGTGTTCCTACCTCTGAGGAAGGTAAAAGCCATCAAGGAATTAATCCTACTGGTTCTAAGCAAGAAAGAACCGACTATTCGCCTATGTATGAGGTTACTAGGCAAGATGGTGGCCACATTCGAGGCGGTACCATACGCCCAGAGCCACACTCGCATCCTACAGGCAGCCATCCTGTCAGCATGGAGCAGAAGGCCACAGGCCTTGGATATCCCGTTGCCGCTCTCATCAAGAGTCCGACAAAGTCTGTGTTGGTGGTTAGACCCTCAGAATCTACTGAAGGGGAGGTCTTTCAGCCCAGTGGCTTGGAAGATAGTGACCACAGACGCCAGCCTGACGGGCTGGGGAGCAATTTTGGATGGTTGCACTCGCCAAGGTACTTGGGCAAAGCCAGAGAAGCAGTTGCCCATCAACATCTTGGAGCTCAGAGCTGCTCGACTAGCCCTCAGGGCTTGGACGTCAAAATTGCAGGGGTTCCCGGTGAGAATTCAATCAGACAATGCCACGGCCGTGGCACACATAAATCACCAAGGGGGAACCAGGAGTCAAGCCGCTCAGAGAGAGGTGAGCTTGATTCTTCTATGGGCAGAGGCTCATGTGCCCTGCATATCGGCAATATTCATTCCAGGAGTGGACAACTTTCAGGCGGACTTCTTAAGCCGCCAGACTCTATGGCCGGGGGAATGGTCTCTGCATCCACTAGTCTTTCAAGCACTCTGCCAAAGATGGGGAGTGCCGGACGTGGATATCATGGCATCGAGACTCAACAAGAAACTAGACAGGTTCATGTCCCGCTCAAGGGATCCGATGGCCTGCGGAACCGATGCGTTGGTTTGCCCTTGGCATCAGTTCAAACTTCTTTATGCGTTTCCCCCGCTCCAGTTACTACCCCGCCTGCTGCGCAGGATCCGGGTGGAGCACATACCAGTCATCCTGGTAGCTCCAGCATGGCCCAGAAGGGCATGGTACTCACTAATCTTAAGGATGGTAGTGGGAGACCCTTGGACTCTTCCTCTACGGCCAGACCTGCTATCGCAAGGTCCGATCCTCCACCCTGCCTTACGGCATCTAAATTTGACGGCCTGGAAGCTGAATCCCTGATTCTCAGGGGTAGAGGTCTGTCTCAGAAAGTAATCTCTACCCTAATCAGAGCCAGGAAACCGGTCTCTAGGGTGATTTATTACAGGGTCTGGAAGGCCTATGTAGGCTGGTGTGAGTCCAAGCGATGGCTTTCTCGCAAATTTACCATCGATAGAGTATTAAGTTTTCTCCAGCTAGGAGTGGATAAAGGATTGGCATTAAGCACAATCAAAGGACAGATTTCTGCTCTGTCAGTGTGGTTTCAGCGGCCGCTGGCCACCCACTCGCTGGTTAAGACCTTCCTTCAAGGGGTCTTACGTATTAGACCTCCAGTTAAATCCCCGCTTTGTCCGTGGGATTTAAATCTTGTTCTGTCAAGTTTACAGAAACAACCGTTTGAGCCGTTGGCTGATATTCCTTTGGTTCTACTGACAAGGAAGTTAGTATTTTTGGTTGCCATAGTTTCCGCAAGAAGAGTTTCGGAGCTGGCAGCCTTATCCTGTAAGGAACCATATCTTGTTTTTCATAAGGACAGGGTCGTTCTCCGCCCTCATCCTTCCTTCCTTCCGAAGGTCATATCCAGTTTTCATTTGAACCAGGATTTGGTATTACCATCCTTCTTCCCTAAACCTACTTCCAGAAAGGAAGGGTTGCTGCATACCTTGGATATTGTCAGGGCCATGAAGGCCTATCTTAAAGCTACAAAGAAGATCCGGAAGACAGATGTGCTGTTCATTCTACCGGATGGGCCCAAGAAGGGGCAGGCAGCTGCAAAGTCCACCATTTCTAGGTGGATTAAGCAATTAATCACTCAGGCCTACGGCTTGAAAGGGTTGCCTCCTCCAGTATCATTAATGGCTCATTCTACTAGAGCCATGGGCGCCTCCTGGGCAGCACACCACCAGATCTCTATGGCTCAAGTTTGCAAGGCGGCAACCTGGTCTTCTGTCCACACGTTTACAAAATTCTACAAGTTGGACGTAAGAAGGAATACTGATACTGCCTTCGGGCAGGCAGTGCTGCAGGCTGCAGTTTGAGACCCTCGGATTCCGGGGGCTCCTCTTGTTCAAGTTAAATTTAAAAATTTTATTTTTCTCAACTAAGTTGGATTTATTATGATTTGAGTATATCTCTAAATTAAATCCTTTTGTCTTGGAGATGTTCTCCCTCCCCTCATTGTAAGCATTGCTTTGGGACATCCCATATAGTAATGAATATGCCGCTCTGTGTCCCGTGATGTACGATAAAGAAAAAGGGATTTTTAATACAGCTTACCTGTAAAATCCTTTTCTTGGAGTACATCACGGGACACAGAGCTCCCACCCCTCTTTTTTGAGGACCATTTTGGGAGGCATACTGCTTGCTACAAAACTGAGGTACTCCTCCTATGGGAGGGGGTTATATAGGGAGGGGCATTTCCTGTTTGAGATTGCCAGTGTCTACACCTGAAGGTACTCCATATAACCCATATAGTAATGAATGCCGCTCTGTGTCCCGTGATGTACTCCAAGAAAAAGATTTTACAGGTAAGCTGTATTAAAAATCTCTTTTTTATAAAATCCATAGATGGACGTTTCCATTTTAACCACTTCGTTACCGAGCCTGTTTTTCAGATTCAGTGTTTACGAGACTAAAACAGTTTTTTTTGCTAGAATATTACTTAAAACCCCCAAACATTATATATATTTTTTTTCTAACACCCTAGAGAATAAAATGGCAGTCATTGCAATACTTTTTGTCACACCGTATTTGCGCAGCGGTCTTACAAGCGCACTTTTTTTGGAATAAATTCACTTTTTTAAATTAAAAAATAACACAACAATAAATTTGGCCCAATTTTTTTATATATTGTGAAAGATAATGTTACGCCGAGTAAAATGATACCCAACATGTCACGCTTAAAAATTGCGCCCGCTCGTGGCATGGCGTCAAACTTTTACCCTTAAAAATCTTGATAGGCGACGTTTAAAAAATTCTACAGGCTGCATTTTTTGAGTTACAGAGTAGGCCTAAGGCTAAAATTATTGCTCTCGCTCTAACGATCGCGGCGATACCTCACTTGTGTGGTTTGAATACCGTTTTCATATGTCGGCGCTACTCGCGTATACGTTCGCTTCTACGCGCGAGCTCGTCGGGACGGGGCGCTTTAAAAACATATTTTTTTCGCATTTTTGCTTTTCGCATTTATTTTTAATTATTTTACAATTTTTAACACTGAAATAAAAAAAAATAAAAAAATTATCACTTTTATTCCTATTACAAGGAATGTAAACATCCCTTGTAATAGAAAAAAGCATGACAGGTCCTCTTAAATATGAGATCTGGGGTCAAAAAGACCTCAGATCTCATATTTGGGCTTAAATGCAAAAAAAAAAAAAAAAATTTGGAAATATTTTTTTTTTTTGTCATTTGAAAAAATGACGTCTCTTTAAGAGGCTGGGCGGGACTGACGTTTTGACGTCACTTCCGCCCAGCAGAGCTATGGGGGACGGGCGAAGGAGATTTTTCCTTCAGTCTCGTCCCCGCTCAGCTGCCGGATGGTCGCGATCCCCTCCGCCGCTACCGACGGCTCCGGTAAGCGGCGGAGGGCGCGGAACAGCGGCGGGAGGGGGCCCCTCTCCCGCCACCGATAACGGCGATCTCTCGGCGAATTCGCCGCGGAGACCGCCGTTATCGTGTACAGGACCGTCGGCACTAAAGATGGATACCTCAGTTGTGGCAGCAGCTGCTGCCGTTACTGAGATATCCATCTTTAAAAACAGGACGTCATTTGACTATGGGCCAGTAACGAAGTGGTTAATTGTGGGCACTGTGAAGCCCAGCAGGATGTCCTTCTGGGATATGGTGAATGCTGACGTCCCAGCATTCACCCCTCTATCCCACGCATGTGCAGTGTTGACGGTGAGCATCGCCGTCAACACTGCACTGTTGCCATCACAACGGCCGGCGTACTCAGTAGGTCACGCCCCGTTGTGAAGACACAACGCTTGCCGAGTCACGTGACCCGCGAGATATCGCGGGATTACAGCACAGTGCGTCTCCTGGGATTCTCATCACTCACTCCCAGGAGACATAGCGCTTGTCGGGGGAAAATCTAATACACGCCCACTCCCGCGGGGAAACGCTGATTGACATAACACTGATTGCTGGATTACAAAGGTAAAGATGCCGATTAAAAAAAATAAAACAGATTGTGTATAGTCGATGGGTAGTGGTTTTTATTAAGCAAAAGTTGTAATTTAGGGTAAACCTCTGCTTTAATTGAGAGAGTGCACCTTAATGCAGAGGACAACTTTGAGTGCAGCTCCTCCCCCAGCCCCCCCCCCATACTTACCTGAGTCTGATCTCAGTCCAGCATTATGCACAAGAGCAGCAGCTCTCTCGCCTCTCTCCCTGCTCATTGGCTCAGAGACAGTAGCAGGAGTCTATAACATGTTTGTTATAAAAAAAAGATAAGGGTTTACAATCGCGTTGAGTCTGCAATCTATGTCCCAAGCCAAGTGCCAATGCCTAGTGTGGGGAACCAGTAATAAAGCACTGCAGATGTATCCAAACTAGCCAGTTCCTTTAGCTCAGTGTTTCTCAATTCCAGTCCTCAGGCCCCCCCAACAGGTCAGGTTTTCAGGATTTCCATTATTTTGCACAGGTGATTTGATCAGTTTCACTGCCTTAGTAATCACCACAGCCTTTTCATCTGAGGGAAATCCTGAAAACCTGACCTGTTGGGGGGGCCTGAGGACTGGAATTGAGAAACACTGCTTTAGCTGATGTCATCCTCCACTGAGAGGAGCCACAGGAGCGCCAATAGAGGGTGTCCATGTCATGCAGGTAGTGGGTCTCAGACTAGGGAATGAGAGGAAATCTAACACTGGGAACTAGCTGACAGAAGAAAAGTGCAAGACCTTATCAATATGATGATGATGACGTGATCTCACCCTTCTCACCATGCTGTCTGCCAGGGGTTCTCTGGATTTTAAGATCATCTTAACAGTATTTAAAATCTTTGGCAGGTAAACTAGGCAGTATCACGTTTTTGCTTTTCAATTATACATTATATTTAGCTTTACCATTGGCCTACAGTATATTTAAAAGAAAAAAAAAATCAAAGCTACCGCCAAAGTCTAACTATGGCTGTGAAATATATATATATATATATATATATATATATATATATATATATATATACATTCTAATAATACTTCTGGTCCCTGTTTGATTATCTCCTAAAATTATTTAATAAAACACTTATAAAAAATCCTAATTTGGTCTATTCAATATAAATGTCACCCTGGTCAGACTCTGGAATTAATTCTGGAATAGCCTTGGGAATTGTCTTCTATTAGAGGCTAGATAAGTGAAGCTGTTTTTTCATAGGACTAATGTATTCAAAGTTACATACCTTTCTGTGAACCTATTATCTATGTCTATATGAACTCTGTTATATATATGGATATCAAGACATCTGTGTCACATTTGGTATACACATGTGAAGCGAATAGGAAAATTCAATCCAGTACTGCAGGGGTTTAAATCTGTAGGTCCCTAGTATTTCATGGATATTACCATGCTATGGACAAAATATTCTAACTCTGCTATTAGTATTTCTGCTTTAATTGTCAACAATAATATGCAGTTTCATCTGGCCTATTTTCCAGTTATTAAAGTTGGCCTATGCAAAGAAAAAATTTCTCACTTTGACAGAAATCACAGTGACTGACAGCTCGATGGTTCCCAAAGACCTTTTTTCAAGTACTGTAATTTAAGTATATATATGTATATATATATATATATATATATATATATATATATATATATATATATATATATATATATATATATATATATATATATATATATATATATATATATATATATATATATATGTATGTATGTATGTATGTATGTATGTATGTATATATATATATATATATATATATATATATATATATATATATATATATATATATAAAATATACACTATATTGTCAAAAGTGTGGGATACCTGCCTTTACACGCACATGAACTTTAATGGCATCCCAGTCTCAGGCTGCGTACACACGATCGAAAAACGGACTAAAGATCCGTTTTCATCGGTTCAAACCGATCGTGTGTGGGCCCCATCGGTCAGTTATCCTTCGGTCAAAAAAATGAGAACTTGCTTTAAAATTGAACTGATGGACGCCTAACCGATAGGTCAAAACCGATCGTTAGTATGCAAAAGCATCGGTTAAAAACCCGTGCATGCTCAGAATCAAGTCGACGCATGCTTGGAAGCATTGAACTTCGTTTTTTCAGCACGCCGTCGTGTTTTACGTCACCGCGTTCTGACACGATCGGTTCATTAACCGATGGTGTGTAGGCACATCAGACCATCAGTCAGCTTCATCGGTTAACCGATGACAACGGTCCTTCGGACCGTTGTCATTGGATGGACTGATCGTGTGTACACGGCCTCAGTCTGAAGGGTTCAATATTAAGTTGGCCCACCCTTTGCAGCTATAACAGTTTCAGTTCTTCTGGGGAGGCTGTCCACAAGGTTTAGGAGTGTGTCTATGGGAATGTTTTACCATTCTTCCAGAAGCACATTTGTGAGGTCAGGCACTGATGTTGGACAAGAAGGCCTGGCTCACAGTCTCCGCACCATTTCATCCCAAAGGTGTTCTATCAGATTGAGGTTGGAACTCTGTGTAGGCCAGTCAAGTTCCTCCACCCCAAACTCGCTCATCCATGTCTTTATGGACCTTGCTTTGTGCACTGGTCCAAATAATTTGGTGGAGATGGGGTTATGGTGTGGGGTTGTCTTGAAGGGGTTGCACTTGGCCCCTTAGTTCTAGTGAAGGGAACTCTTAAGGCATCAGCATACCAAGACATTTTGGACAATTTCCTGCTCCCAACTTTGTGGGAACAGTTTGGGGTTGGGCCCCTCCATTTTCAACATGACTGTGCACCAGTGCACAAAGCAAGGTCCATAAAGACATGAATGAGCGAGTTTGGGGTGGACGAACTTGACTGGCCTACCCATAGAACACCTTTGGAATAAATTACAGCGGAGACTGTGAGCTAGGCCTTCTCGTCCAACATCAGTGCCTGACCTTACAAATGCACTTCTGGAAGAATGGTCAAACATTCCCATAGACACACTCCTAAACCTTGTGGACAGCCTTCCCAGAAGAGTTAAAAACTGTTATAGCTGCAAAGAGTGGGCCAACTCAATATTAAACCCTACGGACTAAGACTGGGATGCTATTAACCTCCTGGGCGGTGTTCCCGAGTCTGACTCGGGGTGAGATTTTTGGGCTAGGATCGGTAACCCCGAGTCAGACTCGGGCTTGCCTCGCTGGATGTACAGGGAGTTTTACTTACCTTGTCCCTGGATCCAGCGATGCCACCGCGCTGTGTGAGCGAGCGGGACCTCGCTCGATTCACACAGCGTCCTCCTGTGCCGCCGATCTCCGTTCCCTGCGACGTTACGACGCACGGGGACGGAGAACGGCGCCAAATTTAAAAAGGTAAACAAACACATTACATACAGTATACTGTAATCTTATAGATTACAGTACTGTATGTAAAAAAAACACACACCCCTTGTCCCTAGTGGTCTGCCCAGTGTCCTGCATGTCATTTTATATAATAAAAACCTTTTTTTCTCCCTGCAAACTGTAGATTTTCCATAGCAACCAAAAGTGTCCCTTTATGTCAAAAATAGTTTTAGATCAGCTAGAAAACAGCGATAATAAATTATAATCACTTGCAGAATTGTGCGATAGCGATTTGTGGGGAAATTTGTCATAAAAAAAAAAAATAATGACAACGACAATTCTGCAACTGAGCAAATTTCAGTGATTTTGATTTGATTACATTATTGAATAATTTTTATTATAATTATATTATTATTTGTTATAATTATTTATAGTTATTTATTATATTATAATTTATAATTTTGTTTTTAAAAAAATGTCATACCTGGGATGCCTATTAGAATCTTGTTTGGTCAGATTTAAGTGAGTTATTTCTAAAAATTACAGGCCTACAATATAAAACGCCAAATTTCCTTGCAAATAATGGTAACGCTTTCAGCATGTTTTTTCTGAAAGAATCATACCGCCAGGGAGGTTAAAGTTCATGTGCATGCAAGGGTAGGTGTCCCAATACTTTTGACAATATAGTGTATAGTGTGATATGGGGGACCCTGAGGTCACCAGCCAGTCATGTGGTAAAAATGCATAGTCTTTAATCCTTCAAAACAGGCAAAACAAAGTAGCTTCCTTTAGCATAAACAAAAAAACAAAAAGTCCACGCACGTGTGGCTCAGAAACAAAGATATGGCTTTCCACCACAACAAATCTTGTCCTTTACAGGGTTTTAAGTCCCCAACTGCTCCAGGGGTCCCAAAGAAAAGGTTTCTACATCTCAGCAGTGTCCCAGTTCCAGACAGCACACAGCTTTTCTTAGAAGTATGTCCTGCTTCATTCCAAACCTCATTGGTGCCTGTTGACTGCTTACTGCACCAAGGGGTTAACAGTAGCACAGTCACCCAGGTTCTGCTCTCATGTCTGTACTCACAAGTCCTTAAATAGCTGGATGCCTCCCTCTGGCATCAGGCAGACATTTGCCAAGTGGATTCTCCAGACTGGTCCCACCATCCCTGGGTGAAATTCCTCCTTCTTTAGCCTCAGAGATGTCTTTGGATGGATAGGCCCACCAGCTCTGTCTGCTGGAACTTTATTGAGTTTCTTAACCACTTAAGCCCCGGACCAATACGCTGTCCAAAGACCCAAGGTGTTTTTACAATTTGGCAATGCGCTGCTTTAACTGGTAATTGCGCGGTCATGCAATGTTGTAACGAAACGAAACTTGCGTCCTTTTCTTCCCACAAATAGAGCTTTCTTTTGATGGTATTTGATTGCCTGTGCGATTTTTATTTTGTGCGATATAAACGCAAAAAGACCGTAAATTTTGAAAAAAAATGATTTTTCTTATAACAAAAAGTAAAAAATATCGAATAAACTAAATTTTAGTCAAACATTTAGGCCAAAATGTATTCAGCCACATGTCTTTAGTAAAAAAAATCGCAATAAGCGTATATTTATTGGTTTTCGCAAAAGTTATAGCGTCTACAAACTAGGGTACGTTTTCTGGAATTTACACAGCTTTTATTTTATGACTGCCTATCTCATTTCTTGAGGTGCTAAAATGGCAGGGCAGTACTAAACCCCCCTAAATGACCCCATTTTGGAAAGTAGACACCCCAAGGAAACTGCTGAGAGGCATGTTGAGTCCATTGAATATTTTTTTTTTTGTCCCAAGTGATTGAATAATGACGAAAAAAAAAAAAAAAAAAAATGTTTACAAAAAGTTGTCACTAAATGATATATTGCTCACACATGCCATGGTTATATGTGGAATTGCACCCCAAAATACATTCTGCTGCTTCTCCTGAGTACGGGGATACCACATGTGAGGGACTTTTTGGGAGCCTAGCCGCATACGGGGCCCCAAAACCAAGCAACGCCTTCAGCATTTCTAAGGGCACAAATTTTTGATTTCACTCCTCACTACCTATCAAGGTTTCGAAGGCCATAAAATGCCAAAATAGCAAAAAAAATAAACAAATGACCCCATTTTGGAAAGTAGACACCCCAAGCTATTTGCTGAGAGGCATGTCGAGTCCATGGAATATTTTATATTTTGACACAAGTTGCGGGAATATGACAAACTGATTTTTTTTTGCACAAAGTTGTCACTAAATGATATATTTATCGCACATGCCATAGTTATATGTGGAATTGCACCCCAAAATACATTCTGCTGCTTCTCCTGAGTACGGGGATACCACATGTGTGGGACTTTTTGTGAGCCTAGCCGCATACGGGGCCCCGAAAACAAAGCACCGCCTTCAAGTTTTCTAAGGGCATACATTTTTGATTTCACTCCTCACTACCTATCACTACCTATCACAGTTTTGAAGGCCATAAAATGCCAAGATGTCACACAACCCCCCCAAATGACCCCATTTTGGAAAGAAGACACCCCAAGCTATTTGCTGAGAGGCATGTTGAGTCCATGGAATATTTAATTTTATGGCCCCAAGTGATTGAATAATGACCAAAAAAAATAATTTTTTTTTTTAAACAAAACGTTGTCACTAAATGATATATTTCTCACATATGCCATGGGCATATGTGGAATTACACCCCAAAATACATTCTGCTGCTTCTCCTGAGTACGGGGATACCACATGTGTGGGACTTTTTGGGAGCCTAGCCGCGTACGGGACCCCGAAAACCAAGCACCGCCTTCAAGATTTCTAAGGGCATACATTTTTGATTTCACTCCTCACTACCTATCACAGTTTCGAAGGCCATAAAATGCCAAAACAGCACAAAACCCCCCCAAATGACCCCATTTTGGAAAGTAGACACCCCAAGCTATTTGCTGAGAGGGATGTTGAGTCCATGGAATATTAAATTTTTTTGCCCCAAGTCACTGAATAATGACCAAAAAAAAAAAATTACAAAACGTTGTCACTAAATGATATATTTCTCACACATGCCACGGTTATATGTGGAATTGCACCCCAAAATACATTCTGCTGCTTCTCCTGAGTACGGGGATACCACATGTGTGGGACTTTTTGGGAGCCTAGCCGCGTACGGGGCCCCGAAAACCAAGCACTGCCTTCAAGATTTGTGTGAGTGAAATCAAAAATTTATGTCCTTAGAAATCCTGAAGGCGGTGCTTGGTTTTCGGGGTCTCATACGCGGCTAGGCTCCCAAAAAGTCCCACACATGTGGTATCCCCGTACTCAGGAGAAGCAGCAGAATGTATTTTGGGGTGCAATTCCACATATAACCGTGGCATGTGTGAGAAATATATCATTTAGTGACAATGTTTTGTACATTTTTTTATTTTTATTTTTTTTGGTCATGATTCAATCACTTGGGGCAAAAAAATTAAATATTCCATGGACTCAACATGCCTCTCAGCAAATAGCTTGGGGTGTCTACTTTCCAAAATGGGGTCATTTGGGGGGGTTTTGTGCTATTTTGGCATTTTATGGCCTTCGAAACTGTGATAGGTAGTGAGGAGTGAAATCAAAAATTTGCGCCCTTAGAAATGCTGAAGGCGGTGCTTGGTTTTCGGGGTCCCGTATGCGGCTAGGCTCCCAAAAAGTCCCAAACATGTGGTATCCCCGTACTCAGGAGAAGCAGCAGAATGTATTTTAGGGTGCAACTCCACATATAACCGTGGCATGTGTGAGCAATATATCATTTAGTGACAAATTTTTTTTTTTTTTTTTTTTTTTTGTCATTATTCAATCACTTTGGACAAAAAAAAAAAAATCAATGGACTCAGCATGCCTCTCAGCAGTTTCCTTGGGGTGTCTTCTTTCCAAAATGGGGTCATTTGGGTTTTTTTTGTGCTATTTTGACATTTTATGGCCTTCAAAACTGTGATAGGTAGTGAGGAGTGAAATCAAAAATTTACACCCTTAGAAAGCCTGAAGGCGGTGATTGGTTTTTGGGGTCCCGTACGCGGCTAGGCTCCCAAAAAGTCTCACACATGTGGTATCCCCGTACTCAGGAGAAGCAGCAGAATGTATTTTGGGGTGTAATTCCACATATGCCCATGGCATGTTTGAGCAATATATCATTTAGTGACAACTTTGCGCAAAAAAAATATATATATATATATATATATTTATATATCCCGCAACTTGGGTCAAAATCTAAAATATTCCATGGACTTGAGATGCCTCTCAGCAAATAGCTTGGGGTGTCTACTTTCCAAAATGGGGTCATTTGGGGGGGTTTTCAATTGTCCTGGCATTTTATGCACAACATTTAGAAGCTTATGTCACACATCACCCACTCTTCTAACCACTTGAAGAAAAAGCCCTTTCTGACACTGTTTGTTTACATAAAAACCTATTATTTTTTTGCAAGAAAGTTAAGTTGAACCCCCAAACATTATATATTTTTTTAAAGCAAAGGCCCTACAGATTAAAATGGTGGGTGTTGCAAAAAAAATTTCCACACAGTATTTGCGCAGCGTTTTTTCAAACGCATTTTTTGGGGAAAAAATACACTTTTTTTTATTTTAAAGCACTAAAACACACTATATTGCCCAAATTATTGATGAAATTAAAATTATGATCTTAGGCCGAGTACGTGGATACCAAACACGACATACTTTAAAATTGCGCACAAACGCGCAGTGGCGACAAACTACATACATTTTTAAAAGCCTTTAAAAGCCTTTACAGGTTACCACATTAGATTTACAGAGTAGGTCTACTGCTAAAATTACTGTCCTCGATCTGCCCTTCGCGGTGATACCTCACATGCATGGTGCAATTGCTGTTTACATATGACTCCAGACCGACGCTTGCGTTCGCCTTTGCGCAAGAGCAGGGGGGACAGGGATGCTTTTTTTTTTTTTTTTTTTTTTTTAATATATTTATTTCGCTTTTTCTATTTTATTTGTTAACTGTTCCTTCCATTTTTTTTTTTTTTACCATTTTTATTGTTATCTCAGGGAATGTAAATATCCCTTATGATAGCAATAGTTAGTGACAGGTACTCCTTTTTTTTTTTAAATGGGGTCTAATAGACCCTAGATCTTTCCTCTGCCCTCAAAGCATCTGACCACACCAAGATCGGTGTGATAAAATGCTTTCCCATATTCTCAATGGCGCCGTTTATATCCGGGGGGGGGACATTCCCTCCCACTGAATGTAGAAGCAGTCTAGAGGCTAATTAGCCGCTAGGACTGCTTTTACATGAAAGCCGACCGCTGGCTGAAAAGAATGATACCAAGATGATGCCTAAACCCGCAGGCATCATTCTGGTATAACCATTCAAAGTCCAGCAACATACCAGTACGTTGATGGTTCTTGTTGGACATGTATTGTAATCTTTTTTTTTCCATGCAGCCTGTTGGCTGAACGAAAAAAAGATTGATCGGTGGGTATGCCCACCATTAGAATACCTCCCTTCATCCACCCACTTCTAATGATGGGCATACATGCACCATTTATATATGCCGAAGCATGGGGGCATCCTCCCGCAAAAAAGTTATGCCGCGTACGGTCGGACTTTTCTATGCCGCGTACACACGGTCGGACTTTTCTATGCCGTGTACACATGGTCAGACTTTTCCACGGGAAAGCCTCCGTAGGAATGTCAACCGTATGTACGCGGCATTAGGAGCAAAATCGCTCCTCCGCCCCTAATGCCCCTATGCTTCGGCATATATGCTCTTTTTTGAACTGTGGTGGTGAAATCACCTCATACAGCATTGGAGTCGCGGCTTTATATATATCGTGGGACCAAACGCTGTTGCTGTCACGCTAAATAAATCCGCACTGCAACTGAATGGCGTACCTGCTAAGCAAATGATGGTTAACATTAAAACAAAGTAACATTCCAGTATAACAGTAAGATCATACCATACCTGCAAAGCAAATACCTATAAAAAAAACATAGTAAAAAATAAAACATTTTTTAACGCAACCTGTGCCTAAAATATATATATGCCGAAGCATGGGGACATCCTCCCGCAAAAAAGTTATGCCGCGTACGGTCAGACTTTTCTATGCCGCGTACACACGGTCGGACTTTTCTATGCCGTGTACACATGGTCAGACTTTTCCACGGGAAAGCATCCGTAGGAATGTCAACCGTATGTACGCGGCATTAGGAGCAAAATCGCTCCTCCGCCCCTGCTGCCCCCATGCTTCGGCATATATGCTCTTTTTTTTAACTGTGGTGGTAAAAACACCTCCTACAGCACTGGAGTCGCGGCTTTATATATCGTGGGAGCAAACGCTGTTGCTGTCAAGATAAATAAGTCCGCGCAACAGCTGAATGGCGTACCTGAAAACAGTAAAGTAAATTACATACCTGAAAAGCAAGCATGAAAAAACACAACAGCAATAAAACTTTGCAGAATAGAATACAGTAAAAAAGAGCAGAACAATAGAGAGAGAATAGAGAGGGAGAGAACAATAAAACGACAACTATTTTTTTGTTTTTTATTTTTTCCTTTTTAACACTTTTTTTTGTAACTGTTCAACTTTTCGGTTCCAGGTTTGGGTCTCTCAAAATGCGATGGCATCTTGGGAGACCCTGTGTAAGTGTACTTAGCCTGTGTAATGTTTTGCCCTACACTAATAATTAACTCGTGTGTGGAAGCGTTCAAAACATTCCCCAATACAAAGACCAGGATTGTCAGGACAGCGGGGACAAAAATAACGGGTGTCACGCCTAAATCCGCGCTTTCTACAGACACGACATTTTCTTTGGGGGGCTCGTTGGGTAGGGGTACTCTCGAGGGCATACGAAAAATGCCTCTCATGCAGTCGGCTTACTGCATTTGGTTGGGGATGGTGAGGTACAGTACCGCCTGGATACAGGAGTTCTGTGATGATCTCCTTCTGGAATGCAAGAAAGGATCCATTCTGTCCTGAAGCTCTGTATAAGACGTGAGCATTCAGTAGAGCCAATTGAAATAAATGTAGAGACACTTTTTTGTACCAGCGTCTCGTCTTACGGACAATATGATACGGCGCCATCAACTGGTCGTTGAGGTCCACCCCTCCCATGTTTTGGTTATATTCGTGGATACAGAGGGGTTTCTCCACAACACCAGTCGCCGTACGAATTTGTACTGTCGTGTCTGCATGAAGGGTGGTAAGAACGAAAACATTCTTATTGTCCCGCCACTTCACAGCGAGCAAATTATTACTTCTGAAGCAGGCTCTCGCCCCCAGGCTAAGACGGGAATCTACAAGCCTCTGGGGGAAGCCCCGGCGATTAGGTCGCACGGTGCCACATGCTCCAATCTGATGATCGAACAGGTGACTAAAAAGTGGCACGCTGCTGTAATAATTGTCCACGTATAAGTGGTACCCCTTTCCGAATAAGGGTGACACCAAGTCCCACACGATCTTGCCAGCGCTCCCCATGTAATCTGGGCATCCTTCCGGCTCTACCTCACTATCTTTGCCCTCATAAACCCTAAAGCTCCATGTGTAGCCTGTTGCCCTGTCACAGAGCTTATAGAGCTTGACCCCGTATCTGGCACGCTTGTTGGGAAGGTACTGCTTGAAAGACAAGCGGCCAGAAAATTTAATCAGGGACTCGTCAACGCAAACAACCTGCTGGGGATTAAACAAGGCTGCAAAACGTTCGTTGAAATGATTTATGAGGGGCCGAATTTTGTAGAGCCGGTCAAATTCAGGGTCTCCACGTGGACGACAAAGTGCATTGTCACTGAAATGCAGAAACCGCAGGATCGCCTCGTATCGTTTCCTGGCCATGTGAGCAGAGAACACGGGCATATGGTCGATGGGATGTGTGGACCAATACATCCGCAACTCCGGAAATTGGTGTATGCCCATGTTGAGGGTAAGGCCCAGAAAGGTTTTAAATTCGGAAACCTCAAGAGGTTTCCATTCTTTGGCAAGGAGAGACTGGGGGTTAGCGGCGATGTAGGTACCAGCATATAAATTACTCTGGTCCACAATAGATCTAAAGAGATCTTCCGTGAAAAACAGCGAATAAAAATCAAGTGCCATAAAATTCGCTGTATCCACCTGAATACCGGGTTGGCCAGTGAATGGGGGAAGTACGGGTGCTGCAGAAGTGGTGGGGACCCAATCAGGATAGGCGAATTCTGCAGGAAGGGCACTATGGGCACGACGGGCCTGTCTCTGTCTTCTTCTTGGTGGCAGCGGGACACTACTTGTGCTTGCCACATCGCCAGCTTGAACTGCACTTATGGGACTCGCTACGTCACCACGTGATACTGCAGTGCTGGATGAACGACCAGGGTGTACTAGGCCGCTGGTGCTTGCCAATCCACCAGAAGGAATGGCGGCGCTAGTACTGGCTCTCTGCTCCATACAAGGGTCCTGCGGTTCTTGCTGCTCAACAACATCAGAACGGGGTCGGGTACGCCTGGCCTTAGCAGGGACCACTACTCCGTCGTCCGAGCTATCTGACATGGAGCCGCTGTCGTAAACAGGATCGTATTCTGAGCCAGATTCTGTCAGATACGTGACCTCCTCTTCTTCACTATCTGACATGCACAGAATCCTGACGGCCTCTTCACCACTGTACATTCGCTTTGCCATTTTGGGTTTTAAATTTAGTGGTACACTGGTGATGATTCACAGGTAAAAAAAGCACCTGACTATAGAAAGGAAAATGTAGAAAACGCTTCCAAAAAAAACTGTTAGCGATCGCAGGGATCAGGCCTGTCTCTACGAACGCTGCAGTTGTGTGTTGTGTTTTTGAAGTGACAGTGATCGATCGATACTGCACTTGGGTGGGTTGGGCAGAGGGGGAAAACGCAGGTGCTAGCGGGTATCTGGGCTGATTCCGCTAACAATGCGTTTTTGGGTACCCTAAACTGCTGGGTACGCTAGTATAGATCTGATCAGATCAGGTATCGATCCGTTCAGATACTATACCACTAAGGGGGGTGTATGCTTTGTGGGTGTAAGCGGTACTGGCACTAACCTAACACTGCCTGGGGCGACGCAGACCCTGACTGACGCTAAAATTTAATTTATATCACCCGCCGGGCGATCAGGGGGTTAAACCTTTATTGGGTTATATACGGCGGGTGCCCTGATGCTATAAACAGCAAACTAACCAGCGTCAACCGTAACACTTATACGGTGATCACTGGTGAAAGGGTTAACTAGGGGGCAATCAGGGGTTAAAAACTTTATTTATGGGGGTACCTAACGCTATAGAACTTGGCGGGGAACCTCAAAAAAAGCTAACTGCCTAGCGGCAACAGTGACACTAATAGAGCGATCAGAAAATCGATCGCTTAGTGACACTGGCAATAGGGGGTGAAAGGGTTAACTAGGGGGCAATCAGGGGTTAAAAACTTTATTTATTGGGGGTACCTAACGCTATAGAACTTGGCGGGGAACCTCAAAAAAAGCTAACTGCCTAGCGGCAACAGTGACACTAATACAGCGATCAGAAAATCGATCGCTTAGTGACACTGGCAATAGGGGGTGAAAGGGTTAACTAGGGGGCAATCAGGGGTTAAAAACTTTATTTATTGGGGGTACCTAACGCTATAGAACCTGGCGGCGAACCTCAAAAAAAACTAACTGCCTAGCGGCAACAGTGACACTAATACAGCGATCAGAAAATCGATCGCTTAGTGACACTGGCAATAGGGGGTGAAAGGGTTAACTAGGGCGGTGATCAAGGGGTTAAACCTTTATTAGGGGGGGGTAGGGGGCTACCCTGGACCTAAAGGGGGCTAAAACTAACTGCCCTGACACTTTTTTCTGTAACACTGACACTAAATGCAGAAATCAGAAAATAAATGATCCCTGCAATCAGTGTCAATGTTACAGGAGACTGGGGGGGGCGATCGGCGGTGACTGAAGGGGTTAAAAGGGGGTTAAATGTGCCTAATGTACAGGTGTCAGTGTGCTGTTAGGTGCAACTTACGATTGTGATGTCTTCTCTCCGCAGCGGTGGTCGATATGACCACCACGAGGAGAGAACACACACTTCCCTCTTCCTGTGTTTACACTAAACACAGGAAGAGGAGGGGGGAGTTCAGTCATTGGCTCAGAGCGATCGCAGAGGGGGAGCTGAAAACGGACAGCCGCCCCCTCATCACGGATCGCTTCTGGAGCCTACCGAACCGCCGCATGTACCGGGGGGGGGTCCAATCGGACCCCCGACCGGCGTCTAGGCAGGGACGTACAGGTACGCCAATGTGCCTGTACGTGCCATTCTGCCGACGTATATGTACAGGCGGCGGTCCGGAACCGGTTAACAGATGTCAGATAAGTAGCCCAGGAGGACAAAAGCCCTCCAGGTTGAGTGCCTCTCCTCCTGGAACAGGACCCTGATTGATCCAGCCCCAGACTATTTATGTTCTCCCCAGCCACCTTCTAGGCATGCCTTCCCAGGGATTGGATGGGACCTCATAAATATTCAGACTGCTTATTTAGCTTGTCTACTCCTATGTTCTGGAGCTTTACAGAAAGAAGGGAGAAGCAATCAATTGTGCAGCCTGTGGGACCCCGATCAGCCCGAAACAATCAACAACTGCTCCACTGATTACAAAAGAGCACAAAAATAAGTCAATTTTCCTGACAGCCTAGCACCTAACTAGGAGGGTGCTCCAAGGCTGGAGAGTGGTACAATAATGAGGGCATGCAGCCAAAAGTGAAGCAGGGTGGATATTCCTTGCAAGTTTGGGGCTGCATTACTGTAAATGGAGTTGGAGTTGGTTAGGATGAATGGTAAATACTTATCCATTATGCTATACCATCAGGGAGGTGCGTAATTGGCTCCAATATATATTTTCGGCAGCAGGACAACAACCCCAAACATACAGCCAATGTCATTAAGAACTCTCTTCAGCATAAAGAGGAACAAGGAATCCTGGAAGTGAAGGTTTGCCCCCCCCCCCCCCCAGAGCCCTGATCAAAACATCACTGAGTCTGTCTGAGATTACATGAAGAGATTGAAGGATTTGATCAGCCTACATCCACAGATGATCTGTGGTTAGTTCTCCAAGATGTTTTAAAAAACCTTCCTGCTGGGTTCCTCCAAAAACTGTGTGCAGTTGTACCTGGAAGAATTAATGCTGTTTTGAAGGCAAAGGATTGTCACACCAAATATTGATTTGATTTGGACTTATCTTCTGTTCATTTACTTTTCATTTTGGTAATTGATAAAATTTTACTTTTAACAATTTGATTTCTAGAAGCACTCTTAATTTACAGAATTTTTTTCCCACCTGCCTAAACTTTTGCACAGTAGTGTATATTTATCATTCATCAAAATAGAACCCAAAAGAGCTTTGGTCATACATCTTTTTTAGGAAAGTTAAGACTTATTTCTTAATTTTTTTTTTGTTTGTTTTTTTTTAAATGCCAATCTGCATCATAATTAGCATTTATCTGAAAAGCAGCTTTCTTGAACTCCTGTCAGTATCCATTCAGCTCCAGTATAAGAATGCTTACTTAATACAGGACATCTATAGTTAAATGCTTGAAAATAAATCATATATATATAAAACACATTCCCAATGTGTTTCCACTATGTATCTCATGTAACAAATATGCAGAGTAACTCTTTTGTTAGAAGACCTTTCTAGATTCCAGAATAGCCAAAAGTGCTCCAAAAAATATGGTTATAAGTTTTAAAATGCATTAATAAAAGCAGACTTATAATTAGTTACATTGTTAAAACAATAATAGAAATACGTTTATTGACTTTAAAAGACTGCTGAAATGAGGGTGACACTTCTTTCTCTTATAGGTCTCATGCACACAGGGCATTTGTATAAGCCCCTCTGAACGCCAGAACTCCTGGCATTAAAAGTTGCTATAAAAACTAGGTAAAAGTCACGTATTGCTCTCACGTTTAGGCAATTTCAGTGTTTGAGTGTTAATGCATCCTATGGGTCAGAATATAAATTTATTGTGGTCACTTGAATGTATTAAAGCTCAAGCACTAGACATGTTTTTAGGCGCGTTTCATGTATTAACAGTGAAAATAACATTAATGCATTCTATGCATTAGGATAAAAAACCTTCTGTGTGCAGCAGCCCCCCCTCAGTCCCCCTAATACTTACCGGAGCCCCATCTCTGTCCAGCGATATCCACGAGTGTCTCCGCCGTCCAAGACTCTCCAAGACTCTCCCTCCTGATTGGCTGAGACACAGCAGCGACACCATTGGCTCCCGCTGCTGTCAATCAAAGTCAGTCAACCAATCAGGAGAGAGGGGGCAGGGTCTGAATGGGCACAGGGAGCTATGACTCGACTTGGGTGCCCTTATAGCAAGCTGCTTGCTGTGGTGGCACTCGACAAGAGGGAGTGGCCAGGAGCACAGAAGAGGTACCCCAGAAGAGGAGGATCTGGGCTGCTCTGTGCAAAATCACTGCAACAGAGCTGGTAAATATAATATGTTTGTTATTTTTATATAAAAAAAAAAACACGAGACTTTACAATCACTTTAATTCACCTTCACAACCCATTCAGTTTTAAATAGAAATGAAAGGCAAAACATTAATATATATATTTTTTAAATATACCAAAAATGCACTGGATGCACATTGTCCTGGATTTTTCAAGTGTCAAAATAGAAAAGAGGAATGCACTGGAACGCACTGAAAGCGCATCATTAGTTGCATGTAAACGTGTACGCAAAAACGCATCTGGAACACAGCACTTGTTGTGTGAACCAGCCCTTACAATAAAGCAAAAAGCAGATTTTTGTTTACTTTTATTTGCACTTGATTGGATAATTAATTGCATATTCACACAATTTATTGTGTCAAAATTCACAACTCCTTTAGTAAAAAAGCTCAATATTTTTCAAAGTGCAGTGCAGAATTCATACTTGAAGATTTATAGTATGACTACTGATGGAAATTTCACTTCTTATTTTTACCAGATGGCAGGATAGCAGCTTGTCTGTCCCACATGCTTCCGTAAGAAGAAAAAGATATTCCCCTTGATTTAACTACAATGCGCCCTGATTCTTAGCACAAGGTTTTATCTTCAAAACTATTTTTTGGATTTATTCCCTGGGCCTTTTTTGTGAAATATTTTCCTTTGTGTTTTTGAGTTGCCTTCTTTGTACTTGGCTGTCATGTCAGAATAAGCTCAGTCAACCTATTTGACCTTTTCATCAGGATACCTCTTTGAACTCTCCATAACCTCTTCCGTTTTAGCATGAGAGTAGCTGAACAAGAGAACATTTGAGGGAAGCTTTGAGATCTTACCGTATGATGTCTAGCGAGGCAACCAGATGTATTTCAGTACTGTACATTCAGGTCTATTCATTATACTAAGTGCTCTGCTGAAGAACAAAAGAATGGACACATGATTAAGGGCCATTTGGGGTTTGTGATGTGTATTATTTTAGCTTTACACACGTTTAACAAGTATTTCCAAAATAAACTTGCTGAAAACTGCACGTAAGCGCTTATTCTTTGTGGGTCTTATTAATGAGACAATAACTATTTGTATCAGATTATATTACTGTAAAGCATTGTTATGCCCAAACACAGTTATGAAGGCCACATTCTCTATTAACCACTTTAAGACCAGGCCTTTTCTGTATTTCTAAAATCATAAATTAGAAAATTACTTAGAACCCCAAACATTATATATATATATATATATATATATATATTTATAGTAGATACCCTAGAGAATAAAATGTCTGCGTTACAATTTTTTATGTCACACTGTATTTGCATAACGTTTTTTCAAATGCAATTTATTGGGAAAAAATGCACTTCAATTCATTTTAATGCAAAAAAACACAATATGTAACCCAATGTTTTTGGTAAAATATAAAAAATGATTCTGAGTAAGTAGATACCTAACATGTCAAGCTCGTGGAACAAACTAGGAGGCCCCGTACACACGTCCGAGGAATTCGACGGGCAAAACACATCGTTTTGCCCGTCGAGTTCCTTGTGAAGCCGCCGAGGATCTCGGCGAGCCACAATTTCCCATTGAACAATGAGGAAATAGAGAACATGTTCTCTATTTCCTCGCCGAGGTCCTCGTCGGCTTCCTCGAAAGTGTACACACGGCCGGGTTTCTCGGCAGAATTCAGCTCCGACCGAGTTTCTGGCTGAATTCTGCCGAGAAACTCGGTCGTGTGTACAGGGCCTGATACTTAAAAATCTCCATAGGTGGCGCTTCAGACATTTTTACAGGTTACCAGTTTAAAGTTACAAAGGAGGTCTAAAACTAGAATTATTGCACTGCAATACCTCACATGTGTGGTACAAACACCATTTACATATGCGTGTGCGACCTACTTATGCGTTCACCTCTGCGTACAGGGGTACTTTATATTTTTATTTTTTTATTAAAACATTTTTGTTTTTAAACTGTCCCTTTAATTTTTTTTATTACTTTTATCGCTATCACAAGAAATGTAAATGTCCTTTGCGATATCAAGATAGCATGACAAGTCTTCTTTATGGAGACATCTGAGGCCTATAAGACTCCAGGTCTCTCCTCTACCCTTAAAAGCATCAGATCAAAAAAACAAAAACAAAACATTAATCTCATGCTTTTCCAAAAAAACAATAAATACAATAAACCATGACAATAATAAAGCATGACAAGTCCTCTTTATGGAGACATCTGAGGCCTGTAATTCCCCATATCTCTCCTAAACCAGAAGTGATGTCATGATGTTGCTTTCGACCTCCAAGATCATAGAGGTGATCAGAGTCAATATGGTCTGTAGCCTCTCTTCACCTCTATGGCCAGCCGTGCGTTCCGGCAGATCAGTTGCTGGGCTTCCCGATGAGATGGGTAAGCCAGTACACGAGATATAACGTATAATACGTAGGATGCTTTCCTTGTGCTGATTCTCTTCTTTAAGTTGAAATTCTCCTCTGCCCCTGCCCTCCGCAGCCATAATCTTCAGGTGCGGTGGGGGTTAATACAACTAAAGGGCTGTCACAGTCACTCATCAAGAGAACCTGACTATGCCCACCCTTTCCACCCAGCTCCGCCATTCATAGAAGCCATACTACTGTATAGCTTATAAGAATGAAACCGGATCTAGGATTGGATAATGGGTGAATGATTGGCAGCTCCACCCTCTCCTTTACACATACTTACAGGACAGGGAAGCACAGTGACCTCACTTATAATTTTTCCCTTTAGTCGCCTATCAGATAGGCAAGTTCTGAAACCACGATTGCAGGTCATGAGGTTATTGCAGATACTGTATAAGAGCAAGGACATACCGTCATAAAAAAAATCCTAATAGTATAATTTTTGTTTGGTTCTACTTGCATTTAAAATAACATATAAGTAGCATTTAGCCTAGTTACAATGTATGACATATAGTACTACACAACTATAAATGTACCATACAAGTTGAGACTAATTTTGCTTTAACCATTATATATCTTCTTCTAGTTTAATAAAATAAATGTTTCATTGTAAATACATCCCTTAATACAGCATTGTGTAGTAAAAATAAAGCATAAGAATAAAACAAAAACAGTTGAGTATATCTTAATTCAAATGTTGACCCTGGGGTGAATATCAAAGGCCAGCTTCTGTCCAACATTTTACTTCATCACATATTTTTCCATCAGATATCCGATGAAGCTGACTTTCATCAGTCTTGCCTACACGCCATCGGTTAAAAATCCGATCGTGTCCAACGCGGTGACGTAAAACACAACGACGTGCTGAGAAAAATTAAGTTCAATGCTTCCGAGCATGCGTCGACTTGATTCTGAGCATGCGTTTATTTTTGACTGATGGATTTCCCCACAGACGATTGTTTTTTTTCTATCGGTTTTTTAACCATAAGAAAAATTTAAAACAGGTTCTATTTTTTTTCACTGATGGGGGAAAAAAACTATGGGGCCCACACACGGTCCATCAGTCCGTTTTCCAGCCTGGGGATTTTTTTTTAAAGTCAGTAGCTACAAATACTGTAGCTGCTGACTTTTAATATAACACTTACCTGTCTATCGGCCCCGGGGGCAGGTGCCAGCATCCTTACTAAGGGAAACAGAAAGTCAAACCTTGTGGCTTCACAGCCTTTTTCCTACTGTGCATGCATGAGTCGTGCTGTGCTTTCTGAATGGTCCTTCTGTCTTCTGGGACCTGTGTGTTTCCAAGAAGGCAGTGGGGGGACGGGGCTGAAAATGTTGTAGATCACCGCACAACGATGCAGCAAGCTTACACAGAAGTGGTTTTGACAGGTATCCGTTCCCTTCTTTCCCCCCCGCCCCCGAATAATACCAAATGTGGCAGCGGAGGGAAGGAGGAAGCAAACAAGCGGAGCTTGCCCTTTTGGGTCTATTCTCAGGCTCCATCCATACTGTACTTGTCATGCTACTTTGATGTCCAAAGTTGCACAAGTCGTTCCTCATGTTTTCCAATGATAACCATTCATTAATGTGCAACTTAAAGTTGCAGCAACTTCAAAGTAGTTCATGCACTAATAACATTTCAATTCATGTTATGTATTTGTTGCAAGTATTTGTAATTTTATCTCTAATTTACAAAGTTATACAGTAACTACAAAAGGTGGAGATAGAATTACAAATACTTGTAATTCACCTTCAGTGTCGTCATTTTCTGCCCTTCACATGGACATGAACTTAGAACCCTACAGTGCCACTGCCCTACAGTGAGTGAAAACCCATTAAATCATTTTAGCAAATTGACTTTTTTATACATACATTTTGATTGAAAAAAATCAAATACACCTACTTGCTTCTTTACTAGAATGTGCAAAGAGGTAGTTTTTTTTAGCTGTACTGATTTAACCACCAGATGTATACCAAAGCTTAAAATAGATACATAAAATAATGCATTTTATTAATAAATCATAGATCAAAATAGTATAGTTTTGACGTGTTGTAGCAATCCATCAAAGGGCATATAACTCTGATTAATTGTCTGAACACTGTCATCTCTCTGGATTTATGTACTAAAAGCAGTGGTTTATAATTTTGTGCTGTTTTTGCATGTGGTTGAAAGGGAGGAACTGTGTTGGTGGGTGGCACTTCTTGCCACATAATCAGATCCAGGTTTCTGTGTTTTTCTACATGTTCTTTGTAATAATAAAACTACAAGAATAGAACTGTAACAGTCATATGCAATATACAGAAAACAAAGTTGTACCTTAATGATACATTTAAAATATGGTGGCTGGGTGCTGTGATCATACTAACTACACATTTGGTATAATAAACTTGACAGAGTATATTCTTCAATAAATTGTTTTACCATATGGTCGCTGACTAAAGAGGTTCATATAACCGTTGACCTTCTAATCTGTAAAAAGCCACATGTCAGATGTCTGTATGTTCTCTTCTTTTATCGATTTTGAGTCCTGCTAATCTGAAAATTGCTGTGCTTTATTACATGGAACGCAGATCTCATTGGTACGCTGTGGTCCACATCTTCCCACTCTTCCCAACTTTTTATTCTCTGCAGATTGTGTAGAGAGGCTTTATGGCCTAATAGAAAGTTGGAGACTACATGAAGCAGCCTACGGCATGGCCATGAGAACTTTGGCCCATTTCCTGTAATAAAGCACTGCTACTCTCTAGAGTACAGGGGGTACTATTTGAATAAAATAAGAGGGCAAGCATCAGGGGGTCCCTGTATCAAAATGGCACCACTGACATTTTATGGAATAAAGGCCACAGGTTCTCATTTGGGTGGGTAAGAATTAGAGTTTCAGTGGGGTTTATTTACTAAAGCTGGAGAGTGCAAACTCTGGTGCAGCTGTGCATAGAGACCAGTCAGCTTCCAGGTTTTTTTTTGTCAAAGCATAACTGAACAATTTGAAATTAGAAGCTGATTGGTTACCATGTACAGCTCCTCCAGATTTTGCATTTTCCGGTTTTAGTAAATCATCCCAGTGAGTATTAGGCTTTGTAAATAATTTAACATAATAAGATAAGCTGGTTGAAAATTGTTGAAATTGCCTTAAAATCGCTACATATGTGACCAACATTATGTTGCAGGTTAGCTGTTAAGGGATAACTTTAATTCTGGACCTACACATGTCATTTTCTGGCCATTTCAGGTACTTAAAAAAAGATCAAAAAAGATCAAACAAACCAAGACGACCTTTCACTAACAATTTTATATTATATTTTTTGTGGTGGTACCTTGCGTTGATGTACTGTATGTATCAGACCAGCTTAACCTCCCTGGCGGTATGATTATGTCTGGAATTTTGTACCAAAAGCGGTACAATTATTTTGCTTGGAAATTTGGCTTTTTTTTACTGTAGGCCTGTAATTCTTAGGAATAACTCACTTAAATCTGTCCAAACAAGAGTCTAGTAGACATCCCGGGTATGATCAAGTTTGAAACACAAAATCATAAATTAAATTATAATATAATAAATAACTATAAATAATTATAACAAATAATAATGTAATTATAATAATGTAATCAAATCAAAAACACTGAAATTTGCTCAGTTGCAGAATTGTCGCTATCATTACTTTTATTGTTTTATGACGAATTTCCCCACAAATCGCTATCGCTCAATTCTGCAAGTGATTATAATTTATTATCGCTGTTTTTTAGCTGCTCTAAAATCACTTTTGACATAAAGGGACACTTTTGCTTGCTATGGACAATCTACAGTTTGCAGGCAGAAAGAACAGTTTTTATTTTATAAAAATACATGCAGAACACTGGGCAGACCACTAGGGACAAAGGTGGTGTGTATTTTTTACATACAGTACTGTAATCTGTAAGATTACAGTATACTGTATGTAATGTGTTTATTTACTTTTTTGAATGTGGCGCCGCTCTCCGCCCCCGTGTGTCGTAACGTCGCAGGGAACGGAGATCGGCGGCACACAGGCACTGTGTGAATCGAGCGAGGACGCCGCTCGCTCACACAGCGGGGATGCATCGCAGGACCCAGGGACAAGGTAAGTAACTTGTGCCTGTGGATGCTGCAAGGCGGCCCCGAGTCTGGCTTGGGGATACCGCTTTTGGTATTGAAATCTTACCCTGAGCCAGACTCTGGAATACCGCCAAGGGGGTTAAGTGTAAGGAAACACAGACGGGCTTGTCAGTCGTACACCGTAAGTACACCTTGAAGACACTGGAGTATTTGTTGTCCCACAATTATTTTGTGTTCGATGAGGGGTTCTACCACCAGAAATGCAGGGCTGTAATGGGGGCAAAGTTTTTGCCCTCACTAGCCAACCGATACATGAGCTGGTGGGCGCAGTCCTGCATCTTTGGAGGGGACAACACCTTCAAGTCACATTTATTGATGTACTTCTATTAGTGGTTGAAAATGGGGTGGAACATTTAAATCCTTTGTTGGATTATTTGAATATCAATAAAAAGAACATTAACCCCCCTGGCGGTATTCCCGAGTCTGACTCAGGGTGAGATTTTCATACCAAAAGCGGTAACCCCGAGTCAGACTCGGGCTTGCCTCGCTGAAGCAGCAGACAAAGTTACTTGCCTTGTCCCTGGATCCAGCGATGCCACTGCGCTTTGTGAGCGAGCGGGACCTCGCTCGATTCACACAGCGTCCTCCTGTGCCGCCGATCTCCGTTCCCTGCGACGTTACAACGCACGGGAGCGGAGAACGGCGCCAAATTCAAAAACGTAAACAAACACATTACATACAGTATACTGTAATCTTATAGATTACAGTACTGTATGTAAAAAATACACACCCCCCTTGTCCCTAGTGGTCTGCCCAGTGCCCTACATGTTCTTTTATATAATAAAAACCTTTCTTTCTCCCTGCAAACTGTAGATTGTCCATAGCAACCAAAAGTGCCCCTTTTATGTCAAAAATGGTTTTAGATCAGCTAGAAAACAGCGATAATAAATTATAATCACTTGCAGAATTGTGCGATAGCGATTTGTGGGGAAATTCGTCATAAAAAATAAATAAATAATGACAGCAACAATTCTGCAACTGAGCAAATTTCAGTGATTTTGAGTTGATTACATTATTGAATAATTTTTATTAGAATTATATTATTATTTTTTATAATTATTTATTATATTATCATTTATAATTTTGTTTTTAAAAAAATTTCATACCCGGGATGCCTATTAGTCTCTTGTTTGGTCAGATTTAAGTGAGTTATTCCTAAAAATTACAGACCTACAGTATAAAACACCAAATTTCCTTGCAAAATAATGGTACCGCTTTCAACATTTTTTTTCTGAAAGAATCATACTGCCAGGGAGGTTAAGAAACTATCCTTTACATGCCAGACTGACAATAGGGAGATTTGCTATCTAGATGTCTGTCTTACGGGTGAGGGTCCAGGTGTCAGGACAACCTTGTACAGGAAACCAATAAATGCGAAAACATTACTTATGGCTCAATCCGGACACCCGACACACACCTTTAAGGGCATCCCTGTAGGACAATTTTTATGTGTCAAACGAATTTGCAGTAATGAACAACAATGTCATGGATTACTGGAACCATGTCCCGTGGGCTGATGAGACCAAGATAAACTTATTTGGTTCAGATGGTGTCAAGCATGTGTGGCAGCAACCAGGTGAGGAGTACAACGAGCGTGTCTTGCCTACAGTCAAGTATGGTGGTGAGAGTGTCATGGTCTGGGGCTGCATGAGTGATGCCAGCATTGGGGAACTACAGTTCATTGAGGGAACCATGAATGCAAACATGTACTGTGACATACTGAAGCAGAGCATGATCCCCTCCCTTCGGAGACTGGGCCGCAGGGCAGTATTCCAACATAATGACCCCAAACACACCTCCAAGACCACCACTGCCTTGCTAAAGAAGCAAAGTGTAAAGGTGATGAATTGACCAAGCATGTCTCCAGACCTAAATCCTATTGAACATCTGTGGGGCATCCTCAAACAGAAACTGTAGAAACGCAAGGTCTCTAACATCCACCAGCTCCGTGATGTCGTCATGGAGGAGTGGAAGAGGACTCCAATGGCAACCTGTGAAGCTCTGGTGAACTCCATGCCCAATAGGGTTAAGGAAGTGCTGGAATATAATGGTGGCCACACAAAATATTGACACAGCGGGCCCAATTTGGACATTTCACTTAGGGGGTGTACTCACTTTTGTTGCCAACGGTTTTGACATTAATGGCTGTGTTGAGTTATTTTGAAGGGACAACAAATTTACACTGTTATACAAGCTGTACACTCACTACATTACATTGGAGTAGTGTTGTCACATGAAAAGATATAAGAAAATATTTACAAAAATGTGAGTGGTGTACTCACTTTTGTGAGATACTGTATATGGTCAGCTTTAGGTTATATTAGGTTTTGGGTTCAGGTTAGGCCTATATTAGTAAAATTTGTGGAACACCTCAGTTTTTGACTGCTTACCGAGTCCTTGATCCATCTACTACCAGTAGACCACAATTTTCAGAAAGTGGCTAATAACATCTGCAGCTCTTAGCAAAGTATCTGACACAGCAAAGTATCCAACAACACACTAAACAGCCAAAACATATTTTTTTGGTTTTACTACCCTTTCCGCTGCTCTTATGTATATTTTTAACCAGATGTGCATGTTTGCGTAAACGTTTTAGTATAATGCTGATCAACACATTGATAAACTAAACTCTTCAGATAAAAAAAGACAGACATCCTGGCTCATTAATCTATTAAGTTTCTAAAAACATATGTGGGTATTTGTGGGCTTATACTACAAACATACCCTTGTCTGTTTTTTATTGCTGCTATTGGGTACAGATGGTGAATGATGTCATATGCAAATAATGGTAAAATCTTCATTTTCAGGATGACAGATGTGTATGGTGGCAAGTACGTTTGGATATTCCAGGTTTACTATAATAATCTATTGTGGATTACTGACAAATTTTCGAAAATTATGAAATTTAAAGGCTTGGAGTCTGTAAAAGTAAAGCTTGCCAAACACTGTAATGCCTCGTACACATGGTTGGACTTTTGACCGTGCAAAAAGTCTGCCGTGAGCCGATCAGAAGTCCAAAGGACAAAAAGAGAACAGAATCTCTATCTAAGGTCCGTCGGACTTCCGACCAAAAAAGTCAGATGAGGGCTACACACGGTCGGACTTTCCGAGAAAAAAAACCTGTCTGACTTTTTTTCTCGGAAAGTCCGGCCGTGTGTATGAGGCATATGAGTTTTTTTGTTCAGTCCTGCAGGCTGAAGAAGAGAAATTGCCCCATCCACACAAACAGTACGCATGGAGCACTCTGTTTTTTCAGCAACTATATTCCGACATCTGGCACCTACAGCTGTCAGAATACCTGAACAGTATCTGACTGGAAGCAGCCACTATGTAACCAGAACCAGTCCCTCCAAGTATGGCCAGCTTATCTTTGCCCTTATGATAATCTACAACAAATGCTACTGAGGCCTGGGATTTCTAATGCATTTGATTTTTGCATGGGGTGGTTGGAAGTGTATAGGTCAGGGTTTTTGGTTCTGGAAAAAAATGTGAGAAACAAACACTACCCTCTGAAACAACCATATAGCTTGCCCCTAACATATATCTTCCTTTAATCATAAACCTTACCCCTAAATAAACCAAAAACACTTAAAGCTGAAGTCTAAAATCGCCTATTATCTTTATCCTGTTGCACCCCACTGACCCCCAGAGGCATATTAGGGACCTCCAGGTAAAAAGTGGTCTAGCATTACACCCCAGGGGAGAGTCTATAGGCTTTAGTGGGGGGTGACATTTGATGCCAATCACTTTGACAATTAAAGTAGAAGTTCACCCAAAAACGAACTCTAAACCTACTCGCAGCCACATTCTAAAACTAATCTATCTAGCCCTGTAAAGAAGAAATTGCTATACGTACCTATCTGAAGACGATCCTGTCTGGTCTCCAGTGGTAGATGCTATGTGCAAGAGAAAACCGACAATGGCTGGGAAATGCCTGGGTTACTGGGGGTAGAGGTACTATGGGGCTTCCGTTGTTGGCTGTCTCGTCTGCACATGCCTACACACTGAAGCCGCTACTGACAGCTCAGCGTGGGACTGGACTGGAGCGGCTGCAGAACAGGTAAGTATAGCATTTTTTTCTTTACAAGGCTAGATAGATTTGTTTTAGAATGTGGCTGAACTTCTACTTTAACTGAATTTATTTGGCAGCATTAGTTCAAAAAGGAGAGAGAGTTTTTAGGTCATCAGCACATACCTGCACAGACTCTGGTCTCCACCCCCAGTTTTACATATTAACTGCCTCTAGACCAAAGACCAGCATTTCTGTGACTTATCAGTACCTTGGCTGGTGAGTTGAAGGCTCTATATATTGTTCAGGCAAGTTACCAGTTGGGAGGCTCCAGCTGTGTACAGTTATCTAGGACAGTGGTTCTAAACCTCAATCCTCGAGTACCCCCAACGGGCCATGTACTCCCTAAAATGCTAGATTTACCACACGGATGACAAAAGCTTACAATCCCATGTCGATCATCTAGTGTTGCATGTAACTGAATCACAGGCTTCTAATTAAAGTATGGGAAAATCTACTTTGGCAAACAATGGTTAAAGTGTTTGTAAAGCCAATTATTTTTTAAATAACATACATGTTATACTTACCTGCTCTGTGTAATGGTTTTGCACAGAGCAGCCCCAATCCTCCTCTTCTCGGGGGCCAATGTTAGTGCTTTGGACCCCTCCCCCATGCCGAGTGCCCCTTAGCAAGCTGCTTGCTATGGGACCACTTGTGTGTGCTCGCTTACAAGCTTTCTGTGTCTGAAAAACACGAAGAGCGTGGCTCAGCCCCGCCCCCGCTCCTTCCTCAGCTGCTGTGATTAACAGCAGCATGATCCAATGGCTCATGCTACTGCATCTCAGCCAATGAGATGGGAGAGACCTGGGAGAGCCTCGGCTCTCGTGCAAATCGCTGGAAGGAGGCCAGGCTTAGCTAAATATTAGGAGGGGTGGGAGCTGTACGCAGAAGGTTATTTATTCTCATGCATATAATACAGTACAAACTTTCAGCCTTTAGAACAACTTTAATCGGTTCCGGACCGCCGCCTGTACATATACGTCGGCAGAATGGCACGTACAGGCACATTGGCGTACCTGTACGTCCCTGCCTAGACGCCGGTCGGGGGTCCGATTGGACCCCCCCCCGGTACATGCGGCGGTTCGGTAGGCTCCAGAAGCGATCCGTGATGAGGGGGCGGCTGTCCGTTTTCAGCTCCCCCTCTGCGATCGCTCTGAGCCAATGACTGAACTCCCCCCTCCTCTTCCTGTGTTTAGTGTAAACACAGGAAGAGGGAAGTGTGTGTTCTCTCCTCGTGGTGGTCATATCGACCACCGCTGCGGAGAGAAGACATCACAATCGTAAGTTGCACCTAACAGCACACTGACACCTGTACATTAGGCACATTTAACCCCCTTTTAACCCCTTCAGTCACCGCCGATCGCCCCCCCCAGTCTCCTGTAACATTGACACTGATTGCAGGGATCATTTATTTTCTGATTTCTGCATTTAGTGTCAGTGTTACAGAAAAAAGTGTCAGGGCAGTTAGTTTTAGCCCCCTTTAGGTCCAGGGTAGCCCCCTACCCCCCCCTAATAAAGGTTTAACCCCTTGATCACCGCCCTAGTTAACCCTTTCACCCCCTATTGCCAGTGTCACTAAGCGATCGATTTTCTGATCGCTGTATTAGTGTCACTGTTGCCGCTAGGCAGTTAGTTTTTTTTGAGGTTCGCCGCCAGGTTCTATAGCGTTAGGTACCCCCAATAAATAAAGTTTTTAACCCCTGATTGCCCCCTAGTTAACCCTTTCACCCCCTATTGCCAGTGTCACTAAGTGATCGATTTTCTGATCGCTGTATTAGTGTCACTGTTGCCGCTAGGCAGTTAGCTTTTTTTGAGGTTCCCCGCCAAGTTCTATAGCGTTAGGTACCCCCAATAAATAAAGTTTTTAACCCCTGATTGCCCCCTAGTTAACCCTTTCACCAGTGATCACCGTATAAGTGTTACGGTTGACGCTGGTTAGTTTGCTGTTTATAGCATCAGGGCACCCGCCGTATATAACCCAATAAAGGTTTAACCCCCTGATCGCCCGGCGGGTGATATAAATTAAATTTTAGCGTCAGTCAGGGTCTGCGTCGCCCCAGGCAGTGTTAGGTTAGTGCCAGTACCGCTTACACCCACAAAGCATACACCCCCCTTAGTGGTATAGTATCTGAACGGATCGATACCTGATCTGATCAGATCTATACTAGCGTACCCAGCAGTTTAGGGTACCCAAAAACGCATTGTTAGCGGAATCAGCCCAGATACCCGCTAGCACCTGCGTTTTCCCCCCTCTGCCCAACCCACCCAAGTGCAGTATCGATCGATCACTGTCACTTCAAAAACACAACACACAACTGCAGCGTTCGTAGAGACAGGCCTGATCCCTGCGATCGCTAACAGTTTTTTTTGGAAGCGTTTTCTACATTTTCCTTTCTATAGTCAGGTGCTTTTTTTACCTGTGAATCATCACCAGTGTACCACTAAATTTAAAACCCAAAATGGCAAAGCGAATGTACAGTGGTGAAGAGGCCGTCAGGATTCTGTGCATGTCAGATAGTGAAGAAGAGGAGGTCACGTATCTGACAGAATCTGGCTCAGAATACGATCCTGTTTACGACAGCGGCTCCATGTCAGATAGCTCGGACGACGGAGTAGTGGTCCCTGCTAAGGCCAGGCGTACCCGACCCCGTTCTGATGTTGTTGAGCAGCAAGAACCGCAGGACCCTTGTATGGAGCAGAGAGCCAGTACTAGCGCCGCCATTCCTTCTGGTGGATTGGCAAGCACCAGCGGCCTAGTACACCCTGGTCGTTCATCCAGCACTGCAGTATCACGTGGTGACGTAGCGAGTCCCATAAGTGCAGTTCAAGCTGGCGATGTGGCAAGCACAAGTAGTGTCCCGCTGCCACCAAGAAGAAGACAGAGACAGGCCCGTCGTGCCCATAGTGCCCTTCCTGCAGAATTCGCCTATCCTGATTGGGTCCCCACCACTTCTGCAGCACCCGTACTTCCCCCATTCACTGGCCAACCCGGTATTCAGGTGGATACAGCGAATTTTATGGCACTTGATTTTTATTCGCTGTTTTTCACGGAAGATCTCTTTAGATCTATTGTGGACCAGAGTAATTTATATGCTGGTACCTACATCGCCGCTAACCCCCAGTCTCTCCTTGCCAAAGAATGGAAACCTCTTGAGGTTTCCGAATTTAAAACCTTTCTGGGCCTTACCCTCAACATGGGCATACACCAATTTCCGGAGTTGCGGATGTATTGGTCCACACATCCCATCGACCATATGCCCGTGTTCTCTGCTCACATGGCCAGGAAACGATACGAGGCGATCCTGCGGTTTCTGCATTTCAGTGACAATGCACTTTGTCGTCCACGTGGAGACCCTGAATTTGACCGGCTCTACAAAATTCGGCCCCTCATAAATCATTTCAACGAACGTTTTGCAGCCTTGTTTAATCCCCAGCAGGTTGTTTGCGTTGACGAGTCCCTGATTAAATTTTCTGGCCGCTTGTCTTTCAAGCAGTACCTTCCCAACAAGCGTGCCAGATACGGGGTCAAGCTCTATAAGCTCTGTGACAGGGCAACAGGCTACACATGGAGCTTTAGGGTTTATGAGGGCAAAGATAGTGAGGTAGAGCCGGAAGGATGCCCAGATTACATGGGGAGCGCTGGCAAGATCGTGTGGGACTTGGTGTCACCCTTATTCGGAAAGGGGTACCACTTATACGTGGACAATTATTACAGCAGCGTGCCACTTTTTAGTCACCTGTTCGATCATCAGATTGGAGCATGTGGCACCGTGCGACCTAATCGCCGGGGCTTCCCCCAGAGGCTTGTAGATTCCCGTCTTAGCCTGGGGGCGAGAGCCTGCTTCAGAAGTAATAATTTGCTCGCTGTGAAGTGGCGGGACAATAAGAATGTTTTCGTTCTTACCACCCTTCATGCAGACACGACAGTACAAATTCGTACGGCGACTGGTGTTGTGGAGAAACCCCTCTGTATCCACGAATATAACCAAAACATGGGAGGGGTGGACCTCAACGACCAGTTGATGGCGCCGTATCATATTGTCCGTAAGACGAGACGCTGGTACAAAAAAGTGTCTCTACATTTATTTCAATTGGCTCTACTGAATGCTCACGTCTTATACAGAGCTTCAGGACAGAATGGATCCTTTCTTGCATTCCAGAAGGAGATCATCACAGAACTCCTGTATCCAGGCGGTACTGTACCTCACCATCCCCAACCAAATGCAGTAAGCCGACTGCATGAGAGGCATTTTTCGTATGCCCTCGAGAGTACCCCTACCCAACGAGCCCCCCAAAGAAAATGTCGTGTCTGTAGAAAGCGCGGATTTAGGCGTGACACCCGTTATTTTTGTCCCCGCTGTCCTGACAATCCTGGTCTTTGTATTGGGGAATGTTTTGAACGCTTCCACACACGAGTTAATTATTAGTGTAGGGCAAAACATTACACAGGCTAAGTACACTTACACAGGGTCTCCCAAGATGCCATCGCATTTTGAGAGACCCAAACCTGGAACCGAAAAGTTGAACAGTTACAAAAAAAAGTGTTAAAAAGGAAAAAATAAAAAACAAAAAAATAGTTGTCGTTTTATTGTTCTCTCCCTCTCTATTCTCTCTCTATTGTTCTGCTCTTTTTTACTGTATTCTATTCTGCAAAGTTTTATTGCTGTTGTGTTTTTTCATGCTTGCTTTTCAGGTATGTAATTTACTTTACTGTTTTCAGGTACGCCATTCAGCTGTTGCGCGGACTTATTTATCTTGACAGCAACAGCGTTTGCTCCCACGATATATAAAGCCGCGACTCCAGTGCTGTAGGAGGTGTTTTTACCACCACAGTTAAAAAAAAGAGCATATATGCCGAAGCATGGGGGCAGCAGGGGCGGAGGAGCGATTTTGCTCCTAATGCCGCGTACATACGGTTGACATTCCTACGGATGCTTTCCTGTGGAAAAGTCTGACCATGTGTACACGGCATAGAAAAGTCCGACCGTGTGTACGCGGCATAGAAAAGTCTGACCGTACGCGGCATAACTTTTTTGCGGGAGGATGTCCCCATGCTTCGGCATATATATATTTTAGGCACAGGTTGCGTTAAAAAATGTTTTATTTTTTACTATGTTTTTTTTATAGGTATTTGCTTTGCAGGTATGGTATGATCTTACTGTTATACTGGAATGTTACTTTGTTTTAATGTTAACCATCATTTGCTTAGCAGGTACGCCATTCAGTTGCAGTGCGGATTTATTTAGCGTGACAGCAACAGCGTTTGCTCCCACGATATATATAAAGCCGCGACTCCAATGCTGTATGAGGTGATTTCACCACCACAGTTCAAAAAAGAGCATATATGCCGAAGCATAGGGGCATTAGGGGCGGAGGAGCGATTTTGCTCCTAATGCCGCGTACATACGGTTGACATTCCTACGGAGGCTTTCCCGTGGAAAAGTCTGACCATGTGTACACGGCATAGAAAAGTCCGACCGTGTGTACGCGGCATAGAAAAGTCCGACCGTACGCGGCATAACTTTTTTGCGGGAGGATGCCCCCATGCTTCGGCATATATAAATGGTGCATGTATGCCCATCATTAGAAGTGGGTGGATGAAGGGAGGTATTCTAATGGTGGGCATACCCACCGATCAATCTTTTTTTCGTTCAGCCAACAGGCTGCATGGAAAAAAAAAGATTACAATACATGTCCAACAAGAACCATCAACGTACTGGTATGTTGCTGGACTTTGAATGGTTATACCAGAATGATGCCTGCGGGTTTAGGCATCATCTTGGTATCATTCTTTTCAGCCAGCGGTCGGCTTTCATGTAAAAGCAGTCCTAGCGGCTAATTAGCCTCTAGACTGCTTCTACATTCAGTGGGAGGGAATGTCCCCCCCCCGGATATAAACGGCGCCATTGAGAATATGGGAAAGCATTTTATCACACCGATCTTGGTGTGGTCAGATGCTTTGAGGGCAGAGGAAAGATCTAGGGTCTATTAGACCCCATTTAAAAAAAAAAAGGAGTACCTGTCACTAACTATTGCTATCATAAGGGATATTTACATTCCCTGAGATAACAATAAAAATGGTAAAAAAAAAAAAAAATGGAAGGAACAGTTAACAAATAAAATAGAAAAAGCGAAATAAATATATTAAAAAAAAAAAAAAAAAAAAAAAGCATCCCTGTCCCCCCCTGCTCTTGCGCAAAGGCGAACGCAAGCGTCGGTCTGGAGTCATATGTAAACAGCAATTGCACCATGCATGTGAGGTATCACCGCGAAGGGCAGATCGAGGACAGTAATTTTAGCAGTAGACCTACTCTGTAAATCTAATGTGGTAACCTGTAAAGGCTTTTAAAGGCTTTTAAAAATGTATGTAGTTTGTCGCCACTGCGCGTTTGTGCGCAATTTTAAAGTATGTCGTGTTTGGTATCCACGTACTCGGCCTAAGATCATAATTTTAATTTCATCAATAATTTGGGCAATATAGTGTGTTTTAGTGCTTTAAAATAAAAAAAAGTGTATTTTTTCCCCAAAAAATGCGTTTGAAAAAACGCTGCGCAAATACTGTGTGGAAATTTTTTTTGCAACACCCACCATTTTAATCTGTAGGGCCTTTGCTTTAAAAAAATATATAATGTTTGGGGGTTCAACTTAACTTTCTTGCAAAAAAATAATAGGTTTTTATGTAAACAAACAGTGTCAGAAAGGGCTTTTTCTTCAAGTGGTTAGAAGAGTGGGTGATGTGTGACATAAGCTTCTAAATGTTGTGCATAAAATGCCAGGACAATTGAAAACCCCCCCAAATGACCCCATTTTGGAAAGTAGACACCCCAAGCTATTTGCTGAGAGGCATCTCAAGTCCATGGAATATTTTAGATTTTGACCCAAGTTGCGGGATATATAAATATATATATATATATATATATTTTTTTTGCGCAAAGTTGTCACTAAATGATATATTGCTCAAACATGCCATGGGCATATGTGGAATTACACCCCAAAATACATTCTGCTGCTTCTCCTGAGTACGGGGATACCACATGTGTGAGACTTTTTGGGAGCCTAGCCGCGTACGGGACCCCAAAAACCAATCACCGCCTTCAGGCTTTCTAAGGGTGTAAATTTTTGATTTCACTCCTCACTACCTATCACAGTTTTGAAGGCCATAAAATGTCAAAATAGCACAAAAAAAACCCAAATGACCCCATTTTGGAAAGAAGACACCCCAAGGAAACTGCTGAGAGGCATGCTGAGTCCATTGATTTTTTTTTTTTTGTCCAAAGTGATTGAATAATGACAAAAAAAAAAAAAAAAAAAAAAATTTGTCACTAAATGATATATTGCTCACACATGCCACGGTTATATGTGGAGTTGCACCCTAAAATACATTCTGCTGCTTCTCCTGAGTACGGGGATACCACATGTTTGGGACTTTTTGGGAGCCTAGCCGCATACGGGACCCCGAAAACCAAGCACCGCCTTCAGCATTTCTAAGGGCGCAAATTTTTGATTTCACTCCTCACTACCTATCACAGTTTCGAAGGCCATAAAATGCCAAAATAGCACAAAACCCCCCCAAATGACCCCATTTTGGAAAGTAGACACCCCAAGCTATTTGCTGAGAG
This sequence comes from Rana temporaria, assembly GCF_905171775.1. Taxonomy (NCBI): domain Eukaryota; kingdom Metazoa; phylum Chordata; class Amphibia; order Anura; family Ranidae; genus Rana; species Rana temporaria. The sequence continues at coordinate 286,770,318 of NC_053489.1, read as the reverse complement.
GCATGTTGAGTCCATGGAATATTTAATTTTTTTGCCCCAAGTGATTGAATCATGACCAAAAAAAATAAAAATAAAAAAATGTACAAAACATTGTCACTAAATGATATATTTCTCACACATGCCACGGTTATATGTGGAATTGCACCCCAAAATACATTCTGCTGCTTCTCCTGAGTACGGGGATACCACATGTGTGGGACTTTTTGGGAGCCTAGCCGCGTATGAGACCCCGAAAACCAAGCACCGCCTTCAGGATTTCTAAGGACATAAATTTTTGATTTCACTCACACAAATCTTGAAGGCAGTGCTTGGTTTTCGGGGCCCCGTACGCGGCTAGGCTCCCAAAAAGTCCCACACATGTGGTATCCCCGTACTCAGGAGAAGCAGCAGAATGTATTTTGGGGTGCAATTCCACATATAACCGTGGCATGTGTGAGAAATATATCATTTAGTGACAACGTTTTGTAATTTTTTTTTTTTGGTCATTATTCAGTGACTTGGGGCAAAAAAATTTAATATTCCATGGACTCAACATCCCTCTCAGCAAATAGCTTGGGGTGTCTACTTTCCAAAATGGGGTCATTTGGGGGGGTTTTGTGCTGTTTTGGCATTTTATGGCCTTCGAAACTGTGATAGGTAGTGAGGAGTGAAATCAAAAATGTATGCCCTTAGAAATCTTGAAGGCGGTGCTTGGTTTTCGGGGTCCCGTACGCGGCTAGGCTCCCAAAAAGTCCCACACATGTGGTATCCCCGTACTCAGGAGAAGCAGCAGAATGTATTTTGGGGTGTAATTCCACATATGCCCATGGCATATGTGAGAAATATATCATTTAGTGACAACGTTTTGTTTAAAAAAAAAAATTATTTTTTTTGGTCATTATTCAATCACTTGGGGCCATAAAATTAAATATTCCATGGACTCAACATGCCTCTCAGCAAATAGCTTGGGGTGTCTTCTTTCCAAAATGGGGTCATTTGGGGGGGTTGTGTGACATCTTGGCATTTTATGGCCTTCAAAACTGTGATAGGTAGTGATAGGTAGTGAGGAGTGAAATCAAAAATGTATGCCCTTAGAAAACTTGAAGGCGGTGCTTTGTTTTCGGGGCCCCGTATGCGGCTAGGCTCACAAAAAGTCCCACACATGTGGTATCCCCGTACTCAGGAGAAGCAGCAGAATGTATTTTGGGGTGCAATTCCACATATAACTATGGCATGTGCGATAAATATATCATTTAGTGACAACTTTGTGCAAAAAAAAATCAGTTTGTCATATTCCCGCAACTTGTGTCAAAATATAAAATATTCCATGGACTCGACATGCCTCTCAGCAAATAGCTTGGGGTGTCTACTTTCCAAAATGGGGTCATTTGTTTATTTTTTTTGCTATTTTGGCATTTTATGGCCTTCGAAACCTTGATAGGTAGTGAGGAGTGAAATCAAAAATTTGTGCCCTTAGAAATGCTGAAGGCGTTGCTTGGTTTTGGGGCCCCGTATGCGGCTAGGCTCCCAAAAAGTCCCTCACATGTGGTATCCCCGTACTCAGGAGAAGCAGCAGAATGTATTTTTGGGTGCAATTCCACATATAACCATGGCATGTGTGAGCAATATATCATTTAGTGACAACTTTTTGTAAACATTTTTTTTTTTTTTTTTTTCGTCATTATTCAATCACTTGGGACAAAAAAAAAAAATATTCAATGGACTCAACATGCCTCTCAGCAGTTTCCTTGGGGTGTCTACTTTCCAAAATGGGGTCATTTAGGGGGGTTTAGTACTGCCCTGCCATTTTAGCACCTCAAGAAATGAGATAGGCAGTCATAAAATAAAAGCTGTGTAAATTCCAGAAAACGTACCCTAGTTTGTAGACGCTATAACTTTTGCGAAAACCAATAAATATACGCTTATTGCGATTTTTTTTACTAAAGACATGTGGCTGAATACATTTTGGCCTAAATGTTTGACTAAAATTTAGTTTATTCGATATTTTTTACTTTTTGTTATAAGAAAAATCATTTTTTTTCAAAATTTACGGTCTTTTTGCGTTTATATCGCACAAAATAAAAATCGCACAGGCAATCAAATACCATCAAAAGAAAGCTCTATTTGTGGGAAGAAAAGGACGCAAGTTTCGTTTCGTTACAACATTGCATGACCGCGCAATTACCAGTTAAAGCAGCGCATTGCCAAATTGTAAAAACACCTTGGGTCTTTGGACAGCGTATTGGTCCGGGGCTTAAGTGGTTAAACAGACAGAGCAGTGTATGCATGTGCATCTGGCCATCTGATGCATCAAGCCAATCAAGCCAATTTTCCAAGCATTCAAGAGCAATAAAAATGACTGGCAAATCAGTAATTTGTTGATTTATAAATATGACATTTGGGGCTTGCAATATTACATTTTAAGTGGTGCAAAATATGAATATATTATGAAGCATCTTGCAAGAATGTAACTATTGCTATAAAAACGTCTATACTTTGGAGAGATTTGCTCTCACTTTCTCCCATGTTTGAGATAGTGTATGTAGCATAGAGGAAAACTCCCCACAGCACAACAACCTGCAGCCTCTTGCACTTTCTCACTCTAATGCCGCATACATATGGTCGGAATTTCCGACAACAAATGTTCTATGTAAACTTTTGGTCGGATTTTCCGACCGTGTGTAGGCTCCATCAGACATTTGCTGTTGGAATTTCCCGATTGTCTGTATGCAATTCCGACGCACACAAATCCTACGCATGCTCGGAATCAATTCGACGCATGCTCGGAATTATTGAACTTCATTTTCTCGGCTCGTCGTAGTGTTGTACATGACCGCATTCTTGACGTTTGGAATTTCCGACAACATTTGTGTGACCGTGTATATGCAGGACAAGTTTGAGCGAACAATCCGTCGGGAAAAAATTCAAGGTTTTGTTGTCGGAATGTCCGATCGTGTGTACGCGGCATAAGCGATTATTTAGCTTGCTATGTCAGCACCATATATATATATATATATATATATATATATATATATATATATATATATATAGGTTGGTTTACAAAAGGCACATAAACTGTTCACCTTGCAGGTGCATCTGCACAGGAATTTTCACCAAAAACGCTCAGTCTAATAATAAGTATATGGCAAATCACAGGTTAACTGCACGAAAACAGCAGCTACACCAAACCGCAACACAACAGTGTGAAACAGCCCTCAGTCTTTTGCGGTCTATTACACAATCAGCAGAGCTCTAAAATCTCATGCACACAATCAGATTTTCTGCAGACAAAGCGTAGGACTTTTGTCCAAAGGGCATTGGCCAGGAACTTGTCTTGCATACAAACGGCAAATAATTGTCAGCCAACAAACACGAAACTGTGTGGCTTTTCAGCTCTTTAGCCTGACCCTTTGGGCAACTTCTGCTAATGTTGTTTTATGGTGAGCATTGCTTCAGAGCATGCATGTTTGTACTGTGGAGTTTTGTCCCATGGACTTGTATACACACCATTGGAAAAGAGTGATTGGACTGATATACAAATCAGTTTGCAGTTAAAACAGTTCCCCTATATGTAATTCATCTGCTGTTTGCCTGGAGTTGAGCTTTACTTGTACATAAATTGTATTAGATAAAGCTGTATGTTTAAAAAATGCTGTACAGAATATCTCCATTACTAATGTGGATTCCAAAAAAGCAATCATTGCTTCCAATACAGTGTGTACTGCTACGACTATTATTTTGGTTGTTTGTGTCCATAGAAATTTGTTATTATCTTGCTAAGCAAAGCAATGTTCTCTACAGATGGAAATTGGTAAACGGTCAGTATTTTATTCTGAGGCTTGGAAGAGTTGTTTGAAATGTTTTTATTAAGCATGAGCTAGAACATTTCCGCTAAGTGTTTTTCCCTTCAATTGCTAGAGAAGTAGAATTTGTATTCATCCATGTTTTCAGAGCTCCCCAATGTCTTCTTCCCAATGTGTTCTAATCTAGTAGTATCATTAGTATCATTATTTCTGTGAATTTTTTGGGGGTTAGTCAAGAAATATGGATGATCATTGATGATTACATAACACAGGTGGGTCGTTACATGGGGCGTTAGGGGCTTGGGGTGGCTGGGGGGTAGGCGGGATGGACTGACTAATCATGTGACCACTGTTATTTGCTGCCACAGTAATCACATGATTGGAAGCCCATTCTGTGGTCTCCCAATCATTACTTGAGAGCGGGAGATGTCTGACAGCCAGGTCACTGTGCTGGGAGTGCACAGTGAGCACGCCAACAGCACAGAAACCTCAACCGTCCATGGATGCATATGTGCAGAATGTGGCCGTTAAAGCCCACCCCCCTGAGCCATGATTAGCCAAAGGCTTTCACAGCAGAGTGTGCTGTGATTGGCCAAAGCATGCAGGTCAGGTGCATGCTTTGGCCAATCAGCAGCCTTCAATGAACTGCAATCTCACAGTACATTGACGGTCTAGCAGTTTATTATGGGGCGTTCGGCGGGGGGGCTCAAATTTCCTGCGAACACCCCATGATGTTCTAAATTCGGAGAGCGGGCGAACATACAATGTTCGAGTCGGACTTAAGTTTGACATCGGGCTCATCCCTAATTATAACAGGTGGGTGGTGAATTTATAAAAGGACAACTTCATTTTTGCTATTGTGTCTATTGCATTTATTACCTATATACTCTAATTTTCAGCAAACAATCCCCCTTGCTTTCAAGTAGTGAAAATTATTTGTTCTTTGTTGTTTTAGAAACCAGCTCTTATGTAGCCCTAAATTGAGGTTTCTTGAAAGTTGAACTCCAGTCAGCAATGTACAGAATATTAATGATTTAATGATTGTTTGGTTTAGGGAAGAGCTTCTCAAAGTTGGCGATACTGCCCCTGGGGGTGCTGGAATGATCCAAGAGGGGCAGTAGTAGCCTTGAGTGCAATTGGAAGGCGTTGAATAAAAATAAGGGGACAGTGGAAGCATAAAGAAAGAAAAAAAGTGTAAAAAAAAAATGAAAACCATTTGCACATGTGTCATCTGTTGTGTAACATAGAGAGAGTTAAAGTCATAGTGATTACTTTATTTTCCAACACAAAATGTAAGTCATAACTGATCAGTCTTAAAGCCTAAGTCCCCTTTCACACTTATACGACTTGTCTCACGATTTTGGACTGCAAAATCGTATGACAAGTCATTCTCCATTATTTTCAATGACTACCATTCATACTGGCACGACTTTAAGCCCCCTTTCACACTTGTACGACTTCAAAGTCGCGCGTTTTTACCGTGATTTTGCTGCGATTTCAATGAATGCCTGTGTAAGTGGCATCAAAATCGGACCAAAGTAGTGCAAGGACTACTTTGAAGTAGGCACAACTTAAAGTCGTGCCAGTATGAATGGTAGTCATTGAAAATAATGGAGAATGACTTGTCATAAGATTTTGCAGTCCAAAATCGTGAGACAAGTCGTATAAGTGTGAAAGGGGACTTAGTTGTGCCTACTTCAAAGTAGTACTTGCACTACTTTGGTCCGATTTTGATGCCACTTACACAGGCATTCATTGAAATCGCGGTAAAATCGCGGCCGCGAAATCGCGCGACTTTGAAGTCGTACAAGTGTGAAAGGGGGCTAACTCTGGGCAAAAAAAAATCCCTTGCAGTGAGGCTGCACCCGCACTGCAAGGGTTAAGTGCTGGCTTTGTCCAGGGGAAAGGAGAAATCTTTATACTTACCTGAACCTCCTGGCATCCTCATGGCCAGAACAGGGCTATAGATGCTGCTCTGGGCTTGATGACCTCAGGACTCAAGAATGCCAGACCAGAGAGAAGTGGAGGATTGGATAGTATATCTCCATTCATCTTTGTAGTTTTCCAGCTTTTCTTTGCACGTGATCATATACAATGCAGGACCATAAGTGGACGTTGGTCTTGCATTGCATGTAATGACTATGGCAAGGGGAGTGGCTACATAACTAGAAAAGAGAATTGGTTTATTGGACTGGAACCAGAAGAGAGATAGCCTTTGAGAGCAAGGAATGAGCTAACTAATTCTCGCTATTTACATGCACCCTAAACTTTAAGAGGGAGCACTAGCATGAACATTTTTTATAGGTGATTGGAGTTCAGCTTTAGCCCTGCTTCACACTGGTGCGATTTGACATGTAAAATCGCATGACAAATCAGCGGCATTTGCTGGCAATGGTACCATCCTAATCAGTTTAACGCCGCTTCATCGGTGCTGCACCGATTTCAAAAAGTATTACCGATTTGGGTAATCAACGTTTGAATTGTCTCCAAACACCACCTTCCTCCATTCGCTTTTAATAATCAATTCCACTTATATTTCCAGGGGTTAAGGACATGAAAAAAAAAAAAAATACCATAGTGTTCTCTTCTTTTCAATTTATTAAAAAAGCCCCCCTCAAAAGTTACACTTACAAGAAATAACAATAAAAACAGCATGTATCAAATCACCAGCTCATTCACCGCAGATCTAGACTCACGGTGCTTCGCCTGACATCACAGATTCGACTCCTCCCCTCTAAACGCATGTCGGCCTCTCATTGGCCTTCTAATGATGAAGGAGATGTTTGCAGACAATTCAAACGTTGATAACCCACACAGAGGTGCAGTCTGGGGACTGTAGGAATTACTACCATTGGTAAAGTGGATTGATCGTGGTGGACCCAAGGAGTGATCTGTCTATGAGTTTTATACTCATCCTTGAGGTGAGCAGGCATTTTAGCAGGTGGTGGTGTGCACTGAATATCAGATCCATTTAAATAGGATTTTACACAGCGGTGACAGCTTTTGAAACTTACATATGAACTGTTTTTTTATAAAAAAAAATCATAATTTGTTTTATGGAATGTATAATTATTTGGAAAATGAAAATTGCCCAACACCCTGAACACACCATCCCCACCGTGAAACATGGTGGTGGCAGCATCATGTTGTGGGGATGCTCTTCTTCAGCAGGGAAGATGGATGGAGCCAAATACATGGCAATCTTAGAAGAAAACCTGTAAGGCCGCGTACACACGGTCGTTCCAAACCGATGAGAATGGTCCGATGGGCCATTTCCATCGGTTCACCTCTGAAGTGGCCTGATGGTCTGATGTGCGTACACACCATCGTTCCAAAAACCGATCGGGTCAGAACGCGGTGACGTCAAACACACAACGTGCTGAATAAAACGAAGTTTGATGCTTCCAAGCATGCGTCGACTTGATTCTAAGCATGCGCGGGTTTTGAACCGATACTTTCTGTACTAACCATCGGTTTGGACCGATCGCGTAGCGGGCCATCGGTTCGATTTTAAAGCATGTTTTAAAATTTTGGACCGAAGGACAACACACCAATGGGCAATACACACGGTCGGTTTGGACCGATGAAACTGAACCTCGGTCCATTCTCACCGGTTTTGTCCGACCATGTGTACGCGGCCTTAGAGTCTGAAAAAGACTTGAGACTGGGGTGGAGGTTCACCTTCCAGCAGTACAACAACCCTAACCATACAGCACAGTGGTGCAGTGAGTAGCACTTTCGCCTAGCAGCAAAAGGTTCGCTGGTTCGAATCCCAACCACGACACCATCTGCCTGGAGTTTTCATGTTCTCCCTGTGTCTGCGTGGGTTTCCTCCGGGTACTCCGGTTTCCTCCCACACTCCAAAGACATGCTGGTAGGTAAATTGGATCTCATCCAAATTGGCCTAGTATATATGTATATATGTGTGTATGACTGTGTGTCCCTAGCATGTCATGATCCTACGGGGTAAAATGACTGCACCAGCCAAGCAGATACTGGCTGGAAAAAGCGCCCAGAGGCGATTCAGTTCGCATGCGTTGCGCTATACAAGTCATTCATTCATACAGCCATAGCTACAATGGAATGGTTTAGATCAAAGCATATTCATGTGTTAAAATGCCCCAGTCAAAGTCCAGACCTAAATCCAATTGAGAATCTGTGGCAAGACTTGAGAATTGCCATTCACTGTTGCTCTCCATCCAATCTGACAGAGCTTGAGCTATTTTACAAAGAAGAATGGGCAAAAATGTCACTCTCTCGATGTGCAAAGCTGGTAGAGTTATATATGCCCAAAAAGACTTTCAGCTGTAATTGCAGTGAAAGGTGGTTCTACAAAGTATTGACTCAGCGGGGCTGAATACAAATGCACGCTACACTTTTCACATATTTATTTGTAAAAAAATGTGAAAAACATTTATCATTTTCCTTCCACTTCACAATTATGTGCCACTTTGTGTTGGTCTATCACATAAAATCACAATAAAATACATTTAAGTTTTTGGTTGTAACATGGCAAAATGTGGAAAATTTCAAGGGGTATGAACACTTTTTCAAGGCGCTGTCGTTCAGTCCTGCTGATTATATAGATTATACATTTTTACATGAAAACTTTAGCTACCTCAAATTCAGAGAGTAACAACATGCAATGTATTCTGCTGTTTTTTTTGTTCAGGGACTTAGAACTATTTAAATGGGAAACATGCTTAAAAGTAGATGTGTTTTAGAATACTTTCCTATGTTTTCTAATGTGTATGAAGAACTGGTCATTACTCTGGATGTTGGTGGTTGTGTGTCTTAACCACTTGCTGGGAGGCTTTGCATTTAGGAAAGAAAAATTGCTAGGAGTATTTTGGGCACACACTTTATTGCACGTTATATAATTTGAAGTTAGGAATGTTGGCAGATGTCTTCTCTGCTTGTAGCTACATATCATTAGTTTGCTAGGTGATACAAGGGAATAATAATTTAGTGTATTTTGGAAATTGGAGGTTATGTCTTGTTTCCTTTGAATATATGCTGTATGTAATACTATAATACTTGATAAAGCTGCACAAAAACTCCAATGCCACTTACAGATAACCACTGCAATTGAAACCGTTCAGTACATTGTACGTATATAGAATCCCCCGGACGATGCAATTAAGCATGCTAAAATCATTGTACAAACAGTAACTGTGCATAAATGTAGATAACTGATATAGAAATGCAGTGATCATCACCCCTGTCCTCAGGGCCCACCAACAGGCCAGGTTTTATGTATTACCTTGGGGAGATGCAGACTATAATACTGCAATCACTGAGCAGCAAATGATATCACCTGTGATGTATTTCAGTTATCTTGCAAACCTGGCCTGTTAGTGGGCCCTGAGGACAGGGTTGATGACCACTGCCGTAACGGAACCCGTTCGTAAGTAGGAAACTTACTGTAAAGGAAATGATTAAAGTACACCTACCATTTAAAAAAAACTACGTGGGCTGGCATTATTCTTTTCTCAAAATGCTACTTCACTGGCTGTGGTCAACATCAAAAGAAATTGAGCCCCCAAACTAAAAAAAATAATCAGCAAATATAAGAACACTTACGATGTCTATGCTTATTTTATTTCAGTGACCATGTAGTTGTTATGACAGTTATCACTCCACTGGTTCTGATAAGGACCAATTTAAAATCAATGTATTTACGAATTAGAAGTTGTGTAATTAAGCATATCTGCCTCTTTTTACTTTTATTGAAAACAAATAAATAATAAGATATTTGTTGCAATTAAAAATATCAAACTTTGCTAACTTGTACTTGTTTTCTTAGGTCATTATATATCACTGGATACAACTCATGGGGTTCACGGTCAGAGAGCTGTCCTCGCCAGTCCCGACCTGCAGCCTGATGACTGGAGCTGCCTTAGACTGGTTTACCAGATAACTGGTGCAGAATTCTCTCCCAACCCAACCATGTTGAATGTTTTCCTTCAGCCTGAAGGAGAGAGCTTTGATCATCTGCTGTGGTCTACCCAGGAACAGTCCGATGGATGGCTAATAGCAAGTGTTGATTTGAGAACTACATCAAAAAGGTACAAGGTAAATGAGCAATATTAATAACTGGTAAAACAGTTTGTCAGGTGTGTGTAAATTACAATATTAGCTAAAAGGAGGTAAAAATATATTGGGAAGTAAAACAGTGCACGCAGATGTATTTTATGTTTTTCAAGCTCTTGAATAGAGATCTGCTTTAGCAACAAAGCCTATTTACATGACAGACAGAACTTTGAAACAATGGGTAAGCAAAGAGTTCAGAAAAAAACTTACCTAGCAGTTTTTAATGAAAACACTGAACTTAGCTCTGGAAATTGAGATTGGACCCCCCCCCCCCCCTTATTATTATTATTATTATTATAGGTACCTATATAGCGCTCAATTATCGCAGCACTTTGTTCATATATTGTAAATTCACATCTGTCCCTGCCATCACGGAGCTTACACTCTAAGGTTCCTAGCTCACATTCATATGTACACATACTAGGGCCAATTTAGACAGGAGCCAATTAACCCTATCAGCATGTCTTTGGAGTGTGGGGACCAAAGTACCCAGAGCAGGCATGGGGAGAACATGCATACTCCAGGCAGGTAGTGTTGTGGTTGGGATTCAAACCAATGCCCCTAGTACCACTAGGCAGAAGTGCTAACCACTTAGCCACTGTGCTGCCCACTTCCTGTCTACAGCATCTCATTGGTCTATAAATATGATCATCAGGCTCAATGACTGACAGTAAATTGTGGGAGATGCCAAAGCTGAGCTGTGCATAATAGCAAAGTGAGCTTTTAGGGCTCCTAGTGCAGTCTGGAGGCCATTTGTAGGTACTAGAAAAGTGTGTCCATTCTTTGGGGAAGAGCAGTGAGGGAGATAGGAGTAGGTTTATTGAGTGTGTACAGCTTAATTTGTTTCAATAGACCACCTTTTCACATTTTATACAATGCACAATGTGGGTAGTGGACCTCCAGGTAGTGGAGAATCTATCCACTTTTGACATGGATATGGGGGACAGAATATAGAGGAAGGAGACTAATAAATGTACTGGGGGTGAGGTCCCACTGAACTTATGGCAATATCCCCCCATGTGAAAGTGACACGTAGCTTTAATACTGGATAGGAAGAGCATACTGTAGAATTAAAATGATGTGCAGGAATCTAGAGGGGTCTCCATTTGATGTCAGTTTTTTGCTGTAATTTGAGTAAAATTAAATTTTAAAGTGGACATTGTCTCAGCTATACCAGAAGTGGTCTAAGAAACTGGGCAAAAAATATTATTAAGATTTTTGTTGGGTATTAATTAAGAGTACATTTATCCTTTCATTGATGCTTCTTCTTCTTCTTTATTTAACCACTTACAGACCAGCTTACGCAGATATACGTTGGCACTTTGAAGAGGAATATTTTTGTTATGGCAGCAGCTAGCTGCCATAACCCAGATATCCTTCAATAAGCAGTCCTCTTTCAGATAAAAGTGGTCTCTGTGGCGGATTCACTGCTAGATCACTTTTATTAGTGGCGTGAAAGGTGCCCCCCTCCCGCCGCTATCTGGTGCCTTCCGCCACTTCCCGGAGCTGTCGGCACCGGCGAAGGTGTCTGGGTCCTTTCTCCTGCTCGGTATAGAGACTAGTGAGGGGAAGATGGCCCCCACCCATCTCCATACCATTGCAGGTCAGAAGTGATGTCAAAACACGTCACTTCCGCCCATAGCTCTTAAAGGGCCATTTCTTTTACATTGCATTTTAGTGTAGATCTGAGGTCTTTTTCACCCCAGATCTCATATTTAAGAGGTCCTGCCATGCTTTTTTTCTATTACAAGGGGTGTTTACATTCCTTGTAATAGGAATAATAGTTTTTTTTAAAGAACAGTGTAAAAATAAAAAATAACGTGCCCCGTCGCCATTTTATTCTCTAGGGTGTTAGAAAAAATGTATAATGTTTGGGGGTTCTAAGTAATTTTCTAGCAAAAAAAGTTTTTAATAACAAATCTCAGAAAGGTGCAGCCCTTAAGTGGTTAATAAGACAAATAGAAATATCCAAAGTAAATCAACATATAGTAACAGAAGAGTAAAAGTGATTACTGATCTATGTGCTCTGATTAAAAGGTGGCATTCACTTGGTTATTGTAAGCATTATCATTGCTTAAAGTGTAACTAAAGGCAAAACTTTTCTTTCATTTTTGGATAAAGTAAGGGTTATAACCCCCTTCTCCCATTAGGGTGGTTATAACCCCATCTCTGTATGTCACCAGGGTCACCAGAACTAGTGTCCCCATTAGAAGATTTCCCCTCTACCACTGTTTTTTATTCATGTTCTGATGTCAACCGACAAATTGAAATTTTGATTTACTTTCACTTTTGATGATCACAATACACAAGAAAAATACAGAGGGTAAAGCTCCTTAAAGCCCTGTACACAGGATCGGACCTTTGTCCGACCAAATGCACATCGGAATTCCAACGGAACATGTTCTATGTAAACTCCGATGGAATTCATCGGAATTTCCGATGGAATTACTCAGATGGGGCATACACACAGTCAGAATTTCCGATGGAAAAGGTCCGACTGACTTTTTCCATCGGAAATTCTGATCGTATGTACGGAGCTTAACAGGGACACAGACAGCAGTAAAGACTGACAGGTGTTCTAGTCCCTCTCCACTCTATCCAAATTTAAACAACAAAAAAAAGGTTTTCAATCGAGTTACACATTTAGGGGCAGATCCACAAAAGAATTACGCCGGCGTATCTATTGATACGCCGGCGTAATTTAAAATTTCCTGTGTCGCATCAGGGGCAGATCCACGTACAGCGGGGCATTATTCCCGCCGGGCGTAGCGTATCCAAGATACTCTACGCCGCCGTAACTTACTTTTTTTTTCGAATCCTCAAAGAATTTGCGCTGTAAGTTACGGCGGCGTAGTGCATCTTTGGCGGCGTAATGGCGCGGCATTCAAATCTCTGTGATGGGGGCGTGTTTTATGTAAATACGTTGTGACCCGACATAAACAACGTTTTTTTTTTAACTGCGCATGCGCCGTCCGTGGGGGGTATCCCAGTGCGCATGCTCGAAATTAACCCGGAACAAGCCAATGCTTACGACGGTGACGTCATTCTATGCAAATCCCTATTCGCGAACGACTTACGCAAACGACGTAAAAAAATGCGCCGGCCGGACGTACGTTCGTGGATTGCCGTAACTAGCTAATTTGCATACTCTACGCGGAATTCGACGGAAATGCCACCTAGCGGCCCGCCGAAAAATTGCATCTAAGATCCGACGGCGTACTAAGACATACGCCTGTCGGATCGATCCCAGATGCAAATTGTAATTGTAATTGAAAATTACGCCGGCGTATCTATTCTTTTGTGGATCTGCCTCTTTGTTTTGTATCTACAAAACAAGATACGACGGCATCTGGGATCGATCCGACAGGCGTATATCTTAGTACGCCGTCGGATCTTAGATGCAATTTTTCGGCGGCCGCTAGGTGGCGTTTCCGTCAAATTCCGCGGCGAGTATGCAAATTAGCTAGTTACGGCGATCCACGAACGTACGTCCGGCGCATTTTTTAACGTCGTTTGCGTTCGGCTTTTTCTGGCGTATAGTTAAAGCTACTGTTATGAGGCGTACTTAATGTTAAGTATGGCCGTCGTTTCTTTGAGGATTCGGAAAAAAAAAAGTAAGTTACGGTGGCGTAGTGTATCTTAGATACGCTACGCCCGGCGGAATAATGCGCCGCTGTACGTGGATCTGCCCCACAGTCATTTTGGAAGTGTATTATGACTAAAAATATAATGAAGTCAGGAAAGGAATATGTAAAATGTGTGTGTGACCATTTTATCCTATTATGCTTTGTTCTTTCTTTTTATCTCCATTCTAGATAATATTAGAAGGAATACTCGGATCAGATGATAATAGCAGTATTGCAATTTATGAATTAAAAATGACCACTGGATATTGCATTGGTATGTATAATATTTGTATATTAGACTCAATGAAAATAGTTTTTCTACATTTGAAATATTTGTATCTCTGCAACTAAAACAAGACATCAAATATGATTAAACCATATCATTAAAGCTGTCTGAAATCATAAGACACCAAAAACAATTAGATTTAACCATTCAATTTGGGAGTTATATTATACCTTTGTAACAAGGACACATTTCACAGAGCCTTGTTTTGATTAAATAGGGAGTCAAAATCTTTTTATATTAAATGCAAAATCACAGAAAATTATCAATTGAGCTCTTCCCACAATCTCTCCTGTAGTTATTCTGAACTCATGAGCACAGCCCGAGGAAAGTACTCCAAACTATATTTGTCTATTTCTCTTGAGTAAAAGAGCACCAGATACTGTATGTGTACTTTATGTATATTAGGATGCATTTATTATGCCTTAAAAAAAAATCCTTGAGTTTTGCTTTGCGTTTTTTAAATCATCTTTTTCATTTTTAATTTAAATGTTATTTATTTCTTTACAAAAGAAATTAAAGCATGTGTACAGCCCAAACTTCTTGTTTTCCCCTTTACTTCCTGTCCTCAAAATAAAACAGGAAGAAAGAGGAAATCTTTATAAAGTGTGTGGAATTCCCCTTTTAGGCTAGATTCAAACCTATGCATTTTTAGTGCTTTTTGGATTTTGCAGATTTGCACCACAGAGCGTGTTCCATAGGAAACAATGGTAAATGGACTGTGGTGCAAATCTGCAAAAAGAAAAAAAAATGCATAGATGTGAATCCAGCCTTAGACGATAGTCATCGTAGCAGGTGTTAATAAAAAATTACCCTCATCTATTGTTTTGGTGACAGCTGTAAAAATTTGAATCATGAATCACTTTTTGTTTCAGTGACAGTGGTAACCAAGACAGAGAAAAAATACCACATCCGTTATGCTCTTATATCTGTTGACTCTTATGTCTCATTGTAGAGTGTGACTTTGAAGAAAACCATCTTTGTGGTTACATGAACAACTGGAACCCAAATGTAAACTGGTTTGTTGGAGGAGGCAACATCAGAAATGCACAGGCTATCATGCCTAAAGACCACACACTTAACAGTGAACTAGGTAAGTTGGAAAAAAAATAATTGCGGGTGGTTGGCACAGGGAAATTGGAATTAAGTATGCTTAAAGAGAATAAATATCATTAATACATTTATTGGAAATCACTGACTTTAAAGTGGCATTTTCATGATTTAATTTCAAATCTTGATTTGTGGATTCTCCCTTTAATATCTATTACATGTGCAGGCAGGGTATTTGGTAATTCTGCAAAATTTCCTAAGGTTACAGGATAAACCACATATGGTATGTTATTTCTAATCAGTCTGGCCAAAGTGATAGAGTGGCTTTAACAGCCAGGAAAATAAAAATATAATCAATGCGTAAGATTACTGAACATAAAGCACAAAAACATTTTACTAACAATAAAGGCCTCTTGCACATGGGCGTCAGTAATGTTGAAAATAGGCTTGGAAAGGTGCATAAGTGTATAGACGAGTAAAATTATTCCCCATTGCCCATATTGTAATATACTCACGTAAACATGCTTATAGATGAGTAAACATACAATGCCTTAAAGTATTCATATCCCTTTTGTCATATTACACCCACATTTTGTCATATTACAACCAAAAACGTAAATGTATTGCATTGGGATTTTACGTGATTGACCCACACAACAAGTGGCACATAATTGTGAAGTGAAAGAAAAATGATAAATGGTTTATATATTTTTTTTACAAATAAATATATAAAAAGTGTGGTGTAAATTTGTATTCAGCCCCCTTTACTCTGATACCCCTAACTAAAATCTAGTGGAACCAATTGCCTTCAGAAGTCACCCAATTAGTAAATAGAGTCCACCTTTGGGTAATATAATCTCAGTATAAATACAGCTGTTCTGTGAACCCCTTAGGCCCCGTACACACGAGAGGATTATCCGCTGGAAACGGTCCTCCGGACCGTTCCAGCAGATAAATCCTCTGGCGGATTTTGATCTGATGGTTGTACTAACCATCAGATCGAAATCCGCGCGGAATCCATCCGCGGTGACGTGTCGCGCCGTCGCCTCGATGATGACGCGGCGACGTGCGCTGGAAGATAAAGACTTCCACGCATGCGTCGAATCATTACAACGCATGCGAGGGAGAGGAGCGGACGGATTGATCCGGTGAGTCTGTACAGACCACCGGATCAATCCGCTGGACAGGATCCCAGCGGATAGATTTCTTAGCATGCTAAGAAATTTTTATCCGCTGGAAATCTGTCGGCTGGAATTTTTTCCCTCCGATAAATGTCCGCTCGGACGTACACACCACCGGATCTATCCACTGGAACTGATCTGCGGATAAATCCCAGCGGATAGATCCGGTCGTGTGTACGGGGCCTTAGAAGTTTGTCAAAGACCCTTAGTGAACACACATCATCATGAAGGCCAAGGAACAAACAGGTCAGGGATAAAGTTGTGGAGAAGTTTAAAGCACTGTTCAATCCATCATCCGAAAATGGAAAGAGTATGGCACAACTTCAAACCTACCAAGACATGACTGTCCACATTACCTGGCTGGGCAAGGAGAGCATTAATCAGAGAAGCAGCCAAGAGGCCCATGGTAACTCTGGAGGAGCAGCAGAGATCCACAGCTCAGGTGGGAGGATCTAGTCCACAGGATAACTATTATTTGTGCACTCCACAAATCTGGCCTTTATGAAAGAGTGGCAAGAAGAAGGCCATAAGAAATCCAGTTTGCAGTTTGTGAGAAGCCATGTGAAGGACATAGCAAACATGTGGAAGAAGGTGCTCTGGTCAGATGAGACCAAAATTGAACTTTTTGGCTTAAAAGCAAAACGGTATGTGTGGCAGAAAACTAACACTGCCCATCACCCTGAACACACCATCCCCAGCGTGAAACACGTGTGGTGGCAGCATCATGTTGTGGGGATGCTTTTCTTTAGCAGGGACAGGAAAGCTGGTCAGAGTTAATGGAAAGATGGGTGGAGTCAAATACAGGGCAATCTTAAAAGAAAACCTGTTAGAGTCTGGGGCGGAGGTTCACCTTCTAGCAATATTATTAAAGGATCAAGAAATAAAAGTAATGCTGCAGCTTGATAGCAAGCTTCATAAAATCTTAGCTTGTCTACATTCTGCCACTGCCCTGGGTTGCTGCTTCATCCCTCTGAAAAACCTATGAATACCAACTTTCCGAAAGACTGTATTTGGATGTGGCTAAGGATGATCTTTATGAGATGGTAGGTGATGTTTAATCTTCCAATGGGAATACCTGCTCTGGTGACTTCTGTTTCTTCTTCTTCTGAAATGCACAGCAGCTCCAGCTCCATGCAGACCTCCAAGACCAGTGGGGCTGCTCAGCAGCTACAGGGAGGTGTTCTGTCCCAGACATACCTAACTGTCATTTGACAATAAGCTGCAAGGTAAGTCTGGAACCAAAGAATTCTCTGTATCTGCAATGGAGCTGGAGCCAGGGATGGTAAGTCTGTCTTTTAAGCATGGCTCAGTCTCCTCAACACCCCCCTCCCCAGTCATACTGCCTCCTACCCAGCCACCTCACGCCCCCTCCATTCACCACAAATCCTTACCAGCTCCTTCCCAACCTTAGTGAATCCCACCCTGGCCATCTGACACCCTCTATCTAAACTGCATCCCTCCAGTCTACCTCACCACCCTTTCACAGTGCATTCTTACAGGCAATTTGCATCATTCTCAGCCACTTCATCCCCACATTCACCATGAATCCCTCCCAGCCACCTAACCTTTTTATTTCCTCTGCTTACACTGCACTCTTTATGGTCACCCCACTAGAAATCCCTCCTTCCACCCATTTACAATGCAACCCCCATGATATGCTGTCACTTCCTCCTTTTCATTAATGCGAACAGCAGGTGCCTCGCTGTTAAATCTACAGCACAAACATACTCGAAGCATACTTCCTTGCTGTGTGGGCAGGCTCGGGGCTGTATGAGAGAGATGCTCTCAGCTCAGAGTCCTGCTGAGTTGGCACTGATGAGTGGCACTGATAGGCTCCATTGATGAGCATTGATAGGTGGGATTGATAGATAGCACTGATGGGCTGCATTGATGAGCACTGATAGGGGGCACTGATAGCCACTGATTTGCGGCATTGATGAGCACTGATAGGTGGCACTGATGGGCAGCACTTATAGGCTGCATTGATGAACACTGATAGCTGGCACTGATGGCCACTGATAGGAGGCATTTATGGGCACTGGTACACGGCACTGATAGGCAGCACTCATGGGCACTGATAGGTGGCAATGATGAGCACTGATAGGCAGCACTTAGTAGCTGCACCGATGGGCACTGATAGGTGGCATTGATGAGTACTGATAGGTGGCACTGATGGGCATATATAGGCGGCATTGATGAGCACGGATAGGCGGCACTGATGGGGATGCACTGATGATCAGTGTCCTGATGATCAGGTAAACAATTTACTGACAGTCTTGCCGGTTAATGTCTCTCCTTTCCTTACACAGACACAGCAGAGGAAGAAATGACTGCTGATAACCAGCAAGTTTGTTTACATGTGATCAGCTTATCCATGGTAAAGGACTGCTGTGATCAGTCACAGAGGGTGCTAGAAGCACATCCCAGGGGGCACACGGTAGGCAGGGTTCTGGGAGGATGTCCATGGGTGCCCTCCCAGAACTGGAAGCCCGGGATTTGAATGGAAGTGGGGGGAGGGAGGGGGGCAGGGGGCCTTTCATGGTTTCTTGCACCGGGGCCCTGAAGGTTCTAGTTTTGCCTCTGGCTGTATTAGAATGTGCTTTTGTAGTTATGTGCTCACAAATACTTTGTGTCCGTTCTGCTGCATCTCTCACCACCCCACTACAAGTACACTATCCTCTGCTCTGACAGTTGGCTCTGTTTCACAAATGTACCAGTTTTGGAATGGGTACACTTTCGCTAGTATACTATAAATGTAACAATATTCTGTTTGGTAAATACTAGACCAAATGCTTTTTAAATAAACTTTCAACATAAGACTGAACCTGCTAGCTAGACAGCTTACATGCACTGCTGGGATGGACTGCACATGTCTTGGCTCACAACTATAAGTAAAATCAGTTACATCTGTATTTTAGAACTTAGACATTTTCATGTTACTGGTGTCTTCGTGCAGGAAATAGATATGCAGCTGTTTTTTCTCTTGAATATGACCATTTTTCTGTCAGTTTAACAAATATGGTAACTTTCTATGAAGTGCTATGTAATTACAGTTGTGAGGTTGGCCAAGTCAGAATCCTGACCTCAATCTTGCAATGGTATTTTTTGAAGCATGCTGTTTAAGCAATATATCCCCGAATATACACAAACCGATACAGTTCTGTATACAGGAATGGTCTTAGATATAGCCTAACCACTGCCAAAAATTGAACAACAGCTAAAAAAGTGATTAATATGAGGGTTTATGCATACCTCCCAACTTTTTGAGATGGGAACAAGGGAAACTCATTAGCAAAAGTATGTAGGCATAGGAAACACTCCTAGTCACGCCCCCTTAAAAGGAGAATTAAATTATTAGTTAAACCCACAAGTGTTTTTTTTTTTACCACTACTATTCCTTTATATCGGCTTTTGAAATTTACAGATGCCGCAATTTAGCATTTTTATGAAAGGTTTAGAAGTGGGAAACACTTTTTGAAAGATAAAAAGTGCATTTTATATACAACTATATAGATCAGATCAAAATGAGGGACAAATCATGAGGAAAGAGGGACAGAGGGACTTTGTTCCAAACCAGGGGCGGTCCCTAGAAACCAGGAACAGTTGGGAGCTATGTGCTTTTTTCACCAATTACCTTAATTGTTTAACACCTTCTTGCATGCAGTCTGTAGATTTACATTCCTTAGCATGATGCCCCATGCCAAGGGAATCTTAACCACTTCCGGACCGCCGCATGTACATATACGTCGGCAGAATGGCCCGGACAGGCACATCAACGTACCTGTACGTGCTCTGCTTGACGTGGGTCGGGGGTCCGATCGGGACCCCCCCCCCCCGGTACATGCGGCGGTTCCAGTGGCTTCAGGAGCGATCCGGGACGACGGCGCAGCTATTCGTTTATAGCCGCCCCATCGCGATCGCTCCCCGGAGCTGAAGAACGGGGAGAGCCGTATGTAAACACGGCTTCCCCGTGCTTCACTGTGGCGGCTGCATCGATCGAGTGATCCCTTTTATAGGGAGACTCGATCGATGATGTCAGTCCTACAGCCACACCCCCCTACAGTTGTAAACACACACTAGGTGAACCCTAACTCCTACAGCGCCCCCTGTGGTTAACTCCCAAACTGCAACTGTCATTTTCACAATAATCAATGCAATTTAAATGCATTTTTTGCTGTGAAAATGACAATGGTCCCAAAAATGTGTCAAAATTGTCCGAAGTGTCCACCATAATGTCGCAGTCACGAAAAAAATCGCTGATCGCCGCCATTAGTAGTAAAATAAATAAATAATAAAACTATCCCCTATTTTGTAAACACTATAAATTTTGCGCAAACCAATCGATAAACGCTTATTGCGATTTTTTTTTTACCAAAAATAGGTAGAAGAATACGTATCGGCCTAAACTGAGGAAAAACATTTTTTTTATATATGTTTTTGGGGGTTATTTATTATTGCAAAAAGTAAAAAATATTGCATTTTTTTCAAAATTGTCGCTCTATTTTTGTTTATAGTGCAAAAAATAAAAAACGCAGAGGTGATCAAATACCACCAAAAGAAAGCTCTATTTGTGGGGAAAAAAGGACGCCAATTTTGTTTGGGAGCCACGTCGCACGACCGCGCAATTGTCTGTTAAAGCGACGCAGTGCCGAATTGTAAAAACCCCTTGGGTCATTTAGCAGCATATTGGTCCGGTCCTTAAGTGGTTAAAGTGTGATTGTAACCCTTAGATATACCTAGTGAAGTCACTGGCCTCAAGTGATACTCAGAAATTAAACAAATTTTCCTACATAAATTGCATCTATTTATCTGCAGCCCTCTCTTCTCTACAGTCATTCAAAGTACAGAATATATACAGCTTGTCTGAGCCTTTGAGACAGCAGGGGGCGGGGAATTTAAGTTACACTCTGCAGGACTCAGTGAGAGCTGATTGGAGAAAAGGGACATGCCCCCCCTTTAGCACAGCACACAAGAACAGAGCTGACTAAGCTCCGGGTGGTGGAGTGAAACGCGTTGGGGGCGTGGCCTGATCAGAGTCTAGGCTTAGGTTGCCACTCCATTCATTGCAGTAGGACACCATAAATGTGCGACTTCCAGGGGTTACCCTTCATTTTTTTAACATTTTCAGGAGCTGCGGATGCACTGTTAATATACCCCCTCCCTATCGAGCCTGAGCAACCCACATACTTTTCCTAGGTCACAGGAACAGAGCTAAGTCTGTCAATTACATGCTGTGTGGTGGAGCTCCCTCCACTGTCACCTTTTTACCCCTTGGTATTGGGAAAACTTGTCTGAAGTGACCCAAACAGATAACAGAGTAATAAGGCAGCAGACAGAGATAAGATTTAGTGCTCCGCATTGAGACAAGTACACACTATGTTTTGTTCATATTTCATGTCTGGGGTTTACAACCACTTTAATCTACCTTTTCCTTGCAACTAGGAGCATGCAATGCTGTGAGAACTGTGCTGCCACTGATAGCTCCAGATCTCCACTTATCAAGAGCCAAAAAGTGTGGTTTATGAAATTTTTACCACTGTGCCAGCTATAGCTTTGTTTGTTAACAGCTGTTCATTGCGGTCACAACTGCTGGTGTATTGCTTTTTTGGGGCATTTTCTGTGCTCAAAGAAATTCATTTTTGGAAGGACAATACATAATTTAAAAAATATAATACTTTTTAATACAATACCTTTTAATCAACAAAATCATTTTGTTTTCTTATTTTCTTTGTCCATTTTTCAGATTATAATAAGAATAATTCTGAGAAGGGTAAATATTAAAACATTGTAATAAATAAAAGCCTTTTTTTAGGTAAGTTATTGTAAACCGATGCTTACGGACACTGCTAAATTTGGTCTGGGCGTCTAGGTATTGATGGCCTCTGGTCATGACATAGTTAATCCATTTTTTTCAGTAAAGATAAGGCAATGTGAAATGTGTGTTGTCTGATAAGTAAGTCCATCTTTGCTATTATGACCTAGATGCATATCAAAATGAATTTTAGGAGGAATTCATGCAGAAATCCAGATAATTCCTAAGGGCTTACAAGCTTTCCCACACAACTGTATGTTGGCAGACATCTGACAGCAAGCGGCATTTATGCCAGTGACCCAAAATATTGTTTTGGATAATGAGCCCTCTAGTGTAATATGCCATCCGTCAGCAAAGAAGCCTTTTTTTTGAGGGAGCTTATACTTGAGATTTATACCACCTTAAACAAATGCTGCTATGTTAAAAAATGTTTTACAGCCCTTGATTTAATGACATGTCTTCTTTTTAATTATAGGTCACTATATGTATGTTGACTCTGTTTATGCCAAGCAGTTCCAAGAAGTAGCCCAGTTGGTCTCCCCTTTGATTATAACTCCAATATCTGGCTGCCTTTCTTTTTATTATCGAATTCAGCGTGAAAGCAGCAATCTTTTTATGGTCTACACTAGAGACTTGCATGGCAGCTATGAGGAAATCTGGAAAATGAAAGATGTACGGCAAGGGGAATGGAACCTGGCAGAGGTTAACCTAAATGCATTATTCCCAGTAGAGGTAAGACTAGTGTTATGCATCAATATTAGTTGAATTGTTTATTTTCAACAGGTCATTGTAGGAAAGGTGAAATTAAAGGGGTTGTAAAGGTACAATTTTTTTTTTCCTAAATAGTTTCCTTTACCTTAGTGCAGTCCTCCTTCACTTACCTCATCCTTCCATTTTGCTTTTAAATGTCCTTATGTCTTTTGAGAAATCCTCACTTCCTACTCTTCTGTCTGTAACTCCACACAGTAATGCAAGGCTTTCTCCCTGGTGTGGATTGTCATGCTCGCCCCCTCCCTTGGACTACAAGAGAGTCAGGACGCCCACTAACAAACAACTCCTTTCTCTATCTGCAACGTAGAGAGCGTCCTGATTCTCACGTAGTCCAAGGGAGGGGGCGAGCATGACACTCCACCCCAGGGAGAAAGTCTTGCATTACTGTGTGTAGTTACAGACAGAAGGACAGGAAGTGAGGATTTCTCAGAAGAAATAAGGACATTTAAAAAAAAAATTGAAGGATGAGGTAAGTGAAGGAGGACTGCATTAAGGTAAAGAAAGCTATTTAGGAAAAAAAATTGTACCTTTACAACCCCATTAATATTTTTAGAGAAATACTAGGTAGATATGCTGGATAATAGAGATTGTACACTGTTTTACCAGTGCTGCTTCTCTTTTTACATCACGGCAGTTTCTGCACCGCAAATGATATACCACTCAAGCAAATGTTAACTTGAATTTTGAAATATGCTCTAGCAAAAAAAAAAAGCTGTTGTATAGTTTTCCATGGGCAGGCTTCCTTCTTCCAATTTGTATGCATGAGCCCCTTTGATTTTAAAGGATAACTTCACTTTAAGCATAGATGGTGAAGTTCACATTGGTGTTGCAGACTACACAAAAAAATAAAATGGCATTTTGCACCTAATTCAAGAGATCAGCGGGCTCTTGGCAGAGAAGAGGTTGGCCATGCATTCAACTTACCGGAGACTCTATATTCCAAAAGCCTCCCCCAGCAATTGCTCCATCAGCACAGTAAGATCTGAGCAGAATTCAGGAGAGTACAAGCACAGACGATGGCACAAAGACATCTCTACTAATGAGAAACACGGTCCCATTTAGTCCTAGGAGGATAATAACAGCCAAGTTAGTGACACTGAAAGCACAGTCATCCTTTCATTCATGTCTAAAAGGCGATTTGTTGGAGGTTCTGCTTCACTCTTCTAATATGCTGAATATGGCAAGTGAACGTAAAAATGCAGAACAGCTAATAATAATTATTATTATACAGGATTTATATAGCGCCAACAGTTTGCGCAGCGCTTTACAATGTAAAGGGAGACAATACAGTTCAATACAAGAGGGTTAAGAGGGCCCTGCCCCTGCAAGCTTACAATCTAATAATATAGATGGGTAAAAACAATAATTATACATTTATATCCCATACCTGTGTAATATTATGTTTTCCCACAATAATTGATTTGTCATTTTTCTTTGCATTCAGATTCACCAAAAATGAATTACTGACAGTGTTAAAAATATTACCATTTATTTTATTCTGTTCTTTCATTTCAGGTTGTCTTTGAAGTTGCATTTAATGGCATCCAAGCAGGTTACGTTGCTGTAGATGACATTTCATTTTCCTCAGAATTCTGTAATGGTGAAAAAGGTATCCATATTTTCATTATGTTTATTTTCCTACAGAAATTTTTCAAGTTGAACTTTAGTCAGAAAATAAGTCCTCCTAAACTACTTCAGACTGGCCCCTGTTTGCAAGTATAGCTTTGTAAAACATTAAAAACAAGTGCCTATACTGTCTGAAATCCCGTAATACACTGTCTTACTCTGCTGTGCACATGCTCAGTTGCTCTTCATTTTTGGCATTGTGCCTGAAATCAGAGCCTGCAGAGGGCAATCTGCTGACAGTCTAAATATTTACTGCGACTCCGGGGCTCTGGGCTTTAGAAAAATGGCGGCCTTCAGCAAGAAGAAACCGTGGCAAAGCTGGAGGCAATTTACAGCACACACTTATTTTGGTAGCATAATTAATTAATATGGAATAGATGTTCCTTGCTAATGAACATTATTTTATATCAAGTCGTTATGGGTAAAATTCTGCTTTAACCACCGGGCCATAGCCAAATGACAGCTACAGCGCAGCTCTAACTCTGGGAGGGTGTGCATTGACATCCTCCCAGAATCGCGCTCCTGTGCGGCCCCTAGGGCGCGCACACGGGAGTATCCGTGACCACCGGGTAAATGGCCACTGACATCGGCCGTTTACCACGTGCATAGAATGTGATTTTATCCCAATGACAGTCAGGGTACCATTGTCTAGTCTGTAGAGGTCTGTGTGTCCCTCCATGGATATGCCTTCCCAGACCCACCACCAAACCAGTCATACTGAATGATGTTACAGGCAGCATCACATTCTCCTTGGCTTCTCCAGACCCTTTCACGTCTGTCACATGTGCTCAGGGTGAACCTGCTTTTATCTGTGAAAAGCACAGGGCGCCAATAGCAGACCTGCCAATTCTGGTGTTCAATGGCCATTCTGGGCAGTGTGCACAGAGCACACTATAGGACGTTGGGCCCTCAGGCCACCCTCATCAAGTCTGTTTCTGACTGTTTGGTCAGAGACATTCACACCAGTGGCCTGCTGGAGGTCATATTGTAGGGCTATGAGTTGGACTGCCTGTGCAACCTCTATAGGGTCCAAGTATCGCCTTGTGCTACCAGTAGTGACACTGATCCTAGCCAAATGCAAAACTAGTGGAAAACAGTCAGAAAAGATGAGTAGGGGGAAAAAAATGTCAGTGGCCTCCACCTGTAAAAAAAAACATTCCTGTTTTGGAGGTCGTCTCATTGTTGCCCATCTAGTGCACCTGTTGTTAATTTCATCAACACCAAAGCAGCTGAAACTAAAAATAAATGTGGGAAGGGTGAAAATCACTGTCAGGCTTTTGTTGCTGTCTGTATCTCTATGGGAAATTCCTGATTGGTCACCAGGACAGGAAGTGAGGTAAAATCTTACCAAAAGAAACACAAATGTGTTTCCATCCCTATTCTACCCATAACAAGAAAAAGTATTTTGGCCGCACTTGGGCTCTAAGTTTAGTAAGCGTTGCACAAATAGTATCCAGGCTCAGAAATAGAAAGTATATCTATCCATTGTTATTAGTTATAACTGGGCATTTAGCTGTTTGCTATTACTATATAGAGAATTATTTGAGAGGCTCTCTAACTGCATCTTTAAAGCTATTTCTCATTTGTGTCTGTTAGATTTTGGCAAGTACTTGTACATTTGGCTTATAAAGCAGCTGATCTCATTGTTTGGTAACGGTGACAGCCGGATTCATAAATGCTACTTTTTTCCATAACAGCTTGGTGCGGCTGAGAAAGTATCCTATTAGCTTTATTTGAGTTTTATTAACTATCATACTTTATCTGTTGAGAGAGCATGTAAATTAACAGAGCATTGTTGAATTTGTCCGTGACTCTCTCTTAAGCTTTCTGTAAACAGAATTATTTTAAAAGCAAATCCTGGATAGCATGAGGTATATGTGTTGTTATGTAGTTATAACAGCATGTCTCCATAGATATTATACTCCAAAATGTGCCTAAAAAAGTGCTCCGTGCTTTGTGATTGACATTAGAGATTACAAACCTGGTGCTTCAAACACTGATATGCTGAAAGGTGTTCTGACTATAATTATGGCTCAGCATTGCATGCTAATTAGTATAAACATCTAAAGGAAAAATCTAGGAGATGCTGTTTATATTATAGGTCATACTTTTACCACATCTAAATTAACAGTTTCAACAACTATGGTCTTTTTACTGTATCTAAGATTTGCATGTGAATGTAAGCAGCATAAGATATATATACCAGATTGTGCTGATGTAGCAAACCCCCGAGAGAGCTTTGTTTGTTCAGTCTGTTACTCTGCCTTTCAACCTCAATGAACTGTCCCAGTCCCTCTGGAACACCTAGCAATGTGATTCATGGAATAACTCAGCAGGAATACACAACAGTTCTACTTGTAGTTTACTTGAAGAAAAGTAAAATTCAGGTTAACATTAGTCAGCCAGGACCTGTGTAAGTACCCAGGACTTGGTTGAAACAGTTTAAAGAAAACAGTCAGGAACACTATGCAAACAACAAAAGCAATAGGTAACAATATGCACAGATTAAATAGACTCCCCAATAACTTTTGGTGTGTGTGGGATGCTGTGGCTAAAGGGGAACCCCCGGCCGGCCTGCGATGCTTCTAGTACACACCCAGTGAAATTCTCTCAATACCCGTGGTGTGCTCCCTTTAAGAGCAACCGCGGTAATGTCCTGGAGGCAAAGCTTTGCGTTTTTATTATCTTCAGTGGCAATGTAGGAGCTCTGTGGTCAATATTTGGATGTGGTATTCTATGAAAAGCATTAAAGGTTCCTGGGCAAAGCCCCCTCACCAAATCCTGTACACAGTCAGCGGTCCTCCCCTGAGCGATCGATCGATATTAGATGCAGGTGTGTCGCAGTGGCAATCAGTCCTTGAGCTGTTGCAGGGTGTCCTTCTTTAGCATGAACAATCTGTTCCTCTGGGCTGGAGCTGCATGAACAATCTGTTCCTCTGGGCTGGAGTTGTAGGCTGTGTGCCCCTTGGTAGGCCGCGATTCCACACACACATAGAGTGCAGGAGATGCTCTTCTGATGGGGTGCAGGCAAAAATAGACTCTGGCCTAGTTCCTCTGGCTTTTTATCTCCTCCCCCACAATCCTTTGCTGCTGCCTGATGATTGGCTCAGGTTCTTCCAATAGGGAGTTTACAGACAACTTCCAATAGGGAGTTTACAAACCAGCAGATCTGAGTGTTTGTGTGAAGAGAGAAAGGGGGGTGAAAAAGCCCACGCTGCTGCAGCAGACAGCTGTCCCCTAATAGATTAGCTTAGTCTGGAGAAGTACCTGCTACACTAATACTTTAGCATGGTATACAGTACACATAACTCACAGATCCTTGCATCAACACCAGTGATGTAGATGCAGAGATCTCACTTGTTGCACTACTGTATTCTGACAGCGGGGGGCTCCCTAGGGTTCTTGGTGAAACACAGAAAAGCTTCTTCTATGTTATAGAATATAGAGAATGTCAGGGGAAAGTTTTATGTAGTCAAAATACACTTCTTGTACTAAGGCCACAATGCTGCACCTCCATAAGAACAATAATGATCATTGTGGTCATTGTTACCCTAGAGAACAGAAATGTGTTTCCGGCAGCATCAAAAAGTGAAAATTTAGGAAGTAGGTCTGAAAAAAAAAAACAATAATAATTTAGCCGCCACATTTAAGAATAGGTAAATTACAATATATTAGATTTTTTTTTAATTAGTTCACCAAAAATTGAAATACTGTGCTGTTCATCTAAACCATAACAAATTTTGCAGCAGCAGCTATCCTGTGAGACACACACAGTACTGAATCACTTTTCAAATAAAGCTGTGCTTAATGTGACAAAAATAAACATTAGAAAATGTAAAAATTGTGAAAGAAAAGTCCATAGAGAGACAAAGTCCATCCACTGATATGTGCACCATCCATCACCAAAATTGTGTGACCTTGGATGTAGACATCCGCCATATAAAATGCCTGCTTACAGGAACGTGTTGACCTCTTATTACAGAAGGTCAATCTCGCTTGTGGCTCATAACCCAGCCAAGGCTTTTGTCCTACCGGGAAACAAAATGGAAATCCACCTCTTATGGGTACTCGATCATAGACACATAGCTCGCCCGCCCGCCCAGTGCTCCTGTTGCAGCCGCTACAAGTAGTGATCATTTAGCGCTGGCACACATTCCCTCTGTTCTCAGCTGCATAAGAGATGACGGAGGAGAAGCAGCAGAACACTGAGAGTAAACACATTCCCAGTGAATGTCTGTGCAGCGAGGGCGTTTCAAGACAAGTCTGATCATTGGAGGAGAGCATACAGAGTTACTAGCACAGCTGGAGAATTGACAACAGTGTGTTCTCAAGTTTAGTGTGGTCAGTTTTTACCAGGAAAGTAGGGGGACTGGCAGGAATGCCAGGTATTTCACACAAAGGAAGCAATACAAAGAGGACAGGATACATTTTCATACAAGTACATGGTACAGTAGGCACACACCAGGAATATGAAATGTCTAGGTAACAAACTTTAAACTTACTGTAGCCAAACCTGCAACAAATATAATTCTAAATGGTTGCTTTGGGCTCAAATACCCAGCTTACTGCCTTATCTTAGTACCTAAACCTGCTTTTGTATGAGGCATGCTATGGTTTATATACGTGGCAATAATATTAGGAAGAAAGCATGGTATTGAGCATTAAATTACAATGATGTCATTTTAGAAATAGATGAATAATTTTTTAGGTATTCTTTTTTTTTTTCTTACTTGTGCTGGGTAAAGATTTATTAAATGATTCCCGGATACACATTGCACTCAGCTCTCTTTTGATGTTGTGCCTTTTTGTTTTACAGCTTGAAGAACAATGTTCTCTCTATTGTATGACCATTAAATATCAAACACATGCAATGCTAAAATAAGTGATGACCTCAACTCTTTTTCCTCCTGTCTTATTCTTTTATAAACATATAGGTGGTGACCACCTGTTCCAGATATCACTATAATTCTTTCCTTTGTACCATTTTTCAGAGACTGTATTCAATGCACTTGAAGCTGGATGTGATTTTGAGAATGATCTTTGCAAGTTCCACCTAGATAATAACGATGGATGGAGCAGAGTGAAAGTGAAGCCTAATATCTACAGAATGGGAGACCATACAACCGGCCTGGGTACATTATGAAAAGCACATTCAGCGAGTAAAGTGATCCATTCATTGGGCTTTATTGTGATGACCGTCTTTTCATTCCTTTTTCTTTCTCTGTGACATTGGTTCCACTTCTTCACAACTATAAGGGCTGATAGGCCTTGTTGGGCAGATGCAGTTTGCTTTGACATTGGTTTGAGATTCTTATGAGACCATTCATTGCAGGTGCATTTGACCTGCTTTCCTTCCGGTAAGCTTAAATGGGGAGGGAAGCAGTTCTGAAGTAAACAAAAGCCAATGGACACTTTTTCTAAAGGTTTTGTATTGATAAAAATTTGAAAATATTATAATATGTAAAGTCATTGTAAATGATTGGGTCCCATGACAAAATCTGGCCTTTGGAAGGCAATCACACTACAGAAACCTGTGATATGTTTGGGTGTTAGAACAAAATGCATTCTGCATAATACTTAATCTCCAACATTTTTGCATGTTTACCTAAAATTCAGTTCCATGTTAAACTGCCCCTCCGCCAGAACACATTAGTCAGTGGGTGCAGCCATTGGCTGCCATTGCTGATCGGCTGCTGGTTCCAGGATGTCCGTTTGACAGAAGCCGGCTGATATACACGCAAACCGAATGTAGGCCAGTTTTTGTTGAACCGACCAATACCAGCTGATTTTCGGCCCGGCAAAGAACCAGCCTGGGTGACGACGGCACTGAATCCCTGAGCTGATACATTTCTTTTTATTAAAAGTCAGCAGCTACAGTATTTGTAGCTGCTAACTTTTTTTTTTTTAAACCTGACATAAGCTCCTCTTTAAGAAATCAGGTACAGACATCTTACCATCACATAAAGTAAATAATTATACCCCAAAAAATCTTATTTTTTAGTAGAGTGGCCTTGTTAATACAATAGTAAAGTGCATGTTATGTATATTTTTTACATTTGTGGTCAGTTATTTTGAAATTCTGTCAAAATATTTCTGTACATAGCAATTGCCTTTTTTATTTGAACTGCTTTGTTTAGTGCATTTTAGGTAGTATTTATTGTGATATAAGAAAGGAACATAGAAACACATGTGCAAGTCTTATTAGATGTGTTTACTGACTATGCATTTTACAGGTTATTTTGCGCTGGCTAATACAAGGTTTACTTCTCAGTCGGGTTATTTGGGACGTCTTTATGGCCCCTCTTTGCCAGGAAACATGCAATATTGCCTACGATTTTTCTATACAATCTATGGATTTTCTAAGATGAGTGACTCCTTGGCTGTTTACATCTTTGAAGAAAACCATGTGGTTCAAGAAAAAATTTGGTCTGTTCGAGAGTCACCAAAAGGAGTTTGGCAACAAGCTGAAATCAGCATAAATAAGCCGATGGCTTGCCAGGTACAGAATGTGTACTTAAGTGGTTAATTTAGCATTTTTTTTTAATGTAAATTCACTAGTACTAGGTATCTTCTAAAAATATTAACTGCTTAAATCTGTTCTTGTCCACAATTTATAGAAAAAGTATGCTCCATGCTTTAATCATATGGCTTTCAGTTAGTGACAGCTGGAACTAACAGTTGTCATCCAACACTGCTCATAATTGCTGCATGCGAGACACAGTTGTCACTGACAGCACTGGTCCCAATAATGATTAAGAACCAATCAGAGTGTCAGCTATGAGATAGTGATCAAATGCTTGCTGAATGCTTTATTCACAAAACAATCCTTTAGCATGCAAACTGCAGTAAAACATCATTTTGGGGAAATAGAAAATATTGCAAATAAATATTATTTTATTCATGTATGCAGCCAGTAGGTGGAACTCTAGGTTCCTTATATGTTTTTAAGACACTCCTTAGCTTGTCTGCTGAAAAAAAAGAGCTTAGTAGCAAAAACTGAAATTTACACATATACTGTACGCGAATAGGGCTAGGCAGTACCCCCTCCTTTCCCCCCTTGTCAGATGTTTCTGTGTGATACAGTGTGTGTCTGCTTTCTGTTCTTTTTTAGGTGGTGTTTGTAAGTTGGTGTAAAAGTTTTTGGGATTGTGGTCTTGCAGCACTTGATGATGTTACAGTGAGCATTGGAAACTGCCAAGTAGCAGGTAAAACAACAATTATAATTAATTAACATTAATAAACAGAATAACCATATTTGTATCAGGTTGAAAGTAAATGGACATTTGTGTACATGTTGCTCTTTTTGTATTTGTTGATATATTGGCTTAGAAAAGTAGTTAAAAAAATATTAGCCACATATTAAATTATGCAGTGATACACCTACTGTTTATTTGGATGATAAATAAAACTGCTATGCGGCATACTTCACATGGAGTATGTATTACTGATCCTATGTAAGAGCTCACAGAAGAAAGCTGTAGTTCTATGGCTCCCTCTCACCATGCCCTCACCAAAATGGTATTTGTCCTAGGAGTTGGGGAAGGGCAACATCTATTTAAACCTTCTCATATACTGTATGTATTTTGTATTAAGACATTCTACTTAATTAGAAAAGGTTTGCCTGGTCACTGAACAGGATGACATTTCACATTGGTTATGAATGTACAACAGTGTATTCAGAGTTTAGCAGATTGGTAAAGTTACTTATAGCACAGTGTACAAAAAGAAATAGTTTGGGGTACGTAATGGATAACAATTTGTACTGCAGTGGTCCAGAGTATGTAATGTATAATATATAACAGAACATACTTAATATATTGGTCCAAAGTATGTAATATACAGAATTGTGCACAGATTGCAACTGTCCAGAGTATGTAACTTACAGCATGTTGTACAAATTGCAGCAATATGGAGTATGCAACATATATCACATTTTAGGGTGCAGTCGTAGCATTATGTTATGTACAACATGTTGAGTGTAGAGTGCAGTAAAGCATGCATTGTGCAACCAGGTAAGGGACAGTGATTTTAATCGAAATCTGTCAACTACACATGTCCATGCCTTTTAGAATTGTGATGAAGTAAACACTAATGATCAATCTCTGTTTTAGATTTAATATAACAAGGGGAAAAAATAAATGGGCAGTGTTGAATGTTGTGGAGAGTGTTTGTGCTTCTAAAAAACTTAGTGGTTGTAAACCCTGACATATATCCAGTGAAGTAAATAGCCTCAGATGATACACAGAGATGAAACAAATCCTTCCCTTTCTACACCCTTTAAAAAGTGCAGATTGAAATCTTTCTTCACTATTTCAGCAGCACATAGGGGTGGGTGGGGAGACTGCACTTACACTGTGTCAGAGCTTATTGGAGGAAAGGGTCACACCACCCCTCCACATAGCCAGAGGAATGAAGGAACATGCAGAGCTGTATTTTGAATAGAAAAGCTCCCTGCTTATCTCCCTCTCTGACACAAAATTTCAGCTCATGTTATCTCATGTGTTGGGAGAACTTGTTAGAAGTGACTCATGCTGATAACAGAGGAACAATGCACCAGAGAGAAAAAACAATTAGAGCTTTGGAGAGAGACAAGTAAACACTACAGATACAGTATATGTGCTTAGCTCAAATTTCATAAATGGGGTTTACAACCACTCTAAAGTGGTTGTAAACCCCTGAGTGAAAATGAACAAAGCATATCCTCATATAGTGTGTACTTGCCACAATCTATAGCACTTACTATGGTTCCTGTCGTCTACTCCCTCCTTCCTCTACTATCTGCACGAGTCACATCTGACAGCTTTTTCCTTGATCACAGGAGTGGACGCCCAAGCAAGCACCGTGTTCACACTGTGGGGATGCACAGGTGTTAAATGCGTTTCCGCATAGGCAGTCCTTTCATGTCAATTGAGACATAGTGGCCGCATGGTTACAGCTGCTACTCTCAATCTGACATTCATGTAGCTATGAGTGCATGTCCCTGAACACAGACAGTGTTAGTTCAGGAAAACACACCCACACAGATGTCAGATTGGGAGTGACAGCTGTGTCTATGTAGTCACTGTGTCCCAATTGATATGAACGGGACTGCCTACATAGTACATCTTTGCCCCCCTCTGTAGGCAAACACAGCCTTTGCATGGGTGTATGCTTAAGGATGACTGTGTGGATGAGACCTTTTTCCTGACACAATGCAATCCTGAGAGATCCTCCCCAGCACACAGCAGGCAATTGACAGTCTCAGCTGTGCATGTTTCCCTATGAGACTGTGCAGAGGTAGGTCTGTCCATTGCCTCCACTATCAGATTACGCTCAGTGTATAATGTTTAAATCTCACCTCCTGGAAGTTAAAAAATATCCTTTGATGTGTGAACGTTGAATGCTCTAGGGAAGACAAGACTGCAGATAAACAGGAACAGCTTTTGTTGTGTAGGAGGATTTACTTTATCACTGTGTATCATCTGAGACTAGCTCACATCATGGGCTTATGTAAGGGTTTATTTCCACTTTAATATTGTGTTTTGAGTTAATTCCTAGTCTTCACTATCAGCTGTAGCAAAACATAAAGTGAGATGTTTTTCACAGAAAGGAGTTGCATTCTAAATATTATTTCTGTTGTTTCTAAACTATTGGATAGTTTGTATTGCCTTATTGAATATATATTAGTCAAAGATTCAAGAATGTTTATTTTCTTTGTTAACAAGGGACTATCTTTATTCTTATCTGTTTTGTGTTTACATATTACAGATAGGATGCCTCCACTGCCTGGAAGATGTAACTTTGAAAGGGATGATTGTGGATTTCAACAGGAATGGCAAAGAAGAGGTATTTGGCACAGAAAACGAGGGGAAACACCAACATCTTACACTGGACCAAAGGGAGACCACACTTCCGGGGTAGGTGAGTTCTGCAGTTCTTATACAAAGCAACATACATGCATGACAACTGCATTTTTTGGGGAAATTCACTTAGGTAATCAAGGTCATGTGCACATTGGGGTGGGTTTGCCTTTGTTTTAGAGGTCTGTATAGTGCATGTCAAGTGTGTGGTAACTAGGGCTGCCACCTTTTCTTCAAGCCAAACCCGAACACTTTGGGTACCCTAAAGAGAGTAGTAATGCCATGCACATAGCGTGCCGCAGCAAAATGTGGGTGTGACCAAGTTGCTTTTGCTGACATCATCGCCCTACCCCCCCAGTGACGCTGAACCTGCTTCAAGACAGCTGCTCACAGCTACCGAATGGCAACAGATTTGTGTGTGACTTGGTTACTTAGGGAGCCACAGCTCAGTCTGAATAATGTGTCTGGGTTTCAGTTCACTTGAAACCTGGACACATTATTAAAAACCCACACTGTCCAGGTGGATCCCGAACAGGTGGCAACCCTAGTGGTAACTGGTACCGTATATTTTCACTTTAAGTACACATTAGACTGCAGTGCATAGATGTAAACCAGCCACATAGGTCTTGAAATCTATTTTCATGCAATAATATTAACTTCAGGAAAGTGTGAATAGGCCCTAAATGTATACAATGTCTTAGCATGTTAACATGTAGCAAATGCATACAACGCATATATTGAGAAATGAAAAGAAAAAAGTTCAGATTGTTAAAGAATAAGTTCACCTTTACATACTGTATGTTTCCCAAAAAGGTCCCCATGCACCACAGCACAGGTGTCAAACACAAGGCCCGCAGGCCGAATCCGGCCCTCCAGACCATTTCATGTGGCCCTCGCTACAGCCCTCCTCTGGTCCTACTCCAAACCCTTACTTTCGGCTTTCAAGCAATGCATCCAGCTTCTTCCCAGCAGCAGCATAGGGAAAGGGGGGTGCACTGTGATGTAAGGGAGAGTGGGGGACTCAACTTCTGATGGTGGGGTGGCTCTTGACATCTAATGTAAAGGGCAAGGGATGCACTGGACATCTAATCTTATAGATACAGCCAGCCCTTTTGAGGGCAATCATAATGCTGATGTGGCCCACAATGAAATTCAGTTTGACACCCCTGCACCACAGTGTTCCCAAAATATTAATATGCTGTGCTCTGTTGCCCAAATACCCAGATCTTATGCTGCTGAAACAATTGCCCCCCTCCTTCCCTTCTTGCAGATGGCAGGGCACATCTAGCCCCCGGATGTGTGGGCAAAACAAATCCACAAACTAGCACTACCAACCTGCCCCCTATTCACAGTCTGCTCTTCTTTACTCTTAAGAAAATGATGAGCTGCGACTGGACTGCACATGCATGGCTAGGTATGCTCCTTCATGAATTTCCAGGGTTGCATATCCAATACTGGTTGTGTCCTGCCATCTGCAGCATGGGTTGGAAAGGAACAGTTGTGTTAGCAGCTGAAGGGGTGAGCATTTGTTTGAAGAATGGAGCACAACATTTTAATATGTTCAGGACTGCATGGGGACCTTTTTGGGAAAAGTAGACCTAAACTCAGGCAAGTTTATTTATGATGAATGATAATACAGTACATATAAAGTACTAACCAGTGTTCACGAGAGATCCTGATGGTGGAGATGGATTTTGCTGCCTGTTAGTACCAGGCTGTGGTCCTCAGGATAGCCCCACAGGAGTTAAGCAAGCTGGGGTCCATTAGCAGATAAGCAGGTAGGGATCAAACAAAAGTGTAGTTGGTAAACAAGCCAAAAGTCTATAATGAGTAGCTGCAGGTTGGGATCAGGCAGAAGTTTAGTCGAGGAACAAACCAAAGGTCCATAATGAGTGGTAGCAAAATATGGACGGCAGTAGGGAAGACAGGAGCAAGATACTGGCTGGAGAGAGCACAGTAATCAGCAAACAGGAAGTGCAGAGACATGGCTTAAATCAGAAAGTTCATGGGAGAAGCAAAGAGTTCAGGGTTCAAGACAAATAAGGTTCAAGACAGGATCATTCAAGGAATTGTCCAGGGAACTGTCCAGCATTCCAGTTATCTCAGCTAGAAGAGAAATTGCCTGACACAGCAGGTTCTTGGTTCAAATCCAGGCCCTGACAATAGGCTACACTTTTTTTTCATTTTAGATAGTATAAGAGATGGTTATAACCCCTATCAGTTTATTTTTTGCCATCTGTGTCGCATTTCCAAAGAGGAAGTGAAAGGAAATCCCTGCAAATAAAGGGAATCCTTCAGGTCCATAGAACTTGTGTCCCCATTGGAAGATTTGCCCTCTATTACTTTTCTGCTGACAACCCCATTTGTGATTTTCCTTTACCTTCACTTTCAGTGATAATAATAAACAGGACAAACACAGAGGGTGAATCTCCCTAACAGGGACACAGAAAGCAATACAAACTGAAAAGGGGTTCTAGTCCCTCTCTACTCCAACTGATATAGGATAAGAGAGATCATTTGTGATAAAGTAGATTATAACTACTGTATATTTACAATATACACATTGTAACATGACAGTTAATGTATGTTCTCAAATCACATATTTTTATTTCTGAATAACATTTTTTTTTCTTGCAAATGGTATCTACCAAAAACTGATTTTTTTTTTTTATTGAAATAGTACTTTGGAATACTTTATTATTGAACTTAATGGTTAAAATGTTTTTTTGTAATTGTATTCATTTAAGGATATTACATGTACATTGAAGCCACCCACATGGTTTATGGACAGAAAGCAAGGCTTATCTCTAGGCCACTTCGAGCCATCAATGGAAAACAGTGCTTAAGTTTCTTTTACCATATGTATGGTGCTGGTACTGGACTACTTAACGTATATGTGAGGGAAGACGTTGGCAGATATAAAGATACTCTCCTGTGGACCAGGAAAGGTGAACAAAGTATTAGTTGGTTGAGAGCACAGATAGAATATGAAAGCAACAAACAACATAGGGTAAGTTTAAATGAACTACATAACATATTATGACATAACAGTTACATAAAATTTGAACTATAAAACAAACCCACATTCAAGTGAGAGAGACACAATAGGGAGATTTAAAGTGTTACTAAACCTACAACAGTAAAATCAGTCCGTATATGCAGTAAAGCATGCTTGTTATACTCACTGTGGAACCTAAGGGGTTAATCCTCTGCATTGTGTAAAAAGGCTGCTTGATACCGTTTTCACTGATCCTCCCCTTTGTCCAGTGTTCCCAACCCATCTCCTGATATTACAGAGCCTGGGGGGCAACCAGTACATGCTCAGGTTGGTGTGTATTGCTAGAGACTTTTTTTTTTCTTGGGAGAGTGAATGTAATCAGCACTGTCCAGACAGATGGTCAGGGGTTCTGCAGGAAAATCAGACTCTCCTCCTACAAGCTTTACCCAGTGCTCTGCTGGACACTGATAGAAGTCACAAGACTGCTCTGACTGCTGACAAGAAAAGGTATTTAGCAGTTTATATTTACAAAAATAATTGCAATCCATGTTCTGTGTACTGTGGGAGACCAGATATATTGAATGCAGGGTCCTCGGTTTAGTAACACTTTAAATTGTATCAGTGTACTGTAACTAATGATGGAAATTTGCTTCCATGGGTTACTGAGTTTTATCATGTGTGAATTTCTCACTACCTGCTGCTTCAACTGACTATAGTCTCTTTAAAAATAAGAAAAATCACACTGATAAATCAAGATGAAAGAAAAATTGCCTTGATCTTTTTTTTTTTGCGGATACAACAAGATTCATATTTTATGTTCCCCTCCTCTTTTTTAAAAGACCACTGTAGGTTTAAAGAGAACTGCTGTAATCCAAAATACATTTAGATTACAACATTTACCAATCTATATTGATGTGTTGAAGTCAAGACACACAGTATTAAAAAAACGATTGCAGCTCTGTCTTCATAAATAAAAATAATGAAATGCTAATAGGGGGGGAGAGGGCAAAGTGATAAAGAGATCAGCTCATCAGTCTGCTGCTTCTTTTCACTGGTTGGAGAAAGGACAAAACAGTAATGCCCTGTACACACGATCGTTACTCAAAATACTTAGAAGTATCAGACAGCAGCAGCAGAATTGTTAATTTAACAACTTCAGTAAAAACAAATCTTACAGTAATGGTTCATTGCACTAAAATATTTTTATGGCACTCGATTAGGATCCTATTTAATATATCTGTAATAGTAAACTCAGTTTGTATGGACAACCAGTTGTATTTTAAAATATGAAAA
Organism: Rana temporaria; assembly: GCF_905171775.1. Taxonomy (NCBI): domain Eukaryota; kingdom Metazoa; phylum Chordata; class Amphibia; order Anura; family Ranidae; genus Rana; species Rana temporaria. The sequence continues at coordinate 286,731,964 of NC_053489.1, read as the reverse complement.
ATCAAGTGGAAACAGACAAATCTTTATTACATGTATAGCACCCTCTAGGTTGCTAGAGTATGTATAAATTTTTTTTTGGCAGAGTAGGCAAATTTAGGCAGGGATTGGCTAAGGGTAGTGCTAGGTGACTCGCGGGCAGCTTTACCAGGACCTCTTTTTTCTTTATAGAACATTCTGGTGTTATCTGGAAAGAGATGTGGAGAGGAGAGGTGGAGCTGCCTGGGACAATCATTAGGAGCCCTGACCAATCCCCAGTCTGGACTGGCAGGGGGCAGGCTTCCTTAAATATCTGGGGTCACCCTAGGTGGGGATAATTGTTCAGGTGGAAGTTGGAGTGCTAGTCTGTCGGGGGCCTTGGAGGGAGCTCCCCAGTCTGGGGGGTGACCTTGGGCCTAGGCTCGGGGTGTGGACAGGACCCTCCTACAACACACAGAGGTGTCCTGGCCGAGAGAAGTATAGAGAGGACAGCGGGAGAGAGCACTGCCAGGCAGGTCTCCAAGGAGGAACAACAGGTCGCAGCCAGGAGGACTGGGGAGACATTTCTGAGAGGACTGATAGAGAGCAGTATGAGATGGGTGAAGAACTAAAAGAAAGGACTGGGGAAACATGGGCAGTGGAAAGAGGCAGCTGCAGCCATGAGCCACCTGAAGATATGGTACTGGGGTCAGTAGCCACATGGACAGCTAGCACTAAAGAAATACCTTATTTTTGTTGCCACACTAAAAAGGGGCCTGTGATCCCTGCCTGCAAAGGGCATCTACCTTAGGCCTGGTTGAGTCAGTTCCTGCCTACAAGTCAGTGCTAGCTGGTCCTGGAAATATAAGCAAGTCAAGTGCTGGAGGTATTGAGGAGTAATAGTCTGCAAGCAAGTGTTGTGCTGGAGTGTATATACAAAGAGTGTATATAGTTTGTCCCATGTAAATTATCTTGAATCAACTGGGCATCCCATATACTCTAAAGCCTCGTACACACGATCAGTCCATCCGATGAGAACGGTCTGAAGGACCGTTGTCATTAGTTAACCGATAAAGCTGACTGATGGTCCGTCGCGCCTACACACCATCGGTTAAATAACCAACCGTGTCAGAACACGGTGACGTAAAGCACAACGATGTGCTGAAAAAAATGAAGTTCAATGCTTCCAAGCATGCGTCGACTTGATTCTGAGCATGTGTGGATTTTTAACCGATGGTCGTGCCTACTAATGATCAGTTTTGACCTATCGGTTAGGAATCCATTGGTTAAATTTAAAGCAAGTTGGCTTTTTTTTAACCGGTGGTTAAATAACCTATGGGGCCCACACACGATCGGTTTTGACCGATGAAAACGGTCCTTCAGACCGTTGTCCTCTGGTTAACCGATCGTGTGTACAAGGCCTTACTCTATTCAAGTTAATTCCCCTCAATAAAAATACAAAACAAAGTGCATGGACCGTTTTATGTCTTAGGCCTCGTACAGACGACCGGACAGTCCACTGAAAGCGGTCCGCCGGACCGTTTTCAGCGGACATTTCCGGTCAGAGATTTCTGTATGATGGTTGTACACTTGAATCACTTCGACGCATACGAGTGATGGCGGCCGATCGGACATGTACGGTGTGTCTGTAAAGACGACCGAACATGTCCGACGGACAGGCTTCCAGCGGACATGTTTCTTAGCATGCTAAGAAACATTTGTCCGCCAGAAAACGGTCGGCTGGACAAATGTCCGCTGGAAACCTGTCCGGTCGGCTGTACACACGACCAAACATGTCTGCTGAAACTGGTCCGCGGACCAGTTTCAGCAGACATGTTCGGTCGTGTGTACAAGGCCTTAGAGTGGCTGGAAATCGTGTGCCTGGCTGGGCGGGGTGACAGGTGGACTACTGGATGGACTTGTGTCTTTTTTCAACCTAACTATGTAACAAGACTCAGCAACCCTCACGAGGGTACCGCTACATATGCTTCATACTTGTATAATTGATGAAAAACCCATTGTAATAAGAATATTCTCTTTTTTATTTTGTTTAAACAGATAGTGTTTGAAGCCATACGTGGTATTTCTATACGAAGTGATATTGCAGTTGACGATATCATGTTTCAAAATGGATCTTGCAAAGGTAATCCATGGTGTATGTCTAAACCTGTTATGTTGTATTATTGCATCTCTTTTGTTAGTGAAGCATATAAAGTATAATCTGTAAACTTGTTACTGAATTAGGATAAAATAAAATGTCCAGACATAGCAAGGGATTATAATTCACAAAGGACATGTTTCACAATACAGGTACAAATCAGAGTCAGAATCCAGTGATATCAAGCTGACACTGAAGCCGGCATCAAATATTCATATAATAGTATCTGGATGTTACAGATGATAAATAAATGCATTTGTCTTCTCTGTATAAAAGGTTATGATTAGTGTAAAAGGTACAGTATATAAAACTCAACACATGAATGCACTCAATAATACGATTTTCTTAAATTAAAAATAGAAATCTGTTGAGGAGTTATGTGGCTATGTTTATTAAATATTATTGTCACTTGTGTACTATTTGTCCATTGATTTCATTTAAAGTGAGATTAAAAGCTTGTGTTTTATGTTTTTTAAATAATAAACCTGTCATATTAACCTGCTCTGTGTTTTTGCACCCAGCTACCTATCCTACTCTTCTTGGGTCCCCCACCAGTGGGCCTGGCCCCTCCTCCCCCCTTGCCGAGTACCTCTATAGCAAGCTGCTTGTTATGGGGGCACTCATTCGCGCTCACTCCCGAGCCACCTCGGTGTGTCCATAAGATAATCAGTCATGCTGGATAACCAGCTTTCGATCAACGCTTCCTGCCAATGACTGCAAACATAGTTTTGGACCAGCTAAATGTAGGATTTTTAGTATCCAGAAGCAAATACAAATGTGATAACTATTAACTTTCATTATTACAGATTCAGACGATTCTGGGACACTACAATCATCCGGATATTTAGATGAATTCAATGAAATTGATTTCTAAGCCATGGCTTTTTCCGAAAAAAAAAAAAAAAAGAAGAATAAATAGACATTGTCACTCCAGAAACTGCACAGAAATACTTTGATAGAGGAATCTGAAGAATGTTTATAAAATATTTACAGATACATAGCACAACTCAGAGCACTTGTGTTCGCAGACAAGAAAATCTACTCAGGGCTAGAAATATGTTACAAATGCATGTATTGTCAATAACTATGTGTGTGTACAGCTTTGCTGTTTGCCACTGTTTTCACTGTATTGGTTTTGTGTGTATTTTTCAGTGTGTGTGTCTTTTCTTAGCACAGATGGGAACCAGTAAAATGTATTCACAATAAAATTTTATTTGTGATATATTTTCTTCTGCAGGTTGTTTATTTAGAAATGTAACTGTTCTTTTCAAAAATAGAAAGCTTTAATCCCATCACACTTTAAATAACAGTTACTCAGATATGCAACACTGTGCCCAAATGACATTTTTATCATTTTTTGAAACAAATGGCGTTTTCTTTTGGTGGTATTTAATCGACACAGTTTTTTTTGCTAAATAAACGCCAAAAAAAAGGCCGTACATTTTTTCTTCATTTCTGTTTAAAACATTTTGCAAATAAATAATCTTTCTTCATAAATTTAGGCCAAAATTTATTCTACTACAATTCTTTGGTAAAAATAACCGAAATCAGTGTATATTATTTAGTCTGCAGGAAAGTTGTAGAGTCTCCAAACTATGGTGCGTATATATGCACTGCTCAAAAAAATTAAAGGACTTAAACACTTTGAAAACATATCAGATCTCAACGGGCAAAAATCTCATGCTGGATACCAAGACATTTTGGACAATTTCATGCTCCCAACTTTGTGGCAACAGTTTGGGGATGGCCCCTTCCTGTTCCAACATGACTGTGCACCAGTATTTAAATAAGCACTGGAAGCTTCTTGAATGCAGTAAAACGGCTTTACTTTCATGCAGAAATATATTACATGTCTTACATCATGGAGAAACATGAACAGGAAGTCGGAATATACAAGTACATGCACTGAGATCATAGAAAACATGAACTACAATCTATAATACTACAGTGTCACCTTCTGCATAGATAATGCATACAGTATTGTCAGTTTATTAACAACTTTACATAACATGCTGTTTTTATTTTCCAACACCTCTTCTCAATAGCATGTGCTTTGCCATTAAATTCAGCTTCTTCTGGAAATAACTGACATTCCTTCAATTAATGCTTGGTGAGTGCATCAGCAGTCATCTCCTGTGATGGGCAGTATTGAATGTCAATAGCATCTTGCTCTTGATAGTCCCTCAGTAGGTGATACTTTTGGTAGTGTATTTAGGTTATGTGCTGCCCTAGGCCTGACTAAACTCGTGCACCCTATTTGATTTAAAAAAAAAACTTGTGCACACCCTAATTTAAATATGACCCACCCCTTCCTGTCAAGGCCACACCCCTTTCTGTTTAAGACCCGCCCTGAACATTTAAGTGGGGACACTTAGTTCTGAGGACCTGGGGGGGGGGGGGCTGCAATGGATTCCATTAATTTGCAAAGATTTTCTCTCACTACCTGTTTGGATATGGGGCATGAAGTGGAAGGAAATCTCTGCAATGGACAGGGATGGTAAAACAAACTGACAGGAGCTATAACCCTCCCTTACTCTATCCAAAATGGAAAAAAAAAGTATTGCCTATAGTTCTACTTCTAACTTTAAGCACAAATTCCAGATAATTTTATGGAGAGAACTAATGAGATATAACCATTCCAAAGGTTCAACAGAAACATATAGCACAGTGAGGAAGGTTTGTGGTCCAGGATGACAGGACAGTCTAAATTAGAAGTGGCACCCCCCCCCCACAGTTGTGGAATGCCCCGCATACAGGAAGCAGTGCGGCTGCTCCTTAACCACTTGCTTACTGGGCACATATACCCCCCTCCTGCCCAGGTGAAATTTCAGCTTTCGGCACTGCATCGCTTTAACGAACAATTGCGCGGTCGTGCGACGTGGCTCCCAAACAAAATTGACGTCCTTTTTTCCCCACAAGTAGAGCTTTCTTTTGGTGGTATTTGATCGCCTGTGCGGTTTTTATTTTTTGCGCTATAAACAAAAAAGTGAGACAATTTTGAAAAAAATACAATATTTTTTACTTCTTGCTATAATAAATATCCCAATTTAAAAAAAAAATAACATTTTTTTTTCTCAGTTTAGGCCGATACGTATTCTTCTACATATTTTTGGTAAAAAAAAAAAAAAATCGCAATAAGCGACTGGTTTGCGCAAAAGTTATAGCGCCTACAAAATAGGGGACAGAATTATTTTTTTTTAATTATTTTTTTTTAATTATTTTTTTTACTAGAAATGGCGGCGATCTGCGATTTTTAATGGACTGCGACGTTATGGCGGACACATCGGACACATTTTTGGCGCCATTCACATTTATACTGCGATCAGTGCTATAAATATGCACTAATTACAGTATAAATGTGACTGGCATTGAAGGGGTTAACACTAGGGGGTGAGGAAGGGGTTAAATGTATCCCTGCTTAGTGTTCTAACTGTAGGTGGAGGGGGGGGTGACTGGGGGGGTGACCGATCTATGTCTCTATGTACAAGAGACACAGATCGGTCTCCTCTCCAGAGACAGCACCGCTGTCTCTGTGTAAAACGGCAATGAGAGATGATCTCATATGTTTACATATGAGATCCTCTCTCATTGGCCGCACAGATCGCCTCGCGAACGGCCACTCTGATTGGCCGTTCGCGGCGATCTGTAATTGGCTGTGTCCGAGGGACACGGCCAACACAGATTTTCCCCGCAGCGCGCTCTGGAGCGCGCGCGGGGACCGCCCTAAGGGGCGGCCGTCAATTGACGGCAGTTTGGCAATTGGGATCCGCACTGTAGCCGTCAATTGACGGCAGGCGGATCCCAAGTGGTTAATGGAGGCGCTAGACTAATTTGCCTTACAGTATAGCGCAAGCCGGTGGGGACTTTTTTTGTGCTGCCCCCCTGCAAAGTCCTTCCCTAGGCCTGAGCCTTGTCGGTCTAGGCCAGGATACAGCGTTGGATACTTTGTCGATGTGTTTGGTCCTAGGATTGACTCTTTCTAATTGCGTACGTTTTTTTAACATCCCAGGTTGTCTTCAAAAATGATAAATGGTTTTGAAATGTCTATCCCAATGTCCACTAAAAGTTGACAAATCCATATCGCTTCTTGACGTGTGCTGCTGCAATGTACTCTGCTTCAGTTGAAGATTGAGTGACAGTTGCTTTGCTTTTGACTAGACCAACTTATGGTTCCTTCCCCATACTGGAAGATGAATCCACTTGTGAATTTGTGGTCTGTGCAGTCCCCGACCCAGCATCCACATATCCGACCAGTTTTGGATGCGATGTTGCTGGTAACTGTAACTTCATCTGAATTGTTCCTTTGAGGTATTGCATCACTGCGATACGTATCATTGTCGACTAGCAAAGTTTTTGCTTCATTGCTCTTAAGACAGCTTGGTTCTATAGGAATTTTCATTTCCTTTGCATCTTGCATATGGAATTGTTCCAAGATTTTAGCTTGGAATGTGTAGCAGCCAGGACTGCAGTTCTTCATATCTCCCGCACACATCTCCCCCTCTCTCTCCTGCACACGGCTGTACATCTGGATAGGAGAGTGGGCAAGGAACCGGGCAGACACGGAGGAGACAGGAGGAGGAGGAGCTGTGTGCGTCTCGTCTCCTGTTCGATGCAGGGAGGGGGGAGTGAACTCGCTGGGCTGTGTGAGAGGAGTGTCAGAGACACTCACTCCACTCAGCTGCAGCCACCGGCCCATAATGTGCACACTGATTCTCCTGTCCTACTGATGGGAGAATCAGTCTGTCCTCTCGAACTGTCAGTGACCGGACTTCCCCGACCCTGCAAAGCAGGGAAAAACTTCCTCTGGGGACAGTATGATCAATCCAGGGACTGTCCCCGGAAATCGGGGACGTCTGGTCAGCCTACGCTACAGGCTGCAGCACTTATAGCAAGCGGCTGCTGGGGGCCCCTGGCCAGCTCGGGGCCCCAAGCAGTTGCTTGCTTTGCCTGTCCTGTTCCGACGGGCCTGAGTATATCCATCTGTCCCGCCGGAAATCACTGAGCCGTCATCTCCTCTCGGCTCTCACTCGTCACACACGCACAGTCCCGGCATTGGACCAGTGTTCTGTCTGTCACAGGAGATGGTCCAATGCCGATGGCGGGACTGTGCATGTGTGAGGTGACAGCCGAATGAGAGGAGATGACGGCTCGGTGATTTTTCCGGCGGGCGCTCTTCCCCCTCTGAGGTATGTGACACTGATTGAGTGCACGTGTGTATACAAGAGATTATGCACGGAGATGTAGGGACTCACATTTTAAAGTAAGTCTGAACTACAAGCCAAGTAATCACATCCAGCGAGTCCTCCTTTACAAATTTCCTCAGCTGTGACATTACTTATTAGACTCAATTCTAGTCTCTTAAAACATATGTTCCCTTCTTGCGGTAACTTTGTTATAATGACTCTAAGGCCCCGTACACATGGTCGGACAAAATCGATGAGAATGCTCCGACGGACCGTTTTCATCGGTTCACTGCTGAAGTGGCCTGATGGTCTGATGTGTGTACACACCATCAGTTAAAAATCCGATCGGGTCAGAACGCGGTGACGTAAAACACACGACGTGCTGAAAAAAACTAAGTTTAGTGCTTCCAAGCATGCGTCGACTTGATTCTGAGCATGCGCGGGTTTTAAACCGATGCTTTTCTGTACTAACCATCGGTTTGGACCGATCGGGCAGCGGTCCATCGGTTCGGTTTTGAAGCATGTTTTAAAATTTTGGACAGAAGGAAAACAGACCGATGGGCTGTACACACGGTCGGTTTGGACCGATGAAACTGAACCTCTGTCCATTCTCATCGGTTTTGTCCGACCGTGTGTACGGGGCCTAACAGCCTCTTAAACCCATTTTGTGAGACCAGTTGTTAAGAAACAGGGTGTGCCTGACTTTAAGTGTCTTCATCTAGAAAAGCCAAACTGTTTTTGCTTTTTCACTAGTTGTAAGTCATTGGGTGTAAGACTCTGTAACCCTTAGTTTGCTTACTGAAGCCTACTAGAATGCCCTCTATGGCTCTGTTCTCCAGCTTGGATCGTTTTTCATTTGGAATAAAGGCATATGCTTTACATCCAAACACTCTGATGTGCCCTATGCTAGGCATTGATCCATGCCACATTTCAAATGTAGTACTTTTAATGGCTCTTAAGGGTAGTCTGTTCTGTAGGTAGGTTGCAGTCATGACTGCTTCTCCCCAGTACTTGAGTGGTAGGTTTGCATCCGACAACATGCATCTGCGTTCTTTTCTTTCTGCTACACCGTTTTGTTCAGGAGTGTATGGTGTGGTTGTCTAGTGTATTATTCCTTGTCTCTTCAGGTATGAGGCCACTTCTTTGCATATGTATTCTCCCCTATTGTCGGTGCGTATTATTCCTGGTGAAATTTGTTGCTAGACATGGCAACAAACTCTTGAAGTTTCTCTGATGTTTCATTCTTGTGTATCATCAGATAGTTAGTTGTATACCTGGAATAATCATCCATGAAAGTCAGTAGATATCTGTTCCTGCTTGACGTGGGAGCTTTCATTGAACCGCATACATCACTGGGTTTGAGCTACAGGGGGTGGGTAGTTTTTCTTTGAGATGCCGGTGGAAGGGGAGCACACGTGGCTTTAGCTTCTATACAGCATTTGCCATTCATGAGCACTTTGCAAGGCGCTATTGTCAAATCTTCTGATAAGCCTCTCTTTATAATGTCCTGTATAGCTTCTGGACTTCTGTGCCCTAGTCGCCTGTGCCATAAGTGAAAAATTTGCTGTGTAGGTTATTAGAGCATATATTGGCTTGCTGGTCTGTGGTGATGAGCTTGTATAGGTGATCAACCAGTTTTCCTTTTGCGAGGAATCACTTATTATTGTGAATTGTGCATTCATCACCCTGGAACTTAACTGTTGTTTGCAAGACTTTTCACTGATAGAAGGCTGCCATCTAGTTCTTACACGTACAGCACTTTCTTTACAAGAATACTTTCCTTTCCTTGTGGTGTAATGCAGTTCAGGAAGCCCTGGCCTTTACCTTCTGATGCAATGCTTTTCCTGTTTTCTGGGTAAACTTTGTCTTTTGCACTTTAATCAGTGTTTGTGAAGAAGGTCTCATCGCTAGTCATGTGGCTTGTCGCACCTGAGTCTATGCACCAGCCGCGTGTGTCGCTTTGTGTCACTTTAAATGTGCCACTACATGATGTGTCTGCAGTTTCCTTTGTAGTTACTTTGACTCTTTCTTTTGAAGATAGCGCTAGCTTTCGCTGCTCGGCTTTCCAGATAGAACAGTCCTTTTTTAAGTGGCTGGTCCTTTTACAGCGAAAATAGGCTCTGCTTTCATTGTTGTGCTTTATGCCTTTGTATATCTTAAGAGCTTTGTCATCATGGTGCGTATTTTCTTTCCTCCTGTCGTATTCATCGATTAATTTCCCTTTGACATATACTAGTGTCAGCTTCTGCTCAGGTCAGGTTTCTAAAGCTTTAATAAGAGCAGTATATGTCTCTGGAAGGCTGCAGAGGAGCAGGGCAACAATATTGTTATCTTCGATGTCCTCTCTGATAGCATGCAGCTGTTCTATGATTTCTAGCATAGCTTTCATGTGGTCACACATATGCTGGCCTTCTTCTAGTCTCATTTTATATAGCTTTCTTAGTAAAAAATAACTTGCTGTTTAGACTTGAATGCCCATGCAGTTTCTGCAATGAAATCCACATTCCTTTGACTATTTTCTCTGTTCTTATGTGGATAAGCTGGTCATCTTCCACTAGTAAGCTTATGGTTGCTTTTGCCTGTCTATCCTTCCTGCCCCATTCCTCTGTCTCTCTGTTTGTGGGTCTGTCTGTATTCAGCACTTGCCACAAGTCATCCTTGCTGAGAAAAAAATCCAGTTTAAACTTCCACAGCTGGTAATTGGCAATGTCTGGCTTTGCTATTGCAAACTTCACATCTGAATCGCTTGCCATCTTTCAGTAGCTTGCATACAGTACTCACAGACTCCTCTGTACTAGCTGAGTATCCTCTCCAATGCCTGGGACCCATAACCTGTTGTGCAGAGTATTGGTATAAATGCTGGAAGCTTCTTGGATGCAGTAATACGGCTTTACTTTCATGGAGAAATATATTACATGTCTTACAGCATGAAGAAACATGAACAGGAAGCAGGAATATACAAGTACATGCACTGAGATAGACCATGCATCCTGTTACATCATAGAAAACATGAATTATACACTATAATACTACGGCGCCACCTGCTGCATAGATAGGTATAATGCATACAGTATTGTCAGTTTATTAACAACTTTACATTACATGCTGTTGTTCTTTTCCAACACAAGCAAGGTCCATGAAGACATGGATGAGCAAGTTTAGGGTGGAGGAACTTGACTGGCCTTCACAGACTCCTGACCTCAACCCAATAGAACAACTTTGGGATAGAGCAGAGACTGCAAGCCAGGCCTTCTCGTCTACATTAGTGCCTGACCTCACAAATGCGCTTTTGGAAGAATGATCAAACATTCCCATAGACACACTCATAAACCTTGTAGACAGCCTTCCTAGAAGAGTTGAAGCTGTTCAAGCTGTAAAGGATGGGTCAACTCAATATTGAACCCTACAGACCAAGACTGAGCAGCCATTAAAGTTCATGTGCATGTAAAGGCAGGTGTCCCAATACTTTTGGTAATATAGTGTATATTCCAAAGGGTTGGCTCTTGATAAGTATCTTAGAAACAAACTTTGTTCACATGAATCCAGCCTGTATACAATATAGCAGGCTATCTTTCTTCCTTTTAAATGGGATTTATGGTGTTTTACATATAGTCTCTTTATTAAATGTGTTCACTAGTAAAAAAAAACAGCTATGTAATCTAATATATTTTAATATTTATCAGATGCAAACTTTCATTCTCTGTCCCTTTAAATTGGATGAATGCCATTTTTCCTATTTTCTCTATATTAAATACGTTTCTAATTAAAAAAAATATATATACAGTAAGTATGAATTATTTTATAATTTCTCAATTAAAGACAGTAATACCAACACTCTAGTTTTAAAACAAGGGCAAAGTCTGTTTACAGATCCAAATCCACTTCCAGTCTATAATGCATTAATCACTAGCTATGATATCGTGATCACATGCAGGCTGGAGGCTCCATTAACAAAATATACTTTCAACCTGCAGATGAACTCTGACACCTTGAGGCTGCAGTGGGATCTGCACTGCCATGTACTGTTCTAAAAAGTTTGCATACCCTTGGAGAATTGGTAATATACAGTATGTACCATTTTTAAAGAAAACATAAGTGAGCAGGCAAAACACACTTTTTTTTATTTGGGATTCATAGTCAACTGTAGGTCATAACAGAAACAAACCAAATTAAATGAGCCCTGTTCAAAAGTCTGCATAGCCTTAGTTCTTAATACTGTGATTGGCTCCCTTGAGCATCAATGACAGCATGCAGTCTTCATTTTTCTTCACTGTCTACATTTATACCAGATTCACCTGTAATATGACGGGACAACCAGTGCTTAAAAAATTGGAAAGTGTTTACAGTTTACTGGAGTGCTGGGATTGATAACTGGCACATTTGCTTGTGTCCTCAACCAAACCATCAAATGGCTAATCCTAACTGATCACATGTGCAGCACCATGACAGTTGTAGTTCAAACAGAAGCAACTTCCTTGCTTGTAAAGGGTAGGAGGGCTTCATTCCGCTTTAAGGCCCCTTTTACACTTGGGCGTTTTTCGGGCGTTATTCAAGCGTTTCTCAGGCGCTTTGGCGTTAAAAAAAAGCCTGTAAAGCGCCTGAAAGAAGCCCCATCTGCAATCCCAATGTGAAAGCCTGAGTGCTTTCAGAGCTCTTTCACACTGCCAGCGCCCGAAAAACACTGGTAAAGCACCGCTAAGACCCTAACGTTTTAGGGCGCTTTCAATTCATTTCAATGGAGAGGGGCGTTTTTGGAGCATTTTTTTCAGCGCCTAAAAGCTGCTCCAAAGATGCTGCTTGCAGGACTTTTCTCAACGCTCCGCCAGTGCAACGCCTCAGTGTGAAAGGGAAAGACGTTTTTACAGCGCTTTCAATTCATTTCAATGGAGAGGGGCATTTTTTGGAGCGTTTTTTTTTAAAGCCCACAAGCTGCTACAAAGATGCTGCTTGCAGGACTCAGTGTGAATGGGTCAATTGATATTGATATATATATATACACACACAGTATCTCACAAAAGTGAGAACGCCTCTCACATTTTTGTATATCTTCTCATGTGACAACACTGAAGAAATTACACTTTGCTCAATGTAAAGTAGTGAGGGTACAGCTTGTATAACAGTGTAAATTTGCTGTCCCCTCAAAATAACTCACACAGCCATTAATGTCTAAACTGCTGGCAACAAAAGTGAGTACACCCCTAACTGAAAACGTCCAAACAGGGCCCAAAGTGTCAATATTTTGTGTGGCCACCATTATTTTCCAGCGCTGCCTTAACCCACCTGGGCATGGAGTTCACCAAAGCTTCACAGGGTGCCACTGGGGTGCTTTTCCACTCCTCCATGACGATATCACGGATCTGGTGGATGTTATATTGCGCTCCTCCACCTTCCACTTGAGGATGCCCCACAAATGCTCAATAGGGTTTGGGTCTGGAGACATGATTGACCAGTCCATCACCTTTACCCTCAGCTTCTTTAGCAAGGCAGTGGTCGTCTTGGAGGTGTGTTTGGGGTCCTTATCATGTTGGAATATTACCCTGCGGGCCCAGTCTCTAAAGGGAGGGGATCAAGCCCCTGCTTCAGTATGTCAGAGTACATGTTGGCATTCATGGTTTCTTTCAATGAACTGTAGCTCCCCAGTGCCGGCAGTACTCATGCAGCCCCAGACCATAACATTCCCACCACCTTGCTTGACTATAGGCAAGGCACACTTGTCTTTGTACTCTACACCTGGTTGCCGCCACACACGTTTGACACTATCTTCCGGTCCAGGGTGGAAGTCAACAATATCTTTTTTTTTTAAAGGTAAAGACAAGATTTGGGGTCTTTTTGACCCCAGATCACTTCATAAAGAGGACCTTTATCCATATTTCTATTACCAGGGATGTTTACATTCCTTGTAATGGGAATAAAAGCACTAAAAAAGAAAAAAAAAATTATAAGAAAAAAATCATTTGAAAGCACCCCATCCCTCGGTGCTTGCACACAAAAGCGAACCCATACGTAAGTTGCACACACATATGTAAACAGTGTTCGCGCCACACGTGAGGTATCGCCCCAAGCATTGATCGAGAGCAACAATTCTAAGGCCCCTTTCAGACTGGGGCGGGAGCTGCGGTGGCGGTATAACGCCGCTAAAAATAGCGGCGCTATACCGCCGGAATTGCCGCGGGTATCAGCCGCTAGCGGTGCGGTATTAACCCCCGCTAGCGGCCGATAAAGAGTTAATATCGCCCGCAATGCGCCTCTATAGAGGCGCATTGCGGGCGGTATTGCCGCGGTTCCCATTGTTTTCAATGGGAAGGAGCGGTATACATGCCGCTCCTCTCACCGCTCCAAAGATGCTGCTGACAGGAGATTTTTTTGTCTCCCGCCAGCGCATCGCCTCAATGTGAAAGCCCTTCGGCTTTCACATTGAGGTAGCTGGGCAGGAGTTTTTCAGGCGGGATAGCAGCGCTATTTTTAGCGCTTTACCGCCTGAAAAACTCCTCAATGTGAAAGGGGCCTAACACTAGACCTCCTCTGTAACTCCAAGCAGTTAACCTGTAAAAGTCAGACGGAATTTTTTCATCGGATATTCCGACCGTGTGTATGTCCCATCGTCTGTATGGAATTTAGATGGAGAAAAAAAACACTCATGCTCAGAATAAAGTACGAGACGGGAGATAGCACATTCGTCATGCTGCAAATTCTGGGATCTTTTAATGCAGCGCATTCTTTTCTTCTTTATAATGCTAGAATAATTAATTTGTTTTGCTGCTGATATTCACACAGAGTTTTGACTAATGTATTTCTTTATTGTTTCTTGTGATCTCATGAATAATCGTATTTGATTTTAAAGTCAGGTCTCCATAATAATGGTTTTATTTTTTAGTTTATTTAATTTTTATTTTAATCAAGATCTCTTTTTTTTTTTTTATATATTTTTTGTGATCTCCATTTTATTTTTTGCCAAGTTACCACAATAACATTATTACCTCCTGGCTGACACTGGGCCCAGCCACCTCCTAGCTGACACTCACCCCTGCCTCCTCCTGCCTGCCACTTTCCTGACCCTCATCCTGGCTGATGTCATCCTGTGTATGAAAAAGGGACATAGTTTTGGTTTTTGGTTCATCAATCACACACAATTTTAAGCTTATGACTGTTGCAAATTGAATGTTAATAAATAGAAGACTATCATTCTGACCCCAGCAGTTTTCATTCTTGTCCCAATCATTTTTGGCCACTACTGTCTATTGATATGTAAAACACTTTTTGCTTATTCATTAATTTGTCAATAATAACATCTAGTAACCAACAATAATTTTATGACAATAAATATGTATAAAAATACTATACCTGGCTCCAGCTGGGCCCATCCACTTCTTCCAGGATGTTATGGCCAGGTTGCTCCTCGTCACTCTGTTAGGGTGCAGGGAAGGCTAGAAAGTGATTCCCTGGCTTTAAGCTGGCCGTCCAGAAAGTTGAAGTACCACAGCCTGGGGACATACACTTTTGATGCTGCTACTCCTGACCTGAGGGATTTCTGGATTTTATTATACTCCTTCCTATAAATGTTCCTTTAAGTTACCAACTTTATTGACCAACATCTCGATGTCTGCCTCAGGGAACCGTGTCTGGACAAATTCGAGTAATTTCTCCATAGTTGCCTTCCTTTCTACTCATTACTCATCTCCTTGTAACGGTCTATGAATGCACTCAGAAATGTAGGGTCTTTAAAGTGCTGCATATATTGTGCAAGACAAAAACACTATGTCAGCCTAAAATGTCATAATCTTATCGCAATATAGGCCTCAATCTTGAAGCAGTATAGTTCACTGATGCCCCAAGTTAAAATTTTACCTTCGTTAGGATGTTCAGCGCTTCCGTTCCCCCTTCCTCCGCACACAGAACGTAGGTACGACACATGTGTGTTAGCTTTATATATACCATGCATGCGCGAAACTTCGCCCGCCCCTGACATTCTTTCTAGGATATTCTCCGCCCCTTCTCTTTTGGCGCGCATTGGGAGACGACATGGCGGAGACACAGCAAGTGCATGTTAATTACAGTAACGACGAGGAAAGCCCTGGAGCCAGAAACATCCCGATCCAGGCGGAGATACAAGGCCTCAAATATGTCCTTTGCGGAGATGGTGGACATCTTGAAGAGGGCCGATTATGATGGGAAGCATGGGCCGTACAAGAACCCTAATCTAAGAAAGGCCAAGATCATGACTAAAGTTGTGAGAAGTCTGCACAGGAATTATGGGGTACGACGATCCAAGGAGCAGCTGAGGAAACGCTGGTCAGACCTGAAATTAAGGGAGCACGATCAATACAGAAGGATCAAGAAAATGCTTGCAAAAAGTATTTCGCCTGTGTTATTATTACTTGCATGTTGCTCCATGTGCTTTTATTGACTGTTTGGACATTTTAAAATGGCAACTTTCAGGTTAGTGGCCAAAGTAATCGGTTGTAGTAAACATTGTTTGCCCACAAAATATGATGTTTTGGGCAGATACAGGTAAAAAACATTTGGTTATGACTATTTGTATTAAAAATAGTTTTGAATATTGTTGTCTAGATGTGTTTGTAACTAGAATAACATGCAAGCTTGATTCAGTGTAAAGGAGAGGACACTCAGCAGCTGTTTACACATCTGGATTCAGGAGCACTAGTGTGGGACATCAAAACGACCTTTTTAGTGTGTCCCACACAGGTGCTCCAATGGATACTTGGGGTGTCTCCATGTGTGCAAATTGTCACAAAAAGGTCAGTATTACAGATTTGGTAAGGGAAAAAATCATGTCTTCAGCTTGGAACTCTGCCAAAACAGACAATTGTACCCCACTTCCAAGCAATGTTTCATATTCCTATTTCTGGCCTCAAATATCTGTGTGCTAAGTATACCTTTTGTTTCATTCTCATAGGTGAGCAAAGAATCGGAGGACACCAGGAACTCCACACCTCCTAAAGAAGGGGATCATAAAGAACCCCAAGCTGAAGATGTGGAGGAGGAGGAGGAGGAGGAAGTGGGAGAAATTGTCACCACAACAGGTCTGACACCACTGCTTCAGGGAATAGATGTATGCCTGCATATTTATAATACATGGTGTGTATTTTTATTTTAGGTGATGTGCTGGTTGTGGAAGAACAATCTCCTCATTTCACAAGTGCTAGTGCACAAATTCTAATCCAGGACCTCATGGTGTGCAGTCGGGAAATAGACATCATAAGAAATAAACTCAATTTTTTTGAACAACAAATTAAGAACATGATTGGTGTGTTGGGGAGAATCTAAATATATTCAAAATGCCACCATTTTAACTTTTTGTGGACTAAATTCAAAAATTTTAGTGTCATTTTAAAAGCCAAATTTTGAAGATGCAGACAGTGTGTCAACATGTGCTATCTCCCATCAGGGAATATCAATGTACGCGTTTTGTGGGTGCAAACCCTTCCTCGCAACTCAACTAGGTGAGAGGAAGGGGTTGCACCCCCAAAACACGTCCATTGATCCCCCATGATGGGAGATGTCAACATGTGCTATTAGGCATGGGATCAGAAGTGAAATTCACATTTTGCCTCTCAATTTGTGTGCATCTTCAAAATTTGGTTTTTACAGGGGTGACATCACCCCATCTGACGAAGACAAGATCAATACATTTTTTACAAACTATAATATCTGATATTTTCTTCAGTTTTTCAACGTTGAACTTTGTAAGTTCCAGAGATGTTTATTTTTTATGGTTTGAAACATGCCTGTTTATGCTGAAAATATCAAAACATTTTGTAAAACTTGGGAAAAAAAATGTGAATGTGCACAGAGTACAAAAAGTTTGATAATCAACAATGTGTGGCTTCTTCTTTCAATGCTCAATACCAGTTTTAAAGTAATTTTGTGTTTACAGTGACAATGGGTGTTATTTACTAAAGGAAAATCCATTTGGCACTACAAGTGCACTAGGAGACAGCTAAAATAAACACAAGCAATAAAGAAAATTCAAGATTTTATCAGATACATTTTTGTTTTTTAATAAAATAATATTTAAACATTGTCTGGCATAGCAATGGCCCCCCTACCCGTAAAATAATCACAATATTTCTGCCGCACTTCACGGGCACTTTGGGGGGGCAAGCCAGGACAGTCAGGGGATTCCCAGAAAGTCCAGCCTCAGGCCCAACTGTGGCGATATAATTTGGGGAATTTTTCCGCAAATAATTGTGCAAAATGCAGCAGCAGAATATTATGTGGTTCAGTTTATACTCCGGCATGTTGATAGCTGTCAGAATCAGGCAGAATCGGCTGGCCATTATCCCAAAGGCATTCTCAACAACTCTTTGGGCTCTGGCCAGCCGGTAATTAAAAACCCTCCTCTCCGGGGTGAGAGTCCTCTGGGGGAATGGCCTCATCAGGTGATTGCCCAGACTGAAGGCTTTATCAGCAATAAAGATGAACGGAAGGCCCTCAACGTTGTCTTCATCAGGTGGCAATGCCAGGCCACCAGTCTGGAGCTGTTAGGCAAACTCCGTCCGGGGGAAGACTCCACCATCCGACCATTCTTCCCCGCGTCCACATAGTGAAACTTATATTGTGCCGAAAACACCGCCATCAACACTATACTATTAAACCCCTTGTAATTATAATATTATGACCCCGAATGGGGTGGTGGCACGATGTGGACATGCTCCCTGCCTATAGCCCCTGCGCAGTTTTGAAAGGAAACTGTGGAGTCAAACCAGAAAAAAAAATTAGTACTTTTGCACATAACATTGCAAGCAGATTACACAAAAACATTCTTGGCCAACATCAGTAAAATGTTTATTTTAAGCAGTATTTAAAGACAAAAATATAAGGCCCACTTATCAGATTCCTCACCCCCTCTGATGACCCATTGTAAAATTTTTAGGGGGGTTCTAGCCGAGTTTGGGACCCCAAAAAAAAGACTCTGCCACGCTGTCTGAATTTAATGAGAACAAAAACATTTGTACACATTTTAGGGGAGGGGGGGGTTCTAGCTGAGTTTGGGATCCCAAAAAAAAGACTCTGCCTGAATTTAATGAGAACAAAAACATTTGAAGACATTTTTGGGGGTGTTTAGGGTAAAGCACTACAATGGAGCTGACAAAATATATTGTTAAGTGACTAGGCTAGGCGTATATGAGCCCAGGATAGCATGAAGGGAAATATGCATGTAGGCCAAAAAAAGGAGCATTAAAAGCTTACAGCATGCATGGGGACAAAGGGGACATTCACAGTATATTTGTTAGGACCTGGGCTTGAACTTGGGACCTCTGGTGGCGACTCTGCCTGCTGAGCCACCTGGAATGCTGGACAGCTCCTTGGATAGTTCCTTAGACGATTCCTTGAATGATCTTGTCTTGAATCTTGTTTGCCTTGAACCTTTTGCTCCTCCCATGAACTCCTGATTTAAGCCATGTCCCTGCACTCCCTGGTTTCCAGAATATTGTGCCTTCACCAGCCAATATCTTGCTCCTGTCTCTTTTGCTGCCGACCGTATCTTTGCTACCGACATTTGGCTCGTGCCCCGACTACGCTTCTGCTGACTCCCAACCTGCAACCATTTGTTACCGACTTTTGGCTCGTTCCCCGACTATGCTTCTGCTTGACCCCTACCTGTTATATCGGCTTCCAGACCCCGGCTTGCTCACCTCCTGGTGGGGCTATCCTGAGGACCGCGACCTGGCACTAACACACAGCAAAGCCCATCTCCACCATCAGGAGCTCTGATGAATACCGGTTAGTGCTTAGACCCCACACCTCAGGTGAACCTGTGTCATCATACAGGGTGACCTGTGTGAACATCTGCTCTTCTGCTATAGCTACTGGCCTCTGAGTCTGACTCCAGACCGTAACAATATTACAATCATGGTAATTAGAGAATGATGAAAGAAATACAATACATTAGCAAACATTAAATACATAGAATGTGATGTTAAAGGAGAGAACTTACCTTAAATCGGAACCCTCCCACCTTTCAGGGGGAGGGGGGTGCAGGCACCTGTCTAAAGACAGGTATTTGCACCCACTTCCGGCCACACGCTACGGGCGAAAGACGGGTTTTTCTGACTTCCCGTCTGTCGCCCGTTGTGTGCTGGGAACACTCGGCTCCCAGCACACAGCGTGTGAGGCAATCGGCGGGCGCAGCGCGACTCGCGCATGCGCCGTAGGGAACCGGGCAGTGAAGCCGCAGCGCTTCACTTCCTGGTTCCCTCAGCGTGGATGGAGGGGGGAGCAGCAGAGAGACAAGCGATCGCTCGTGCTCTGCTGCGATCAGCGCTGGACTCCAGGACAGGTAAGTGTCCTAATATTAAAAGTCAGCAGCTGCAGTATTTGTAGCTGCTGGCTTTTAATATTTTTTCCCCGTGGCACATCCGCTTTAATATAGTCCTTCTGCAGGACTTGGATGATGGCAGAACAGGTCTCTGGGATAATGATCCCCAGAGCCTGGGGGGAGATACCCGACGTGAACTTCAGGTCCTGCAAACTTCTCCCTGTCGCCAGGTATCTCACTGTGGCAACTAGTCTTTGCTCGGCAGTGATGGCCGCCAACAGACGGTGAAAAGCGGGGTCCGTCATCCGAAGATAATTCTTGAAGTCATCAGGGTTATTCACCTGAATCTCCCACAGCAAAGGCATGTGACAGAATTGGTCCTGCTGGAGCAACCAATTCTTCGTCCATGAACTCCTCCTCACCCTGTTCGGGGACTGAGCTTGGGTTAAAGCATGAAGCCCATGCACAGCACGAACTCTACGACAAGTACATACCCGCAACATGGCTAGAAAATGATCGACTGGTTAGAACGAACTAAACAGAACACACTGAAGAACAGAAAGTCCTATGAAGAACGACCTGAAAATCAGAAACGAGCGGACAAGAATGCACTGAAAAACAGATACGACATGACTACAGGCACTGAAAGACAGATACGAACCCACAAGCACCAACTGAAGTGCAGAAAATGATCTGAAAAGCACGAAGACTGAAAAGCGTGAATCGTCTCTCACCAAACTTTTACTAACACGCGATAACACAAAATCAGCAAAAGCAGCCCAAAGGGTGGCGCCGTTGGATTGGAACTTCCCCTTTATAGTGCCGTTGCACGTCACCGAGTTTTTGACGGTCGAAATTTGGTGTGTCCATGTGTATGCAATACAGCTTGAGCAGAATTCCGTCGGAAAAACCTGTCTGAGTTTATTATGACGGAAAAAACGGTCGTATGTATGCGGCATAAAATGTCGCCAATGGATATTTTTAAGCACTGTAGTTTTTCGCTATTACACGAACATGCGCAATGGTAAAGCTTGACATGTTAGGTATCTATTTACTCGGCACAACATCTGTCATATTACACAAAAAAATCAGGTATACATTGTTTTATGTTTTTAATTCATTCAAATCAATTTTTTTCCCCAAATTTTTTTGAAAAAACACTGTACAAATACTGTGTAACAAAAAAAAATGCAACTGCATTTTATTCCCTAGGGTCTCAGCAAAAAAAAAAATTTGGAGCAAAAAAATACTGATTTATACAAAAAGTGTCATAAAAGGCCCGGTATTCATTTGGCTACTGGACACTTTTTCTCCCTTCCTGCCAGGCCAATTTACAGCTTTTAGCGCTGTCACACTTTGAATGATAATTGCGCGGTTATGCAACACTGTACCCAAACAAAATTTTTATCTTTTTTTTTACACAAATAGAGCTTTCTTTTGGTGGTATCGCCACTGGGTATTTAATTTTTTTGCTAAATAAACAAATAAAAACAGAACATTTTGAAAAGAATTAATACGTTTTCATAGTTTGTTGAAAACAGGTAATTTTTCTCCTTCACTGATGTGCGCTGATGAGGCTGCACTAATAGGCATCACTGAGGGGTGACACAGATTGGTAGCACTGTTGGGCACTGCACTGATAATCAGTGTAGATGTTCCTTTTGGGGAAGCCGGTAATTGGCTCTTTTCTCTCCTCATGCTGTCAGCATGAGGAAAGGAGTGCTGATAACTGGCTTCTGTTGACATTGGACACAGCTAATCATGTGGTAAAGAGCCGCTGATTGGCTCTTTACCTCAATATGTGATCAGCAATGTCCTCCGGACACTGCGATCACAGGACACACCTGCCCACACCACCTGCCACAGGAGTGTGGTGAGCGTAATGACAGCGTCCCAGAACTATACAACCGTGCTGTAGCTGTCGTTCAGCTATACAGTCAGCAAGTGGTAATCACTCAGCACTCCCATTAGTATCTGTGTTCAACATTTACAAACTGCAGTTGAATAGTACTTTAACCACTTAAGACCCGGACCAAAATGCAGGTAAAGGACCAGGCCCCTTTTTGCGATTCGGCACTGCGTCACTTTAACTGACAATTGCGCTCGTCGTGCGACGTGGCTCCCAAACAAAATTGGCGTCCTTTTTTTCCCACAAATAAAGATTTCTTTTGGTGGTATTTGATCACCTCTGCGGTTTTTATTTTTTGCGCTATAAACAAAAATAGAGCGACAATTTTGAAAAAAAAAAACAATATTTTTTACTTTTTGCTATAATAAATATCCCCCAAAAATATATAAAAAATATATTTTTTCCTCAGTTTAGGCCGATACGTATTCTTCCACCTATTTTTGGTTAAAAAAAAAAAATCGCAATAAAGGTTTATCGATTGTAAACTCTATAAATTTTGTGCAAACCAAAATAGGGGATAGTTTTATAGCATTTTTATTAATTATTTATTTTTTTACTACTAATGGCGGCGATCAGGGATTTTTTTTGTGACTGCGACATTATGGCGGACACATCGGACAATTTTGACACATTTTTGAGACCAAAAAAATGCTATAAAAATGCATTGTTTACTGTGAAAATTACAATTGCAGTTTGGAAGTTAACCACTAGGGGGCGCCGAAGGGGTTAAGTGTGACCTCATATGTGTTTCTAACTGTAGCGGGGCGGGGCTGGACGTGTGACATCATTGATCGTCTTTCCCTATATCAGGGAACAGACGATCAATGACAGCGTTACAGTGAAGAACGGGGACATATATGTGCAGGAGGCAGTCCTTAAGTGGTTAACCACTTCAATACAGGGCTTTTATACCCACCTCCATACCGGGCCTATTCTGGCACTTCTCTCCTATATGTACAAATCATCATTCTTTTGCTAGAAAATTACTCAGAACCCCCAAACATTATATATGTTTTTTTAGCAGACACCATAGGGAATAAAATGGCGGTCATTGCAACTTTATCTTGCACGGTATTTGCGCAATAATTTTTCAAACGCCTTTTTTTAAAAAAAAAATGGTTTCATGAATTAAAAAAATAACAAAACAGTAAAGTTACCCCTTTTTTTTAATAAAATATGAAAGATGATGTTACGCCGAGTAAATAGATACCTAACATATCATGCTTTAAAATTGCGCACACTCATGGAATGGCACCAAACTTTGTTACTTAAAAATCTCCATAGGCGACACTTTAACATTTTTTACAGGTTACCAGTTTAGAGTTACAGAGGAGATCTAGTGCTAGAATTGTTGCACACGCTCTAATGCACGCGGCGATACCTCACATATGTGGTTTGAACGACGTTTACATACATGGGCGGGACTTACGTGTGCGTTTGCTTCTGAGCGCGAGCTACCGGGGACAGGGGCGTTTTAAATATATTTTTTTTTATCACTTTTATTCCTATTACAAGAAATAATTACAAACATCCCTTGTAATGTGTGTGACAGGTCCACTTTAACCACTTAGGATCGGACCAATATGCTGCTACATGACCCAAGGGGTTTTTACAATTCGGCACTGCGTCGCTTTAACAGACAATTGCGCGGTGGCTCCCAAACAAAATTGGCGTCCTTTTTTCCCCACAAATAGAGCTTTCTTTTGGTGGTATTTAAACACCTCTGCGGTTTTTATTTTTTGCGCTATAAACAAAAATAGAGCGACAATTTTGAAAAAAATGCAATATTTTTTACTTTTTGCTATAATAAATATCCCCCAAAAACATATATAAAAATATTTTTTTCCTCAGTTTAGGCTGATACGTATTCTTCTACCTATTTTTGGTAAAAAAAAAAACGCAATAAGCGTTTATCGGTTGGTTTGCGCAAAATTTATAGCGTTTACAAAATAAGGATAGTTTTATTGCATTTTTATTAATTTTTTTTTTTTTACTACTAATGGCGGCGATCAGCGATTTTTTTCGTGACTGCGACATTATGGCGGACACTTCGGACAATTTTGACACATTTTTGGGACCATTGTCATTTTCACAGCAAAAAATGCATTTAAATTGCATTCTTTATTGTGAAAATGACAGTTGCAGTTTGGGAGTTAACCACAGGGGGCGCTGCAGGATTTAGTGTTCACCTAGTGTGTGTTTTTCAACTGTAGGGGGGTGTGGCTGTAGGAATGACGTCATCGATCGAGTCTCCCTATATAAGGGATCACTCGATCGATGCAGCGCCATAGTGAAGCCGTGTTTACATACGGCTCTCCCCGGGAGCGATCGCGACGGAGCGGCTATAAACAAATAGCCGCGTCGTTGTCCCGGATCGCTCCCAGAGGGAACCCGACCGCCGCATGTAGCGGGGGGGGGGGGGCTGCCCGATCGGACCCCCGACCCACGTCTAGGCAGGCACGTACAGGTACGTTGATGTGCCTGTCCGTGCCATTCTGCCGACGTATATCTACATGCGGCGGTCGGGAACTGGTTAAAGGGGCTGTAAAGGTTCTTATTTAATTTTCTAAATTGGTTCCTTTAAGCTAGTGCATTGTTGGTTCACTTACCTTTTCCTTCAATTTCCCTTCTAAAAAAATGTTTCTTTGTTTGAATTTATCACTTCCTGTTTCTCCTCAGTAAACTTTCCACCATCATCCGAGCGGTGGAAAGTCATTTAGAACAGCTTACTGAGCACCTTACTGAGGAGAAACAGGAAGTGAGAAATTCAGACAAAGAAAAAAATCATTTATAAGGGAAATCGACGGAAAAGGTAAGTAAACCACCAATGCACTAGTTTAAAGGAACCTATTTAGAAAATAAAAAACAAACCTTTACAACCCCTTTAAGGAAAGATGCAGGGTCAATAAGACTGGTCACCAGTCATCTCTATGCTTCCTATCCGGCGCATGGCGATCCTTTCTCCGGGCCCCCGATGGCAGCGGGAATGTCCCCTCCCGCCGCCTATAAGAACGATCAAGCGGCAGAACCGCCGCCATGATCGTTCTTATGGTGCGCAGGATCACAATGATATCTGAATGATGCCTCTAGCTGCTGGCATCATTCAGATAACACTGCACAAAAGTCCAGGACGTCATATGACGTCCACCCGGGATGGGAGATCCCCTTTGTGGACGTCATATGTCTATGTGCGGTATTGAAGTGGTTAAGGCTGTTTTCTCACTGCAGCCGCGGCGATAAAGTGGCACTTTACCATCATTTTAGCAATGCTTTTAGCAGCCGAAGAAAGGGTTAAAACCGCCCATGTGGCAGCGCTTCCGAAGCACTGCCCATTCATTTGAATGGGTGGGGGCCGTGTATACACCGCTCCAAAGATGCTGCTTTCAGGACTTCTTGTTCCTGTCCTGCAAGCGCACCCCCCAGTGTGAAAGCACTCCGGTGCTCACATTGGGGAGGCACTTTTCAGTGCTAAAACGCCTTAAAACTGCCTCAGTGTGAAAGTAGCCTCTTTCAACAAAGCTTGAACACTTGCTAAACAAAACTAGCCTTACATGGGCTCTCTGGTACAGTGTCTGGTGCTTGCCTCCAATCTATCCAAAGCTAAAATAAAAAATCTTTGAATAGTCTCCATTGAAAGCTGTCCCCTCGCTTCCACCTCAGTTTATGTAACTGTTCTCCTTCATTCACAAGAGCAGCACACTACCCGCCCAGAAGGCTGAGAAGCAAGCCAATCACACACCACCACAGACTTCACGCACGCCTGTCCCGTGTACAGAAGCTCCAATCTCCCGCCTCAATCATTCCGCGCTCTCAGGGTAACCAATCCCAGTAGAGGGCTGTTAATATCGCGAGAACACTCATTGTCCAGGATTGCTTTCTTTAGTTTATTGATTATGCGGTCTTGTCTTGTTTTGTTTTAGACATTGACCGGCATATGACTCCATAGCTGATACAGCTGTATGCGAATTGCATGCAGACGAACACTTTTGTTGTCTGCAGGAATACGTTGCCCTCATTTAAAATGGCCGCGCCTGTAGAATGACTGCAAGTGACGTAGAGGGAAGCGATCGGGAGTAAAAACACTGGGTATAGAATTGCTGGCAGAGGGTTGTGATGGCGACCCAGTTAGGTAAAAGGAAATCGGATGGCACGAGACCGGGGACAGGGCGGCCGGATGAGGGCACTCATGTGGAGGGAGCTATCGTCCGGATCAAGATGGAGAACTTTCTGTATGTGGCTGGGTATTATGCGGTGACTGCTTACTGATGGCTTCCATACATGACACAACTCTCCATGTACTGCTCGGTCCACTTTACAACCTTCTGCTTATTAAAGGGGAGCTCCAGGCAACGCATTCTTCCCTAGCCTGACCATACACTATACAATCTCAGCTAAGTGGAAGGCTCTGCCTGGTTTGGTACTAATACTAATTGCTTGGGTTTGTCCTCCTAGTATAAAAGCTTCATTTACCATACAATCAACTTTAGAGTACCACTGCTATGTAATACGAGGACCTACCCAATCAACTTGTATCCTTTCAGTCAGGCTTTTATAGTTGTCAGTAGATCTAAAGGAGATTGTACAAGCTGCTTGTAATGTGTGGTGGGCTGTAACCTGTTGCTGCTTCAGTAACCTGTGTGGTGGCAAAAGGGTGAGCTTTACTGCCCATATGCCACACATATGTCTAACTGGGTGGCCAATGTTTCTATGCTCAGAGCGCATTTACTGCTGCCAGCTCTGGTCATCACTAGGGATGCGCTCCAACGTGTACGCACAATCCACGTGCAGAGCCCGCCAGGAAGTCGGTGCTGCGCTAATCACAGGCAGTGAGACATTTCCCGATCTCTGCAGCCGAGCATCGGGACAATGTCTCCCTGCCTGTAATTAGCGCCGTGCCGACTTCCTGGCGGGATCTGCACGTGAAGTGTGCGAACACGCCGGAGCTCATCCCTAGTCACCACTAACGATCAGTAATCATCAAGCTCACAGTCATATGACCACTGTGACAGCTAATCACAGTAGTCGCATGATCACTGATCCTCCCCAGTGCTTGCTATCCCTGCTTAAAGGGCCGACGTACAGCTACGACAGCTCACGGGAATGTGCCGACTAAGGATGAGCTCCGGCGTGTTCCCATAGAACACGTGCGGAGCCCGCCAGGAAGTCGGCACCCGCGCTGCGCTAATCACAGCCAGGCAGACATTTCCCGATCTCTGCACCTGAGCATCGGGAAATGTCTGCCTGGCTGTGATTAGCGCAGCGTGGGTGCTGACTTCCTGGCGGGCTCTGCACGTGTTCTATGCGAACACGCCGGAGCTCATCCTTCGTGCCGACCTGCCGCAGTATAATGACTACGGCCTGGTCAGCAAGCAATTAAAGTGTATTCTTTTTTTCCCCAAAAAAATTGCGTTTGAAAGACTGCTGCGCAAATACAGTGTGACATAAAATGTTGCAACAACCACCATTTTATTCTCTAAGGTTTCTGTTAAAATATGTATATGTTTAGTAATTTTCTAGAAAAAAAATACAGATTTTTAACTTGTAAGCAACAAGTGTCAAAAAAGGTTTAGTCTTTAAGTAATTAAACTGACCTCATTTACAGACCGAAGTTCCATCCTTTGATCTTAAATAACTATATGTTACAATGTTTCTCTTTAGAAATGTGAGAAACTTGGCAGGCTGCCTTTTTTTTTTTTTGCCAGCTGTTGGCTTTGACAGAGAACTTTCTGCACTGAATCGAGGGAATGCTTTTTTAGGATCAGGAGGGAGGTAGAAGCGCAACCTTGGTTCTTTAACGAATAATCGTGCAGCTCTACCGAATGCCTAAAAATTGCCCGAAAATGTTGTACAAGCCAATGGGGGTGGTTCAAGATTGCCTTGTGTTGCACAAGGCCAACATTTTTCATTGTGCAACATTACAACCTATAGACACTGGGCCAGTCAGCATCCATCCCCCCCTGCCCCTCTCTATCAGCACAGGTTAGCTGTGTGAAGGAGTAAAAAAATGAGGGAGAAATGCTGGAATACTTAGTGTGGAAATGTGTATTTGCTTTGCAAGAACAAAGCCTAGTACACAGTAATAGTGTTTAGTCTTAGAAAAAAAAAAACTGAATGATCCAATAGAGCTGCACAATTAATCGTTAAAAAATCGCGATCTCGATTCAACCCCCCTCACGATCTCTGTTGCAGAGTTTCCCGATTCTTTCATGTAACAAGTGTAGAGACTTCTCTGCTCACGTTGGCAGTCTGCCAAGTTTTTAACAACATTGTCTGTGCTAGTAGATAAGTAGAAACATTGTAACTCTTCCTTCTTGGATCAAAGGAATAAAACTTCTGTGTGTAAATGCTGGGAGTTTAGCCACTTAAAGTCTAAGGGTCGGATTCAGATACCTGAGCGTATCTGTCCGGCCGGCGTAACGTATCTTAGATACATTACGCCGCTGTAACTTTGGGCGCAAGTTCTGTATTCAGAAAGAACTTGCGCCCTTATTTACGGCGGCGTAACGTATGTGTTGCGGCGTAAGGCCGCGTAATTCAAATGGGGATGTTGGGGGGCGTGTTTTATTTAAATTTGGCTTGACCCCGCCTATTTGCCATTTTTTTTGAACGGCGCATGCACCGCTCGTGAAAACATCCCAGTGCGCATGCTCAAAAATCTGCCGCAAAACGTCATTGCTTTCGACGTGAGCGTAAATTACGTCCAGCCGTATTCGCGAACCACTTACGCAAACGACGTAAAAATTTCAAAACTCGGCGCGGGAACGACGGCCATACTTAACATAGGATACGCCGCACATACCCCTCATATATAGGAAAAGTGATTGTCACCGGCGCAAAAATAAGTTCTAAATAATACTATATTGACCTGCTGCAGTGCTGTATAAACCTTCTATGAGGTTTAGGTGAAAAAATTAAAATTAAAATTAAAAATTAAAAAAATTAAAAATTAAATTAAAAATTAAAATTAAAAATTAAAAATTTAAAATTAAAAAATTAAAAATTTTATGCCTACTAGCGCAGGCATAAATATAAATTAACCTGAGTATACACCCACACCTGGTTTCCTAATTTTAATAATTTTAATAATATACATAATTTAGACGCTTCTAGATTATTAACGCACCGACAACAAGTTTTTTCGATATACAATTCCATTTTTAATGACAGTGTTTTATTGCAAGGAATTGTCATACTAAATATTAATTGGCCCATACAATATAGATAGAATGTCTCTATATGACAAAAACCCCCTGCATTTGAGTGTACTTGATTGATCTTTTATGAATGCTTTTTAACAATTTACGGCAATGAATAGTAATATATAAATTTTGTATGTACATCTGTAAGGTGCCTATGGCAGCGTCAGGCACAGACGCATACAGCAGGAAAGGTCACCTACAGGACTTAAGATGGCCGATTGGGCACTTCCTGTGGAAATGGTTGGGAGTCCAACCATCCCACATTATATAAACCCTATGCCAGATACTAAAATGGCGGCACCAGTACATCCGGGTCCCCGCACTTCCGGGCTACAGGGAACGTAGGGGAGGAAAACCAGGGATATCAGCAGCGTTATGACGCCAAAAATAGTGAGGATTTGGGGCAGTATGGCGCTTAGCAGCTGCACCAATAAACACATAATTTGTCCCGGGGAAACACACTTAGCAATAGAGGTAATACACGGCCAGTATACAGGAGTTAAGATGGCCGCCGGGCCACTTCCGGTATAGTAAAAATGGCGGCGCAGCCACTTCCTGTTTGGCCAGTATACAGGAGTTAAGATGGCCGCCGGGCCACTTCCGGTATAGTAAAGATGGCGGCGCAGCCACTTCCTGTTTGGCCAGTAAGTGCAATTTGACAGAGGGGATAAATACAGTGACAGCAAAATCATCCACCAGCTTTTCTGAAGACGCAAAACTGCGAAACGCGTATGAAGCTATGTGGACAGCGCAAGGGGGAGTGTAATTTTAACCAGTGAGACCACAGGTACAGCAGGAGCCAGGAACGCACCCGTACGATAAGCTGGTCAGCGGCTGTCTAAAAGACTGACACTGCCAAAGACACCAGGTGCTGGTTTTAAAGCACCTCTCTTGTGAGTAGTTTTTTATTATGAATTTTAAATAAATATATTTTTAAACGTATTTCACCATGATGAGCCCCTTGGTTTCTTTGAGGCATTGAGGAACATCCTGAGAGGACTCACCAACTTTAACGGAATAAGTTTTTGAGGCACATTACCAGCTGGGGTCTGGTGAGTTTGCATTTCAGCAGTTGGTGGTGGTAGCACTTATCTTTGTCGGGTGGAAGAAGTGACAGCACCCTGTATGCATGAACTATAGCACCAGGATTTAAACTCAGCAACACTTTCTGTTTGGACTGGAATTTGTGAACTGGCGCTTACCCATAATTGGGGACGTGTTGCAGCATGAATGCACATGAATTGTGAAAAACGAATTTTTGGCACCAACGCACCTTATTATTATTTTTATATATTAATAATATTATTCATTATTTATATGTTCGCACACTTGTGCATGTATATTCATAATAGTTTATAGACTCACTTATAGCACTTTGGAATATTGTTTCACAAGCACATCATTTGGGGTAGCCATATTTATTTATTTATTTATTTATTTATTTTTGATGGCACAGCATATGCACATAGCATCACGCTAGTACATATGTTCACAAGAGCTGTTACTATAGTGACCCATCACGTACATCACTGTACTGGATCTAGCACTATATCACTATAGGGGTCAAATAGAAAGAAAAAAAAAAAAAATTTTTTTTTGGGTAAACTAAAAAAAAAAAAAAAAAATTCTAAAAAATAATAATTTTTTTTTTTTTTTTTTTTTTTTTGATATCACATTATTATACCAGCGCAATACCCCTCATATAGCAGGGGTAACTTTACGCCGGAAAAAGCCGAACGCAAACGACGTAAAAAAAAAGCGCCGGGCGGTCGTTCGTTTCTGAATCAACGTAAATAATAATTTGCATATTCCTCGCGTAAACAAACGGAAGCGCCACCTAGCGGCCAGCCTGAAATTGCAGCCTAAGATACGACGGTGTAAGACACTTACACCTGTCGGATCTTAGAGATATCTATGCGTAACTGATTCTATGAATCTGGCCCTAAACCTTTTTCTGACACTTGTTTCTTACAAAGTTAAAAAGTTAAAATCAGTATTTTTTTGCTATAAAATTAATTGGAACCCCCAAATATATATATATATATATATATATATATATATATATATATATATATATATATATATATATAATATAGCAGAGACCCTAGGGAATAAAATGCCGATTGTTGCAATATTTTATGTCACACTGTATTTGCTCAGTGATGTTACGGCGCAAGAATCGTTATCTATCTTCTAAGCAAAAAAATTGTAATTCTCAATTTAGCCAGAATCGTGCAGCTCTATGATCCAGTGTGTTGGTACAGCAATCTCCCCTGCTGTGCTATTGTGTTCTGATGGATGGCCAATAGCTGAGAGCGCTGATCAGGAGCCGGCCGGCTTCTGTAGGACTGGCTGACATACACACTGCAATATGTAAAACTATTAGTTTTGTTTTTTACATTTTAGATGGGGATGCCTCAAGATTGTCCAGAATTTTAAAGGTTGCCCTGACTGGAAAATGGTTGAGGAAAAACTGCCCTAGATAACAACGCACCTGTGCTCAGATCAGTAAGGCTACACTCACACTTGCAATTTAGGCCAGTGCAAATTGCAGCGTCAGGAATATTCTGATTCCTGGTGCAGCCTCCTGCCCCGTTCACTATGATGACAGGGTGCCGACAGTCGTATCTATTCACAGCTCTCCACACAGCCCCTGTTTACCTGCAATGATCGCTGCTGGATGCTCTTTGTGTGTGTCCAGCAGCAATCTTTGCAAGTTATCGCTGGCTGTGCAAATAGCTGTGACCGCCGGCTACCTGTGATTATAGTGAACATGGTAGGTGGCCACACCTAGTTGCTCACAGGTGTAGCAGGAATCGGAAGATTCCTGCAGCTGCAGTTTGCACTGGCCTAAATCACAGGTTTGAATGTAGACTTAAACATTTGGCATTTTTTTTACTCCCGTGTCAAAGAGCCATTAAAGTGGTTGTAAACCTCAGATATCAACAAAGCAGATGCTTCTATGGTGTGTACTTGTCTCAATCCAGAGCATAAGGGCTCTTTCACACGAGACGGATTCGTGATGATCCGCCCTGTGAACCTCCGCTTGCTCAGCGGGGATCGCTCCGTTGATCCGCGCTGAGCCAGCAGATGACAGAGCGGTCCCTGCACACTGTGCAGGGACCGCCCTGTCAGATCTCCGCTCTCCCCTATATGGGAATCAGATGAACACGGACCGTCTGTCCATGTTCACCCGATCTGCAGACGGATGGAAAAATAGGGTTTTCCTCCGTCTGCAGAATCAGAGGATTGCAGACCCGGATGAGATCGGGTGTCAGCGGATGTTTATCCGCTGACACCCGCAATCTCATAGGGATCAATGTATGTCCCTTTTTCATCCATAAACGGATTGATGAAAAAGCGGACATACGGTCCGCATGTTTGAAAGAGCCCTTAGTAATTTCTGTCTGCTGTATTGTTCTGCTATCAGCATGAGTCGCTTGTGATCAGTTTTCCTGACAGCAAGAGAAAAATGGTGACAGTGGAGGCACTTGCTGTTTGAAGGGCGGTTGTTCCCTTCCCTCCAATCATTTGTCAGAGCTCTCCTCAATGAGCTCTGTAGAGTGTGACTCCACCTCTCCACCCCCTTTTTCTTTATCGTTACATCACGGGACACAGAGCGGCATTCATTACTATATGGGTTATATGGAGTACCTTCAGGTGTAGACACTGGCAATCTTCAAACAGGAAATGCCCCTCCCTATATAACCCCCTCCCATAGGAGGAGTACCTCAGTTTTTACGCCAGTGTCTTAGGTGTTAGTCATGGTTTAGCTTGCCTCCGCATCCTTGGGATTAGGTGAGCTACCGGTTCTGTCCAAAAAAGCCTGCGCGCTAAAGTGGTCAGTAACCGGACCCCAAACCCTTGGGGTATAGCCCATAATGCTTTCTTTTTAAGAGAGCTGGACCCTGGGCCCAGAACTTAGAAAACCTTTGGGGCGCCTAATGTTTTCTGTTTGCCAGGGTGCTGTATGGGCCCAGGACAGTGGATCCTTCATGGAAGAAGAAGGTTCCCAGGGCCTGAAGGTCTAGACATCCCCACGGAGATGGGGGAAGATTGGACCTCTTGCTTGGCAAAGTCCTGCAGCATGGAGCAGGTAAGTAAGGGGAAAAACCTGCGGGGCTTGGCTCTTAGCAAGTTTTTTCTGGGAGGTCACAGGGGACATGCCTAAGGTTATGCATTGCATCTGGCAAACCAGTCACATATCATGAAGATAGGATGGCTCTATATGTTATATTTCCCCATAAAAAGTGACCTCCCTGGTAGTGTTGGAAAAGCTGTGAGTGGGGCCTTTTATGTACAAGTGTATGTGTGTGTCAGAGAGCTATGCTTACCTGCAAGCCTCCAGGCGATGCTCTATCCAGTCCTCTCCCTCATGCCTGCAAGGCAGGCAAAACGCTGACCTCCTCGTGTGTTCCAGGCCTGCGGCTGCAGGAACAGAGAGGCCCTTCCTCCCAACCCCCCCCCCCCGTCGGCGGGGAAGGGCGGGTCAGTGGTTTAAAGGAAGGGGCGGCCCTTCCTTAGATGCCACAGCTCATTCATTTCTCTGGCTTAAGGGAGGAAGGACTGGAGTGAAGCACGGGGCGCTGAGGACACACAGTGGCCAGAAAGAATACTACAGTCTTCAGAAGATTGTGGTTTAGCCTAGGAATAGGCTGGTTTTCTTTTCCATCTCATAGTCTTTTCTTTGGCAATACTACTCAGGGGGATAGAATGTTTTTTCTTGCCTAGATTGAAAAAAAAAAAAAAAAAAAGAAGAAAAGTTTTTCTTTGAAAAAAAAAAAAAAAAAAAGTGTCATCTAGGGTAGAGGAAACATTTTTTATTCCCCAAACAGGTGTTTGGGCATTTAACTATTATAAGTCCCAGGTACCAATAAGTAGCAGGTGTACCTCGGTATTGTACCATGGCATCAAGATCAGAGGGTACAAAAGGTGGGGATTCCCCCGCAGAATCTGAGGTCTCGGATAGAGCTATGCCGCTGCTTTCCCCACAGGGAGCCTTTGGGCCATCGGGGTCTGGGGCTAGAGCTGACGCGAGTCAACCCAACCCTAAGGTGGTCACGGAGGAGGTGTTACTCGCCTCTTTAAATGAGATGCGGAGAAGCATGGGAGAAATGATAGCCGCAGCCATGCGGGGTAGTAAGCGGAATAGATCTCCGTCACCCGTGCGCGGACCCTCGGAAGAGGAGGTCCTTTCCTCTGGGGAATTGGACCTCTTGGACAGAGACCAAGTAGGTTCAGGGATCGAAGATCCGGATACAGAGGAGTCTGGGGCAGTCTCCCTGAGGGAGAGCTGGTGGATTCAGGGCTTGACGGACTTGGTCCATAAGGCATTCAACCTGCCTGTACCAGATCTCCAGGTATCGACGGTTTCAGCTTTGGGCTCACTGAGGGCGCCTCAAAGCAGTGCTGTGTTTCCGATCCATCCTCTATTGGAGGAAGTCTTGTTCCAAGAGTGGAACAAACCAGACAAGGTTTTCTTTCCACCTAAGAAATTTTCTGTCTTATATCCTATGGAAGAAAAGTTTTCCAAGAGATGGGCTTCTCCTGCAGTAGACGCAGCCATCTCATGTGTTAACAAATCGTTAACATGTCCTGTAGAAAATGTACAGGTTTTCAAAGATCCAGTTGATAGACGCTTGGAAGCCCTACTTAAGAACTCCTTCACTTCTGCAGGGGCAGTAGTACAGCCAGCCGTGGCTGCGATTGGAGTCGCTCAAGCTTTATCGGATCAATTTAAGCAAATGCTTGAACTTATTCCTGCCGAGCAGGCAGAAGAATTTTCGGATGTCCCTAAGGCCATATGTTTTACGGTAGACGCAATCAAGGATTCTATCCAACAAGCGTCACGTTTATCATTATCCCTTATCCATATGAGAAGACTCTTATGGTTAAAAAGCTGGGAGGCTGAGCCCCCATGCAAGAAGCTCCTGGCAGGGTTTCCCTTCCATGGAGGACAGCTCTTCGGAGAGGACTTAGATAAATACATTCAGACCATTTCAAGCGGCAAGAGTACTCTCTTGCC
Source organism: Rana temporaria (assembly GCF_905171775.1). Classification (NCBI taxonomy): domain Eukaryota; kingdom Metazoa; phylum Chordata; class Amphibia; order Anura; family Ranidae; genus Rana; species Rana temporaria. Next base: position 286,697,255 of record NC_053489.1, on the reverse strand, counting down.
AACTAAGAAGAGGGTTCAGGGACCTGCGTTTAAACGACAGTCCTCCCCTGGGCAGGGGCCCTCTAATGCCAAGCAGTATCGACGGCCTCCTGCAAGAACAAACTTCGGCTTCAACAGCAGATCACAAGGACAGGCTGTTAGGGGCAAGAGGCAGTGGTTTCGCAAGCCAGCAAAACCAGCCCCCAAGTCTACCTCATGAAGGGGCGCCCCCACCCACGAAGGTGGGGGGAAGGCTGCGACTCTTTTCGGAGATTTGGGAAGCCAGCATTCCCGACGAGTGGGTACGGTCTTCCGTGGCCACAGGCTACAAGCTAGAATTCCTAAGGTTTCCTCCTCCTCATTTCCAGGAGTCGAGGATTCCAAACGATCTGGAGAAAGGAGCCGCATTAAGGTCGGCTCTAGATCATCTACTTTCCCAGGAAGTAATAGTAGAGGTACCAGTCCTGGAACAGGGGCTGGGTTTCTACTCCAACCTATTCATCATCCTAAAGCCCAATGGAGATGTCAGGCCAATTTTGGACCTAAAGATGGTAAATGCATACTTAAAGGCATGGATCGCTGCCACACTCCAAAAGGACGACTTCATGGCGTCCATAGACATAAAGGATGCCTACCTTCATGTTCCAATTTATCAGCCACATCAAAGATATCTACGCTTTATGGTGGCTTCGCGTCATTTCCAATTCGTGGCGCTTCCCTTCGGGTTGGCTACGGCCCCCCGGGTGTTCACGAAGGTTCTAGCTCCAATCCTAGCCAAGCTAAGGATCCAAGGGGTCACGATCCTAGCATACCTGGACGACCTCCTAGTCATAGACCACTCGTCTCCCGGCTTGGAACGAGCAGTGGCCCTCACGGTCCAATACCTCGAGAGGTTCGGCTGGGTCCTAAATCGAGAAAAGTCAGCATTCCAGCCCACAAGGCAGTTGGAATATCTCGGCATGAGATTAGACACGGAACAACAAGGGGTGTTCCTACCTCTGAGGAAGGTCAAAGCCATCAAGGAATTAATCCTACTGGTTCTAAGCAAGAAAGAACCGACTATTCGCCTATGTATGAGATTACTAGGCAAGATGGTGGCTACTTTCGAGGCGGTGCCATACGCCCAGAGCCACACTCGCATCCTGCAGGCAGCCATCCTGTCAGCATGGAGCAGAAGGCCACAGGCCTTGGATATCCCGTTGCCTCTCTCATCAAGAGTCCGGCAAAGTCTGTGTTGGTGGTTAGACCCTCAGAATCTACTGAAGGGAAAATCTTTCAGCCCAGTGGCTTGGAAGATAGTGACCACAGACGCCAGCCTGACGGGCTGGGGAGCGATTGTGGATGGTTCCACTCGCCAAGGTATTTGGGCAAAGCCAGAGAAGCTTTTACCCATCAACATCTTGGAGCTCAGAGCTGTTCGACTAGCCCTCAGGGCTTGGACGTCGAAATTGCAGGGGCTCCCGGTGAGAATTCAATCAGACAATGCCACGGCAGTGGCATACATAAATCACCAAGGGGGGACCAGGAGTCAGGCCGCTCAGAGAGAAGTGAGCTTGATTCTCCTATGGGCAGAGGCTCATGTGCCCTGCATATCGGCAATATTCATTCCCGGAGTGGACAACTTTCAGGCGGACTTCTTAAGCCGCCAGACTCTATGGCCGGGGGAATGGTCTCTGCATCCACAAGTCTTTCAAGCACTCTGCCAAAGATGGGGAGTGCCGGACGTGGATATCATGGCATCGAGACTCAACAAGAAGCTAGACAGGTTCATGTCCCGCTCAAGGGATCCGATGGCCTGCGGAACCGATGCTCTGGTTTGCCCTTGGCATCAGTTCAAGCTTCTTTATGCGTTTCCCCCGCTCCAGTTACTACCCCGCCTGCTGCGCAGGATCCGGGTGGAGCACATACCAGTTATCCTGGTAGCTCCAGCATGGCCCAGAAGGGCTTGGTACTCACTAATCCTAAGGATGGTAGTGGGAAACCCTTGGACTCTGCCTCTAAGGCCAGACCTGCTATCGCAAGGTCCGATCCTCCACCCTGCCTTACGGCATCTAAATTTGACGGCCTGGAAGCTGAATCCTTGATTCTCAGGGGTAGAGGTCTGTCTCAGAAAGTAATCTCTACCCTAATCAGAGCCAGGAAACCGGTCTCTAGGGTGATTTATCACAGGGTCTGGAAGGCCTATATAGGCTGGTGCGAATCCAAGCTATGGCTTCCTCGCAAGTTCACCATAGATAGAGTTTTAAGTTTTCTCCAGCTAGGAGTGGATAAAGGATTGGCATTAAGCACAATCAAAGGACAGATTTCTGCCCTGTCAGTGTGGTTTCAGCGGCCGCTGGCCACCCACTCGCTGGTTAAGACCTTCCTTCAAGGGGTCTTACGTATTAAACCTCCAGTTAAATCCCCGCTTTGTCCGTGGGATTTAAATCTTGTTCTGTCGAGTTTACAGAAACAACCGTTTGAGCCGTTGGCTGAAGTTCCTTTGGTTCTACTGACAAGGAAGTTGGTGTTTTTGGTTGCCATAGTTTCCGCAAGAAGAGTTTCGGAACTGGCAGCCTTATCCTGTAAGGAACCATATCTTATATTTCATAAGGACAAGGTCGTTCTCCGCCCTCATCCTTCCTTCTTACCGAAGGTCATATCCAGTTTTCATTTGAACCAGGATTTGGTATTACCATCCTTCTTCCCTAAACCTACTTCCAGAAAGGAAGGGTTGCTGCATACCTTGGATATTGTCAGGGCCATGAAGGCCTATCTTAAAGCTACAGAGAAGATCCGGAAAACAGATGTGCTGTTTATTCTACCGGATGGGCCCAAGAAGGGGCAGGCAGCTGCAAAGTCCACCATTTCTAGGTGGATTAAGCAATTGATCACTCAGGCCTACGGCTTGAAAGGGTTGCCTCCTCCAGTATCATTAAGGGCTCATTCTACTAGAGCCATGGGCGCCTCCTGGGCAGCACACCACCAGATCTCTATGGCTCAAGTTTGCAAGGCGGCAACCTGGTCTTCTGTCCACACATTTACAAAATTCTACAAGTTGGACGTAAGAAGGAATACTGATACTGCCTTCGGGCAGGCAGTGCTGCAGGCTGCAGTTTGAGACCCTCGGATTCCGGGGGCTCCTCTTTTTTTGAGTTAAATTTAAAATTTAAGATTATTTTTCTCAAATAAGTTGGATTTATTATGATTTGAGTATATCTCTAAATTAAATCCTTTTGTCTTGGAGATGTTCTCCCTCCCCTCATTGTAAGCATTGCTTTGGGACATCCCATATAGTAATGAATGCCGCTCTGTGTTCCGTGATGTAACGATAAAGAAAAAGAGATTTTTAATACAGCTTACCTGTAAAATCTTTTTCTTGGAGTACATCACGGGACACAGAGCTCCCACCCCTCTTTTGAGGACCATTTTGGGAGGCATACTGCTTGCTACAAAACTGAGGTACTCCTCCTATGGGAGGGGGTTATATAGGGAGGGGCATTTCCTGTTTGAAGATTGCCAGTGTCTACACCTGAAGGTACTCCATATAACCCATATAGTAATGAATGCCGCTCTGTGTCCCGTGATGTACTCCAAGAAAAAGATTTTACAGGTAAGCTGTATTAAAAATCTCTTTTTTTCGGACAATTCAGACAAGCTTTATAAATTCAGCACTTTGAGCAGCTGTAGAGAAGCAAAGACTGCAGATAAACAGGTAAAACTCTTTGTATGAGGTTTTGTTTAATCTCTGTATCGCTTGAGGCCAGTCACTTTACTGAATATATGTAAGGATTTACAACCACTTTAGAAATACTCTGCTGGATGGGAAGGGGTTAAGGAGATTATCAGAAATTGTAACGTGTGTGTCTGGTGAGCTTTAAGATAATCTGAGATTGTGCAGCCAGATTGTATAGTCATGTATGCCAATTTAAGCTTAAAGCTGGCCATACATGGATTGAAATCCGGCCAGTTCAGCAGGGACCAGCTGAATTTTGGTCCATGTATGGGCTATCTCTTTGTATACAAGTCGATCTATCGACCGACTTGTGTACAACCAGCCTGTCTGGTTTTTCCCAATTGATCAGTGCCACCGGCTATAGCCAGCAACACTGATCATTGTATTCTGGCGAAGTGAAGACTTCCTGTCGGCAGAATACAATCGTTTAGCAGGAATGATTCCTCTAGTCACCTCAACATTTTTATTTTTTTTTTGCTTAAAATAGCAAAGGTTTATAAAATAGAAGTAAATAAAATAATAAATGAAAACAGCAGGAAAATAATACCGTACTTAAAAGGAGAATAAGAAGACAGTAAGGCTGATTAGAGTAAATTAAGGTTTAATAAGGAGTTAAGCATAGGAACAATAAGAGAATTTTTTTTTTAATTGACAAGGTTTATTTTCAGACCAAAGCTCATCCTTTTGATCTGTAAATTAATAAACAGAAGGACAGATCAGAAGATAAAATGTCTCTTTATCTGTCTCTTTCAGTGCTGAAATGCTGCTTCTTTTTTTATTTATTTTTTGACAGCTGTGAGCTCTGCACTTTTTACATGAATTGTGGAAATACTGAATTAAGATTAAGATTAAGCTCAATCTTTTAATGATTAATCGAGCAGCTCCAAGTTAACAGTCATTTACAATACATGTTTTTTTATAAAAAAATTTAGATGGTGTAATAATCTTTTTCTTTTTTTTTTTTTATGCAGCACATATGACTTGTGTGAGGTGTTTCCTGGCCCTCACTTAAATATGATTGTTGGTGCAAATGGAACAGGAAAGTCTAGCATCGTTTGTGCCATTTGTCTGGGATTGGCTGGAAAGACCTCCTTTATTGGCAGAGCTGATAAGGTAACATTCATTTGATTTACCATGTAGATTTTATATAAATATATTGTATGACCCCCCCCTGTCACTGGGCAAGGGCGCATCACGTGATGTGTGTCTTATATCTGACATTCTGATATTCATCCCAGCACAGCTGTGTGGTCACTGTCAGCTGGTTCATGCTGTGGGAACAAACCTTACTGGGGGGAGGAGGGGTTATTTAGGTTCCTTCAGAAGTCTTGTGTTCCTTTGAGGTTTCATTGATGGCTAGTTCTCTTGGGGTTCTTCCATGGGTTCAGTGGGGGCTGGTTCTATGGGTTCAGTGGTGGCTGGTTCTCTTTGGGTTCCTTCATAGGTTCAGTGGTGGCTGGTTCTCTTTGGGTTCCTTCATAGGTTCAGTGGTGGCTGGTTCTCTTTGGGTTCCTTCATAGGTTCGGTGGTGGCTGGTTCTCTTTGGGTTCCTTCATAGGTTCAGTGGTGGCTGGTTCTCTTTGGGTTCCTTCATAGGTTCTTATGTAAAGGTGCTATAGATATAAAGAGGTTTAAATTGGTGCCTTCGTCCCATCTTTACATCTTCACATACGGTGGACTTTAATGGCACCGTATGTGAAACTGATAATCAGTCGGGGGTATAATATAAAAAATATTTTTATTACAAAGTATAGAAAAAGTACATATTTATAGTAACGGAATGGATGCATATCTTTTTTTACACAAAACTGTAATCTTATATATACGCAATGTACAATAATACTAATGTTTTTTCTATTTATAGTTATGTGACAACCCATGTATATCTTCCGACAAATATATGTCTGTATTTAGCCCCTTGAGGAAGCGGATTCTACAGAATAAACAGCAAAACATGTAGAGCCTCTATACCAGGGGTGCCCAACCTTTTGAAGAGCGAGGGCCACTTAAGCGACTTGGTAATGGGTCATGGGCCACAATGAGTGAAGCAGGTGGATGGCAGCCCACTCTACTCTATAGAGCCACTTCTAAAGCCTTGTACACACGCTCGGTTTTCTCGACAAGAACCAGCAAGAAAACTGCTGGCAGAGCTTTCTTGCTGAGTATACCGAGCCTGTGTACGAGGCTTTTAGGTTTCTCGACAAGAAAACTGCCCCAAAATCTAGATGAGAAAAATAGAGAACATCTAATCTATTTTTCTCGTTGTCAGATTCTAGACAGTTTTCCTGCCGAGAAACCCGAGAGTGTGTATACTTACCTGTCGCTGTGAAAACCTGTGCATGCTCGAAATGACTTTGACGCATGCGCGGTAGCTTCCTAGGCATAGGTAGGGTGCAGCAAGATGGCGGCGACAGCATCGAATGTGACGAGTGCATGCTCGTCGTACGCGTTGACGTCACCGCCTTCTTGCCTTTCAAGAGAATATTTTGAAAGGAGAGTCTGTACACTCGGGCGGCAAGAGGTTCTTGCCAAGAATCTCGTCAGGAAAAACAAGGGTTTTTTCCTGATGAGATTCTGGCTCGTGTGTACAAGGTGAATAGAGGGTCCAATTGGGTCAGATTGACCGTGTGAAAGGGGCCTAAGTTAACCCGCACTGTGGGTGCAGCACAGTTCACCTGTGGCTTTCCTGCAGGCTAGATGCACTTTGCCATAGACTTCTATTTTATCCTGTAGGTGTGGTGCACTTTTCAGAAAGCACACCAAACTTGCAGGTAATGGAAGTCTATGGCTCAGTACAGTTAACCCGCAGCTGCGCTGCTCTGCACATCGCAGATCAGTTTGAAAGCAGCCCAGTAACCACTGTAGAACAGATATTCCCATATATACACTGCGATTTTAGTAATAAACTTACCTATAATAACGGTATTCTGTTTTATTCCATCCCAGAGCAGGAAGTCGCGGGCCACATCAGAGGGATCCGCGGGCCACATGTGGCCCCCGGGCCACTGGTTGGGCACCCCTGCTCTATACTATGTATTGTCGATGATTGGATATTTCATTGGTAACAATAGAATACTAACGCACTGGGTAACCTCTATCACCACTGCGCCAAAAAAAAAAATGAAATAAACTACAGCTGCTACTTGTGAGTGAATAATTAAAATGAAAAAAAAAAAAATTAACCTTAATAGGTGTAAGAAAATTGCAGCGCTAATTAATATAATAATAAATAAACAATAACATATAAACTCTACACCACGTGACAAGTGATATAAAGTCCATAAAAAATTTATGAATAAATTTGATGAGAAAATTCCTTATTCTGTGAACCTTCCACCTCACCACCGTGCTGTGATAACTCCCCTCTGAAAAACGCACTCACCAGACGGATTTGCCTTTCACTCTCGTGTTAGGCTAAATCACTTGTGTATGATCCCACAAATGGATAAACTAATCTCAGCTGGACCACCGTGATAATCCCTCAATAATGTACATGAAAACAAAAGAAGTGCTCCAATAGTGTAAAATTGTACCACCAGTTTAATTCAAAATCACAGCAACTCTTCATTCATTAAACTCACGTGTAAAAAATTAAAAGTCAGCTTCAAACATGAGGTGTGTGCTCAGTTGGTATAGGCTCACCACACTCCAGATTCCCGGCTCCCAGTAATGGCAAGTCGTCTAAACAGCAGCGGCGTCTCTAGACAGTGAAGCTAGTAAAACTGTAGCCACGTTCCCGACATGTTTCGCAGTAAATGCTTAGTCATGGGAATCCCATGACTAAGCATTTACTGCGAAACATGTAGATTCTTTCAGTCGATTTCTTTCAGTGAGCCCCAGCTAATGATTACTTGGGTTGAGTCTTTGACTGGAGATCCTGACGCTGAGGGTGGTTGGTCACGTGAGTGGTTGGTCATGTGGGTGGGGGCATGTAGGTTCCCCCCCTGGAGAGCACTGTAGACCTGTAGGGTGACTTATGAGCTCAAATCAATGTGGGTGTGGAAGGCCCCAATAGGCTTCACAGATTCTACAAAAATTATTTCTCTACCATTACTGGACAGAGGTGTCCCAGCGGTCATCTTGTCATGAAGTCTTCTCATACATAGGATGTTCCTTTTTTTTTTTTTTTTTTCAGTGGCGAAGAAAAAAAAATATATTGTATGAAGGCCCTTCCACCAAACCTGTTCCACTCTGGTATAGGACTGCTATCATGAAAATATTCTATAGTGGTAATGTGGAATTCCTGTGTTTCCAAGGCAAAAACTCCCCCCTACTCACTTGTACCAGGCTGTAATGTGTTCCTTCACACCTGGAAAAAAGCTATTTGTTAGATGGTCTGACAGCGGGGAATAGCATGGAAGATGTATACTGTAAATTTAACCTAACCTTTCCTTTGTTCTTGATACTGGATGCTGTGATGCTCTTGCAAAAATGTTATATATAGGAAAGACCAAAAGAGCTTTGGGGTAAGGAGAGATGAGCACCTAAGGGACATTCAGTTGTAGGATTTTATATTTTATCATTGAGCATCCCCAGATGGTATTGAAGTAGTTGATATTTACCACTTGCATAACACCACCAATCATAAGCGGCTGAGGCATTCCTCGTCCCACAGCTGCATGCATACACATCCCTTGTATACGTATTGCTGCAGAGTATACATATAAGCCTTGGCCTGGGCATTTTTTTTTAAGTGCTCCTGAACTCTCCTTTGTTATCTTATCAGTACATGTATGTACACAGGGTCGTTTACAATCGTTTCTAAGCATTTGAGTTTAGAGACTTTTTTTTTTTGGAACGCAAAAAAATTGGTTCAGAAGCTGAGTTTAGAGGTATTTCAAGCGCCAAACGCTTCTAAACATGGTAACTTGTGTTTAGCCGCATTTCTATCACAGGCGTTCATTTTTTTTTTTAACCGATTCTAAACGCAAACGCAGCATGTAAATGTGGCAAGACGGATGTTTTAAACGTGGGTTACTATTTGTCAAGTTAAATCGCTCAGGAGAGGTTGAATAAACGTTTCGTGTACATGAAGCCTTACTGTAGGAACGGTGTTATTTGGATGGTGAGCTGTATTGGATTTCCGGCAGATGTTTGTTTGGTGTTGACGCCAAATAATTACATTTTAGTCTCATTTGACCACCTAAACTCACTTTGAAGATTCTGAGGCAACATGGAAAAATGTGTTCTAGACGGATGAGACTACAATTGAATTATTTGGCCTCAACACCACATATGTTGCATTGAGATAGGACTTGGGTAATATTTAGGTGGGCAAGGGGGCTATGCAATAAGATAAAAATTGCCTCGCCTTTACTACCACTTTTAACCTTGCATCCCCCCTTCTATCTATTTATTTATTTATTTATTTATTTATTTTTTTGGCTATGTAGCATCGGTGTGGATAAACGGCCAATTCCTGGCTGAAATAACTGCAGTGGGAAGTTGTGTTGGTAAACTGTGCCATATACAACATTGTCCTATTTTGGTGATGGTATCGTGGCTTTTGTATAATATTCTTAAAGTGTTCTTAACCTCCGAAAAAAAGATAGAAATGTAGATTGTGGTACCTTAAAGCAGATTAAACAGCACAGTGCTTGTGCTGTGTAATCTTCCTCCCTCTAAGCTGTAAAATAAAAACACTAAACCTACCACTTACTGCTTGCCCTCTCTAAACAGACCACAATAACCAGGGCTGCTCCACCCTGATCACCATGGTCAAAGTGCCTTCCTCCGTGATAGGCTACCTGCTCCGCTCTCCCCTCTCCCCCCTTCTTCCTGCCTGTCATCCCCCTCTGTGTCTTTCTCCAGCCCGCCACACTATGTCATTTGTTAAACAGGCGTTCGCATTTTGCGTTTGTTTAACTTTACTGTTGTATTCTTTTTTTTTTTTTTAATTAAAAAAAGTGTATTTTTCCCCAAAAAGTGTGCTTGTAAGACCGCTGCGCAAATACCGTGTGACAAAGTATTGCAACGACTGCCATTTTATTCTCTAGGGCAGGGGTGTCAAACTGGCGGCCCTCCAGCTGTTGCAAAACTACAAGTCCCATGAGGCATTGCAAGGCGAACAGTTACAAGCATGACTCCCACAGGCAGAGGCATGATGGGACTTGTAGTTTTGGAACAGCTGGAGGGCCGCCAGTTTGACACCCCTGCTCTAGGGTGTTAGAAAAAAATATATATAATGTTTGGGAGTTCTAAGTAATTTTCTAGCAAAAAAACTCTTTTTAACTTGTAAACACCAAATCTCAGAAAGAGGCTTGGTCTTTAAGTGGTTAAGTAACCTTGATCCGACCTAAAAAGAGCCTATCATAACAGTGCTAAACTACAAGTACTTGTGTTACCACTGGGGTTTGTTTACACTAGCCCGCACACATATTAACTGGTGTATGGGCAGAGACTTAACTAGAACCTTCAGGGCCCCCCGGTGCAAAAAATATGAAGGGCCCCCTCACCCTTTCCTCCGATACCAGGTGGCGGAATTCCAGGGCCCAGTTGCAAGTGTGACCTTCAAGACTCTGGTAGTTGTGATTCTGGTGTAGTTTTTCATTTTTTTTTTTTTTACAATATTATTTCTTACAATTTGGGAGGGGGGGGGGGCAGTTTACTGACAGTTTACTATGCTTTAGTCATGAATGCACAGAGTCACTGATAGGTACGGATGTACTGGCACCTTCCCCACTCTCCGTTCCTGAAATCAATTAGGGGGGGGTGGGTGGGGGAGAGCACAGGGGCCTGGGGGCAGCAGAAGAAGCTTTTTAGGAGGGGCGGCAGACATATAGAGGAAGCAATCACCTGGGCATTCATCCCTCCTATCCAGCTGTGTATGGGCAGTGAAGGGTGATGTCGTGTTATTGCATATCAAGGAATTATAAATATACGGTATATAATATTATTATAGTTTTAATTTTAATGTTTCACAAAATTAAACTTCATTTTTGTGCACTGCAGTACACTATGATGCCGTTTAGCGAATTGTGCTGTGTAAAAATTTATGTTATGTGCATGTATGTATTTTTACACAACCCACCTTTAATGTGTTATGTGAACAGTTGTTTTCTATGTACCCTTGTGTTGAGTCTGCTTTGATTTCTGAAGATGAACGTATAGCTCAATAGAGCTAGTGTGAATGATTCCTTTATCCCTTATGCCTCGTACACGCGATCCGATCACACGACTAATCGTTCGCATTGTGCTGCATAAAACTAATATCGAATACAATAGTGCAAAATGTGCTCTATGAAAAGTAAGATCCCGTGCAGGTAAAACATGGTCCTCACATAGGTGTACGCTTATATACTTATGCCTGTGTGCAGTTGAGGTCCTTCTGTGTTGTTTTTATCTGATGTGCCTTTTAGGCAAGAAAGATTCTGGTAGTGTGGGAACCTGCTGCTAAACCCCTACACCTTGCATTTTTATTGTTCCATGACAATGATGGGCAATCCCTCCTGGCAAATACAATTGTGCAAAAGTCAGAAAGGGGTTAGGCCATGAGGCAAGTATGTGCAAGCACCTCTAGATCAGTGTTTCTCAACTCCAGTCCTCAAGGCGCCCCAACAGGTCATGTTTTCAGGATTTCCCTCAGGTGAAACTGATCAAATCACCTGTGCAAAATAATGGAAATCCTGAAAACATGACCTGTTGGGGCGCCTTGAGGACTGGAGTTGAGAAACACTGCTCTAGATACATGCCACAGGGGGGCCTGTCACTCTCCCTAAACAAAGCCTTTGGTTAGGAGTATATGTCTGCTACTATTGCTTATTTCTTCTGAAAATGCTAGTTGTGTGCCTGTCATGCGGATCCCAGTGCCTTTTTAATACTTCTTAGGCACTGACCTTGACCGATTATGCAGGGCAATAGTTTTATTGATCTGAAAAAGGCACGCAGATTTAAAAGCTCAAAGTGTTGGAGACAGAGATAGCCAAGCAGATAGCATTCTTATAAGAAGGTCAACAAAGACTTACCCTGGACTTCTTTCATTCACTTCCTTTCGAGTTTGAACCTGATTGCTAGCTGTGGGGAAGCAAATTGGTGTGATACAGATACTATGGTAATTGCATATCATTTTAGGAATAAAAACTACCTAAGCTCTTTATTTTGTATTTTTCAGGTTGGTTTTTACGTGAAGCGTGGATGTCAAAAAGGCGTGGTGGAGCTTGAATTGTAAGGTTTTTAATAGCTACATTTTGATGTGTGTTAATGCAGGGAACTCGTATAGTCAAAACTTGACATGTTTGAAGGGAACTTGTGAATAAATTAAGGCTGCAACTAACGATTATTTTCATAATCGATTAGTTGGCCGATTTATTGTTTTGATCAATCGGTTAATAACTTAAAAAAAAAAAAAAAAAAAAAAAAACATTTTGTTGCGATTTGCATTTCTACATTTTTCTTTTTGGCCAGTTTTTTGTCGGGCAGAATAAAAAACACAAATTTGCCTCAAAAATGCATTGCATGCTTTTCTGCAGCTTCTCCATTGAAGTATATTGAACCAAAAAAGCACTGTTTTGCATTAAAAAAAGTCCTTGTCCTTTCCAAATACGCAACAGCTGAAAAAAGCATAGACGTGAATGTGTCACATAGGGAATTTTTTTTTTTTTTTTTAACTGTAGTGTGTTTCTGCAAAAAGCAACAAAAAACAAAGAGGTGTGACCCAGGCCTGAGATGTTTAGTAACATAATGGGGTTAAAAAACAAAAATTGGTAAAAAAAAAGAGCAAATAATCAATAAAAGTAATATTTAAAGTCCATTATGTTACTGGCCGATTAATCGATTTATAAAAATAGTAATCAATTAATTGTCGCTTAATCGATTAGTTGTTTCGGCCCTAGAATAAATCATAAGTTATGAACTAATAGCAACAGGTTAGATGTGTTAATCTATCAGCAAATACTCCTGGCACAGTATTTTTTTTGCATTAAAATGTCTAGGCTTGCTGATAGAGCAAACCTTATGAAATCAAAACGTAGAGTGACCTAAGTGAACCTGATCTGGCCAAAAGTGCCTTGCGTTACATCGTGGGTGTCTGCTAATAATGCTTTAGTACTCAAATTGATTCAGATGTCCATTTGGAGACCATTGGATCCCATATCCAGGCTGTGCTCGAGACTTTTTAAACTACCAAATTCCAGAGCCTCTGTTGGCCAGTGATGCTTTGCCATTTAATAGCTGAATTACAATGGCTGGCCAATAGTATCAGGAGCAGGTAGGACCTCATTTTGACTTGGAGAGAAGATGAGCTCCTGTGTTCTACCTTGGCATATGGTACAATGAGTTCTACAGATGCACATGGTTTGATATGAAGACGAACATATGCAACACCTTGGTACTGTTTCTGCCTTAGGCACTTTTTGTTCCAAATCAGGCTTTTCTTTTCATGCCCAAAGCTGCACATACACTACATCAATTTCTGCTGATTCCTGCTAAAATTGTCAGTACCTCTCAGCTCTGAAAAAAGTTGATTTTTAAGTCAACTTGTGCTGAAGGAGTCTGTCTGACATTTTTTGGCTGAACAGCGCTGTTCAGGTATTCAGCAACTTATGGAGCAGTGGCTGCTGAATATATTAGCCTGGCAGGTGACGCTTCTCTATCCACGCTTCTAAGGCCCCTTTCACATGTACGGATCCCATGAGGATCTGTACATGTGTATTCGCTTGCTCAGTGGGGGTCGCTCCATTGAACCCCGCTGATCCGGCAGATGACAGGGCGGTCCCTGCACACTGTGTGCAGGGACCGCCCTGTCAGATCTCCGCTCTCCCCTATGGGGGATCGGATGAACACGAACCGCCTGTCTGTGTTCACCCGATCTGCTCTGCAGACGGATGGAAAAATAGGATGTTCATCCGCTGACACCCGCCATCTCGTAGGGATTAATGTATGTCCCTTTTTCATCTGTAAAAAAAGATGGATGAAAAAGCGGACATACGGTCCGCTGGTGTGAAAGGGGCCTTAGTGTGCATGGCTGTGTGGCCAACTTGACTCAAACACAACCACGGTTGTTATGATTCACATTTTGTCTGTTTTTGTGCAACCTTTTTTTTTTTTTTTTTTACAAGAAGTCAAACACAAACACCATTAATAACGGTGAAATTGAGATTGTGACACACACACTAAAGCCCTGTACACACGATCGGTTTGTCCGATGAAAACAGACCGATGGACTGTTTTCATCGGACAATCCGATTGTGTGTGGGCCCCATCGGTTTGTTTTCCATCGGTGGAAAAAAATAGAACATGTTTTAAATTTTTCCTATGGATAAAAAAAACGATAGAAAATAACGATCTGTGTGGAAGTCCATCAGTCAAAAATCCACGCATGCTCGGAATCAAGTCGACGCATGCTCGGAAGCATTGAACTTCATTTTTCTCTGCACGTCGTAGTGTTTTAGGTCACCGCGTTTTGGCACGGTCTGATTTTTGACTGATGGTGTGTAAGCAAGACTGATGAAAGTCAGCTTTATCGGATATCCGACGAAAAAATCCATCGGATTAGATTCCATCAGATATCCGATTGTGTGTACGAGGCTTAAGATTATATTCAAAATGAATTTCTAAATGATCACATATATGTATACCAAATTATATCGACGATTAGTTCCCTCTCGTAGATGCCCTAACTGATTGTATGAAATTTGGCAGACCATAATCTGCATTTAATGGCTAGGCCTGATTTCATATAACCCAGCAAAATGATTGCAACCGGAAAACAAACAAAAATCATCAAGCGAATAAGAAACTATAGTTACCCCTCTCTGGGATGGATTGCCTTAATATGGCTGCCAACCAAACCCTAAAAATGGCATCCAATGGGTGGAAATGTGCCTAGCTTATTGTGGAATTTGTATGTATGTGTATATAATATATTGGCTACTGTTTATTTAATCATCGACACTTATAGATTTAGCACTAATTTTTAACCTTTCCTACAGTATGTATATGTGTGTGTGTGTGTGTGTATATATATATATATATATATGTGTGTGTGTGTGTGTGTGTGTGTGTGTGTGTGTGTGTGTGTGTGTGTGTGTGTGTGTGTGTGTGTGTGTGTGTGTATGTATGTATGTATGTATATATATATATAATTTTATACTGTTAAAAGGATTAAAGATTAGTGCTAAATCTATAAATTTTAATGATGAAATCCATGGGAGCCAAGGTTCATGAATCTGTTCCTTTTCATTTTGTGGTACTTTTTCCCTCATATCTATTGATGTCTTTTTGTAAAATGTATTGAAGAAACTTGGACATGAGGATGTTTAGGGGTTCAGCATATTCCAAAAGGATAGCACAAATCAACAGGGGGGGGGGGGCAAACTTCCTCGCACAAATCCTTATAGCTACAGGCACAAATCCCAAAACCAGGTCTTACTCACAATGTCCCAGGAGCTGACAGCCCCCAGCTTCCACATGACTGACTCTCTTCAGTGAGGGAGACAAAAAAAAAATCCTTCTTCAGTCCAGAACTCCAGACAAGTGCCCTCCAGCAATCTTCTTTAGGCCCTCTGCTCGGCACCAACTGAGGCCCAAACTCTTGTGTCACACTAGCTGCCTCTCAGAAGCGGCAGCCCTAGAAAAACTGTAACCCTCCTAGCAGAGGAAGAACATAAGCAGTTAGGAGAAATTGAACACCCAGCTTAGAAAGCCCTGTCCAGACAAAAACAATGGATCACTGCCCCACTGGCTACAGTAAAGCCATCAACTACATTTAGCCCAACAGACTAACTAGAGAAGGGCACTACATCCATTTACAGTAACTGCAGGATACGGCTTGCAACAGTTAAAGCTGAACTCCAAGGAAAAGAAAATAACCTTGCAGTTGAGATCCTCCTGCACCGTAAGGGTTAAATACTATTTTTTGCCTTGGATACCAAAAAAAAAAAAGGACTTTTATACTGTTGGTGAACTGAGCCTATGGTGTTATAAGTATGTGTACTTCAGGGTTCCCTTTAAATTTCAAGTGCTTGTAAATGCATTTTTATTTATGAACTCTATTGATAAGGCTAAGTTTTCACTGTTCAAAGAAATGTACTTGCTACTCTAGGTTCAAACCATCTGGGAATCTGATCATAACACGTGAAATTCAAGTATCGAATAACCAGTCAACATGGTACATTAATGGAAGGAGTGCCACCCTAAAATCGGTCGAAGAACAGGTGGCTGCAATGAACATCCAAGTAGGAAATCTTTGTCAGTTTCTGCCACAGGTATGTGAAAATCTTCAACTGTGTCTATTATAGAATAGCAAACACCTTGATATTTCAGCAAAAATTGTCAACATCAATAATTGTAGCTGTTAATAGGTCTTTGAGAAATCTTTATTAACCACTTCAATACCAGGCACCTTTACCCTCTTCCTGCCCAGGCCAATTTTCAGCGCTGTCACAATTTGAATGACAATTGCGCAGTCATGTAATGCAGTACCCAAACTAAATGTTTAATCACTTTGTTCACACAAATGGAGCTTTTTTTTTGGTGGAATCTATTCACCACTGTTTTTTTTTTTTCTAAATAAATGAAAAAAAACTCAGAAATTTTGAAAATGTGTTTTTCTTTGTTTCTGTAATGCCTCATACACACTATCAGTTTTCCTGCAGGTTTTTCTCCTCAGGTTTACCAAAACCATGTAGTACAATGGCCTGCCTGATTGCATACAAATTAAAACTCTTAAGGTTTGACCTCATATTAGATGGTTTTGGTAAACCTGAAGACAAAAACCTGCAGGAAAACTGATAGTGTGTATGGGGCTTTACAGTGGGGATCGAAAGTTTGGGCACCTCAGGTAAAAATTTGTATTAATGTGCATAACGAAGCCAAGGAAAGATGGAAAAATCTCCAAAAGGCATCAAATTACAGATTAGACATTCTTATAATATGTCAAAAAAAGTAAGATTTTTTTTCTATCATTTACACTTTCAAAATTACAGAAAACAAAAAAATTGTGTCTGCAAAAGTTTGGGCCTCCTGCAGATTTAATATCTTGTACTGCCCCCTTTGGCAAGTATCACAGCTTGTAACCACTTTTTGTAGCCAGCCAAGAGCCTTTCTTCAGCAGGGACAGGGAAGATGGTTAAAATTGATGGGAAGATGGATGGAGCCAAATACAGGACCATTCTGGAAGAAAACCTGATGGAGTCTGCAAAAGACCTGAGACTGGGATGGAGATTTGTCTTCCAACAAGACAATGATCCAAAACATAAAGCAAAATCTACAATGGAATGGTTCACAAATAAACATATCCAGGTGTTAGAATGGCCAAGTCAAAGTCCAGACCTGATCCAATCGAGAATCTGTGGAAAGGACTGAAAACTGCTGTTCACAAACGCTCTCCATCCAACCTCACTGAGCTCAAGCTGTTTTGCAAGGAGGAATGGGCAAAAATGTCAGTCTCTCGATGTGCCAAACTGATAGAGACATACCCCAAGCGACTTACAGCTGTAATCGCAGCAAAAGGTGGCGCTACAAAGTATTAACTTAAGGGGGCTAAATAATTTTGCACGCCCAATTTTTCAGTGTTTTTATTTGTTAAAGTTTGAACTATCCAATAAATTTCGTTCCACTTCATGATTGTGTCCCACTTGTTGATTCTTCAAAAAAAGTTAGTTTTATAAAAAAAAAAATATCTTTGTTTGAAGCCTGAAATGTGGCAAAAGGTCGCAAAGTTCAAGGGGGCCGAATACTTTAACAAGGCACTGTATCTCTTTATAGTGGAATAGTGTACCACAACTCCAGTGTCTGCCAGATCTTTCTGGAGGGATCGTGCAGTCAAAGCATGGGTTTTGAATTGCTTTTCTCACACTCCTGCGAACTGTTCTGTCTGATATTTTTCTTGGTCTTCCAGATCTTGCTTTAACTTCCACTGTTCCTGATGACTGCCATTTCTTAATTACATTCCGAACAGCGCATATTGACATCTGAAAAGAAAAAGCTTTGCTATCTTCTTATAGCCTTCTCCAGCTTTGTGAGTGTCAACTATTTTCAGTTTCAGTTTTCTAGACAACTGCTTAGAAGAACCCATGGTGCTGATTGTTGGGGCAAGGTCAGATGAGTCTGGGCATTTAAAACCTTTGAGATTGACATCAACTGGTCTTCCCAGACGATGATTGAGAACATTCCATGACACTGGCAGGTCTCAGCTTTGCAAAGGGGGCAGTGCATGCTATAAATTCTGCAGGGTGCCCAAACTTTTGCAGACGCCATTTTTTTTGTTTTCTGTAATTTTTGAAAGTGTAAATGATGGAAATAAAATCTAACTTTTTTTGACATATAAGAATGTCTAATCTGTAATTTGATGCCTTTTGGAGATTTTTTACATCTTTCCTTGGCTTTGTTATGCACATTAATACAAATTTTTACCTGGGGTGCCCAAACTTTCGATCCCCACTGTATAAAATGTTGCAAATAATAATTGTTCCTCATAACTTTCAGCCAAAATGTATTCTGCTACATTCCTTTGGTGAAAATAACCAAATCATTTGTATATTATTTAGTCTGTAGGAACGTTTTATAGAGTCCACAAACTATGGTATATATCTGAAAAATGATCAATGTCTGATCATGATGATCTGGCCAATCTCATTTCTTTTTTTTTTTTTTTTTTTTTTTTTTTTTTTTTTCCGCCTCAGAGAACTTTCAGGATATTCAATCAATTTGCGTTCATTTCGCAGTCTCCTTAGTTCGCATCATGGTTGGAAAATTTATTTATCTATTCATTTCATTTTCTTCCCCTTTTCTTTTTTTTTTTTTTTTTCTTTTTTATTTTTTTTTTTTTCCGCCTCAGAGAACTTTCAGGATATTCAATCAATTTGCGTTCATTTCGCAGTCTCCTTAGTTCGCATCATGGTTGGAAAATTTATTTATCTATTCATTTCATTTTCTTCCCCTTTTCTTTTTTTTTTTTTTTTTTTTTTTTTTTTTTTTTAATATATATCAGTTAATATACAAAAGAAGAGGGAGGAAAAAAAAAATACTTAAATACAAAGATAGGTACATTAGTTTCCCCAAGCCAAACAAACCCTCATCCCACCCTCATGTCACCCCCCGCCCTTCTCCCCACCTACCCACCCTCCCCTACCTCCGGAAGTCAGTCTCCTATTGAATCACTCTTTGCCCGATAATCTTCCTACTCTATGTCAAATCATCTGATCATCCTGTCAATATACCTTGGTGTAAGTTTAAAGTTGGCCCAGTCCTGCCATTTTCGTTTAAATCCGCCTTCTCCTTCCTCTCCCAAAAACCTGAGCTGTTCAGCATAATATATGTCATTGATTCTGCAAAACCAACTCTTCTCTGTCGGGCTCATAGGGTCCTTCCATTGTTTGGGAATCAGACTCTTTGCTGCATCTAGTACGTGAGGAAGTAAAGTTCTCATGTACTGTTTAGTTGACATTTCTGTCCCATGGAACAAGCAGACCCATGGATCAGGAGGTATTTTAATTCCGGTTATCTCCTCAATTACCAATAATATATTATTCCAGTATGTTTTGATTTTTGGGCAGGTCCACCATATATGTGACATAGTTCCCACTTCAAGACAGCCCCTCCAGCAATTTTTGGAGGTGTCGTCTTGATAACGGTGTGCTATGGCCGGGGTTATATACCATCGTGCTAAACACTTGAAATTCATTTCGATCAGTGCACAATTAAATGAGGTCGTATGGGTCCTTTCTAATATTTTCCTGACCTCTATCTCGGTTTTACCCGTTCCCAATTCCTCTTCCCATTTATTAATATAATGAGGGAGGCCGGGGTCTTTTAATCGCATCAATATTTTATAAATTGCGGAAATCGCGCCCCTTCCCCCTGGGGCGGAACACAGGCGCTCCAAAGGAAGCAAGTGTCTATCTGATCTCAGGGGGGAGGGGAGGGAATCCACGAAATGCGTCAACTGCTGGTATCGCCACCTGTTCAACTCAAACAAATCTTTTTTTTTACTTAGTTCCTGGTAGGTAAGAATTTTGCCATCTTTTAATATATCTTTTAATTGTGCATGTGGTTTTTTAATCCAATTACCAAACAGGTCCATTTTCCCTGGTATAAAAAAAAGTGTGTCATATAGAGGGATTAGTGGGGAATTATAGCCCCATCGATGTTTTTTATGTGCCCTATCCCATATAAACGTGGATGCCAATGTGATTTGGTGCATGTGCGGATTTATTTGTCTAAAATGTGGCGGTATCCAAATCTCTTTTCCTAACCGTGACTTATTTGAACAACTTTCTATTCTCACCCACCTTTTCTCTTTGTTATCTCTGACCCAATCGATCACCCGTGCCATGTGTATAGCCCTATAATATGTGTAAATATCCGGTACCCCCAGACCACCATGTTCCTTATCTCTAGTTAACACCTCCATACTTATGCGCACCTTTTTGTTTCGCCATATGAACCTATTTAGTAACTGTTTTAGTATTTTAAAATAGACACCCGGTAATGCAATTGGTAACATTTGCATTATATATAGTATCTTAGGGAGTGTAAACATTTTAAAACAGTTTATTCTCCCTAGTAGGGATCTTTGTCTCAGTGCAATTCTCTTTAGGTCTTTTTTAATATCATTTAATAATGGTATATAATTCTGCAGGTAAATTAAGTCAGGGGATGAAGTAATATTGACTCCCAAATATTTTATCTCGGTATCTTTCCAGGTAAATGGGAACTCTTGCTTATATCTCCGTATATCCTGTGCGTTCACGCTAATATTAAGGATTTCTGATTTTAGAGGATTGATTTTAAAGTTGGATACATCTCCATACAATTTGAGGGTTTTTAATAGATTCGGGAGTGTTATAGTTGGATTCGTTATATATAATAAAATATCGTCGGCGAACGCTGCGAGTTTATGTTCCCCATCATTTGTTTGAATCCCCCTGATGTCGGGGTTATTTCTAATCCCGGCCAGCAATGGTTCCAAAGATAAAATGAATAAAAGAGGGGACAGGGGGCACCCCTGTCTAGTCCCATTGAACATTTCGAATGACCCTGACAATGTCCCGTTCACCTTAACTCTTGCCGTTGGGTGTTTATACAAAGCGCTTATCCACCCCATCATTTTTGGACCGATCCCGATAAATTCCAATGTGTTCAATAGAAATCCCCAGTCTACCCTGTCGAAAGCCTTTTCGGCATCTATAGACAGGAGTAGACCTGGGGATTTACTATCTTTTATTATCTGTGTCAACAGAAGTGTTCTGATGCTGTTGTCCCTACCTTCCCTCCCGGGGACAAAACCTACTTGGTCAGTATGTACTAAATCTTTCATGATTATTTTCATTCTCCCTGCTAGGATTTTGGCGAACAATTTTACATCTGCATTTAATAGCGAGATGGGTCTAAAACTAGAACATAAGGAGGGATCTTTACCTATCTTAGGGATTACTGTAATGGCAGCTTCCAAAGCCTCTTGACGGATATCCCAATTTAAACCAATACCATTTATATAGGAGCACATCCTGGGGACAAGAATGTCACTGAACTTTTGATAGTATGCAGTTGTTAGCCCATCGGGGCCTGGGCTTTTCCCCTTTGGTAACTCCTTTAAATTATTACGAATTTCCATTTCCGTTATAGGTTCTTCTAGAAAACTAATTTTGTCCTCTGGTATTTTATTTAAACATGTGTTACTTAAGAATTTTTTTATATTAACACTTCTCCTTTTTGTTTTTTCTGAAGTATCCCCTTGCGATATCGAGTACAACTTCCCATAGTATTCTTGAAATTCTCTTGCTATTTCTGATGTTGTGTATACCTTACTCCCTTTGCCTGTTTGAATATTTTCTATATAATTACTCTTAAATTTGTTTTGAAACCTTTTTGCTAGGTATTTACCGGACAAGTCCCCCAATTGATATTTCTCTTTCTTACGTCTGAAGGATGCCGCTCTATTATCATATTCAATGAGATCTCTTAATTCCTCTCTTTTTAAGATAATGGTACGATCTGCTTCCTGCTCGCCTGTTAGTTTATGGATCTGTTCAAGATCCAAGATAGTTTTATATAGCTCATCATATTTTTTTTTAGTTTCTTTTTTTTTTCGCTGATCCTATTGCGATCAGTATGCCCCTAATATAGGCCTTGTGAGCCTCCCAAACTATTGATTCCGACATATGTTCGGAACAGTTTGTCTTAAAATACCATTCCAATTCCTGTTTTATCCTTACTACAACCTCTTCGTCCTGTATTAAATCCTCATTAAGTCTCCATTTGGTATTACTTTTAGGGGTTCCCTCGTTTTTTAAGTTGATTGAAACTGGCGCATGATCCGACAGGGTCGTTATCCCAATTCCCGAACTTGTCACTACATCCAGTGAGCTATGATCCACTAAAAAAAAATCAATCCTAGAGTACGTCCCGTGCACAGCGGAGTAGAATGAATAATCTCGTATTTTCGGATGCTGAATTCTCCAAACGTCTATCAATTGGAGTTGATGTAATTTTTTTTTAAGTAATTTTCTTTGTACATCTCCAGTCCGCTGTGCACGGGACGTAGAATCGAGGTCCGGATCTAGGCAGAGATTCATGTCACCCGCCACAACTACCTTGCCTATCCTAAAGTCCATAAACATATCAATGACCCCCCTTAGAAATCTCATGGAGTTCTTATTTGGGCAGTAAATGTTTGCAATAGAATAGTCCACTTCGTTTATTTTTCCTCTAAGTAGGAGATACCGCCCCTCGGGATCCACTTTTCTCTCTGCCAGGACGAATCTAACTTCCTTAGCAAACCCTATGGCAACCCCCTTTGCTAATTTAGTCGGTGAGTCTCCATAAAACCATAGTGGATATTCCGGAGAACTTATTTTAAGGTTTGACTCCTGCGAGATATGTGTCTCTTGTATGAGTACTATGTCTGCTTTAAGATGTTTGATTTCTCTTAAAATATTACCCCTTTTTAACGTGGAATTTAATCCCCTTACATTATATGAGAGTATTTTTAAGGTTCCCATAGTTCTATCAGTTGAGTCATGTCACTCGTCATCTTACATGGATAGGATTTCCAATAGGCATCAGAGCAAAGCCACAACAGGCAGCTTATTTCTAATACTGCAGACCGGAGATACTCCCACCCAAACCCTCTCCCGCACCCCCCCACCTCCCCCCATATACTCTGTGCTAAGACCCCGATATTCACCCTAACCCTCCCCCCCTCCCTCCCTTCCCCCACCAATAGGGGCATTACGGCCTAAAATAGGCACCTGGATCCGTGGCCAACCTGCACCACCCGGCCCACGGTTCTCGCCCCGGAGGTTGAGCTCTGTAAGTGCGACCACATCCGGAACTGCCCCCACCCCCCCCCCAGCCGGGGGTTGTGGGTGGGTGAGTAGCCCCAGGACCCCCGAAGCCCCCAGGCCCACACCAGCCAGTCCCCCCCCATCCCCCCCTAACCCCCCCCCCCCCGCATCTCCCCCCCTATTCATCCTATGTGGATTTTTTCCTGATTATCTTCCTCTTTTGTTTCCTGGGATGAGGTTCCATGTCTGATGACCTGGTATTGGTGATGTCTTCTCTTGTGGTTCATTCCATCCAGGTATCTCTATCAATGGAATGTCTAGTCTCTTACAAAACTTAGTCATCTCTTCAGGGAACCTTAAGGTCGCGGACCTGCCCTCCTTCTTCCCGATTAAACACGCTGGGTAACCCCAGGAATATTGGATACCATGTGCTTTTAAATGTTCGAGTAATGGTTTTAATAATCTCCTTCTAGAGAGGGTCTCGGTGGCAAGGTCCGGAAAAATCTGTAATTCAGTCTCATTGAATGTAACCGGCCTGATAGTTTTAAGACGCTGCCATATCTGTTCTTTATCTTGGAAATTGTGAAATCTTGCGATCACGTCTCTGGGAATTCCGGCTGCCAATTCAGTCGGTTTTCTGATCCGATGAAATCTTTCAAATTTGATTTTTTCCGTTTCCGTTTTACACAGGATGGGGCCGAAAAGTTTATCGAGTTTTACTTGGAGATCTTCTCCTTCCAGGTCTGGTAGGCCCCGGATCCGCAAATTTTTCCTCCGGTTCCGGTTTTCTTGGTCTTCCAAACGATACCTCAAATTCCTTTGTTCTATTTGTAGTTCCTTCATTTGCATTTTTAACTCTGACATCTCAGCTGCTTGGCTATCCAGTTTTTCTTCGGTTTCTTCCACTCTTCTCAGTAAGTGACTCATGTCTTCGTGTACTATCGTTATTTCATTTTTTAGCGAGAGCTCCATGCGTGAGATTGATAATTCTAGTCGCGAAAACATTTCTAATAGCTCAGTTTTTGATGGGGGAAGGTCTTTATGGGTGGCACCGAGAGGTCCTGCAACATCTTCCTCAGACTCTCTGATTGTCACTGATTCTGAGTACCTTCTCTGTCCGTTTTTTTGTTGGCCCAGTGATGATCTACTTTTGGCCCCAGATGTTTCGCTAGGGCAATCTTTGGACGTGTCTTGTGTCATGTATTTTTTTATGGTGCCAGGGCTGGCACTTATTTTGGGGTCCTTAGCCACCGCACCTCTTACTGGGCGGCCTCTCATTTCCTATATTCAGTTGATAGACCTCTGAAGATAGAAAGGTGTCCTTTGTTTTCCTCAAATTTTTCTCTTTCTCCCTTATCTCACTTCTCCTGCTCAGTCGTCTCCCATCCTCTGGTATTTAAAGTGTAGTGAGAGCCTGCGGACTGTAGGAGCAATGTGGGCTGGTAGGTGGTAGGTGAGCTTGAGCTTAAGCTGGGGGGTGGTAAGAGGCAGGAAAAAAAAAAAAAAAAAAAAAAAAAAAAAAAAAAAAAAAGCTACGTCTCCCCGCACACTGTTCTGGCACACTATTCCCCACACACCCCACGCCCCTTGTGATCCCTTAAAGTGGCAGTCCACTCTCGCTATCCACTTCGGTTTCTGCTTCAGCTTCAGCCTCGCTCACTAAAGTGCCCTATAGTGCGCTGTCTCCTGATACGCTGATCACCACTCCGTCGCTTATAATTGTAATCCTTACAGATGACTTATTGTTACTTATGGTTACTTATATTTGCATACAGTTGCTGTATAATTAGTATGGTTAGCTTGTGGTTGGCTGATAGTTAGTATCTATATTAGCATTTTGTTAGTGACAGTCTTCAACGGCCTTAAAACGGCCAACCATTTCAGCTCTTATCATCGCTTGCTGGAGAACAATTTTACAGTTGACAAATGGTTGGTGTATGAGATCGCACCAGATAGCACTAGACAGCACCAAATAGCATAAGACAACACTGGGCCAACTAGGCCGACGTCAGTCTTCCGTCTATCCTCCTCCACCAGCAATCCGCTGCCGCTGTAACCACATTCACTATGATGCCTTTGTATATGCCTTTGTATATGCCCTGTATGCCTTTGTATGCCTTTGTATGGTTAGCAGAAGGCAATTGACATCCAGGTAGCATATAGGTTTTATCAATGAATGCAATGAATACAATACTGAGAATGGAAACCAGCAATAAAAAATGACACTCACTGTCCTTCTGTAGTCCAGCACACGGCAGTCTATCAGCAGTTTATCAAAAATCTAGCAATAATCAGTGGTCAGTGGTCAGCTGCTGCTTCTCTCACTGAGGTACTCTGCAACTCTGTATGCT
Organism: Rana temporaria; assembly: GCF_905171775.1. NCBI lineage: Eukaryota > Metazoa > Chordata > Amphibia > Anura > Ranidae > Rana > Rana temporaria. The sequence goes on along the minus strand of NC_053489.1, from coordinate 286,671,984 downwards.
GAACCGCGCCGACACACCGACACACCAGGGGGCTCTCACCACCTAATACAGCCTGTAGCAGACGGAACAGACTGCAGTCTGCAGATTGCAGACCGCAGTTTCCTCACCGCTCCTCAGCTCCTCAGCTCCCCCGACCGTACAGCGCGCCCAGCACTCGCCCAGCACACAGAGCCCGAGCCCCTCGGCTCCTCCAGTACCTGTGAGCGTCGGAGCTCACTAACTCACGTCTCCTGGGGGGTCTTCACGATCCTCACAACCGCTCTCCACAGCGCAGCACAAGGCAGCACAACAGCGCATCCGGCCGGCAGAACGAGAGATAGAGGGAGCGGGGGGGGGGGGGGCACGGCGGGGGGGAAAGGAAGGGACACAGCCTAGTGCGCGCCCGAGCAATCCATGGAGCCCTCGGAGCTCATCACAGCCAGCAGCGTGCTAGCAGCGCGTCCCGACGAGCGCCCTCATCAGGCCCCTCCCTCTGACGCCAATCTCATTTCTTGAGGCCCAAAAATGTCAGGAGAGTACAGATATCCCCCAAATTGCCACTTTTTGGAATATAGACAGTCCAAGGTATTTAGTAAGAGGCATGGTGAGTTTTTTGAAGTTGTAATTTATTGGAAATGTATTTATTACTGTCACCAGTGCAGTACCTAGTCATAATATAACTGGTGTGGCAATGATCAGGGACACGGACTGGTGACAGTACGGGGGAAAAAAAAAAAAAACATTTTCAATTATGTTTCCTTTTTTACACATTATGTTTTCTTATAGCAATGCTATAAGCAGACACTTGATTCATTCAGTTTGTTTTGTTGTGATGAGCTGTGATTGGCCATAACTGATCACATGGCACAGCTGGGTTGTGATTGGCCCAGTCTGTGCCATGTGATCACTGTGACTAATCACAGCTAACAACACAATTGTACACAATGGATGGCTTAAAAGAAAGCCATCTATTGTTTACAACTATCATGTGACCTGCTGTGATTTGTTACAGCGGTCACATGGTACCTGGCAGCGGCCTTATACAGTGATCAGTTATTAGCTTTGTCTAGTGGACACAGCCGGCGATGGATGGCACAGCTGTGCAAGCGGCGCGGTGCAGGACGACGTCACGTGATGTCCACCCGGCTCAACGAAAGTCCTGCCCAGGCATCATCTTGCTATAGGCTGGGCGAGAAGTGATTAAAGCAGTACTAAACCTATCTATTTAACTGTTTAACCACTTCCGGACCGCCGCATGTACATATACATACAGAATGGCACGGACAGGCACATTGGCGTTCCTGTACGTCCCTACCTAGACGTGGGTCGGGGGTCCGATCGGGACCCCCCCGGTACATGCGGCGGTTCCCGTGGCTTCAGGAGCGATCCGGGACGAGGGCGCGGCTATTCGTTTCTAGCCACCCCCTCGCAATCGCTCCCCGGAGCTGAAGAACGGGGAGAGCCGTATGTAAACACGGCTTTCCCGTGCTTCACTGTGGCGGCTGCATCGATCGAGTGATCCCTTTTATAGGGAGACTCGATCGATGACGTCAGTCCTACAGCCACACCCCCCTACAGTTGTAAACACACACTAGGTGAACCCTAACTCCTACAGCGCCCCCTGTGGTTAACTCCCAAACTGCAACTGTCATTTTCACAATAAACAATGCAATTTAAATGCATTTTTTGCTGTGAAAATGACAATGTCCCAAAAATGATTAAAAATTGTCCGAAGTGTCCGCCATAATGTCGCAGTCACGAAAAAAATCGCTAATCGCTGCCATTAGTAGTAAAAAAAAATAATAAAACTATCCCCTATTTTGTAAACGCTATAAATTTTGCGCAAACCAATCGATAAACGCTTATTGCGTTTTTTTTTTTTTACCAAAAATAGGTAGCAGAATACGTATCGGCCTGAACTGAGGGGAAAAAAAAATGTTATATATGTTTTTGGGGGATATTTATTATAGCAAAAAGTAAAAAATATTGTTGTTTTTTTTCAAAATTGTCGCTCTATTTTTGTTTATAGCGCAAAAAATAAAAACCGCAGAGGTGATCAAATACCACCAAAAGAAAGCTCTATTTGTGGGGAAAAAAGGACGCCAATTTTGTTTGGCAGCCACGTCGCACGACCGCGCAATTGTCTGTTAAAGCGACGCAGTGCCGAATTGTAAAAACCCCTTGGGTCATTTAGCAGCATATTGGTTCCGGTCCTTAAGTGGTTAAAAAAAAACTGTTACATTCTAGACATGCTGTGAGTGATAACTGTCACAGGTGCTTTTGCTGTCAACCAAATTGTCAAACCCTCAAGTGTCATAATTGGTCACCTGTGCAGCACCCTGGCAACTGCAGATCAAAGAAAGGCTAAGATGGCAGCTTCCTTGGTTATAAATGATACACTAGTTTAGTTTGGCTTTACTATACTGGTATGTCCTTAATAAGTAAGTGGCTCTTCTATGTGGTTTCTTTAATGGTGATTTTTATCAATGTTACTTTTTTTTTTTTTATATATATATATATATATATTTAGGATAAAGTTGGAGAATTTGCCAAACTATCTAAAACTGAGCTCTTGGAAGCAACAGAGAAGTCCATTGGTCCTCCAGAAATGCACCGATTTCATTGTGAACTAAAAAACTGCAGAGAAAAGGAAAAAGAAATTGAGGTACTCTTTGAGCTTGAGAAATTTTGTGTCGATTATAAATGATACATACCAAATTTGTAGGCTTAGCTTGTTGACCTTCAATTAAAGGCCATTAAGCAAATTACAAAACAATAATTGGAGATTTTCCTACCCTCTGGGACGGAAAATATAGATTTTATTAAAAACAGGAGGCGAGTATTATGCTATAATCTTTCTTTACTGTCAACCAGCAGCAAGAGAGTTAATGAAAAGAAAAAACGTTACACAGATGGATATGCAAATGAACATAGGTAGACTGTCCAATCAGGTAACAGAGTACGCTATAAAGGTGAGGTGTAGATGATGCTCTTCCTCTTTTTCTTGATGATAAACTAGACTGGAAACCACTTGAACTGGAGGCTAATCGGGGTAACTTGAACTGGAAACTTATACTTCAATATGTCATGAAGTCCACCGTAGAATAGGCGTATTTAAGCTGAAAAAAGAATACATTATGTAAGAACAAGATAAATCTCTAAGGGTAGGGTATTAGGGTGGGATAATACTCGCCTCCTGTTTTTAATAAAATCTATATTTTCCGTCCCAGAGGGTAGGAAAATCTCCAATTTTATGGCAAACAGGAGGCTCATATTATGCTAGTTCAAAGCTGTGTACCCTAGCATTAGATAAACATACAACCTATAGTTATAATGCATTCATAGACACATGAGATTCAGGTTTAAAATAGAAATTCTTAAAGGTGGATTCTGAAGACCAGTTTGCTGTTCGCATTAAATCTGATAGTGAACCACCTGATTGAAATACCTTAGTGGCCATAGCGCCTCTGGTGGAGTGGGCGCCAAATATGGAAATGTCAATGCCTGCTAAATCCATGGTTTGTCTCACCCATCTAGCTAAGGTGGGTGAGGAAACTGGATGGAAGGGTTTGCAGTAGGAAATCAGTAATTGGGATGAGACAGGGTCTCTAAAAGGGTGTGATTTAGTTTCATAGGTTTTTAGACATTGGACTACACAAAGGTTTGGGTTGAAGGGAAAGGCCGGATAGAAGACCGAATGTAAGTTGGTCTTTGTGCGTCTGAAAATGGAAAATCGAACGCCCTGGGGGGAGAATTGTCTACGGGATATATCTAGGGCTTTTACATCCGCTACTCTTTTGAGGGAGATAAGACAAAGTAGTACCGTTAGTTTGAAGGATAGATGTTTAAAAGACAGATTCTCGTTATCGCCCCAGGAGTTAAGAAAATTTAAGAGGATGGAAACATCCCAAGTAGAAAGGTATTTGGGTTTAGGAGGTCTTTTGAATTTTATGCCTTTCATTAATTTGCAGACCAATGGATGTTTCCCTATTGGAATAGAATCTACGGGTGAGTGACTCGAGGAAATGGCTGAACGATATACGTTAATAGTTCTGTAGGCCTTGCCGGAAGAGAAAGCGTCAGATAGGAAATTTAACACGTGAGGGAGAGGTGCATGTAAGGGATCCAGATCCCTTTGCATGCACCAATTAGACCAAAGTTTCCAGGCTGATCTGTAAGCTGTTTTGGTTCCTGGAGCCCAGGCTTCTGACAAGATGTCTCTAGATGTCTGCGAAAGTTCTGAGATAATTCCCGATTGCCTGATAACTTCCAGGCTACCAGGGAAAGAACTCCTGAGATTATTAGAGGATGAGGATTCTGAAATGGGTCTAGTAGAATAGAAGGGAATACTGGGAGTAATCGTGGGTAGTCTATGCTCATCTCCAGAGCCTGGGGGAACCATGTTTGGGATGGCCAGTAAGGGGTTATCAGAACTATGTTCGATTCCAGGTAACGTGTCAGGAGAAGAACCCTTGAAATTAGAGTGAAGGGAGGGAAAGCGTAAGATGTTCCTTTCGGCCAAATTTGTAGAAGGGCGTCTGTCCCCAATGCTTCTGGGTCTGGACGCCAACTGAAGTAAGTTGGAATCTGTCTGTTCAGGCGTGATGCAAACAGATCTATTTGTAAAGGACCCCACAGGGAGTTTAGATGTTGAAAGATTGGCTTGTTCAACATCCAATCGCTGGAATCTGTTAGATAACGGGAATTCCAGTCTGCGATGGAATTGGATAGGCCTGGGATGTATTCCGCCTTCAATATAATGTTCTTGTCCAGGCAAAAATGCCAAAAATCCTTTGCCATGTTCGCCAAAGGTTTGGATTTCGTACCTCCTAATCGATTGATGTATTGTACTGCGGATATGTTGTCCATGCGCAGGAGAATACAACAATCGGACCTGTCTCTCGCGAAACTCTTGAGAGCAAATGATCCCGCTAGGAGTTCGAGACAATTGATATGCAACCGAGCTTCGTCTGGAGACCATTTCCCTCCCGTTGTAAGAGGGCCGCAGCGGGCACCCCAGCCTGAGTTGCTTGCATCTGATTCTATTATCAAATCCGGATGTGGATGGAAGATTGTCTTCCCATTCCACATCTGGATGTGAGTCAGCCACCAAAGTAATTCTTCTTTGGTGTCCGGGGTTAGTGTTATCTCGTCGGAATATGCCAGACCGTCTCTTAGATGTTGAGCTTTTAGTCTCTGTAGTGCTCTGTAGTGTAGAGGTGCCGGAAATATCGCTTGAATGGAAGCTGATAATAGACCGACAATCCTTGCAATTGTCCGAAGAGATATTTGACTTTTGTTCAGGACTGAGCGAATCTCTCTTCTGATCGTCTTCAATTTCCTGTTTGGAAGACTCAGAAGGGATAGTTGGGTGTTGACGAGAAAACCCAGAAATTCTACCTCCTTTGAAGGGGTTAAGATGGATTTCTTGTAATTGATTATGAATCCCAGCATGTTCAGAAGGGATATTGTCCATTGAACGTGTAACTGAATGGTCTGAAGTGATTGTGCCATGATCAAAATGTCGTCTAAATATATTATTAGACGAACACCCCTGCTCCTCAGAGCCGCTACTACTGGTTTCAGTAATTTTGTAAAGCACCAGGGGGCAGATGACAGCCCGAACGGGAGACTGGTGAATTGCCATTTCTTGTTTTGCCATAGGAATTGAAGAAATGGTTGGGAATTCTTGTGCATGTGTACAGAAAGGTAGGCATCTTTCAGATCTATTTTGGCCAACCAGTCGTCTTGTAATAAAAGGTCTTTTAACAGGTGAATACCTTCCATTTTGAAATGGCGGTAATGGACGAAATTGTTTAGGTATTTCAGATTTATTACTGGTCTGAAACCTCCGTCCTTCTTTTTGACCAGGAACAGGTTGCTCACAAAACCTGGAGTTTGTAGGGGAACCTGAACTATGGCCCCTTTGGAGTAAAGCTCTTTTATCTCCAGTGAGATGAGCTTTTTGTCCTCTTCTGAGAACCTTATTGGAATAGGGTCCTGACTTAGAGTCGGTAGAGAGGTGAAATCTATCCGGTAACCTAACACGGTGTTCAGAATCCACGCATCTGAGGTTATCATATTCCAACTTTGGAAAAAATACATTATCCTGCCTCCCAAGGGAATTGGGGAAAAACACCTCGGATGGGGACTTACCAAAGGAAGGTCTTGACCTGGGAAAACCGCGATGGCCTCTCGCTCTCCAAGGTCTAGCTCTTTGTGGGAAGAAAGGGGATTGTTGATAGGTGTTAACCGGTTGGGCAAAGTGATCTGATCTGGGAGGGCCTCTGGGGAAGTGACCTTCGGTAGAAGGTCTGCTGGGAAATCGGCCCCTACGTTTCCCAGCTCTGGGAAAAACTCTTGGTTGGAAAACCTTTTTGAGTGACGATTGGGCCTTGTCTAGAGATGTAAAGAGAGCCACGTATTTGTTGATCTCTTTTATAAAAGAGTCACCGAAAAGTAGACCCTCGGTGATGGAAGATGGTTGAGATGAAGCAAGATGCATAAGCTGTGGATCCAGCTTCATCAGAATCGATCTTCTTCTTTCGTTAGAGATGGCCGCATTGGCGTTGCCAAATAGCACAAAGGCTCGCTGAGCCCAACCTTTCAGGATATTTAAATCTATCGGGGTGTTAGATGAAACTGCCTCTTCTGTTAAATCCAGAATCTTAGCTAAGGGGCCTAACATGTCTAATAATTTGTCTTGACAGAAGCGAAATGATCTGTCCACACCCTTTTTTGGGTGTTTTCCTGATTTTAGAAGAAATTTTACTAGTGCGGGGTCTAATTCAGGTGTATTGGCTAATTTCTTTGGGAGGGAAGGTCTCGGGCACTCTGCTCTTAACTTACTAGCCTCGTTCTTATCCAATGGTTTCTGGATCCAGAGGCTTAAAAATTTTGTAACTAAGGAATGGGCCACCCATTCTCCTGAACGGGGGTGTTTAATTTGACCTGGGTCGAAATACGGGTCACCAGAGCCGTCTAAGATTGTGTCCTCGGACTCCTCCTTTTCAAGGGGTATACCCTCTTCCGTATCAGAGACATACTCGTATTCAGAGTCTCCTTCCTCTTCCGATAGAGCGTCCTCATTAGAAGAGGAATTGCTGGACGAGGTACGGTAAGAGTCTGGTTTCTGCCTTTTTGAGGCCATTTTTACCCGTTGAACGAGCAACTCCTCCCGGGCAGAGGGTGTAATGTGTGACTTCTTGTCACTAAAAATAGCCTTTCCTTTACTAGAAGGCTTAGAAGATTCACCCTGGTTCTCCATCAGGACCATTCTTTTAGAATGGGAGGGACCGGTATGAGATGCATGATGTCGCTTTTGAGACACTTTACCCCCTTTTTTCAATCCCTGGATCATGTGGTATGTAGAGTCCTCCGCTGACCAATAAATGTCAGATGGGGTAGCAGGTAAAGGTTTCTGGGTAACCTGAGGTTTACTTTGGGACAGGGCCATGACTACCGATTGTGCAATGGAATCATGCATAGAAGATATGGCCGTTTGCATAGCAGAGTGGATGGATTTATCTACTATGGATTGGATTTTTTGGTTTTCCTCAGGGGTATCTGAGGGGGTAACGGTAGTGTGATCTTTATCAGACATAGTGGCTGAAGACAAATTGTCCTGCAAGAGAAAATATAATAGGACAACTAATTAGTATATGCAGTCGAATTATATATATCTGTTTTGTATCAGCAGATAATACACATGTCAGTAAGCGGCATATATATTAAAAGCATATACCTCAAACATACATATATATATTATAATTAATATTCAGACTGCAGCTCAGTGTTTGTAAGTATATATATCTATATATACATATACATCCACAATTAACATACAACTACATGTATATATCAATGAACAAACATAAGTTATTTAACATTAGAAATTGTGAATGCTATGTTTTACCGTATGTGTTACTATGTGTGTGTGTGACAGGCACACAGACACACAGAAGAAAGCATTTCTTGCTTGTGTCCCTGACAGAAACTTTCTGTCAGGGAAACAGCGGTATCGCAGTGTTGCAGTGTCGTGAGGGGAGACACTGTGTGACAGGCTGCGAATCCGCGCGGCACCGCGCACAGCTGATCACCAGCTGAGGAGAAAAATGATAGCCTGTAGTGTCGGGAACCCGTCGGAACGGCCGCGGTAAAGGGACGTGGGTTGTCAGGGTATGAGAGAAATGTTGAAAGCGGGAATGAATGAAAAAAGGTGAGGAGACACCTGAGGAGATAATGAGTAGGAGAAGGGGGGGGGGGGTGGGCAGTGGAGGTGCTGATTAAGGATGAAAGTGTGACCCTGCAAAGCTGAGACAAGTGCAGGTTTGCAGGGAAATTCTTTGTCGAATATGAGTATAAATATATATATATATGTAAGAGTTATATATATATATATATATATATAATCTAAGTATAAGCATAAGCACCTGAGGAGAATTTTTTAAAGTACTTATCTGGCTGGAGCAGCAAGAAAGAGGAAGAGCATCATCTACACCTCACCTTTATAGCATACTCTGTTACCTGATTGGACAGTCTACCTATGTTCATTTGCATATCCATCTGTGTAACGTTTTTTCTTTTCATTAACTCTCTTGCTGCTGGTTGACAGTAAAGAAAGATTATAGCATAATATGAGCCTCCTGTTTGCCATAAAATTAACATTTATTTTTTATTTTTGCAAGCCTTTTTTTTAACATTTCATCTATTTCTCCTCTGCCTCTAGGAGTCATGCCTGTGATTGTAAAAGTAGGATTAAAGTTTGAATGTTTGCTCTACTTTTGTGGGGAAAAATGGCAAATAATATAGCATATACAATTGCTACATAAGTCATATTGTAATTGAATAGTTTTAAAAATTACCTTTCCTTTTCAATATGCAGTTTTGTAATTTTATGCAAAATGGCAACCATAAAGTGGATGTTTTTTTATGTCATAATGTAGAGAATACAATTTCCTATCATCTGTGCCCAGTCTTGCCACACAGAGTTAATCCAGCTCTGAGCAATCCTCTTTTATTGTTCAGTGAAAATTAACAGACTTCCAGATAAAAACCTGTCTAAATAAAAAGTCCTTTCCGTCCCCTTGCTTTGAGTGACATACATTACCTCTCACAATGAACTGTGGATCACCCCCCATATTATGATAAACATCCAGGAATGTGCATGTGTCCAAGCTAGTGCACGAGATATGTAAAAACCCTGTCACTCGAAGCAAGGGGACGGAAAGGACTTTTTATTTAGATAGGTTTTTATCTGGAAGTCTGTTAATTTTCACTGAACAATAAAAGTGGATTGCTCAGAGCTGGATTAACTATGTGTGGCAAGACTGGGCACAGATGATAGAAAATCGTATTCTCTACATTGTTTACATCCACTTTAATGCGTTCTATACACAGAATTTTACAGAACGCCCCCCAGAAATGTAATTTCCTTCTTGTGTGATTGGCTCCCTAAAGTCTGCATTAGGATACAAGTCAGATTTTGGGCAACCTCTGCAACAAAAATTTCATTTTTGGTGAGATACTCCCTAATTTGGCCTCATGTACACTGCTGCTGTTAAACGGACATTCAGAGGCAGTTGGATGCTTTTTTCGACTGCCCCTGAACACATTCAATGTTATCTTTTGTGACCACGTACACTATCTCGTTTACAGTAGTTTTTAGGCAGTTGCTTTTAACAGCGTTTCTTTAAAAGCAAAAAAATTAGTTCAGACGCTGAGATTTCCACGTTTCAGAAGCTATACGCGCCACCGGCGTTTAGCCGCGTTTGCGTTTATAGGCGTTTTTTGCCCATTTAAAAAAAATATTCTAAATGCAAATGCGGCAAAACGGACGTTTTTAAACGTGGATTAATATCTGTCAAGTCTAATCATTTAGGAGCAGTTGTAAAAATGTCCCGTGTACATGGAGCTTAAAGGATACAGACCTTGCTGCTCTCCTCATTGGAACCCTGCAAATGCAGCAGCTGACTGATGACTATAAAATCAGTCCATTCTCTTCCATTCTGCACATGGACACAGATAAACAGCTATTTCTTTGGTATAATAAAATATAGAAATCTGCCACAACGTTTGTTATCCTTGCAATATACATTGCTCACCCAGAGGGGAATGTGTTTTTTTTTTTCTCAACAAAAGTAGAGTTACTCTTTCAAGCTTAGATCAGTTCTGCAGCCAGTCATGCTGAAATAGACTGTTTCTTAGTGGTAGAACTATACATGCACATTGAAATTAACACCTATGGAAGGACTTACTGTAACAATTCCAATTCAGAACAGCTTAGAAGAGACCTAAACAAGTTTAATTAAAAAAAAAAAAAAAAAAACTTTTTGGGGGTTATTGTTTGTATGTGTTTTTTTTTTTTTTTCTTTATATTTTTTTCTGCATTTTCCCAGTAAAATGCCATCTAGTGTGAACTAAGGGCCCTTTCACACTGGTGCGTTTTTTGCCGTGTTTTTCCTGCGTTTTCGCGGTAAAAATAGCGCTATTAAAACACTCATAAAACGCTCTCCATGCCCCTCTCCATTGAAATGAATTAAAAAATGCTGTAAAAACGCGGTAAAAACGGAGCGTTAAAGACGCGGTAAAACACCGCGATTTTACCGCGTTTTTAATTCATTTCAATGGAGAGGGGCATGGGGGGCGTTTTTAATAGCGCTATTTTTACCGCAAAAATAGCGGGGAAAAACGCACCAGTGTGAAAGGGCCCTAAGTCTGTTTTTTTGCAAAGCTATTTTTAGATGGGAAAAAACAAGCTAAATAGGTGATAAGCGCTCCAGGTATGTGATAAATCACAACCACAGTGTATAAATAAATGAATGAAACACAATCAAAAACAAAAGGGGAAGTGAGTGACCAAACTCAAAGTGTGCAGTGCGTGTCAAAAAATACACTAGAAAGAAATCTGTGTTAGGACACCGTGAAACCCTTTGGGGGTGTCCCGTCCAGTGGCGTCTCCAGCTTTCATATTTAGGGGGGGCACATGGGGGGACAGGGAAAAAAGTAGGGGGGCCAACTATAAAATGCAATTTTATATATATACAGTATATATATATAAAATCTCCTGGGGCCCTTTACTACGATCCCACTATGGGCCCTTTCACATGTTCTGCAGTGAGCTCCCTTCCTACTATACTGGGGCCCCCCAGGGTGGCAGAAAACAAGAGATATATGTCACCAGCACACCAATAAAATATAAGGGTCCAAAGCAGTGGGAGAACTTTCAGGGTTGCAAAGGTTGTCTTGCCACCGGGGCCTGGTGTTCTGCCACTGTGGGGTTCCCCAGCTGTCCTGTCCCTGCTATTGACAGCGCTGGTCTGCCGTCTGTCTCCTTGGCAGGGGCGGCAGTCTATTAGGACCTAGTGCTGGTGACATTATGGGTGCATGCAGGGGAAGGCTGGCACTATTGGTTATAGAGAGCCGAGCCCCCAGCTGGTCACCTAGCAGCAGTAATGCTGTATAACCTTCTCTGTTGACATGCTGATCGGGATGTGATCCAGGTGATGTGCCCAGTCAGATCTAATAAACACAATATTTATTAGCATCAAGAGTACAACCACATAAATATAATCAACCGTATGATCAGCAGCCATGTGGGCTCTATGCCTGTAAAGTGTGGGCTTTGATCAATAAAATCTCTGATATTTAACACTAGGATTTGACTAAGAGCATCACCTGGATTGCATCCCGATCAGCATGTCAGAGAAGGGTCCACTGCTGCTAAGCAACCTGCAGGGAGCTCAACTGTCTACAACCAATAGAGATGGGCTCGGGTGTGTTTGAAATCCCACATGCCCGATCCCGCCAGGAAGCCGACACTCCACAGTGCTAATCACAGCCAGTGAGACATTTCCTGATCTGTGCAGCTGCGGACCGGGAAATGTCTCACTGCCTGTGATTAGCGCTGTGCAGTGTGGGCTTCCTGGCAGGCTCTGGCATGTGGAATTTTGAACATGCCCAGCCCATCTCTAACAACAAATTGTGCTGGCCCTCCTGTACATCAGCCCCATAAAGTAACCAGCTCTGGGTTCCAATGTCCTGCCGCCGCTGCCATGGAGACAGAGACCAGCGCTGTGAATAGCCGGGACAGGACAGTAACTCTGGTTGTTCCAGCACTGGTCCACACTGGGACGATTCCCCCATCCACCTATAATGTGTAGATGAGGGAATTGGATCATTTCTTTTTTTTTTTTATTCAACCTAATAGTTGAATGAAAAAAAGTGATCAATGTATGGGCTGCCTAAGAGCTAAGACCAGCCATAGACAGTTTAAATCTCAGTTGGTTCAGCAGGAACTGGCTGAGATTTGAACCATTAATGAGCAGATTCTCTTATGATTATCACCAGTGGTTGCTGTATAGAATACAATTGCTGGGCAGGAGGGATATTCCTGTCACCACTGTCTGTTGATGGGGGAATCATGCAAGTTTCTTTCCTGCAATCTGTGGATGTAGGAAAAAAATGTGCATTGTATATTACCTGCCTAACTGAAAGTGAAAGTGTAACAGAATGGCCCGTGACACCCAGAGACTTTTGAAGGATGGGGTTTACTCCTGTGCCAGCGTCACTATGCCCTTTTGGGCATAGGGTGACTGAGAAATGATAATTATAAATTACATGAGATGGGACATTACTGATAATTCATGTATTGCAGGATATCTTGAAATATTACAAGTTGTTAAAGACTCCGACAGGTCAATAAAGTGTTTTCATTCAATGGGGGGACACATGCTTTTGAGGTGTTAATTGAGCCTGCTCCTAGACATTCCTTTGTGTGATGCTAATACTGTTTTGTGTCCATTGTGCTAATTAGGTCTTCTCCTAAGACCTGTTCATTGTGTATGCTAATGACAATGTTAAGATGTGGAATGTGACTTGTCAAGCTGTAGTAATTAACCCCTCTAAATGCGGAGCCAGACCGTCTGGGTAATAAGTAGTAATTAACTCATCGGAATGTTATTATCTAAAAGAATGTGTATGAAGCCCCCCATTGTGTGATGTGTGGGTGGAGTGCGTCTTTGTCCCTGTGATTAACTGTAACATGCTTGTACTGTATATAACAAAGCTAAGTTACCATTAAAGGATTCATTCATTCATTTTGGAGCCAGTACCAGAGCTTGTTTTGTCTCGTTTATTCTGGGAAATGAAATGGGTCGTGTCTGATGTCTGTCGGACTGTCGGATAACCTGTCGTGGGGCGATGGATTGGAATATCGTAAACGGTGGTGACCGTTACAGAAAGTAAATTGTGAATGTCTTGAAAGAACAGGAGAGGGGGAGGGAGACAGATGGGGGGGGACAGAAGGGATGGAGATAATTCAGTTCAGTGATTACAGTGTACTGCAGTCTGCAGTGCACACACATACCCACGGTCCAGGCTAGAATCTCAGGCATCATTCACACACATGCTGCTGATTTTCATATTTCCTGAACACACATCCCCTCTCTTCAGATACAGCACACCGAGATAGTGTGGGCGGGACTGAAAGGAGAAGGAGGAGGAGCTTTATTCCTCCCTGCTCGTATGTGAGGAGAGTGGGGGGGGTGGCTAGACTCGCTGGGCTGTAAAAGAGTGTCATAGACTGACACTTGGCTCAGCTTGCAGTCACCACTCTCGGAATTTACAGGCTGGTTCTCCTGTCCTAAGGACGGGAGAAATCAGTCTGTTTTTTTTAGTAACTGAGATGAAGGCTTGGGCCCCCCTCCCCCACAGTGCTCATGGAGTCCTTTCTGCAACTCGCTCTTCTCCGTGCCAATGAGGATGCAGGGGAAGGAGCAGATCGGGCGGCTGTGGTTGTGTGAACGCTTGCATTATGCAGTGTCAGCGAGCAGAGGGAGGGGGGAGGAATGCCCCGCAGAGCTGACTGGGGACGCTCTCCCTCTCAGGAGAGACTGTTACTCCAGCGGCGGCCCAAAAAAAAAAAAAAAAAAAGCAAAAAAAAAAAAAAATTTTTTTTTTTTGGGGGGGCACATGGTGGGGCACAGCATAATGTTGGGGGGGTCAGGGCCCCCTCTGGCCCCCCCCTAGAGACGCCTCTGGTCCCGTCCCCTGTGGGTTTAAAAGTCACTGGAATGTGCACACATAAAATAAATAATATATAAGGTATATGATATAAAAGATATATATAAGATATGATATATAATATACAAAATGTGATATCTAATATATGTGAATAGAAATGTGTAATAAACAACAATGGTAATGATGATATGACAGTCTATTAATGAGGGTAATGGGATGTCCACATGTGAAGATTCCTGTATGTGAGGCAGTAATTGGGGAATCCTTATTGATGTTGTAGTGCCCTTACCATGAAGATGCTATATGTGCGCATATAGGGATATCCCTCCGGGTCTCCGATCACCTTTCTCCTGGGATCACTCAGTGCAGGTAGTTCCAACTGCTGTGTGCCATGAAGGTGTTATATGTACACATATAATGCTGGTCTTCCGGGTCTCCGTTTCCCTTTCTCCTGGGGTCACTCAGTTCAAGTTGGTTCCAGCTGCTGTATAACTCCAAAAGGTCCAAATAGGGGTGGTCCAATAGATAGAGCAATGGGGTGGGGAGAAAAAAGATTGCCTCCGATTGTGTAGTGGGTTTAAGGATCCAAAAGTATTTATTAAAGCATAAAAAGCAGGTAACACAGGAGGTAGCACAGAAGGCGTTTTGTAATGACAAACAGCGTTGGTATGTAAAGTGCAGACGTGGCGTTTGAAATTACCGCCTTACGTCCGATGGCCTCCGGCTTGTGTGAGTGTTTTCCTCGGTCTCGACTTGCGACTCCCTACGGCGTTATGTCACGTACCTCGTGACTTCATCAGGGGATTCTATCCCCTGATGAAGTCACGAGGTACGTGACGTAACGTGACGTAACGCCGTAGGGAGTCGCAAGTCGAGACCGAGGAAAACACTCACACAAGCCGGAGGCCATCGGACGTAAGGCGGTAATTTCAAACGCCACGTCTGCACTTTACATACCAACGCTGTTTGTCATTACAAAACGCCTTCTGTGCTACCTCCTGTGTTACCTGCTTTTTATGCTTTAATAAATACTTTTGGATCCTTAAACCCACTACACAATCGGAGGCAATCTTTTTTCTCCCCACCCCATTGCTCTATCTATTGGACCACCCCTATTTGGACCTTTTGGAGTTATACAGCAGCTGGAACCAACTTGAACTGAGTGACCCCAGGAGAAAGGGAAACGGAGACCCGGAAGACCAGCATTATATGTGTACATATAACACCTTCATGGCACACAGCAGTTGGAACTACCTGCACTGAGTGATCCCAGGAGAAAGGTGATCGGAGACCCGGAGGGATATCCCTATATGCGCACATATAGCATCTTCATGGTAAGGGCACTACAACATCAATAAGGATTCCCCAATTACTGCCTCACATACAGGAATCTTCACATGTGGACATCCCATTACCCTCATTAATAGACTGTCATATCATCATTACCATTGTTGTTTATTACACATTTCTATTCACATATATTAGATATCACATTTTGTATATTATATATCATATCTTATATATATCTTTTATATCATATACCTTATATATTATTTATTTTATGTGTGCACATTCCAGTGACTTTTAAACCCACAGGGGACGGGACACCCCCAAAGGGTTTCACGGTGTCCTAACACAGATTTCTTTCTAGTGTATTTTTTGACACGCACTGCACACTTTGAGTTTGGTCACTCACTTCCCCTTTTGTTTTTGATTGTGTTTCATTCATTTATTTATACACTGTGGTTGTGATTTATCACATACCTGGAGCGCTTATCACCTATTTAGCTTGTTTTTTCCTTTCTGTGTTATGTGAACACTTTTAGATATAGCTGCCCCAGGTACAATCTGCACACTATTTTTTCATATTCTGTTTACTCACAGTAGCGCATTGGAATTTATTATTTAATATTTTTAGATGGGGAAAACAATATTGTGGTGATTTCAGTAGCACCTAGTGACTTGTGCAAATTTTTTTAGAATAAATGTAAAGGTCATGAAGAGGTTTTAGAAAAACTGAAGCAGGGGAATGAACGCTACAAGCAGGATGTTGAGAGATATTATGAAAGGAAGCGTCACCTTGATAAAATCAAGATGCTGGAGAGGAAACGACCTTGGGTGGTAAGATTCCCTTTTAATTACAATTTTTGTTGACTGTGGTTTTCATACACGAGTAAAATTTTTTTTATATATAGTGTGTAATTGATTGTAGTTGTGACCTTTTTGTCCTGTTGTACAATATTGTACCCAAAACTATACTTTGCCTTGTTTTAATTGGGGAACCATTATTAAAGTGGGGGAACCTGTACTGGTGCCAATTGTTTAGGGAGGGTCTGTCTTTTTTTTTTTTTTTTTTTAGAGAGGTTTCCTATTAAAAGAGAAGTATGGGATTGCACTACTGTGACCCATAGAAGCCCAGCTGAATGAGCTCAGACTGGACTTCTCCTTTTAAATCCTGAGTGATGAGTAATCTCCCAGATGGGGCCCACAGACAGCAAATATAAACCTGACGCATTAACCATTCTGTGTTCTGTTTAACCACTTTAATACCAGGCACTTTCACCCCCTTCCTGCCCAGGTCAATTTTCAGCTTTCAGCATTGTCTCACTTTAAATGACAATTAGGCAGGCTGTCATTATTATTATTATTTTTTATTTATTTTTTATTTTTTTCGGAAATTCAGAATGTAAAACCTATTTCTGTCAAATATTTTAGCAAATGGCTTCATGATATACTTTCCCTCATTAGGAATATGAAAATTGTCGTCAACAATATGAAGAGGTGAAACAAAAACGTGATAAGTTAAAAGAAGATCTTAAGGGAAAACAAGAATCTCAAGCTCCTCTTAATCAACAAATCCAGCAATATGATAAGCAGCAAAAGCAAATAGATGTGAGAATTAAAGAAAAAGTAAGTGTTCACAGATGTTCCAGTACACAAGGAAGCTTGCAAACCTGGATGCTTATAGAGTGCCCAAAGCCTTGGGACGGATGGGGGCATGATGGGCTCCATAGAGTTTCAAAAGCAGTATGTTGGCAGCTGGAGGTGCTGGCTAGGTACAGTACCTGCCACTTCAGAAATGTTCCCCCCCCCCCGCAAATATTCTTTGCAGTTAAATTATATTAAGTTTAAGAGTAACGTTCCTGCCTAAGAGCGGACACAACAATACACTGTTCTCAATATTAGCAGAAAAGCATCAGTGCACCATAGTTTTACTTTTATAACAGCCTCACTTTCCCTGAAAAGCAACGTCCATCCCTTGTCGAATGACTGTGAGACATGCTTATTGGATCGTGGAATATAACTGGGAGGGCTTAGCCATAAATCTAGAGAAAGTTTCAGTAGCGAAGTAGAATTAAAGTAATACTAAATATGAATTTCATTTACATTGTCCCTTCTGTTTCTGTATATGGATGATGCCACTGTAATTATTTTACAAAAAAAAATTAAAAATCGAAGTACCTTTTTCCTAATGGATATACAGACTGTCGGCAGGGAAACCTAAGCAAGAGGTGCTTCCAGTCCTCTTCTGCTGGTCACATATTAAAAACAAAACAAAAAACGCTTTTGAGATACAGAATAAAAATACAGTTAATTATTAATATCAATAAACTGTTTTAACTAGGGCTTTTTTTCAGGGGGAACTTGGTGGTCAGTTCCACCACCTCTGGCTCAGACCATTTGATGCCTGCTCACCACAATCACTTGTAAACACAGAAGTCTGGTTTCTGTGTTTACAAGTGACAGCTCTGCACCCTGTATGTAATGCAATTCTGGTGTTTAATGCCCCTTTAAGACCCTCTTACTGTTTTCATGAAATTTGACTGACCACATGTGTTGTGATTTGGAGGGTGTGTGTAGGCGGAGGGGTTTTGTAGGGCTTTGGTTAAGTTCCAGCACCTATTGTTTGAGAAAAAAAGCCCTGGTTTTAACTACTTGAAGCATTTATTTTAATTGTTTTTTAAAGTCAGCAGCTACAAACAATGTAGCTGCTGACTTTTAATATCGACACTTACCTGTCCTAGGCGCCCGCGATGTCGGCCCTCCGAGGCTGATCCCTTAGATCCTGGCAGGTCCCGGCGCTGCCACCCTCACTAAGGGAAACAGGCAGTGGAGCCTTGCGGCTTCACTGCCCGTTTCCTACTGCGTATGTGCGAGTCTCTTGGCGCTTTGTGAATGGGCGGCTGCTTTCTGGGATACACACAGTTCCCAGAAGGCAGCGCGCCCCATTCCCCAGAAGACAATGCGAGGACTAGGAAGAGGCAGATTAGGAAGATCCGCATAGCAACTGCAATTTCTGGTAAGTAAACATTTTTTTCAATTATTTTGCAGGATTTTGATGCATTTTTTTTTTTTTTTAGGGTGGACCTCCACTTTTTTTTCTAACACCCTAGAGAATAAAATGGCAGTTGTTGCAATACTTTGTCACACCGTATTTGTGCAATTTTTTTGGAAAAGATACACTTTTTTTAATTAAAAAATAACACAACAGTAAAGTTAGCCCAACTTTTTTCTATATTGTGAAAGATAATGTTACGCTGAGTAAATTGATATCAAACATGTCGCGCTTCAAAATTGCGTCCGCTCATGGAATGGTGACAAATTTTGATACTTGAAAATATCCATTGGCGACATTTAAACATTTCTACAGGTTACCAGTTTTGAGTTACAGAGGAGGTTTTTTAATTATTGCTCTCACGATCGCGGCTATACCTCACATCTGTGGTTTTTCATATGCGGGCGTGACTTGCGTATGTGTGCGACCTAGGCAGTACGGTGTGCTTTACTTTTCTTTTTTTTTTTTTATTATCCCTTTATAGTACACGGTCCTTTTAAAAATACATTTTTGGGTCACTTTTTTCCTATTACAAGGAATGTAAACATCCCTTGTAATAGAAAAAAAAAAGCATGACAAGACCTCTTAAATGTGAGATCTGGGGTCAAAAAGACCTCCGATCAAATATTTACACTAAAATGCAATATTACAAAAAAAAAGTCTTTCATTTTTGTAATAAAATAAAATTCCCCTTTTTAAGTGCATTGGGCGGAATTGACGTTTGACATCGCTTCCACCCTCCAATGCTATGGAGCCGAGTGAGGGCCATCTTTCCCTCACTCAACATCCAGGCTGTAAGGGAAGCAGACGCCATAGTCTCTGCCGCTGCTTACAGCGGAGACGACTGGAGTGTGGCGGGGGGGTGTTAAAAGTGATCTTGTGGTGACTCCACCGCTGAGACCATTTTTATCAGAAAGCGGACCGCCGGCCGTTTTTAAAAATACCGGGATTAAGCTGGCTTCTGCCAAAACAATGGTATTTTGCATCAAAGTACCGACGTATAACAATGACGTCTGGTCCTTTTTAAGTCCTTAAATCATTGTATAAGTATTTATTTGAAATCTAATCTTTTTTATTTTTGCCAATAACATTGTGTGGGTGGATTTCTGCTAGTCACAGGTGGTGTCACGCCCCTCCAGATTATGTCTTAGAATAACAGGGAGGTAAAGTGTCCATCAATCTACATGTAATATTCCACCTCCATTGTGTGTAGCTGGTTAGTGGGCATGGAGGAAGAGCAGGAGAGTAAGCTGTCATTTACCACTGTGTGAACATCCCACATATATGACTCTTTAGTCACATGGGCTGCTTGGATGTGATGTGGAGGAAATACTCAGCATAGAAACCCACTGCAAACTGAGCATGTGCAGTAAATGAAAACAAAAACCCTTGCGCACATCTATGTGAACATATAACGCAATATAAAGTGATTCTGCACCACACTTGTGTTCCACTATATCAGGCATGTCCAAAGTCTGGCCCGCGGTCCGGTTTTAAACGTATATATGTTTTGTGGCCCCCGACGATCTCCCAGCGCCGGGGCCACAAAATATATATAGGCTGGCTGCCCTGGAGGGGACAGGGAGGAGGCGGGACTAGTGCCATGCATACAAGAGTATTTCCTGTTTACACGGCAGCCTCTGTAATAGGAATTCCCATCTCTGGTGCTGCCATTGGACAACTGTTGCGGGTATGTGCTTTACCACAACAAAATCCACTGAAAGGTGATTGTTCCTTTATATTTACTGTATATACACCATGTGTGACCACCACCATTAGCAGCTCACCTCCCGTTATGACCTATAAGTAAATAGGTCTTATGGGCTTGTCCCTTTTAAAGGTAATCTATGGATGCAGTCAGATCCTTCCTGTATCTCCTCCAGATCTGCACTCGCTGTCTATAACATTCATCAGTTCTGCAAACAGAATTTTAGAAATGAAGCATACAGATCATTATAGTGCTTTCCATAAAACAAACCATAATTATTAAAAAAAGACTCCTAAATGCAAGCAGCATCTTTGGGGTGGTGAAGGAGCAGTGTATACACCTCCTTCACCGCTCCAGCCTGCATTTTGTCACATATGTTGCCATGCACAAAATCGGGATTCCCTCACCCTGTAGGGATATTCTTTTGGTTCCTGTATTGTATGGGCCAACAGTGAAAAGAAATCTCCAATGGGACAGAAATCGCAAAGAAAAAAATTAACGGGTTACAACCATCTCGTATCCAAATTTGGGAGAAAAAAGTTTTGCTTTTAGTTCTAATTTAAGGACACAGAGGGACATCCCTTGTGGCTTTAAAAGATATATGATTTTATCTATTTTTTTTTTTCTCCATATGTTTATATGCCGCTTAACCGTTTGAATCTAAGCTTGCAAGCATGCAAGTGGCTTGTGGCTGCCATTATATTTATTAAACAAAAAAACATTCATGATGCGCCTTTTTTGAGATTTTCACTTTGTTACCATCTCTTTGTCAAATACGATTCTATTTGTGCACATTAGGGGCACTTTTCTTGCACGTGTGTAAAGTCTAGTTGTTTGTTATTTTTATAGATAAAAATATGTTATACTTACCTGCTCTATTGCAATGGTTTTGCACAGATCAGCCCAGATCCTCCTCTTCTCTGGTCCCTCTTCTGTGATCCTGCCCTCTCCCTCCTGTTTAGTGCCCCTACAGCAAGCAGCTTGCTATGGGGGCACCAGAGCCGAGTCATAGCTCCCTGTGTCCATTCAGACACAGAGCTGCAGTTCGGCCCTCTCTCTCCCAATTTGGCTAACTGACTTTGACAGCAGCAGGAGCCATTGGCGCTTTCACTGTGTCTCAGTCAATCAGGAGGAAGTCCCGGACGGCTGAGACACTCGTGGACAGAGAGGGACATCAAGTGTTGGGGGGGCTGCTAGGGCTGCACGATAATGGTCAAAATGAGAATCACGATTCTTTTGCTTAGACTAAAGATCACGATTCTCAAAAAATTTATGCCAGAACCCCCCCCCCCCCCCCCAAAAAAAATAAAAAAATAAACCTGTGATTTATCTGAAAAATATGAATATATAAAAAAAAGAGACCAGTGATATGTCTATAATGTTAAAGATCATATAACTCCTATGAAAAAAGCAGAATTAAACTTTGATTCTGCTTTTTTCATAGGAGTTATATGGTCTTTAACATTATAGACATAACACTGGTCTCTTTTTTTATACATCAGAAGCAGTACTGCCAGCAACCATTGGGTGGTGCATGGATACACACAGTTGTACAGAACTGTGAGAAGGATTAATACATCAGAAGCAGTACCGCCGGCAACCACTGGGTGCCGCATGGATACAAACTACTGTTGTACAGAACTGTGAGACTTGAAGCTCAGGCATCTATCCAGCGGCGCAGGCTGCTGATGTCTGTTTTGATATCCGCGCCATTTGCGTTCCACACTGGTTACGTGAAAACAGAAGAATTGCGGGTCATCCCGCGGGGAGATCGCGGGCGGGGAGAATCGAAATCGCGATTCTCTCCGCGATTAATCGTGCAGCTCTATGGGCTGCTGCACCCAGAAGGCTTTTTATCTTGATGCAGAGAATACATTGGGATAAAAAAACCTTCTGATCTTACAACCCATTTAAGGTACGTTGGAAGGGCTTTGCTCAGAAGGCAGTAAGCTTTGTCGCAGGCTATTTGACAGAACAGTCAGTAGGTGAGAACTATCACTTAACCACTTAAGGACCGCCTCCTGCACATATACATTGGGAGAACGGCACGGCTGGGCACAGGCACGCACCTGTACGTCGCCTTTAAGAGCCCAGCCGTGGGTCGCGCACGCGACCCGGTCCGAATCTCCGTGACTGCACCCGTGGACCCGATCGCTGCCGGTGTTCCGCGATCGGGTCACGGGAGTTTAAGAACAGGGAGAGGTGAGTGTAAACACACCTTTCCCATTCTTCTGTGTGGCAGTGTTACTGATTGTCTGTTCCCTGTTATAGGGAACGACAATCAGTGACGTCACACCTACAGCCACGCCCCCTACAGTAAGAATCACTCCCTTAGGGCACACTTAACCCCTTAGCGCCCCCTAGGGGTTAGCCCCTTCACTGCCATTGTCATTTTCACAGTAATCGGTGCATTTTTATAGCACTTTTCGCTGTGAAAATGACAATGGTCCTAAAAATGTGTCAAAAGTGTCCGATGCGTCCGCCATAATGTCAGTCATGGAAAAAAACGCCGATCGCCGCCATTACTAGTAAAAAAAAAAATTATTATTAAAAATGCCATAAAACTATCCCCTATTTTGTAAACGCTATAACTTTTGCGCAGACCAATCAATAAACGATTATTGCGATTTTTTTTTTTACCAAAAATAGGTAGACGAATACGTAATGGCCTAAACTGAGGGAAAAAATGTTTTTTTTTATATATTTTTTGGGGGATATTCATTATAGCAAAAAGTAAAAAATATTGCATTTTTTTTTTTCAAAATTGTCCCTCTATTTTTGTTTATAGCGCAAAAAATAAAAACCGCATAGGTGATCAAATACCACCAAAAGAAAGCTCTATTTGTGGGGGAAAAAAAACACGTCGCACGACCGTGCAATTGTCCGTTAAAGCGACGCAGTGCCGAATCGCAAAAAGGGGCCAGGTCCTTTACCTGCATAATGGTCCGGGTCTTAAGTGGTTAAGCTGGCCATACACCAGTAGTCTTTTGTTTGATTGTGTAAAGGTTAAAGGTGTAAATTCGACCTTTTTATTTTTTAACTGTAATGACTAGAAATTTCTAGGTGCAGAATGGAAGATTTTTCTCTCACAAATTAAAACCGTGAATGTGATTTTTGTTCAGCAAAAATCATACTTTTGTAATGAAGACTTTTTTTTTAAATACATATGTTATTCCATTCAAATAATAACAGGTTAGGATGACATTTTTAAGGGCTTTTGAATTGTTGACCATAAAGATTGTGTGGACAGATTATTTTTTTCGGAATGTTTGAATGAAAATCATACTTTGAATGGCCATCTTTACACCAATAAAATAATTGTTTAAGTTGAATTAAGAAAACTACAGCTGGTGAAGATACTATAATATATGTTCTAATTGACTTACACTAAGGTGATCAATTTCTAGAAATATATAGTTTTTCTTTTAAATAACATTTTACAGAATGTTTTATTGTTTAACAGGCAATTGAAATTCGTGATGGTTCACAGAAGTGCAAAATGACACAAGACTATTTGGAAAAGAAAGAAAAGCAGGTTTGTATTTTGATGCAGGTTTCTGAGTATCAAGAATAATGGGTAGAGCTCCCATATCCCTGTTGGTATCGTGCTTTCGAAAATTGTCAACATACTCCTGCCTAGCTTATTTTTTAATATACTTGCTTGTTATTACTACCTCTATGCTGTGTGTACATCAACGGTGTTGTATACGAGTTTCCATTTTAATTGAAAGAGAAGTTTTGGAATTTAACAAAAACAAATCTACATACTTAACTAGGTGGATGCTGTATCTGTCCCCCCCCCCCCTGGATCTAAGACCAAGAACTGAGTGATCAAACACTACTGATCACTCAGTTCTCAATCTTCAATCTACCACTCTTTGCTCTGCCCCCTCCCTGCTTACTGAATTGCCGGACTGTGGAGGGGGTGGGATGGCTGGCTCGGTCTCCCAGCTGCTCACTGAGGGGCTGAGCCACCTGCCGGTTCAGGCCTCTGGATGGATCCTGATATTTTAGTCTGGGATCAATCCAAAGCACATCTTTAAAGTGGCTTATTTTTTTAAATTGTTTTATTTCCTTAACTTGCTAACACCGATGTTGTCTTTAATATTGTGAAACAGATAGAAGATGTTCAACAAAAGTTGAGAATGAGAAAGGATGAAGAACAGGACCGACAGAAAAAAATTGTTAACATTCGGAAGATGATTGAAGATTGGCAAAATGAGTTAAGCTCAGTGGGTAATCTAGAGGCATTTCAGCAGGAAATGGATGCGAATAGTCGTGAACTGGCTCATATTCAGGAAGAAAAAGCAAATGCAGATAATGAAATGAGTGACTTGCGTATGGAGAGGCAAAACAGGGAGAGAGAAAAGAGAGGTGACTTTGGATTATTCTCTCCATATTTAAATGCTAAACATGACCATTATTTATTTATTTTTTCCTTTCTGTTTCTCTTTTATGCACATAACCACATGTTGTTGGTTTTACATGTTGGTACTCATTTGCTTCTAATATCTCGATTGCTGATAGCTAAGGCCAGTTGCTTTGAAGAGATATCCAGCTTTGTAGTAACTACATCAAGCACTCGTCCCTGCAGAATTCATGTCAGGGCACTTTCACACTGGCGGCGAAGGTGCAGGTTTTACTGCCCCCCCAGCCACACACTGGAATTCTAACATTACAGCCTGACAGGGCTACACACAACTTGGATTAACTTGGATTGCAGAGTCTGACAGAGGGAATCGCCCATCATACTCGCCTATTGCGATGAATTGGGTAGCACCACAACTGCAAGCTAAATACTTTTCTCACAGTTGCTGTGTGGTCCCACAATGTAAAATTGCCGTTAGGAAATACTTTTTTTTTTTTTTTTAAAAGGGGATGACACCAACAAACCAGCAAATTAAAAGTATTCTAATGAAAGTACATGCAGGAAGTAAATCTGTGATGCAACACCAAACAGCAGTTCTTCGTAGAGTATAGTGTTAGTTTTTATGTCGGTCTTTACAGCGAAATGTGCATTTTTGTCTTTTCACAGACCGAGCTAATCTTCTTAAGCAGCATGATAATTTGCTCAATCTAAAAGAACAAAACTTGCAAAAGAAATTTTCAGACACCTACAATGCAGTTGTTTGGCTTAAAGAGAATAAAGATCGGTTCAAGAAACGCGTCTGTCTGCCCATTATGTTAGAGGTGAGTCCATTTCAGAAAATGTTTGCAATATACTTTCTCATGCTGACCATGTACGAGTAAAATCTATCAAACTTTGTTCAGAGCAGGGGATTCAAGAAAAACGTCTTCATATCCATAGTTCAGAGTTAACAGTTGAGTTTCAGTAACAGAGGCAGTTCTGTCCATTCAGAAAGTGGTAAGCACTGCTTGGTCTGATTTATCAAAATAAATGTTTTTTATTCAGCAGCGAAATTTTTTCATCCCACTGTACTGCAGGCAGGCACAGCCTATATGAGAGTGGCAACTCTGCTTTGAATTTAGGAGCAGTGCAGCGTTGTTGCCATATCATCACATTAGGTGGACCTCACTGGCAAGCTTAAAGCAGAACTCCAGGCAAAAACTTTTTTTCATAGTTTTAATGCTGCTTTCCTACCTTTCTACAATATGTAGTCCATCTTCTGATTTCCTCGATAGTTTTTGAGAAACAGCCTTTGCATTTTTTAAATAATGGGGTTGGTTCCCTGTGTTTTCCTGTGTGCAAGACCACAGGCTGCCATGCCTTGCATTCCACTGGTCTTGGCACCTCCCTCCTGTCGTTTAGTTCAGCCAGCACTTCCTGCTGCTTGCAGTGGGTGGGCCAGCAAGTCTGAGATACCTGGTCTGAACCTCCCACAGAGACGGTGCTCCCCTCCTCCCATCACAAGGCCAGTTGGAGCTGACCAGTTCCCTCAAACCATTTAACGCCATACATGCCAGGCAATCACACAGGCAGGCAGTGTAGTGCAGTATATAGCAGTCATGTCTTCGTGTCTGGTTAAAGCTTGTAGGAGGAGTTTTCATTCTCCTGACTGTCCTATGAGGCTGCAAGACTCCTGACCCTCTGTCTGGACAGTGCTGATTGGCCATGTGCTGATCACATGTACCCTTCCAAGAAAATAGAACAACTCTTAGGCAATTCACCAAACTGAGCATCTGCAGAGTACCCCCAAGGCTCTGTTCCTATCAGGAGATGGATTGGGGACAGTGGAAGAAGGGAAGGATCAGAGAAGACAGGATCAAGCAAGTTTTTTTTACACAATGCTCAGGATTACCCTTTAGGTTCCACAGGGAGTATAACCAGCATGCTTTCTGCATATACAGACTGATTTTACAGTTTTAGTAACACTTTAACAGGTTTTTGTCTGACTTTTGTAGGGGTACTAGCAGACTACTGTAAGTGCAGATGCATTTTTAATTACGTGCTGCAATTTATTTGTTTTATTTAATAGGAGGCCATAGTTCTCTAGGAAGAAAATCTTGACTAGATCACTTTATGGACCGACACTGATGCTGTAATTAGGGCAATTACAGATTGGAGCACAAGACATTATTTGAGCATGATGCATAATTTGTCCTATTCGAAGACTATAGAATGGTGGCTACATGGCTTTGCCATGGTGTCAAATGTTATCTAATTTAGGAGCACAAAACTCTTGGTTTTCTTTCTTGTGGAAAAGGTTGAAAGGGCGGGATTCTTGGTATAAGTTTAAATATGAAATCTCATACTCAAAACAGTGGTTGACTTATTAATATATATATATTTTTTTTCTTTGAAACACTGAAGCAAATGTAAATTTTTCTTTTTAAATGAACACTATAGCATGTTTTTGCAGTTATTCACAATTTTTTTTTTCTCATCAGATTAATGTGAAAAATAATAAATTTGCAAAATATGTGGAAAATCACATTTCAGTAAATGACATGAAAGCCTTTGTGTTTGAAAGCCAAGATGATATGGAGGCTTTTTTGAAAGAGGTAAGGGTTTTTTTTTTTCTATGTTATCCATTGCTATTGTATGTGATCATACACTGGGCAGATAAAACCATAGAGTTTTATATATTGGTGACAATTTATTTTTTTGGCTTGGTATATGGAACGCTTGAGGCCTCTGTAAGGTTTTTTTGTACCATACGTGAATCCTTCCCCTCACTTCCCGGCTTGGTGACACTGCAGTTATTTTTCTTTTTTTTTAGGCTTTCTTTTTTCTATTTTAATCTAGAGATCCAGCCAGTAAGTCTGTTGTCTTTCAAAGCACAAGCTCTCCAGCAGAATGTATCAGTTACAGAGATGAAACAAACCATTTAACACTGATGGGTGCGTGCATTGATCAGCTTTTTAAAATGTATTTTAACCTGTATTTAAACCCCAGACTGTTGGTGATGCTGTCCAAATGTGTCCCCTGTGCTCATTCATCCAGAGTGGGGACACTCTGATACAGGATTACCAAGTGAAAACGGAGGGAAGAAAGCCTAGGAAAACGCAATTAATGCAGCAATCACATTAAATTATTGGAAAGCTGCAATACATTACATTTTTGATTTTGAGTTTAATACCGCAGTAAGTTTCTTATATATATAATCCCATAGAGGACCCACTAGGACAAATGAACTCTTATGCATTAACTTGGCTTATTCTGCTTGTGTGGTTCGGTTATGACAATACCTGTAAATTTAGGACCACCTACCTATTATTATATAACACGACTATGTTACTTGAAAACTGTTTACTGAGAGTTTTGCTTTCATTTAGCTGTAGCTGTCTTGCTACTACCATAACTTAACACCAAAAAACAAACCAAAATAAATTCTCTTGCTCCTGACGATCGCATCGATATCACATATGTTATGTGTGTGTTATTTATTTGTACCCATTGTAGTGCCCTTTTTTTTTTAATTTTTTTTTTTAACCCACCTAAATGTTATATTATTGTATTTATCGGCGTATAACGTGCACAGGGGTATAACACGCACCCTAACTTTAAGAGGGAAGTTTCAGGAAAAAATATTTCCACAGCCCCCTGCGTATAACACACAGGCACAGTTTACCCTCTATTTTCAGTGTAAAAAAGTCAGTGTTATACGCCAATAAATACAGTATATTACACACATTTGTTTGTTTTTATATCTTTCTCCCCTGGACCTAGGAGTGTTAAAGCACAGTCTATGTGCTGGAAGCACTGGTACACATATGCGATCTCATGGAAGAAGACCCACTTCAGTGAGGCCACATATGTATGTGTACAGCCAGCAGGAAGGGATTAAGATCTACTAATACTATTTGATGTACATTTATATATGGGATAGTGTCTGTATTGCCTATTACTCTTGACTTTTATTCTTATTTTTTTTTAGGTCCGTGACAATAAGAGATTAAGGGTAAACGCTGTATGTTCGCCTCCAGAGCAATCTGCAGATCGACAGCCAATGAAACCAATCGCGGAGTTAGAGTGAGCTGCAATTTTTCTTTCCCTCTAAAAAGCATGTGTGAAATCGGTTATAACAAGGGAGCTTAAACCCTTCCTTCTTTTTTCTTTTTTTTTTTTTTAAACATTAACCTTTAACTGAAGTAATGATGCCTAGCCAGGCCTAGTTTTGTAAAAAGAAAAAAATATATAACGGTGCACTTTTTCAAAACCAAAATTTAATTATTAGGCACTTCAACTTTGTTGCATGAGTGTTGTGTAGGGAGGGTTTTGTACCAGATATCGTAAACTGGCATTCCTACTTTATACTATCAGTGGGAAGTTTCCCAGCCATCAGAGTACAATGATCATAGAATTATAAAGTAAAGAATAAGTCGCTATACATATTGATGTAAAAAACTGGCACAAAGAAAAACACTGCATCAAACTTAAAGAAAAGTGCATATGCAAAAATGTATACCAAAAAAGGGCACCTTTTGGGATGATCAATGATCATCGTAATAATAATAAAATAAAAAAACGGACACCCTGGTTGTACTGAAGTCGATCGATGGATCAACTTCAGTACAATCAGCCTGCCCATACATTGATAGAAATTCGATCCACCTATGACTAACTTAACAGTAAATCCTTCATTACTCACTGATGTTTAAATATTTTCCCAAACTATATTCTTGATGCTGTATATATATATATTTTTTTAAAAGACGTATTTATTTTCTGCTTTAACTCTTCCTACAGACAATATGGCTTTTTCTCTTACTTGAGAGAACTGTTTGATGCTCCTCCGCCAGTGATGAGTTACTTGGTCTCCCAGTATCATGTGCATGAAGTTCCTGTGGGAACAGAAAAGACTCGACATTTGATAGAAAAAGTAAGTGGGGAGAAACTACATTAAAGGTGCTTGCAATTTTTAAAGTGCATATATGAAATGGCTTAACCACTTGAAAACCAGGCCTATCTCAGACATTTGTTGCTTACAAGTTAAAATCTGTATTTTTTGCTTGAAAATTATTCAAAATCCCGAAACATATATAAAAATAAATATATAATAAATTTGTATTTATTTTTCATTAGCAGATTTTAGATTTTTTTTAAACTGGCGCCTTTGGCTGGCGAGTAAACTGGAACTGACGTTGTCCCAGGTATCAATTTTCCATCCTAATTTTCCATTTCTTGTAGTCCTGTCAAAGTCAAGTCAGAAAAAATGATTTACAATCTGCTCCCCAAACTTTGGAGAATCCCACATATCTCAGATGTTTCAGGCTGCTTCACTGTCACACAGGCAGAGCTGTGCTTGTACTTGAAGTAATTGTGATCTTTGCTGGGCAATTGTGCATTATATGAGGCCATAGTACCAGAGTAACTCCTCACCCCCACTAAATGTATACAGCTTTATATGTTTTTTTTCATTCAAATAAACCTATGACCCTAGGCAATACAAAACCCAAATCCATCCTGTTGTATCAGGTAACACTCAATAGCCAGATATACACGAATCAGCCATACCATTATGGTCACCCACCAAGGCATGGACTCCACTAGAACTGTGGTATCTAGCACCAAGCTGTCAGTAGCAGATTCTTTAAGTCACAAGGTGAGTCCTCCATAGTTCAAACTTGTTTGTTTTTTCCATTTATCAAACCTGTTGGGAAATGTAACTTACTGTAATAAAATATACATCAGAGAAGTGATGCAGTTTTTTGGTCACCAATTTCCTTTTTTTTCTATATGATTCAGAAATGGAGACATCCAAGCTCTGTAGCAGTCGCTGTCTCTCATATAAAGTCCCAACAATTTTATTAATGGTCACCATATATATCTAGGACATATTGAATGGCAAAAAATGCCTAAAGGAAACTATTACTGAAAATAACATGGAGATGGCCATTGCCGACATCTTTCTGTAAATAAGTGGTGCTTTTTTGCCTGATGTGTTTTTTTCATTGACATCAATATAATCCATCAACATCCATGCTTGGCACTTCATAATGCAAGTCATAACCAGCTGGCATGCCAGGTTTGGCATATTTCTCTGGATTTCAATGGACTGTGCATCAGGGACACATGCAGGCTGAGGTGTGGATCCAGTTGAGAGCCGTGTTGTCAGTTGAAGGAGGTTTGGCAGGGAATGCTGGTAAGTATTGGTTCTGTCGGGAAGATGGTACTCTATGTTCACAAGTTGTCCTGCTTAAAGTAAGATACAGGGCTAAACCTAACTAGTCTTAAAACTGTCCCCTCCCCCATACTGACTAACCTGTGTAAGAAATATGTATATACTTGCCTATTTTCAGCCTGCTCCAGTTTGCTCATGTGATCCGCCTCCCCTGTGTAAGTAAGCAAGAGCTACAGGCAACACTGTATCCTGGCCTAGGCTGCCAAGGCTCAGGCCTAGGGCAGCACTTTGCAGGGGTGCAGCACGGAAAGAGTCCCCGCCGGCTTGAGCTACACTGTTAGTGTAGTGCTAGTCTTATGGGACAGACTGGGCTGGGAGGCAAATTAGTCTAGCTCCCCCATAAAGCGGCCTAACTGCTTCCGGTATTGGAAAAAGACACACCCGCCGCTCCAGCTGAGACCAGCAAGCCTAATGATCCAGTAGGTGCTCACTTCCGCACACAATGAAATTAGAAGAAATAGGCGCACAACACTGTAGATCAAAATCCTTTTTATTTGGACATCCCAAAAACTACAGGAATTAGAATGCTGGGTAGACGCGTTTCGCACACTTCACGCGTGCTTAGTCATTACTGCTTCCGGTATGCGGGCAGACTGCATTTCACAGCTGGGGGGGGGGGGGGGGGGGTTGTGACGCTTCTAATTTTGACTGTCCTATCATCCTAGACCACAAACCTTAATCCCTGTGCTATATGTTTTCTGCTGCACCATCGACATGGTTATATCTTCTTAATCCCCATACCATAAAATAATCTGAAATTTGTGCTTAAAGTAGAACTATAGGCAACACTTTTTTCTTTTGGATAGAGTAAGGGAGGGTTATAGCCCCTGTCAGTTTTTTTTACCATCCATGTCCCATTGCAGAGATTTTCATTCACTTCCTGTCCCATAGCCAAACAAGAAGCGAGAGGAAATCTATGCAAATTAAGGGAATCTGTTAATCCCCCCCCAGTCCCCCAGAACTAGTGTCCCCCCTGGAAAATTTCAACAGCAAGGGGTGTGGCCTTGACAGGAAGGGGGGGGGGATTTTAAATTAGGGGTGCACAAGTTTAGTCAGGCCTAGGGCAGCACAAAACCTAAATGCACTACTGGCTACAGAAGAGGAAACGCAACAGATAGATGGGACATGGAAGCCTATGGGTGATGTCACCGCTACTAGAATTTCCAGCCATCATCAAGCGCGCTCTCGTCTTCCTTGCAGCCACCACTGACTGACACAGTGGAGCTGGATCACGTGACCAGACTAGGTTGGGCTGAAGATGGGTATGTAGAGGAAGATAGCTGTGTGATGGAAAATCATCCACCTTTAATCTACCTTCATTGTATTGCCTTATGTTTTAGTAAATTTAAACTTTTATAATTTTAGCATTGTCCACAAACCTAAATCCTCTTTCACATAAACCAGTTTTTGAAAATGATATCATGTATTTGTTAGTGGTTTTGTAATGCTTCTCTTTTAGTAATTACATTTTTCTTCTCAATTTTTAGGTAATAAAAGAGACCAAACTCCGGCAGTTGTACACCGCAGAAGAAAGGTATTTCACAAAGGTATCTGCATATAGTAACAAAGTGATCTCAAGTAACAATCCTTTGAAGGAAGCCAGATTTCTCACAGTCACGGTGGATCCGGAGGAGAGGAGACAGGTTCTTGAACAATATAAGGTAATGACCAGAGAAGTAGTGTAAAGTGGCAGTCTCTCCAGAATTACGTTCTTTTGCAATTGAATTGTTGCACCTTTAAAATAACGGCATTAGAGAGCAACTCCATTTTTGTTGAGAAAAAACAATCCGCTCTGAGAGATCAATGTACATTACAAAGATTTTTAACAAACTTTGTTTTTAGATTCCTACCTGTTTCTGCTCTGAACAAATTAGATCATGTCTTGTGCAGGACTGCTTTCTAAATGGTAGTATAGGATGCATGACGGTGAAAAAAAATAAAGGGTTTACAATATGGTTTGTGTATCAATTGTGTATGATATATTATACTTTTTATTTGCTGTATTTTTTCCATGAAAGTGGAGTTATCCTTTTATATTGATTATCCAAATGAGCCTCCAAAATGTCTTTATTGTTTACTATGCTAAACATTTATACAGAGCAAGCAACATAGCACTGCACTAAGAACAGTCCTGTGAAAACAATACTAACAAACTGTGTAAGGGGTAAGAAAACTTTTAGGTGGGCCATAGATAATATGATTTCCTTTCCTGCAACCATGGGGAGAGTATTACAATTATGTGGAAGGTCACAGCCATGAATGGAAAGATGAGTGATGGGATGGCATAGTGGAACAAAAATGCTAGAGACCCCAATACACTACTGTAGTATGGGTAGAAGATCATGTCTTTCTCAGTGGATGTGTATTCATGTATTACCTGCAGGTGTCACTGTTGCTCTGATCTCTACAGGCTTTTGTAAGCAGGTTTCGATGAAAGACTATTTGCTGCTTTATAAATAAACATAATAAAACCCTACTAAGCACATGTTTGTTTATATGATGTGTGTGTGATGTTGCTATTAGAATTTCACCATTTATTTATTTATTTTCAACTTGTGTTTGTAATTTTAGGAGATTGAGGAAAGATGCTCAGTGTTAGACAACCAGATGCGTGAATTAACTGAGAGCCAGAAGTTGCTAGAGAAACGAGATAATCAACTAAGGTCACGGAAAAAAGAAATACTGGATATGAAAACCAAAAAGCGACAGCTAGAACAGAGAATTAGTACCAAATATGATAGGTAAGTTAACAAACATTTTCATTTGTTGCAAAATGTCTATGTACACTGTGTTTTTTTTAAGTTGCTACAGGTTATCTAAATTTTAGCTTCCTCCAGGGCTGTATTGTTTTCCACAAGTCAAATGTGCTGCTATGTTGGAATGAATGTGGGAAAGCAGTTGGTTAATTAGTACATTGCTCTAACATATTTAAATTAAATATATTGCCTACTCATGGATCTGTAATCAATCAATATTTTTTGTACTTTATAATGGGTATTTGTGAGTTGTTATGTATTTTGTTCTCATCCATTGAAGGATACAGAGTCTTAATTCTTTGGTTAGTAAGTTACATACTGTCCAGTTATATTGTTTTCCACGAGAGGATTTGACATTTGTCTTGGCAGTCAGACTTCCTCGGCTGGCAGTGTCTGAATCCAGGGGTGTAGTACCTACACCTGAAGATGTTCCTGGAGCCATTGTCACAGGTGTGAATTGCTGGATGTGGACCTCCTGACCTCCCAGGTTTAAAAGTAAACTGGACGGCTTTGTCTCCAGGTACAGGAATCCTGTAGCAGAAGCAGTGGATGCTCTGTGGGATCAGTACACATTGATCTATATACCTCCCCTTGAAATTTCTTTCTTATCTGCTGGGAAATCCAGTGATGCTCATTGCACTGGATTGACCCAGGCAGGTGTGACCTGATGAGACTTCTGATGGATGCTTCATGGGCTCTTTCAGATTGTCCAAATCTTCTGTTTCAATTTACCAATCGGCTTCACAGTTGCTGGCTTTTAATGCATGGCTGTTGAAGCTTGAGTTGTGAGCGACAGGGGCATTGCTGAACCGGTGATTACTGCAATGATTAAAGCTAGAAGTCTTACTTTTCACATGATCTTCACAGGTACACCTTTAACCACCTCAATACACTGTACAGTCTTGTATTGAGGTGGTTATACCAGGATCATGGATTCAGCTACAACCATGATCTTGGTGCAGTTTACTTCAACTGTTAATTCTGCGCAATGTAAAAGTGACCTGAGCGGGTTTACAGCCGCTTAATTACTTTTATGAGCGAATAAAAGAGGTCACCCCCTCCCACTGCTGCCTTTCCCAGGCTGTCCCGTCTCACCAGGAAGCGCTGGGGCAGATTTGACTGGTTTGATTGCATACACCGAGAAGAATGGAAGGAACAGAAGTTTCTCCCCCCCCCCCCCCCTTCTCTCATGTCGGAGACCAGAAATAGGGATGATTTTTTCACTTCGGGTTCGGTTTGTTTACAAGCCGTTATCGTCTTGTAAAAACATCTGGCTAAACCGATCCCAGTTTGATCAGATGCTTTGGAGGCCAGAGGAGAGATATGGGGTCTTTTGGAGGCCAGAGCTCTCTTCGTAAAAAGGTATCCATCATGTTCAACCCTTGTGATGGCAAGGAACAGTGTCATTTAAAAAATAAATAACATTAAAATATTTTTTTTTAAAGCACCCCGTCCCCCTGTGCACACAAATGTGAAGTCACACATAGGTCCCTCTTGCATATGTAGATCACGCTACACATGTGAGGTATCGCGTCAGAACGAGAGCAAGAATTCTTGCACTAGACCTTCTGTGTAACTAAACATTTCACAGGCGTGCCCAATCTTAAAGCGTGACGTGTTTATCTCTTTACGTGGAGTAACATCTTTTACATTTTGCCAAATATTGGGTATTTTGTCTGTGTTCACTAAAATTCATAATTTTTTCCAAAAATGTGGGTTTGAAAAACCGCTGCGCAAATATCGTATGTCCTATAAATCTGCAACACCCACCATTTTATTCTCTAGGGCCTCTGCTTAAAAATAAAAAATGTTTGGGGGGTCTAAATCAACGATCAAAAGCTGCTGCTAGGAATGTGTTTTTTTATTTTTTATTTTTTTTATCTAGTGTGCATAGAGCTTTGTCCTTCAGTGAACAAAAAAGACTTGGAATATCCTTTTCTTGGAGTTCATAGATAGACAGACACAAGTACCCCCCCCCCCCTTTGTGTTAATTATATTGCTCTCAATACTGCTTGCTAGGAAACTGAGGCTTTCTGGTAGTAGAAGGGGTTTATCCTGGGCGGGTCTGAGGGAGAGGAACCTGGAGAGCTGCTGTTTTAGCATAAAACGAGCAACAAAACGCTCGTAAAACATTTCTATTGAAGTCTATGCCTCAAGGATAGATACAGTATACATAGAATTGAATGCTATGTCTTTTTTACAGTATTAAGTTTCCTTTTTTCTTTTTCTTTTTTTTTTTCTTTTTTTTTAATGGATAAGCTCACCTTTCAGGAAAAAATATGAAATACCCATTCTTTTGCAGAAAAAAAAGTGCAAAAAGAGCCTGCAAAGCATTGCACCCGTGATCGGTAGATTCTGGGTGCAATGTCCGGATCCTGCAGACATATCCTCCAGCTTTCTGACAGTACTTCTGTGTTAGTGGACTACGAGGGTGCTCATCAGCTGTAACAGCCTCATCCGCTGTCATGAAGAAGGTGGGACACAGGGTGAGAGGGTGCTGGAACGTATTACTTTTTACACCATGGGTGTCCATCATGTGGTCCGCCAGCTTTTGCGGAACTACAAATCCCATCATGCCTCTGCCTTTGGGAGTCATGATTGCAACTGTCAGCCCGACACTGCCTCATGGGTCCTATAGTTCCACAACAGATGGAGGGGCGCAGGTTGGACACCCATGTTTTACACCTTTAATTATGTGTGCAGTGTGTAATATTTTACAAAGGTAAACTTAGCCTTTCACTTCAGCAGAGTCTTTTACTGTTTTTTTTTTTTCTCTGAAAGACTGAATCTTAAATACCTTTTTTTATTTTTTAATTCAAGTTATTTCTGCATTGATTTTTAGCTTGAAACAGTTGGAGCAAGAAAATAATAATTTGGAAGACATTGAAGAACAAGCAAATGCCAAAATGAGAGAAGTTAACCTCCAGAAAGCAAAACTTGTTACTGAATTCACCAGATTAGTTATGGTAAGATCTCATATGTTTTTAGTAATTGGGTTGGCATATATTTTAATGTCAGTAGTCAGTTGTTCCAAACAAACCTCAAATTCTATAGTTGTTGCCACATTTATTTTTCATGCTTTGATTAATTATTTAAATGTCTCCATGGACTCATAATTACATAGTTAGTCAAGTTGAAAAAAGTCCATCTAGTTCAACCCAATTTGCTACAGCAGGGGACAAAAATCCTTCCTGATCCTCCGAGAGGCAATCGGATTTCCCCTCGATCAACTTTACCTATAAATGTTAGTACTCAGTTATATTATGTACAATCTCATATGTTATATGTTCCATTATCCTTTCACTGTACTTTGCACAATGTATATTTATATCTTAATCGTACAGTACAGGACACAGGACTGGTATTCCTAGACCTTGGGTTATATGCTGTTATCTGTAGGTGATTGGACACTGCCAAAACTTTTGCTAGGTCTGCTCCTAGAGCCTAACCATATAACTCCACCCACTCCTCAAAGGGTAACTCCAATTTCATTGGGAACAATAATTAGCAATTAAAAAAAAACATTTCTGTAAAATGCAATATGGCAACCTGGAGACGTTCTGTGCACATAAAATGTACATAATGACCACTGGAAGAGACACAGCCACAAGAACTTGGTCAGCACCAGAGTTATAGCATCTCCTTCTCTGGACACGCAACTCAATCCATTCTGCACTCCTAAAGGTGTGGAGAGAGCTCTGATCATCTACAACCCCAATTCCAAAAAAGTTTGGCTGCTGTATGAAAACTGTTTGAAAATAGAATACAATGATTTGCAAATCTCAGAATCCCATATTTTATTCACAATAGCAAATATAAAACCTATCAAATGTTTAAAGTAAGAAAGTGTACCATTAAAAACAAAAATGAGCTACATTTGTAATTGTTAACAACATGTCCCAAAATATGTTGGGACAGGGCAACAAAAAGCTGGCAGAAATAAGCGGAATGAACAAGAAATAGCTGGAAGAACATTTTTCACCTAATTGGGTAAATTGGCAACAGGTCATGAACATGACTGGGTATAGAAAGAGCATCTTCGTAAGTCAGAATGTCTCAAAAGTAAAGATGGACAGAGGTTCACCAATCTGCATCTAATGTAGGATTGGTCGAGGCAGGTTACAAAGTATACGCTAGCAGAATGTTCGGGGGGAGTGACCGGAAGGAGATGGAGTAGAGACAGACACTCTCCACACGCTGCACCATGCTCCTCCGCCCGACCATTGCAAAATGTGAAAAGACTCACTCGTACCTTCCCCGCCTGAGATCCCCTGTTTGAACCCACCATTTACCATCTTGACCCAACCTGCTCTCAACCTGCTTACATCGTGGCAGAAGGAGATATAGTGACAAGGAGTACAGTGGAAGCCCGGACGTCAGAACACCCGGATTGCAGCAAAAAATCCTTAGGGTATGAGGAGGGAAAAAACGCTGAATAACCCACCTGGAGAGGAGCCGCGCAGGACGCAATTGCGGGGTGAACGTGGATTTTCGGGACCAATAGCTCCGGGCAGACACAGTCATCCATCCCAGCCGGAGATCCAGAGGTATTTCCCCCTGACGCGGTCGGCTACGAGTAGGCACCGCGAGACCGGGTCACATGACAGAGTGACGTGTGGTGAGAAATCAGCTGTGGCCATCTCAGTCTCCACAAGTGTGTCTGCAGGGAAGCATACGCTGTCTATAGGAGGAGAGGAGAGCAGAGGGAGCGGAGGTTTGAAACTGCAGATGGATAAGAAGGATAAACAGAGGGAAAAAGAGCAATCTCAGATACAGCCTTTACAGATTACACAAGGTGACCATGAGACTGAGTTAAGTGTGTTAAAAGCTATGCTGCAAGCTCTCCCCACAAAGGCTGACATGGAGGCACTGGTCAAACGCATGGAGGAATCCCACCGTAAAGATTTGGAGGCCGTACGGGACGAAGTCCAGCAGATAACAGATAAGTTGGAAAGAGATGATCTGTTGTTGTCTAATTTGGATACACGAGTTACGATAATAGAGCAGACGTATAAGGCAAAAATATCTCAGGTGGACCGTATGCAGCTTAGATTGGAAGAAATGGAGGATCGTAGCAGGCGCAAGAATCTAAGGTTTAGGGGGGTCCCAGAAGCGGTGGAAAAAGAGAACTTATTACTAACAATAAATGGGATATGCACTCAGCTGGTGGGTTCACCGCTCCCTCAGGGGTTTGAGTTTGAAAGGTTGCATAGAGCCTTGGGTCCCCGCCCAACGAATTTGGATAGACCGAGAGATATAATTGGGTGCTTCCATAGATATGCCCATAAAGAGCTGGTCAGTAGAGCAGCATGGGAAGCGGAGGGGGTTGAATTCGAGGGGGCGCAAATAAAAATCCTCCCGGACTTATCGAGAGCTACTTTACAACGAAGGGCCATGTTGCGTCCGCTACTGGACAGAATAAAGGGTGCTGGAGGAAGCTATAGATGGGGGTACCCAATATCTGTTACAGCTAAACGAGGGGCTGAATCATATGTTATACAGCAACATGAGGATCTACCTGGCTTGTTTAAATTTATGGAAATAGAGCCAATAGAAATTCCAGATTGGCTACAGCAGCTATCAAATAATAGAAAATAAGGCCAGGAGAAAACAGAGAGGAGAATGAAGATCGGTGGGAAGACCCTGGAGGGTGATTAGGGGTTCCGCCCTTCTGGTCCGGCCCCTCCACCATATAAAAGTTTTTCTCTTTTTTTTTTCCTCTCTCCTTTTTTTTTGGATGGATTTTGTCTCTTGTCTTCTTTTGTTCCTTTTTTTTTTTTTTTTTTTTTTTTTTTCTTCTTTTTCCCTACTACCGCCAGGTTTTCCCACCTGAATTATAATGTGCACAAATTACACGAATTGCACTAACTAATTGCACTAACTCACAATTAGACACAGAAGAAATAAGAGAAAAGAAGAAACACATTTTCTGAAAACTGAGATACGGGACACGAATCACAGGATTAAAGGAGGAAGGAAGGAGGGGCTACATTTCTATGTTTTTTTTAAAAGGACTATTTTTCTTTTTTTTTGGAAGAGGGGGGGAGGGGGAATAGTGGGGGGGGGGGGGGGGGGGGGGGTGGGGAGGGTGGGGGAGGGAGGGGGTGTGTTTTTTTTGTGAGTGGGGGGGGGATTTAAAGTATTAAGGAGTAAATATATGAATGTATATATAGATATATATATATATAGTTTTATTATATATATTGTTTATTTTTGATCACAAGAATTCACAAGAAATCACAGTCTTATAGGACTCATAGGAATTAAGGAGGTAGTACCGGCTAGTAGTAAGAAATAAGGTGCCTAACTGAGATTTAAGAAGTACGATATATAGGAATGTGTAGAGGTATAGATGTAGGCAGAAGTATGCAGATATGGATACACTCCTTTTTTTTTTTTTTTTTAGACACAATAAGGGGAACGTGGGAGGATCGAGGTAGATGGTGGGGATGAGGGGGAAGGAGGGAGGTAGTAGGGGGAAAGTGTGAGATTTTATTTTATTTTTATCAAGTCCCCGGCGTTACATAAAGGGAATAAAAGGAGAGATTGAAATGAATGTTACAGTTCTTTTCCCCCCCCCCCCCTCCCTTCTTTTTTTTTTTTTCCCTCTCGCCCTCCCCAAACGAGACTAGAGTTATTGTTAGAGTCATTGTTATAAAGACGGAATCACCGTTAAGGTAAAGGTCTTTTGCCCTATCTATGAGTAAATATTACTTTAATTTATGGGATGGGTATTGGATATGAAGAAATATAAATATCAAATTTCCCGGGGAAACCAAATAAACAGAAATGGATTTAAATAGGGAACTAGATGGCTGGGGTATGGGGAGAGGGGGGGAGGGACAGGATGTTGGAGGGAGGGGAGGAAGGGAAGAGGGGGTGGGGGAGGGGACTGATGGAAATGGAAAAGGGTTAATGAAAGGAGAGAAAGGAGAAAGAGGAAAAGGGAAGCAAATATAACAAAGGAGCTGGAAGTGGGGGGAGGGAGGGGGAAAT
Source organism: Rana temporaria (assembly GCF_905171775.1). Lineage (NCBI taxonomy): Eukaryota > Metazoa > Chordata > Amphibia > Anura > Ranidae > Rana > Rana temporaria. The sequence goes on along the minus strand of NC_053489.1, from coordinate 286,631,601 downwards.
GGAAGGTGGAAGAGGGGAAAGGGAAGGTCTAAAATGGTCAATGATGGTCGGGGGGGGGGGGGGAAGGGGGGGGGGGTGGAGCTACTTGATCGTTCCGTTATTACCCCCAGAGTAGGTACATACCCACGGTGAATACTGGAGAAGGATCCAGTCTTGGGTATTTTTTGTTCCTTAGGGACTTAGGGGGAGGAAGTAAGGAAGGGAGGGGGGGCTGACAGGGGTTCCTTTTTTTTTTTTTTTTTTTTTTTTTTTCTCTCTCTCTTTCTCTCCCTCGCTCCCTCTCTCGAGATGGGGACAATAAAAATAACCTCTCTGAACGCGAGAGGACTGAATACTCCTGAAAAAAGGAAAATGATTTTGAAGGATTTAAAGAACTGGGATACGGATGTAGCTTTTGTCCAGGAGACCCACTTTAGGGGGGGGAGTTTGCCATACCTCCAGAATAGATTTTTCCCTCACGTATACCACTCAATGAATCAAGAGGCGAAATCTAAGGGAGTGTCGGTTCTGATCTCAAATCGTGTGAACTGGACTCTACAAGATAAACGCTTGGACCCGAATGGCAGGTTCCTCTTCCTAAAGGGCAGCTTGGGAGGGGTTGGAGTTACCTTGGCCTCGTTGTATGTACCGAATACTAAACAAGATAGATTCATTAAAGAAGTTATTACAGAATTGATCGAATTCTCAGAGGGAAAATTAATTTTGGGAGGGGATTTCAACATTACGTTGGATCCCAAGATAGATACATCGTCTGGGACCTCTTCGACCCCAAGGAGGGTCAGAAGGGGGATAATAAAGAAATTGCATGAGACACAACTAGTGGACGTGTGGAGGATTCTACATGAAGGGGAAAAGGACTACACCTTTTTCTCTAATCCGCATCAGGTTTACACCCGGGTAGACATGTTTTTTGTACCCCACTATTTGATTACTGCTGTAACAGAGACAGTAATTGGTAACATAACGTGGTCGGATCATGCCCCAATTAGTCTATGTCTCTCCCTTTCTAACGAGGAATTTGCCCAAGATAGAAACTGGCGATTGAATGAGGGGCTGCTGCAAAATTCAGAAGTCAGGAATGATGTGGCCAAGGAGATTGCGGCATACTTTCAGGTCAATGACATACCAGGAAGCAATCCAGGAATGGTTTGGGAGGCTCATAAGACAGTCATTCGGGGAATCTTGATAAAACATGGATCTTATTTAAAAAAAAAACGAGATAAACAGATTAGGGAGATATTAGTGGAAATTCAGAAACTAGAACTTCAACATAAAAAAAAACAACTACTAGAGACTGGGAGAAAGTTGGGGCAACTAAGGAGGCAAATTTCAGAGATTATGCGGTATAAAGCTAAGGCGATTATACAGAGAGGTAGGAAGGCCAATTATGAGCTGGGAGATAAATGCAGTAAACTACTTGCAGGGAAACTTAAGGAAAAGAATAGGTCGGTTTATGTCCCACAGATCAAAGGGAAGGAAGGACAGCTTAAAAAAAAACCTAGAGAGATAGCTCAGACATTTGGGGATTATTACTCGGCGCTATACAATTTACCAACAGTAGGGGACAAACAGCCGGAGATAGAGGAATATTTATCTGGGGCATGCATACCTAGACTACCATCCTCAGTCCGGAAGAAGTTGGAGAGCCCTATTTCAGTGGAAGAAGTAGGGGAAACCTTAAAAAAAATGAAGTTAGGGAAATCTCCCGGCCCAGACGGATTCTCGGTAAGTTATTATAGGGAATTTTCCACGATATTAAACGGACAGATGGCAAAGTTCTTTAATGCAGTTGGAGGTACGGCGATATTCCCCCCCGAGGCACTTCTGGCTCATATTACTGTCATTCCTAAAGAGGGGAAGGACCCAGGTGAATGTGGGAGTTATAGGCCGATTTCATTACTAAACGCAGACCTTAAACTTTTCTCCAAGATAATAGCGTCTCGGCTTCAACCATGGATAGCTGAATTAGTAGATATGGATCAAGTGGGTTTTATCCCAGGAAGGGAAGCTAAAGATAATACGACTAAAATACTTAATTTGGTACACTATGTAGGAGAAAAAAAAATACCCTGTGTGTTTTTGAATACAGACGCAGAAAAAGCGTTTGACAGGGTGAGCTGGCGTTTTTTGGAGGAAGTACTGAGACAAGTGGGAATAGGTGAACAGATGGTCAGATGGATTATGAGTATATACACAGAACCACGTGCCTCAGTAAGGGTCAATGGAGTAATATCACCTCCTTTTAAAATTACAAATGGAACAAGACAAGGATGCCCCCTATCACCCTTGCTATTCGCCCTTACACTAGAGCCCCTATTAAACAGGATCCGACAAAACGTAGACATTCAGGGAATTCAGATGGGAGATCAGACACATAAAGTAGCAGCATATGCGGACGACCTGCTTTTTACAGTGACCAACCCTCATGTATCACTTCCTAATCTCGTAAGAGAAATAGAGGTATATGGTAGACTATCTAATTTGAAAATAAATAACATAAAATCTGAAGCTATGAAGGTGGCGATACCAAAATCTATGGGGGATATAATTAAACAGAATTTTAGGTTTAAATGGGGAAAGGTATTAAAGTATCTAGGCACATATATACCATCAGATATTAAAAATATTTATGCGTTGAACTTTCCCCCATTATATAACGAAATACGAAGATTGTTGGAAAAGTGGAGACATGGAATGCACTCCTGGTTCGGGAGAGGAAGTATAGTTAAAATGTGTATTTTGCCAAAGATATTATATTTGTTTCAGGCACTACCAATCCGTATACCAATGACCTTCCTTCGACAGGTAAATACCCTGTTTATGGAATTTATATGGGCAGGGAAAAAAGCCAGAATTAAAAAAGAATTGTTGAGAATGTCGAAAAAGGTAGGAGGGATGGCAGTCCCGGATATAATAAAATACTACAGAGCATCGCATTTAACTAGGTTGGTAGATTGGTGTAGAAACGGAGAGTTTAAACGCTGGGTAAACATAGAGCAGTACGTGAGTCAGATACCCCTAGCTAGAGCACCTTGGTGCTATGCGGCTCTTCCTAGATACCTTAAGAGACACCCTATAATTGGCCCTACACTGCAAATCGCAGCAAGAATTTGTCAAGATAAGAAATATACACCAAGTAAATCGCCATTGATACCTATAATAGGTAATCCTAATTTTACCCCAGGGATGGAAAAAAACATAAAAGAAAAATTTAAAGAAAAGGACCTCTGTCAGGTCTCAGACTTTCTGAGGCCAAATGCGTGGCCATCAATCAAGGATTTGACAGAAGTGGGAGGTACATTTGAACTTGCATTATGGCAGGCATTGCAAGTAAGTCATTTTTTAAGATCTTTGGGCCAGGTAACAGAATTTAATAGGAAATTGACAGTATTGGAAAAAGGTTGCAGCGGGGTGGAACCAGTCTCAAGGACATTATCTAAAATGTATGGGTTTTTGAACGTGCCAGCTGAGGATTTTGTGATGCCAGGTATTCAAAAATGGGAAGAAGATCTGGGGAGAATATTCACCCCAAGTCAACGTAAACAAATAATATACCTGACATTCAACTCATCAGTATGCTCAAAAATGCAAGAAGCTAATTACAAGCTCCTTATACAATGGTACTACACTCCAGAAAGATTATATCAATTTGATAAAGAGGTAGATAAAAGGTGTTGGAGATGTGGTAGAGAACAAGGAACTTTGTTCCATATTTTTTGGTCTTGCCAAAAAATGCGACACTATTGGGAGGAAGTAAGAAGAATCTCTCAAAAATTTTCGGAAGAATGGATTGTGGACGATCCTGCTCTCTTCCTGTTACATAGTTCACAGATACCAGTGCAGAAATATAAGAAGTCGGTGGTGTGTCACATGATAAACGCGGCAAAAGTAGGAATCACGCTGAGGTGGAGGGATGTGCGCCCGCCATCTATTGCAGGGTGGCTGAAAAGGATTGATGAGGTAGGAGCAATGGAAGACTTGGTATATGCAGCACAGAATAAGAAAACACAGTATGAAGAAACATGGTCGGGGTGGAAGGTATTCATTAGATCAGAAGAAGGAAGGAGGCTGTTAGAGGGTAATTAGAATCTTAGTGAGAAGGAAGTAGGTCAGAGGCAGATGAGAAAGTTCTGAGAGGTTCAAGTCCTAGTTATCGGGAGAGGAGAGAGGGAGGGGAAGGGAGGGGAGGGAGGACGGGGGTTCTTTTTTTTTTTTTTTTTTTTTTGGTTTTGGGAAGGGTGGGAGGTTAAGAAGGGATATAAACGAAGAAGGGTTAGGAAGTAGGACCTGATAAATGATAATGTGTAGAAGATGTATTTACAGTTGTAACATTTTGTGTTGTTTATTGGAGAAAAACAAAATAAAAGATATGTAAAAAAAAACAAAGTATACGCTAGACGTCACTTGGTCCCAGAGCGACTTTCCAAAATATATGCAGGCACCCCGTCCTCTTGCCTTCAGGACTGTGGCTCAGTGGAAATGGCCCACCATATGTGGTGAACTTGTCCTAAGGTCCGTAGCTTTTGGATAAGGATCCACGACCTTATACACTCTGTCACCATGGTTAATATTATCAAACATGCTCAGACTGCACTATTGACCGTGCCAGTAGAAAATACGCACACAGATTTTGATCCACTTTGTTTTTAGCAGCCAAATTGGCAATAGCTTGGAAAAGTCCTGTGATTGACTTGGCTTTGATGAAGAGCAAGTTTGCTTGGATCATGATCAACAAAAAGATTGCGAGTGTCTTACGGGATAAACTAACACTGTTTGAGAAAGTTTGGAACCCCTGGCTTTATTACCAACAGGTGCTGACCAAGTCTTTGTGGCTGTGTCTCTTCCAGAGATGCTCTTTTACGCAGTACTCCAACTTTTTTGGAATTTGGATTGTATTTTACAAGATGTCCTAAATGATTTTGTTGTAGAAAAGGGGGCTGTTGCATGCAGTGGCTAGAGCTTTCCAAGTAAATCTGACCCATGGATACATCTTATGGGACTGTTGGATCAGAAAAATTGTCCGTCTCGCTTTTTCAGAACGGCACTCCTTTTTAAATTTAGCTAAACGTATTGTACAAAAATGGCTTTTCCATAAGCTACCTACTTTTATACTCTAAAAAAAATCTTCTCAATATGACTTCATTTAGAGAAAAACAACAACCTTCTAGCGTAGAGGCTGCCTTCATAAATGTTTAAAAGTATGGGACAATTGGATGAACATACCGGACTTGGCGCCATCAGCTTCCCTGGTGCAATGCGTTATTACTGTCAGGCAAGAGTTTTTTTTTTCTTTCCCTGGTGCACTGCCTACCACAGTAAAGCATTTTTTGATGCATTTTGCATTTTGCAGAAATGCAGGGAAATTTTTCAACATGGTTTTCTATGAAACATGTTCAAATCAATGCTTTTTTGTGCCTTTGCGTTTTTGGAGAGGGTTGGACTTTTTTCCTGTAAAAAGCAGCGTTTTGCCTATAATAGAATTCAATTGACCCGCATCCAAAACGCAAGTACCGCGTTTTTAACCTGTTTATAGTTGGTTGTTGAAGGAAATGTAAAAAAAAAAAATAATTGCCGGCTAAAAAAAAAAAAAAAATTTATAAAAAAACTAAAACCGCAAATCGCGATAAAAAATGTGTGTCGAAAAACGCAGCAAGCACCGCAAAAAGCACTGCAAAAACGCTCAAAAGCAACAGGCATAGGTGTGAATCGAGCCTAATACTGCAGATCATCCTATAGTTTATTCTAAAACAAGAATACCATAAGTAAAATAGAGTGTTTTTTTTTTTCCTAAGGCCAGCCGTAACATGGGTTGAAATTCGGCCACTTCAGCAGTGACCAACTGAATTTCGACCCATGTATGAACAACTGGTTGTACACAATTTGATCTATCGATCATCTTTTGTACAGTTGGTATGTTGGGAAATGTTATCTCTAAGTGCTGCCGGCTACAGCCAGCCGTGCTGATGTGATAACTGATGATAGGGAAATCTAGCAGTTGTCAGAATACAAAGGCTCAGTGGGAGTAATTCCTTCATCCACATAGTGTGTGGGTGGGGGAATCCATTTTTTTTTTCACTCAGCCAGCAGGATTTGTTTTTGGCGAGGCTTAGTTTCATGTCCAAATGCAGATTTTAGTAGTAATAATAATATAGGATAAGCATTACATTTGTTGATGAGAGGCTGATGGTGTTTGTTTAATTTTACCTTCAAAATTTTAAATTTATAAATAATAACTTTACTCCCTGGCTATCTTCAAGAAGATAATGTCTGGGTTCCAATAAATATGACTGGTGGTTGCGTCACTAAGACGAGCTCAAACTATGACATTTTTATTGTGGCCACAAATGCTCAGTATTGTTTCATGAAGTGTCATTAATATCAGCTGTGATGATTGCACTTCTATTGCAGCCATGCTGATGCAGTATTGACCTGCAGTCAGCATGCACTCACTCAAATATATCAGAAAATTCCCATGCGTGTGCCAATAGAGTGGTCACTACTATGCAAATTTCTCACATTGTCATTTGGTGGTGGTAACCTCCCATGTGTATAAAAAATATATATTTGCGCTTACCCAAAAAATAAATATTATGAAGGTGCTGCTGCTTATGATGGCCTGAATACTTTAGCCAATATGTGTAGAAAAAATATATACGGTAAGCGCGCAATCCAAATATAAATCGTCATAAGATACCAATAACGTGAATTCAAAATCAATAAGTATCCATACGTAAAAGGGAACCATAAATACAAATGAATGACCATATAAAGTCCAAAAAGTGCAAATTAATGAACACAGTATTCACCCAGTGCTACTCTTTCATATAAAATCAGCGCCGCTTACCAGAACAGTTGGATCTCAAATTATAGAGATCAATTGCGCTCATACAAATGTCAGCCAACACACATAAATCCACTCCTTGGACTCCTCCAAACAACGGTCCTCTCCAATGAAAACAGGCTGTTTAAAGAATCTCTTGTGGACACGGACCATATGTCTTCACGTTGTGTCAGACACATAGAATAATGGAAGGAAGAGGCTTCATAGTGTAGTACTTCAAAAGTATATTTATTTACAAATATGTAGCACTTGCATTCAAGGAAACTGTGAAAACCTAACGCGTTTCCCAGTAAGAGGCAACGACTGGGGCCGGCTCCGGTCCCAGCCGATGCCTCGCACAGGAAATGAGTCGGGTGTAGCAGCATCCTTTGACGTCACCACGTATCGACCTTCTAGGCGAGATCCGTGGCAGTGATTTTCAGTGTTTTCTTGAATGTAAGTGCTATATATTTTTAAATAAATATACGTTTTGAAGTACTACACCGTGAAGCCTCTTCCTTTGATTATTCTATGTGTCTGAGACAACCTGGAGACAGATGGTCTGTGTCCACAAGAAATCCTTTAACTGACAATTGCGTACTCAAACAAAATGTATGTGTCCCCCCGCCCCCCCACAAATAGAGCTTTCTTTTGGTGGTATTTGATCACCTCTGCGGTTTTTATTTTATTTTTTGCTAAAAATACATATCCAAAAATATATATAAAAAATAAATGTATTCATTAGTTTAGGCCAATATATATTATTCTACATATTTTTGGTAAAATGAATCGCAATAGGCGTATATTGATTGGTTTGTGCAAAAGTTATCGCATCTACAAACTATGGGTTAGATTTATGGACTTTTATTTTTTTTATTATTTTTACTACTAATGGCGATCTGTGATTTTTAGAGGGACTGCGACATTGCGGTGGACAAATCTGACCACAAATGACACTTTTTGGGGACCAGTGACATTATTACATTGATCAGTGCTATAAAAATGCACTGATCAGTGTAAAAATGACACTGGCAGGGAAGGGGTTAACACGGTGTGTTCTAACTGTAGGGGGTTGGGCTCACTGGGACATAACAGATTACTGTTCCCAATCACTGGTAACAGTAGATCTCTGACATGTCCCCTGTCAGAATAGGGATCCGCCTTGTTTACAAAGGCAGATCCCCATCCTGCCTCTGTACTTGGCGGTCGCGGGCCGCTGGCGGACATAGAGTCCGCCCGACCTGCAGGCACGCTCCCGCAGCGGTGCGCGAGCCACAGTACAGCTACGCCGATTCGTGCGGGAGAGCCAACCTGCCGCCGTATAACTATGGCGGCTTGTCGGGAAGTGGTTAAACAGCCCATTCTCACTGGAGAGAAGCATTGTTTGGAGGAGTCCGAGGAGTGGATTATCCGTGTTGGCTGACATTTGTATAAGTGCAATTGATCTCTCCAATTTGAAATCCAACTGTTCTGGTAAGCGGCGCTGATTTTATATGAAAGAGGAACAGCGGCTGAACACTGCGTTCACTAATTCGCACTTTTTTTTGGAACATTTTTTAAACTTTATATGGTCATTAATTTTGTATTTATGGTTCCCATCTATAAATGAACACTTATTGATTTTGAATTCACACTATTTGTATCTTTATGATTCATATTTGGATTGCGCGCTCATATATTTTTTTTCTAAACCACCCATGTGCTGTACTATCTCTAAGGTTGCCACTGCTCTTGCTCTGAATCCCACCAGCATATGTGCTGACATCACAGACAACACTGCACCTATGCAGTTGCAGAAACCGCAAACAATGTGACTACTGTGTATTTATGGATTATCACTGCCACTTATCAAGGCTGGCCCAAAACATAGATACTACAGGAGTGGTGAGGGATCAGAAAGATTCCTACTGTAGCGCCAATGCTGCTTGCATGGTCAGCCATTAATTTGCAGAATATTAACCGTAGTGGGCAAAATAGTTTTTTTTTTTTATGGATAGCTTTTGTACTGATGTACTTATGCCCCTTTATTAATGTACCATGTGCTTTCCTGAAGCCACTTATACATGCTTTGTTTACATTCTCTAAAAAATAAGGCAGCTTTCCAGGCTAAACAAAGCATGTATAGGTGGTTTCATTAAAGTGCACAGTTCATTATTAAGTGGCAGAGGTATACAACTTAAAGATATCCAAAATGATAAAACTGAAGGTGTCACGATTGAGCATTGTTGAAGGCCTCTGCCTAGTTTATCCTAGTTTATCAGCGTAAGCTGCAGACATAAGCAGACAGGTGTGTTTACTGCAGTACTGCTTGGGACATGCACTGCTAACACCGCCCACTTTTATGATATAAAAATGTCCATACTATGTACACTCTGCTGCAGGCAAAGAGATGAGGAGTGCCAAACCTAACTCTTCCTCTCAACTCTTGGGTGTGTATGAACCCCTTTGGCACCAGTGCACCAACGCTCCTGATCCTGCTTGCTGCTGCCAACACCCTCACTACATGGATGCACATTCTTGCACTGGACGCCAGTGCACAAACGGACTCCTGCATCTGACATGCACTTACTGCTACTGCACTGGATGCCCTTTATTGTACTCCCTGGCACTGCACCTTATACTTGATAATGCTCTATCCACTCAAACTCTTACACTCCGCACTGCACCCACACACATTTTTGTATTTGCTACCAGAGAACCAACACACACATTCACAATTAGGCTTTATTCTAGCCAAATTAGAAAATAATTTCCGGATTGCAGCAAAGCATGTGTTCTTCTACACCTCTGTATCTCACAAAGATTGTATTTTATTTTTACCTTCTTTATTATTCAAATATGTGTTTTGTAGTATCTCCATGTATCGTTAATGTCTGAGCCAGAGAAGTTTGTGAACTCCATGCTAATTCATTTTCTAACCATTTGGATGAGTGGGAGGCTAATGAGCATTGCTTTTGTATGCTTTTTTTTTTGCAATGACTACAGAAACTTAATTTGATTTTAAAGAAATGTTTCTTAAATTCATTCACTAAACCTAGCAAAGACACAATTCTGATTAGGAAATGAAGGCCTCAAAAGTTTAAAGTGACTGTTTGGCCAAGCTTTGGGTATTCAAATATTTACACATATTTAAGAACAATGAAACAAGCCTGTAGCTGCAGGCACTATGTAAAACTCTTCAACGTTTACAGCAACACCAAAATCTTCAACCTCAGTCAATACCCTGCTATCTCCCTCCTAGAACACCTGCTCTGTGTTGACATTAGAAATTAGAAGGCTTAATGACCAATTCAGCATAATCTAAGCTTCTCGCTTTTAAAGTGCATTTACACAGGTTCACTTTAAATTCCGCATGACCAAACACTATATATTTTTTTCCCTCTAGAAATGTGTACAGCTAAGTAAAGAAAAATTTGACCTATCCCTGCAAAGCATGACCATCTTGTGGAAGAAACAAGGGCTTGAAATTGTATACAAAGATGCCATTTCCAGGATGAAGGAGCTTGAGGTAAATGTTTAAGACAAAATATATTTGCAAAAGTGTTTTTAAATTCTAGTCTTAAGAAGTCACAACTGTTGGTGCTTATGATCTTGCATATATTCCACAGAACAACTTGAATTGCTATGGTTGAAGTGTATAGGCTACAGGATAATGAATACATTTACTTACAAACTATAAGTAGCTACTTTACCTACTTAAAGTGGATGTAAACCCGAAAATGTTTGTTTATTTTTTTGATGTCACAGTGTATAGTATAAGATTTCCTATCATATGTGCCCAGTCTTGCCACACAGAGCTAATCCAGCTCTGAGCAATCCTCTTTTTTATTGTTAAGTGAAAAAAACGGACTTGCAGAGAAAAACCTTAGTCCGTTCCGCCCCCCTTGCTGTGAGTGACAGGTTATTTACATATCTCATGCACTAGCCTGGAGATGGGCATTATTTTTTAGTTCCCACCCCTTTTCTGAAGTCATGTGGTTACTTTTCTGGATTTTGACTGGATGTTAGTGATCATAGCAGAATTTAGTGTAAGGAATACATAGGAAAAAATGAATGTTGACAAGGGGAGTGTAGAGGAGGGCGGGAAGTCTACGGACATCACGACTCCACCCACAGAGCTCCAGACAACAGATCCACCCACAGAATCTGCAGTTTTTCAGTTCTTATAACAGACAGAGGGGAGATATTTGACAGGTAAGTTAGGATACATGCAGGAGTCATGTATATCCTTATAGATCAGCACTATGGCAGTAGTTTAGAAAGGATGAGAGTGGGTTTACATCCACTTTAATTCCAGAAAATTCGTATTTAACATTTTCATAAAAAGTGCAAGTTAACATTTTATTTTGGAGAAACTGACCTTTAAACGTGTTCCTAAGTGCTGAGCTGGAAAATTATGTGAGGAAATTTTAGCTTTTTTTCTCCATTAAAATTTGTATTAAGTTATTCATGGTACAAAGTAAAGATCTACATGTCTAGTAACAGAATGTGAAGTGCAGATTACAAAAAAAACGGTCAGAATGCCAATGTGATGAGAGAATAGTAAAAAAATTAAATAGTCAAAATAAGTGATATAGGAATTCATGGATGAGGGAGGGGTACACATAAGTACGTATAGGTGAGTAGGGTATTGTAAGGATGATGTCTAATACCATGGCGTGCAATGGAAAGTCTTGTTGCTATAAGGATATGTATGAGTATAGCATGCATGGCGGGGGGCCATCTATCAAGCCAAATATTTAATAGAGCCAGTTGGGGGGTCAGGGAAAGGCCAATTAAGTAATCGAATAGGTTCTGTACTTGTGTCCAGAGGGAGAGAATGACTGGACATTCCCACCAGATATGGTTTGGAGTTCCCTGTGCAATGCATAAGCGCCAACATTTGGATGATAAATCATGGTGGATTTTGGTGAGTTTGTTGGGGGTGTAATGCCATCCCAGGTACATTTTCATTGTAGTTTCTCAGTGGGAAATGTTCTTGGAAAATTTGCATGGTTTTCGAAGTGCTGAATGCCACTCCATAGTTGGAGTTTTTTTCAGCCGACTTAGGGTCGACCAAAGATTGGTATATTAGCGAAGTGCCCTTTAGTTTAGTGTACTTGGAGTTGTAGTATTGCAGGGGATCTTGGGTGATGGGAGAAGAAGACCAGGAGATGGCAGCTAGATTCTGCCGGATCTGCAGGTAGATGTTGAAATCTTTTGCTTGGGAAATAAGAAGTATCAGTGAAGCATTGAAAGGAAGAGAACCCTTGAGGGATATATAGATTGCCGATGTTGGATATGCCTTTGCTGGTCCATGATGCAAGGGGGAGGTCTGGGGTGATGAGGCACAGAGTGTAGAGGTAACTGAAGCAAGGAGTAGAGTGTCAGACCTTTGGAGCTTTGCAGGATGGAGCACCAGACTCACAGGGTGGCATTAAGGGTATCCAGAGGGTAGTGCTTAGAGCGAGGGTGGATCCACAAGGTACTAAGAAGGAGTTGTAGGTCACATTGAGCGACTGTGTGTTCGATCTGCTTCCATAGCGGATTTGCAGTGGGGAGCCACCATGCTTTGGCTTGATCAAGGAGAATGGCTTTGTAGTAGGATTTAAAGTCTGGTGCAACCATTCCAGGGTGGGAGGTCGGCAGATAGAGGGTGATTTGTTTCAAAAGTGGTTTCTTGTGTTTCCAGATGAAGGAGTTGAAGATGCGTTAGATTCTAGTTAAATAGATAGTGAGGATCTGGACAGGAAGCGTTCTGAAGAGGTAGAGAACATGGGGTAGGAGGAACAATTTTGTAAGTGAGATCCATCCAGCCCAAGCTTTTTGGACGGGCGTAAGGCTTTGACAGTAGCATGTAGTTTCTTGATAAGTGTATCCAGGTTGATGCAAAGGATATCAATGGAGGGTGTGACTAATTTGATGCAGAGGAAGGTGAAAGAGGCGGTCGATGCCCAGGAGAATGGAGCAGCAGAGATTTGTGATTTAAGTTTTGAGGGTAGATTTATGCCTAACATTGAGGACTTAGAGTGATTTCATTTGTAGAGGGAAGCTTTGCTAAAGTCATCTAGTGTGCGTAATAGGTAAGGAAGTGAGTCGAGTGGATGAGTGAGAGCTATGATGATATCGTCTGCGTAGAAGCCTATTTTATGTGTGGTGTTTCCTACTGTTAGTCTGGATATAGAGGGGTGAGACCTGATGGCTGCAGCCAGGGGTTCTATTACCATGGAGAATGAGTGGTGAGAGGGGACAGCCTTGCGGCGCGTCCTGTTAGTGATTGGGAAGTGAGATGAGAGGTAGCCCGAGGTTCATACTTTGGCGCTAGGTTTAGAGTACAGCCCTGAGATGGCCTTTGGAATGTTGTCAGAAAGACTCTTATCGAACGCCTTATCTGCGTCTAGAGGACAGATTTGTAAAAGGACGATTGAAGACTTGAGGGCAAATATGTTTACTATTACCAGGGGGTGGTTATTGAAGGAGGCAGAACCTTCCAGAGGGATCTTGATATACATGGTCTAGTTTGAAAGCCACTGAGATATGTACAGCTATCATGACTCCTTTAGATTTGCATTTATGTGCGTAAAAGCAGCGAGGGCATAGTTTTGTGTGGGCAGCGGGGACAGGCTTTAGTTTGAGCAAAGTGTTTTTTTTTTTTTTTTTTGTATGCAGAGAACATCTGCAAATTCTATTAGTTGGTGTTGGTAGGCTGCCAGGGGTCAAGCATAGTTACATAGTAAATTAGGTGGAAAAAAGACACAAGTCCAACCTATGTGTGTGATTATATGTCAGCATTACATTGTATATCCCTTTATGTTGCGGTCGTTCAGGTGCTTATCTAATGTTTTTTTTTTAAAACTAATGATGCCCTCCGCTAAGACCACCGCCTGTCGAAGGAAATTCCACATCCTTGCTGCCATTACAGTAAAGGACCCTCTACGTAGTTTAAGGTTAAGCCTTGATGTCTCCATTGGATGTCCTGTTCATCAGTTTGTTGTGACCCATTAGAAGAGCATTATTCATTCTTTTGGATTTAGTTGCTTGCTTTGGACTAGATCTAGGTCCCTGGACTAGATCAGCATTTACTTTTAGGAAGTTGGAATTCCCTGTTTTTCCTATATTGAATGATTACCATCACATGGGACTTTTTCATTTAGTTTTGAATGATTTTAGAAACATCCGTTTTTTAATGTATTTTTTTTTTCACATCACATTAGGGTTAGCGCTGCATTCCATTCACCTTCCATGTGGAAAATGTGTCACATTTTTATGTAGCTGCTTTCATTTATATTCGATACTCATTATTTCTTCATTATTTCTTCATTGTTTTTTCACTTTTTCACTGTTTGTGCAATATTTTTCCACCTATCCCATGATCATAGACACGGCCCAAAGCAGGGTGTTCCTTCCAGAGCCAAAGATTAAAGCTTTATGGGAATTGGTCCACATGGCCAAGGCAAAGAAGGCTCCATCCATTCACCTTTGCATGAAGTTTTGGGGAAGGAGGCCGTCCCTTATGACCAGTTTCATTCAAGACAGAATTCTGACTGCCTGGAACAAGAGAATCCAGGCTCTAGATTTACCAATGCACCCATCTTCAAGGGTGTGCCAGAGCTTCAGTTGGTGGTTAGAGACCGGTCACCTGGAAGGTGGTGTCTACAGATGCCAGCCTTTCCGGCTGACGGGCAATTCTGGAAGAGGTCTCAGCCCAAGGAACCTGGTCCAAGCTCGAACGAAGCCTGCCCATCAACATATTGGCAATTCGGGCAGTATATCTAGCCCTTAGAACCTGGACACGCAGGTTACAAGGTTACCCTGTTCGTATTCAATCCGACAATGCTACTGTGGTAGCTTATATCAATCATCGGGGGGCACCCGGAGTCGGGATGCCGAGAAAGAAGTCAACCAGATATTGGTATGGGCAGAAAATCATATTCCTTGTCTTTCTGCAATCTTCATTACAGGAGTGTAAAATTGGCAGGCAGATTACCTAAGCCACCAGCAACTGTTGCCAGGGGAGTGGTCTCTCCACCCTGATATTTTTCAGACTATATGTCAGAAATGGGGGACCCCAGATGTAGCCTCGAGGGTCAACAGGAAGTTGGACATCTTTGTGTCCTCTAGCCTTCGGAACGGATGCACTAGTGATTCCCTGGGATCAGTTTTCTCTGACTTATGCATTCTCTCCAGTTCCGCTTTTACAGAGACTGCTTTGCAAAATCAAAAGAGGGAATACCAGTACTTTTGGTGGCTTTGAATTGGTCCAGAAGGTCCTGGTACACCAAAATCGTAAGGATGGCAGTGGGGGAACCTTGGATTCTTCCTCTTTGACAAGACCTGCTGTGGCAGGGTCCAGTGTTCCATCTTTCCTTATGAATGCTAAATTTGACAGTTTGGGTGTTGAAACCTACATATTGAGGAAACGTGGGCTCTCAGGTCCAGCTTTTTCCACTCTCATTAATGCTAGGAAGCCGGCTTCCAGGCTCATTTATTATAGAGTCTGGAAGGCATATGTTTCCTGGTGTGAATCCAGAGGGTGGAATCCTCAAAAATATGTCATTAACAGGATTCTAGCCTTTTGTCAATTAGGGGGTAGATATGAAACTAGCCCTGAGTACCATTAAGGGTCAGATCATGGCTCTATCCATTTTCTTTCAGAGACCGCTGGCATCTCATTTCCTAGTCCGGACATTTATTCAGGGGGTACTGCGGTTAAATCCGCCAGTCAAACCACCCTTGTGTCCATGGGATTTGAATCTAGTTCTGTCGGTCTTGCAAAAGCAGCCCTTTGAACCTATTCATCAGATTCCATTGATTGCTTTGGACTAGATATAGGTCCCTGGACATAGGAAATTGGCCTTTCTGGTTGCTATCTCTTCTGCTAGAAGAGTTTTGGAATTAGCAGCTCTTTCTTGCAAAGAGCCTTATTTTGTTTGTCACAAAGACAAAATGGTGTTATGTCACCATCCTGCTTTTCTTTTTACGGTGGTGTCCGCTTTTTCATTTAAATCAGGATATTATTTTACCTGCCTTTTTCCACAGTCGGCGTAGGTAAAATTATTGCACTCTCTTGATGTAGTGAGAGCAATGAAAGTTTATCTGCAAGCAACTGCTCAGATACGTAAAATAGATATTTTGTTCTGCCAGAAGGTCCCAAAAAGGGTTAAGTGGCATCGAAATCGACCATTTCTAGGTGGATTCGACAAGTGATAATTAAAGCTTATGGTTTAAAAAACAAAATTCCTCCTTTTCCCGTTAAAGCGCACTCGACCAGAGCATTGAGTGCTTCATGGGCAGTGTATCATCAGGCTTCTGTGGCTCAGATCTGTAAAGCTGCAACTTTGTCTTCAGTCCATACATTTACCAAATTCTATCAAATATATGTAATGAGGATACCGCCTTCGGGCGTAGTGTATCACAGGCAGCGGTATAGGGCCTCACGTCCAGCGGTGGTCTGCTTGATCTGTGTCTCCCTCCCTTTATATTGAGCATTGCTCTGGGACGTCCCACTATGTAAAGGCTCTGTGTCCCGTGGTGTAAGATAAAGAAAATAGGATTTTTAATAACCGCTTACTTGTAAAATCCTTTTCTTGGAGTATACCATGGGACGCAGAGGTCCCGCCCTTCTATAGGATCCTTACTGCTTTGCTACAAAACTTCCCTTATGGGAGGGGTTATATAGAGGGGAACTTTGTCTTCATTGGGTGTGCCAGTGTCCAATCGCCTCTGGTGAACTATACAACCCACTATGTAAAGGCTCTGTGTTCCGTGGTGTACTCCAAGAAATGGATTTTGCAGGTAAGCTGCTTAAAAATCCTATTATTTTTATGTTGTTCCACCTGGAGCGGTCTTCCAGGTCGGCTATTTTAAGTTGTAGCTGGCGGATAATGTTAGTGTGATCATCTTGTTCGTCCACCACTGCATTGTGTGCTTTAGTCACCACACTCATTCGGTTCTCTAATGAATCTAGTGTGTTCTTCAATGGCTTCCAGCCCTTCTTGTAGGTGGATAATGGAAGCTTTAAGATCTCCTTGTAGGTCAGAATGGAGTGAGAGCAGCATGGATTTGATAAAGCTCTCTGGTGCTGTGACATGCATGTCTGACTGGGTGTTGTTGGCTTCTCCCCCCCCCCCCCCCCCCAATGATGCCTTAAAGAATGGAGGTTTGTCTGGGGAGTAGGCAGGTGAGAGCAGCTCGCTTACCTCTCTCAGCAGTGGAGGATGTGTCAGGATTTGGAGCGTTTGATTCCTCCATATCAGATGTGCCGGCTTAAAGTAATCCTGGAGCCGCCTTGATGAATGATACATTACCATAGCGGTGTAACATGGGCGAAGGCCTTTCAAGATCTGGAATTCTTTCAGGCCCTTCACCACAGGTGGGGAATGACAGATGTGGATCTCCTGGCATTGAGATGGCATTAAAAATCAATCAATCAATCTAATATGGCAACCTGGAGGCATTCCATACTACTTTTTGGTGAACAGAATGCCTTTTAGAAATGCATTTTTCTACTTGCTGATTTTCCCTGAATTCTGCACCAAGATACAGATCAGATTTTAGGCATCCTCCGCAACAAAAATTGCACCTCAAATGGTTAATTGCTTCTAAATTGGACACTGCAAGCGAATAAGCTGATTGATAATGAAAAAATAATTTCCATTCAGATTCACTCTACACATCGACATAGACAAAAGCTTTTTCTTCAGAGTAATAATGGGTAGTATTCTGCAACACAATTTGTTAAAAATCCTTGCAGCCTACATAGATCACCAAGATTTTTTATTTTTATTTTTTAACAACAAAGTGAACAGGTTTGTCGCTATGTCCAGGGACCCTCAGCCTTCGCCGTGAATGCACTGGTGACACTGTTGAATACATTTAACCGATCTACACCTTTAGACTCCTTCAGATGCTCCCTTGCCTACTTAGCACTCCTCGATCCTCGATATATATATATATATATATATATATATATATATATATATATATATATTCAGTTTCTCATCGACTTTTACATCAGTTTTTTTTTTTTTTTTTACATCCACTACTAATGCAAAAAACGGATTGTATAGTTTGTTCTGTTTTTTATTTATTTTTGCGCAACAGAAATGGGGCTTTGATCCGTTTAAAAAAACGGATATTGATGGATGTGGATATAAATGGGTGATCATCCCTTTACATCCATTTTTCCATAGCGATGCATTGATGTCCATTTATTATTCATCAATGGATAGATGAAAAACGGTCTGTATGTGTGAAAGGGGCCTAAGGCAAATGGCATGACCAAAATGGCAGTTGGTAGTTTTCTTCTGTGATACCAAGGACAGGAAAACACTTTTGAATATTGCCACATCCAGACCCCTTTTTATAATATTTTTTTATTTTATTTCCGTTAAACAGGTTTTGTAGTCGCCTAATATAAAAGCAGCAATTACAGCTGCAAGTCTTTTCTGGTATGTCTCTACCAGCTTTGCACATCTAGAGTAAATTTTTGTCCATCCTTTGCAAAATAGCTCAAGCTCTTTCAGATTGAATTGATTGAATCTTTCAGATTGAATGGAGAGTGTCTGTGAACAGAATTTTTCAAATCTTGCCACAGATTCTAAATTGTATTTAGGTCTGGACTTTTGGACTGGGCCATTCTAACACGGGAATATGCTTTGATCTAAACCATTCCATTGTAGCTCTGGCTTTATGTTTAAGGTTGTTTTTCTGCTGGAAGGTGAATCTTCGCTCCAGTCTCAAATCTTTTGCAGACTCTTAACAGGTTTTCTTCTCCGATTGCCCTGTATTTGGCTCCATCCATCTTCCCATCAACTCTGACCAGCCTCCCTGTCCCTGCTAAAGAAAAGCATTCCCACAACATGATGATGCCACCACCATGTTTCTTGGTGGGGTTGATGTGTTCAGGGTGATGTGCAGTGTTTGTTTCCTGACACTCACAGTGTTTTGCTTTTAGGCCATAAAATTCAATTTTTGTCTCATTTGACCAGAACACCTTCTTCCACATGTTTGTGGTGTCCCCCACATGGCTTTTCACAAACTGGACATCTTATGACTTTCTTTAAACAATGGCTTTCTTCTTGCCACTCTTCAATAAAGACCAGATTTGTAGAGTGCACCACTAATAATTGTCCTGTGGACAGATTCTCCCACCTGAGCTGTGGATCTCTGCAGCTCCTCCAGAGTTACCATGGGCCTCTTGGTTGCTTCTCAGGTTAATGCTCTCTTTGTCTGGCCTGTCAGTTTAGGTGGACAGCCATGTCTTGGTAGGTTTGCAAATGTGCCATACTCTTTCCACTTTCAGCTGATGGATTGAACAGTGCTCCATGAGATGTTCAAAGCTTGGGATATTTTTTTTATAACTTAACCCTGCTTTAGTCTTCTCCACAACCTCTGAGGGCTTCACAGAACAGCTGTATTTATACTGAGATTCAATTACACACAGGTGGACTCTATTTACTAATTAGGTGACTTCTGAAGGCAATTAGTTCCACTAGATTTTAGTTAGGGGTATCAGAGTAAAGGGAGCTGAATACAAATGCATGGCACACGTTTCACATATTTATTTGTAAAAAAAAACAACTGAAAACCATTTATCATTTTCCTTCCACTTCACAATTATGTGCCATTTTGTGTTGGTCTATCACAAAAAATTCCAATAAAATACATTTATGTTTTTGGTTGTAACATGACAAAATTTGGAACATTTCACGGGGTATGAATACTTTTTCAGGGCACTGTATTGTTTATGGTTCTGCCTCAACACTGCATTGTGCGACTTGAATCACTAAATGACACACTTTTATTTTTTTATGGGGTCTATAGTTCAGCTTTAAATTAAACACTGCAAAGTAAGATTCCCTCTTAATTGCAATACTTATACACTGGTCATTTCTCAGTTAACGCAGTATTAAACCCAAAAGCAAACATTTATTATGTAGTTACATAGTAGGTGAGGTTGAAAAAAGACACGAATCCATCAAGTTCAACCTATGTGTGTGATTATATGTCAGTATTCCATTGTATATCCCTGTATGTTGCGGTCGTTCAAGTGCTTATCTATTTTTTTTTTTTTTTAAACTATTGATGCCCCCCGCTGAAACCACCGCCCATGGAAGGGAATTCCACATCCTTGCCGCTCTTAGGCCCCATGCACACGAGATGCTGGTAAACGCGTGTTCAGAGGCATTTGGACAGCTTTTTCAACTGCCCCTGAACACATTCAATGTTATCTCATGTTTCCATGCACACAGTCACGTTTTTCGCAGTTGCGTTTATGCTATTTTTTTCAGAAGCAAAAAAATGGGTTCAGACGCAAAAGTATTCGCTTTTCAGAAGCAAAACACTGCTAAACGCGGCAAAACACAGTACCGGCGTTTTTCCGCGATTTCGTTTATAGGCGTTTTTAAAGGGGACCTATTTTTTTACATTAGAAATCTCAAAAATGATGGCAAATGATGAAAAAACATTAAAAAACATTAAAAAAACTGTAATTGCTTGCATTGCATTATGGACAATCCACAACTTGTGGCAGGTGACGTGGCCAGTCGACAATCCACAACTTGTGGCATGTGATTTGGCAAGTGGATAATCCACAACTTGTGGCAGGTGACGTGACCAGGTGACAATCCACAACTTGTGGCAAGTGGACAATCCACAACTTGTGGCGTGGCAGGTGACGTGGCCAGGTGACGTGGCAGATGGACAATCCACAACTTGTGGCAGGTGACGTGGCCAGTGGACAATCCACAACTTGTGGCAGGTGACGTGGCCAGGTGATTTGGCAAGTGGATAATCCACTTGTGGCAGGTGACGTGGCAAGTGGACAATCCACAACTTGTGGCAGGTGTCGTGGTCATGGTGACGTGGCAAATGGACAATCCACAACTTGTGGCCAGTGGACAATCCACAACTTGTGGCAGGTGACGTGGCCAGTTGACGTGGCCAGTGGACAATCCACAACTTGTGGCAGGTGACGTGGCTGGTGACGTGGCTGGTGACATGGCCAGGTGACATGGCAGGTGATGTGGCAAGTGGACAATCCGCAGCTTGTGGCAAGTGACACGCTAAAAAAAGTACACTGCTGCTCTCTCAGCTGCTACTCACTCTGGTCTCACAAAATGGCTGAAATGTTTTTTTTTAGCTTAGGGGGGGGGGGGTCTTATGATGTTTCTTAACTAAACGCAAACACAGGGAAATTCGCGGCCAAACGGGCGTTTTAAACGCCGGTTATTGCATTTGAAAACGTGTGTTTAGATGAGTTTGCATCTGCGTGTGCATGGGGCCTTACAGTAAATAACCCTCTATGCAGTTTAAGGTTATTATATTGCAGCTTACAAATCCTTAGGTGCGATATCTGCATTTGCTTTCCCTTAGGCTCCATTCACATCTAGGCGGACGAAATCGCGGCGTTTTGTCGCCGCAAATCGCGGTACAAATAGCGGTGTTTTGTACTGCGATTTGCGGCGACAAAACGCCGGTATTGTCCGCCTAGATGTGCCCCAGATTGACCCCCTCTATGGAGATGCTTCCCATCTCCTAGCCGAACGCTGAAAGACGCCTGAAAAAAAGGTCCGGGACCTTTTTTCAGGCGGCAGGCGTTCGGCGTGGAGATGTGAACCATTTCCATAGAGGGAAATGTGTTTCCAGCCCTCTGGCGGCAGCGGCGTAGCGCTACAGGCGTAAAAACGCCTAGATGTGAATGGGGGCTTAAACTCACCTGGTGATTCGGCCAGTAAAGCTATTGTTTTTAAAATAACTAACACTCTTGCAGATGTAGCAGTTAGTGTTGAGCAAAACAATTTACCACTGGCAGGAGTGCAGCTTTTATTTATGTAAAGTTGTCATCCCAAAAGGGGGGAAAAAAATGGAGCTTTGCTTCAATTTGTTAGTGTATCTAAATCTGCTAGTACATATAACACCCCCTCCCCCCCAGATTAACAATGCTGCTGTCCAAAGGTACCCCAGTGCTCCTTCATCTAGAGCGGGGCACTGATACAGGAGGTGTGCTACTGTCCAGATCATCAGGAAAATAAAGGTAATTATAATGTACTTGCCATATCTGTCTCATATCTTGGCGAAGGCCAAAGTGATGTGAAGGGCTCTCCTTGTAGCTCTGGACCAAACACACCTGAATGTAGGAACAGGAGTGTGTGAGGCTCAGGGTAGAATGTATGCTAGGAACTTGGACGGCAAGTGATGATAACTGGAGAAGGTCTGCCAGTATGGTAGTAGGTGTAGGTAGTAGAACACCTCAGGATCAGTTGCACTAGGTAGTTTGTGCACTGATGGCTTAGGAATGCCGAATGGGACTGGGAAAGCGGATCTGGTAGGTGGGATTACCAGGCTGATAGAGAGATTACCAGGCTGATAGAGAGACACAGTCAGAAAACAAGAGCCAAAGTCATACACGGTCCGACAACTGGATAGAAGTTATCAGGAAACAGGCCAGGGTCCTGCACAGATAGGCAGTAGTAGCGAGAGCGGAGTCTGGGCACAACCCGGGTTGAACACAGGACATCAAGCAGGAGCAAAGTCAAGCAGCAAGTCAGGATCAGGACCAGGACAGAGTCATGGAGAGACCCTGGAACAAACTGAGTCACTAACAGGTAGTCAGACAGCAAAGTAACCAGGAAGCATAGTTGCAAGGATCACACAGAGCTGGAGAACATCCAACAACAATCTGCACACCTCAGGGCCTCCTTTAACCGGTTAACGACCTGCTCCTGCACATATATTCATCGGCAGGATGGCACGGCTGGGCAGAGTAATGTATATTTCCATCACTTTAAAATTCCCGTTGTGCCCGCGGGACCCGCGGACTCTATGTCCGCCGGTGTCCCACGATCAGGTCACAGAGCTGCAGAACAGGGAAAGGAAAGTGTAAAGAGGCATCTCCCCGTTCTGCCTGGTGACACTGTATCGGCCTAAACTGTGGAATTTTTTTTTTTTTTTTTATAGATTTTTGGGGGATATTTATTATAGCAAAAAGTAAAAAATATTGAATTTTTTCCAAATTGTCGCTCTATTTTTGTTTATAGCGCAAAAAATCAAAACCGCAGTGGTGATCAAATACTACCAAAAGAAAGCTCTATTTGTGGGAAAAAAAGGACGTTGATTTTGTTTGGGAGCCACGTCGCATGACTGCGCAATTGTCAGTTAAAGCGACGCAGTGCCGAATCGCAAAAAGTCCTCTGGTCTTTGGCCAGCCAAATGGTCTGGGGCTTAAGTGGTTAAAAAGACAGCCTGGCACCATTACTGGGACTGGACACACGCAGGTGTGCTCCAATGCACCCAGATTTTTATCACACAGAAAAATCAATCCTCTCCTCACCTCCACAGAAGACCTTCTGGCACTGCTCTCCTACTCACACAGCCTTAGGAGTGATGCAGCCAATTCAGTGGTAATCCTTTGGGCTACTTAACCACTTAACCACCAGATGGTCACCAGTCATCTCTATGACCATCGGAGGACCCGGGCGCGATGTGATGACGTCACGCCCGGGTCCCCGTAAGTAAACAAAGCCGTGATTGCGGCTGCTAAGCAACAGTAAACATGAGATCGGTGAATTTTTTTTCACCGATTTCATGCTTTCAGGCCTGGAGGAGAGATGTGGGGTCTTATTGACCCCGCATCTCTCCATAAAGAGTACCTGTCACACACATTCCTATTACAAGGGATGTTTACATTCCTTGTAATAGGAATAAAAGTGATAATAAAAAAAAAAAAGTAAAAAATAAATATTTTTTAACGCCCCTGTCCCCAGTAGCTTGCGCGCAGAAGCGAACGCACACGCAAGTCCCGCCGACATATGTAAACGCCGTTTAAACCACATATGTGAGGTATCGCCGCGTGCGCTAGAGTGCCAGCAACAATTCTAGCACTAGATCTCCTCTGTAAATCTAAACTGGTAACCTGTAAAAAAAATTCAAAGCGTTGCCTATGGAGATTTTTAAGTACCGAAGTTTGGCGCCATTCCATGAGTGTGCGCAATTTTAAAGCGTGACATGTTAGGTATCTATTTACTCGGTGTAACATCATCTTTCATATTTTACAAAAAAATTGGGCTAACTTTACTGTTTTGTTTTTTTAATTAATGAAACAATTTTATTCCAAAAAAAAGGCGTTTGAAAAATTATTGCGCAAATACCGTGCAAGATAAAAGGTTTCAATGACCGTCGTTTTATTCCCTAGGGTGTCTGCTAAAAAAACATATATAATGTTTGGGGGTTCTGCGTAATTTTCTAGCAAAAAAATTATGATTTGTACATGTAGGAGAGAAGTGCCAGAATAGGCCTGGTATGGAGGTGTGTATAAAAGCCCTGTATGGAAGCGGTTAAAGAGGCCTTAATTGCCTTATTCTGAACAGCTGGAGTCTTTCAACGCCCTTAGACCTTGTCTGGCTATTTCTCGCAGCCGACGCCTAATAATGATTAGTGTATTGTCTAAGCAAGGCAGAAATGTATGTCCCGTTTGTGACAACACCCACAGATTTACCTGACTTCCTGTCACAATACGTATATGCTGACGTGTCAGTGCATGCCAGTTACAGGAGAGAGTCCATTTGTTAGCTGGCACATGTGCACAAATGTTGTCTGCATGAGTACTGGTTTCCTAAAATCTAATGATTGGTAAGCTGCAATTTATAAAATTTTTAGTTTTGAGTTTATTACCACTTTATTATATTTACCTCATATTGAGTTTTTTCTATTCAGCATATTCATTTTAGTAACATTTACAAATGTCATCAGTAGGCTACCTATGTTCTTCTCCTTCCCCCTATTCTTTATGTGGCTGTTGCTTTAAAGAGGAAGTAAACTGTGTGTTTTTTTTTTCCTTCCCTGTAAAGGCATAATGTGCTAGTATGCATTGCATACTAGCACATTATGTGACACTTGCCTACAAACAAAGCCTGTCCCCCCTGGAGGCCGCATCCATCTTTGCCCCTTTTTCTTCCAGGACCGCGGACTCCGCCTATGTGACTGGCCTGAGCCACGTGACGTCACTCCTGCTCATGCCCGCAGAAGCCATCAGTCACGGCACGTGCTCCTGAAGAAACAGTGCAGGCAGCTGTGCCTTCAGAGCGCATACGCTGATGACCTCTTCGGCACAGTAAATATTTCCTAAACTGCGCACGCTTAGGAGATATTTACAGTACCTATAGGCAAGCCTTATTCTAGGCTTGTCTATAGGTACATACATTCGAGGGAGGCTTACAACCTCTTTAATACATGTGATATATGTTTGAGTGAATAAAAATATTGTATTCAGAATCATTAAGCCAAGGCTAGATATTTTATAAATAGACTATAATCTAGTTTACGATATCTGCATCAAAACTTTCGGAATATGTGTATAGGTTCATATAGGATGATTATTTTCTAAATTGCATAGCACATAAAGCATTCAGTACCGTACAGTTTGTTTTAATTCAAAATAATTAAAAATCAGATTGTGTAAAATGTTGATTCAGTTTAGGTTGCACACTGCTGCTTTTCTTATTAAAAGATGGAACATTGATGAACCTTAAGGAAGTGGTGATCATAAAATAGCTGCAATACCTTGTATTACGCATTTTGCTAACCACTGAGTGTTTTATGTGTTTACATTGAGACACATTAAATTGTTGATGCAAAAAGATTATAATTTCTAAACCAGTAGCCCAGGTATATTTTTCTGTTTTCATATTTAGCACATGGCGCATGTACATTAAGCAGGGCATATTTTCTATGCAAGCATTCAAAGCAGTCACACATTAATAAGCACAAGCCCTCTTTTTTTATGGCATTTCATTTATACAGTTATTATTAACAACTGCAGATAGATTTTTGGCCTTTCATTGAACAATTTTCCTCCTATCTATCTATCTATCTAGATAGATAGATAGATAGATAGATAGATAGATAGATAGATAGAGATATGTATGTGTGTGTGTGTATATATGTATGTATGTATGTGTGTATATATGTATGTATGTATGTATGTGTGTGTGTATATATGTATATATATATAATGTGTGTGTGTGTATATATGTATATATATATATATATATATATTTGCCGTCTATTTTAAATAAAGTAATTAAAATAGGATTTGGTGACCTTTATAAGTGTATATGGCTGCAAATTGCATTTTAAGGTCACAAAACTTAGATCCTAAATCTGGCCACATACTAGTAGATTTGTGAATAAAAGTTAATTTGAATATTCGTACAAAAATACGTATCCGTAGATTCAGTGACTTGACGAATGTAGTTCAAAAATACTTCAAAATGTAATTTACATTATTTCCAAAATCGAATGTTAAAAATGATTTCTCATTATTATTCACTGTTGAAAATTTGTTTGCACGCCTTCAGAATTTCTCGTCACTGTGACTGAAAACAAACAAAGCTCTGACTCCACTAAAAATATGAAAATCAAAGGAAACGTTCCTGAACAAAAGTTTTTAAACAAAATTCTTCTAGTGTCTGGCCAGCCTTCAGTGGTTGACCTGAAAGTGAAACATGCCTCTGCAGTGTGCACTAGCCTGAATCCAAAGCACTGAGCCTGGTTCTTCTCTGATCCCTCTGCTGTCTGCCTTAGTCGCTGAAAATACTTTTAGCCGACACCTCAGCCTCACAGATGATGGCTCCCCCCCCCCCCCCCCCTCCAGCACATATCAGATGACTCAGTCTCAGCTCTGGGTTTTTCTTTATGAGCCTGTTAGAGGCGACTGTGTCCAATCAAAAGTTTTAGCTCTGCAGTGCGTGGCATCGGATCCCTTCCCCCTGCTTTCTGCTGCTTAGAGATGTATGTAAATTGTGTGTTTTGGAAGACTGTTGAGGAGAGAGGGTCGCAAATTAACAGGTACAACTTATGCAGGATGATTTTTTTCATATCTGTGTATCACCTAAAGGTTTGTCAGTTCAGTGGGTATATGTAAGGGTTTACAAGTCTCACGTTCATTAATGTTTCATGTAGGCTATTCAATAAACTTTTAGGCACCTTTCACACAAGCCACCGGGGACAGTAAAAACAGGTGGTTAGTTTGTTTTTCACTGCCACCCTATAAGAGAACATGGCGCTGCTTGTTTGGAGCTTTGCATTGTGGCGTGTCAATTTTAATGCTACAGCAGAGTTTTGACAGGTGGCGCTGCCTGTCAAACTCTCCAATTTAAGTGAATGAGGCTGCACTGCAACTGTGAGGCAAACATTTGGCTCTCAGTTGTGCAATCCTGTAATGTAATATGTACTGTTCAGAAAAAAAAACAGTCCTCCAAAGGCAAAAGTATCACTTGCTGGCATCCATTCACCCTCCACCCCCAGAACACTTTTCAGGGGGGCTGTAAATGATACAGCTAGTGTGAAACTTGGCATTAGAGTTTCATATAAAGAGATCAACTTGGTGTAAACAACCTTCTCTATATATGTTAATGTTCTTAAAAACATGATTCTTTTGTATAAGTTCAATTATAGTTGTACATGAGGGCAGCCATATTGTCTCATTACTTGTGCAGGCTCTGCTTATTGCTTTGCAGGGAAATAAAATGGTTGTGTTTTTACTGCTCCTTCTTACAATGCAAGTTTGAGGCTGGTTTAGGAAGATGTATAGGCCGTTCACAATATTCATGCAGCAAGGATAATCGATTTGTGTTACCACAACCACAGTTTGACCTCACTTCTGAATGTTCACAAAGTGAACTTTCACACTGGTAAGTAATTGGCCTATATTCCTTTAGTAAATCAACATATACCTACCTTCCTACCCTGTCCGCCTTTAGGTGATCCCTGAAACCTTTATGCCGCGTACACACAGTCTTTTTTCGGCATTAAATAAAATGACATTTTTAAAAACGTCATTTAAAATGATGGTGTGTGGGCTTCACATCGTTTTCCGTCTTCTGAAAAACGACAAAAAAAAAATTCGAACATGCTTCAATTTTTTATGTCATTTTTGAAAATCGTGTGTGGGCTAAAACAAAGTTTTAAACCCGCCCATGCCCAGAAGCAAGTTGTGAGACGTGAGTGCTCGTTCTGGTAAAACTACCATTCATAATGGAGTAAGCACATTCATCACGCTGTAACAGACAAAAAAGTGTGAATCGTCTTTTACTAACACGGAATCAGCTAAAAGCAGCCCAAAGGCGACTAGAACTTCCCCTTTAGAGTGCCGTTGTACGTCACAGCGCTTTGTTCATAATTTTTTAAAAACGGTGGTGTGTGGGCAACGTCGTTTTTTATGATGAAGTTGGAAAAACTTTGTTTTTTTTTCATGATGAAAAATTAAATTTTCTTTCATGACAAAAAGTGATCGTGTGTACGGGGCATTAGACTGTAAGCTTCATGAGCAGGCCCTCCTATTCCTACTGTATTGTAATTGTACTATCCCCCTTTGCAAATCGCTATGCAAACTGATGGCGCTATATATATCCTGTATGATAATTAATAATTTTATGCTAACCAACATTGTCTTCCTTTTCAGTTTGCAGCTCTGTAATTTTCTGTAAAATTCAGTTCAATATCATAACCTGGAGGTCTTCTGTGCAAAGTTGGTGTACAGAACTTCCCCAGAAATGTCATTCCCTGCTTGTGTTATTGGCTCACTGATTTCTCCAGCAGTCAAGATCACTGCAGTATCCCCCCCCCCCCCCGCTGTCTTCTGGGAGACATACAGGTCCCAAAAGACAGCAGGGATCAGCGACAACGCACAGCGCGACTTGCGCATGCGCAGTAGGAAACCAGGCCGCAAGGCTTCACTTCCTGATTCCCTTACCGAAAATGGTGGCACTTCCAGCCAAGATCGGCTTCGGGTAAGGACATCGTGGGCGTCCTGGACAGTTAAGTGTTCATATTTTAAAAGTCAGAAGCTGGAGTATTTGTAGCTGCTGACTTTAAAAAAACTTAATAAAAAAATTGTCGGAACTCCACTTTAATTCTAAAGGGATGCAGACACTACAACTTTCCTTATTAGAATGCTGAAAGTGCATCAGCTTTCTATATTGAACACAGACATTCCCATTCATGAATCGGTGATTTTATTTATTTTTTCTCTATTACTTATATGTGATGGGTTTATTGCCTTCCTCCTTCTGTGAATGGGCAGAAGAAGGGGAGGGGTGAGCGTATCCGTTCCAGTGACTCTGCTCTTAAAGGAACTGAGACCATGTCAAAGCTCTGGAAATGTCTGTCACGGATGTGAATATTAGAGATAAGTTTTACAAAGTAGCTGAATTCCTGGAATTCAGCTTTAACTGGCAGTGGGGGTACTTCAAACTCTCCTTAATGTAAGGCGTCCTATATAAAAAGTCTGTTTCACCAGTGTCCAAAATAAATTATGTGGAGTACAATCCCCTATGGTTAAATCTGCCCAAGATAAGATCCTCCCACAAAAAATTCTCAATCGCTTTTATTATATACCACTTATATTTTTTACAAGATGGGCAGGCTTCCCTCTCACACTTGTACTAAATACTCTGGAACTATAGTTTTTTTTTTTTTTTTACCATATGGTCTGGGAGTGCCGAGTTCTATCCGAGCTTACTGGTCTGATGTTACGGATTTTACTAGTACAACTTTTCAGATTCCCAATATCTGTAATCCACTATGATGTTTACTGGTTTATGTGGAGCAGTATACTCTTCCTACTGGGACAAAAATACAAATACGTTTACTGTTTTTCTATGCCAAAAAATGATACTCGTGCACTGGAAGTCTCAGGTCCCATCCCCCATCACTAGCAGTAGCAATGACTATACATATGAAACTCATGACTCCCTGTGGAATGTGGTACACAATCAGCATATTTTAGTGAATAAAGCTAATCTCCAGGTTTCATTTAACTTTTAAGGCCCTGTACACACGAGGAGACATGTCCGATGAAAACGCGGACCGTTTTCAACGGACATGTCTGCTGGGAGCTTTTGGTCTGATGTGTGTACACACCATCAGACCAAAATCCCCGCGGACAGAGAACGCGGTGACGTAGAAGACACAGACGTTCTCTAACACGGAAGTTCAATGCTTCCACGCATGCGTCGCATCAATTCGACGCATGCGCGGGATTCCGGGTCGCTGGTTATACGTCATAACCAGCGGACATGTCTGACGGACAGGTTTCCAGCAGACAAGTTTCTAAGCATGCTAAGAAACTTGTGTCCGCTGGAAACCTGTCCGCTAGGCCAAGAAACCTGTCGGCTAGGCCGTACACACGGTCGGACATGTCCACGGAAACTGGTCTGCGGACCAGTTTCAGCGGACATGTTCGGCCGTGTGTACGGGGCCTAATAGTTAGTTTGGACCAAGCTGGTCCAAGCAAACTATTTATTTCACTAACCATTGCAGTGACTTTGAGTGCTGTATAAAACTGTGTTTAGCCTCAGCTACATACAGTATACAGCACTATGTTCTGGCAGTGCAATGAGATCTTTCCGCCCTTCTCCCAGAACAAAATTAAGTTGGGCTAATCACTGCTCAGCCATTCTGAGGAAGCTTTGCATTCTGTGAATGAATACAAAGCTTTGTCTTATTGGCTGAGATAGTTTGTCATGGCATCAGACTGCCTACCTGCCTCAGCCAACCAGCAGACGCTTTGTATTCATTCACAGAACATGGACATGTTTTTTTACCTTATGCAAATAGGCTCCACCATAATCTTGTTTTTGTTAGCCACTTTTTTTTTTAGCTTGTAAAATTAATCTAATGAGGAATGAATACCCTGACTAACAATTTACAATGCCTTTTTATATTATGTGTACTACTTTGACGGTCAGATTTTTTTTTTAACATTTTACAATAATCCAGTATGACAAGTCTACCCAGCAGTCCAGCCCCCCCCCCCCCCCCCAAAAAAATAGAAAAAAAATGTTTGCATGAAAATTAAAATGACAAATTGTAATATTTCTTATTTTTTTTTTTTTTTGCAAGAGTGAATTTAAGACTGTAGATGATTGCAAGAGCGCTCTTTTGGAAAATTGCAAGGACCTCTTAAGGAAGGCAAGACAAGCCTGCCAGCTTGGACCCAAAGATGAAGTTCCACAAGAATTTCAAACTGTGAGTACTGCTTATTAAACACTTTTTAAGCTTATTTCAAACTATGACAGATAAATAAGCTTTGACATTGCAGAAGCATTACCTCGATACAGATACAGTTGTAGGCCTAGAAGTAGGGATTTTTCCGGTACCGATCCCGAGCATTTCCCCCGAGTACTTGTCAGGGTGATCGTGCAACAGGGGAGTTGTAAGTCTTCTCCCCCCGTGCTGCCTTCTCCCCCGTGTACCTTGCTGCCTTCTCCCCCGTGTACCTTGCTGCCTTCTCCCCCGTGTACCTTGCTGCCTTCTCCCCCGTGTACCTTGCTGCCTTCTCCCCCGTGTACCTTGCTGCCTTCTCCCCCGTGTACCTTGCTGCCTTCACCCACCGTGTACCGTGCTGCCTTCTCCCACCGTGTACCGTGCTGCCTTCTCCCACCGTGTACCGTGCTGCCTTCTCCCACCGTGCTGTCTTCTCCCCCCGTGCACCGTGCTGCCTTCTCCCACCGTGCTGCCTTCTCCCCCCGTGCACCGTGCTGCCTTCTCCCCCCGTGCACCGTGCTGCCTTCTCCCACCGTGCTGCCTTCTCCCCCCGTGCACCGTGCTGCCTTCTCCCCCCGTGCACCGTGTTGCCTTCTCCCCCCGTGCACCGTGTTGCCTTCTCCCCCTCCATGCCGCTCTCCCCCCTCAATTTGTCAGGATGGAGACCGGAGGTAGGAGCCGCTAAACCCGGCTCCTACCTTTTGCGAATGAACAGAGTCAGTAATCACTGACTCTGTCCATTCACATAACTGAGCATCGTAACCTGTGTTTACGATGCTTCAGTTTATGAATGGAGAAAAGCTTCTCTCCATTAATTTTAGCTGAGGCTGCAGAGAAAGGGACTGGGGAATCTGTGTCTCTAGTCCCTTTCTCTGTCTTAAAGGGGAGATGTCAGACGTCTTTATTGCAATAAATAATAAAAAAAAAAAATGTAAATATAAAAAAAAAACAAAAAAAAACACACACTGACAATCCACCCCCCCCCCCCAAAAAAAAAAAAAAAATCACTGTAAAAAAAAATCGTAAAAAAAAAAAAAAAATACTGCCACTGTAACATGACATTAAAAAAAAGTATCGGTATCGGCGAGTACTTTAAAAAAAGGATCGGTACTTGTACTCGGTCTCAAAAAAGTGGTATCGGGACAACCCTACCTAAAAGTAAGTGCTTTACAAACAAACAGTAACACCAGAAAATGGATTTATATGATATTGCATATAGTTGTCATCGGTAAAAAATCTTATGCTTTTTATTGATGCATACATTTACATTTAAGCAGTCAACCTCCTTTATCAATGTCTGGCGCAAGAGCAATCTCTGTTTGACAGCAATTGTTCATTTTAGAACTTCATTGGAAAAAAAAAAAAACATTTGAAAGATTAAATCTGCTTGGGGTGTGACAATAAGCACAGCTTGTATTTTAGACACTTTTATAAATTAGGCCCAGTATGGGTAATTTATGGCAAGTAATGTAAAGTAGAATTTTTTTTTTTGTCTTCTGCAAACAGTAGTTTACCTTCATTTATCAATCGGACTGGAAAAATAAATATATCTAGGATTTCCTTAACTGCGAGTGAGTGTATTGCCTTAGTTTCCGTGTTCTTGCATTTATACTGTTCCTTTGCAGTCACCCACTTTGAAGATGCCAATGCTGTTATTTAGGTAAAATGGAAGACAAGTGTTGTATAGGGTAGAAACATGGAGGCTGACATTGCTGACTTCTTTCTAAAAGGCTAATTACCTGGATATCATTCTGACCTTGTGGTTTCCATGCCTTCTGTCGCCTAGAACAAGCATACGAACAAAGAGTTTTGACTTTCCTGATCACCATACTTGTTCCTAGCCACCTGAGTCTAGGTAAAGCCAGTGGGTCAGCGTGGCAAAAACACTATTCTGTTGCTGCTAACATAACTATTGGGAGCTGAGTGTTCCCGGTTTTTAACTTTAGAGAACTGACTAGCCTAGGGCAAAAGAGCTATAAGAAAAACGTTAAGGTGCCGGGGTGGGCTTAATGGCAGTTCTGACATATGGCCAAGATTGGAAGGTCTTGGTGTTGGTGCTTGAGAAAATCCATTGTTTTCCCCATTTAAAAAAGTTAGTTGTTGTCTTTATCAGGGTTTTAACTTTTGACCTAAAACACCAAAAATTTAGGAAGCGATAATGAAACATTTGTAAAGAAGTGTGTCAGAAAAGTGCATTTATTTGAGTCTTCCCATTATATCACCATCACCAGTCTGTGAAACCCACACTCCAGTGCCACCACCTCATGAAATATTGGTCAACATATGATAATGACCTCCGAATTACAGGCAAATCAATATGCACCTAATCGTACATATCTAACCACAGCATCCAGGAATCGGCCTTCCCCTGTTCCTCATTTAAAATGGTTGCATAAACTCATATATATGTTCTAGTACTCTGAGGAAACAAAAAAGGCTCACGATAGGTAAATTCTGTTATTTAACCACTTAGCCCCCGGACCATATTGCTGGTCAAAGACAAGAGCACTTTTGGCGATTCGGCACTGCGTCGCTTTAACTGACAATTGCGCGGTCGTGCGACGTGGTTCCCAAACAAAATTGGCGTCCTTTTTTTTCCCCACAAATAGAGCTTTCTTTTGGTGGTATTTGATCACCTCTGCGGTTTTTAGTTTTTGCGCTATAAACAAAAATAGAGCGACAATTTTGAAAAAAATAAATAATAGAATATTTTGGCAGAGCAAAGAGCCAGTGACTGACAGTCATCGGCTCTTTGTTCACTGAAGACTGAAAACCAAGCAATCCATGGTCTTTGATCACTCAGTTTTTGGTCTTGGAGGCACCAGGGGGGACTGATGCAGCATCAGACCAATGCTGCAACCACCTAGGTGAGTATGATGATTTGTTTTTTGAAAGTCTGCACTTCACTTTTATTGCCAAAAATCTAAGACAAATGGTACAGTGGGTCATTACATTGCCTTATTCTAGACCAGTTTAACCTTTTGCTTTCATTAACTCCCCATTTTTACATTTTTGTCTAGAGGTCGACCGGTATATCGGCCGATATTTGGCATTTTTTAATCGGCATCGGTTGATTGTGCTGATAAAAAAAGGACGATTTTAAACTTCAGCGTGACTTGCAAATGACTTCTGTAATAG